>NC_139692.1:18717391-19401558 GCF_964106915.1 Podarcis gaigeae | reverse complement strand
TGAGCTACACTCTTTTCCCAGATATTTCCTCCTCCCCCTTCATATGCAAATAACCTGCTTTTTTATTATTATTAACAGCCTAACCAAAGAGTGGTAACTAACAATGTTCTGCTGCCGTTTTCAGTTTACAAAAGCGGAGTGTTGATGCAGTTGGGCTGTGGAGGCGTATTCCCTTTTGCAATTCTTTTTGGTGGTTTTTTTTTGTCCTTTTGAAATTCAGCAGGGAGATTGAATATCTGTGGTTGCTCATAATAAATTAGGGCATCTTTCAGAGCCTCATGGAAAGACCAGTAGATTTATTGTTCCATCAACTTTCATGGACTAACATCCCCTTTATCAGATACAGGAAGGATTGTTGTTACTTCGGAGGCATATATGTATTATATAGTGAGATGTTAAAGGAGAACAATTGGGCTTTGGAAGGGATATTTGTAGTTTAGCTTTCATTTGGGGGGATAATCCCCACCTCCTTCCCCACTCGCACTCGCACTCCCTCTCTCTTTCTCTCCACTCAGCTATGCGGTTGTGTCTGACGATGCCTGTGGCTCTGGCAACTACACTGCGGAGATGAGCCTACAGGCTGCAGTCACGGGCAAGACTCCATCTCTCCCTAACAATTTCCTGGCCCAGATCGTTCTGCAGGACAACAGAAGCCACCCGACTCTGAGTGTCAAGTCATGCTGCGTTACACCCACCTCCAGGCCTGTGGGTCCAGAGGCTGCCTGCTGTCTTTTCCCCAGGTCAGGTGGGGAAGCAAATTGAGGCTGAAGGATGCTTGGGGTGAGGCAGGAAATGGATGCTCCAGAACCTACCTTTGTCTGGGGCATCAAGGACTATAGAAAGGGATGCTGTCTGTTGTCTTGGTGGTGGTGGGGAGTGGCATGGATTTGGCCTTAGATATTCAGGATGTAATTGACAGCCGTATAGGGATGCGGGTGGCACTGTGGTCTAAATCACTGAGCCTCTTGGGCTTGCCGGTCAGAAGGTCGGCGGTTCGAATCCCCGTGACAGGTGAGCTCTGTCCCAGCTTCTGCCAACTTAGCAGTTCAACACCAGCAGTGGTGGTGTTGGTGCAACAATCAGGCCAGTGCAAGTAGATAAATAGGTACCACTGCGGTGGGAAGGTAAACAATGTTTCCATGTGCTCTGGTTTCTGTCATGGTGTCCGTTGTGCCAGAAGCAGTTTAGTCATGCTGACCACGTGACCCGGAAAACTGCCTGTGGACAAACACCGGATTTCTTGGCCTGAAAGTAAGATGAGCACCACAACCCCATAGTCCCCTTTGACTGGACTTAACTGTCCAGGGGCCCTTTACCTTTACCTGGACAGCCATATCTGAGTTCAGGAAGGCATTGCTCCCATGTCAAATTGGTTAGAGGCCCGACGGCGGGGGGGGGGGGGGAGTTTTTACCTTTCCCCATTTATGCTTGGCCTGGCCTGATGGTTGCACCACCTCCACCACAAACGCATTAGAAAAGCTCTGCAGGATCAGAAAGAAAATAAAAAGACTCCTTAAACCCAGTTTCATGTTTCTGACAGTGGCCAGACAGAGCTTCTGGGAAAAGGGAACAAGATGGACTTTCATTCATTCATTCATTCATTCATTCATTTATTTATTTATTTATTTATTTATTTATTTATTTATTTATTTATTTAGCTTATGAGACGCCGTATAAAATTAAATCCTGTGAGAGTTGTACAAGATTAAATGAATGAATGAAACATCATCATTACTGGTTGCACTTATTAGTTGCTTTTCTAAAACCAAAACCAAAAGGTCTCCCCTGTCTCCCTGTACAGTGGTACCTCGGGCTAAGTACTTAATTCGTTATGGAGGTCCGTTCTTAACCTGAAACTGTTCTTAACATGAAGCACCACTTTAGCTAATGGGGCCTCCTGCTGCTGCCACGCCGCCGGAGCACAATTTCTGTTCTTATCCTGAAGCAAAGTTCTTAACCTGAAGCACTATTTCTGGGTCAGCGGAGTCTATAACCTGAAGCGTATGTAACCTGAAGTGTATGTAACCCGAGGTACCACTGTGCTGTTCTGAAGGTTCCCCAGGCACACATATCTTTAGCCAATTCAGGGGACACACAGGACAGGCTGGGAACGCCCCATTACGCTAATGAAAGTTCCTGCATAGGTTTCCGCTAGGATGACTTGTTACTGTAGTTGAATCTGGTCCGGGAATATTATGGTGAACAGCAAGAGTGGGGAAATTGGGGGTGGGGTCAAAACTTGCAGAATGGATCGACCGTGCAATCCAGAAGTAAGTCCTATTGAATTTAGTGGGTCTTATTCCCAGGTAAGAGGGGTTGGGCTTGCAACATTAGGCTGTTATCTACATCCTTTGTTGCAACAGCCATGAAATTCCCAGCCTCTTCCAACAGCTGATTTGTCTGCTGCAACCCTAACAGCTTATTCAGAACCTGTGCCAACAGTTAGCAAGAACCTCCCCCACACACAATCTATAGGTGGCAAATGGTCATTTTGGCTGTTCGCCTGTATCTTTGTGCCAGATGCAAATCCATTTGCCCTTGGCCTCGACTGCATGAGGACAAATTCATTAATTCATGGTGACTTTCCTTCACTGTCCTTATCCGTACGTGAAGGCTTAGGGGTGGCTTGGCAGCAGGAAGGATCACTTCTGCCATGTTGTCAGCCGAAAGAGGATCAAGGGAATCATAGAGAACCCACACAACATCTGGCTGAGTCTGCTTAGCAAAATCACCTTGACTTTTTTTTTAAAAAAAGGAGGGATTTCTCAAGCCCTGGGCAAATACTCTATTCCATAATGCAAAAAGACCCCCATTGGCAGTGACCCCAATGACTGCTGAAAGAGCATGGCTGTTCAGATCCAGCCAGGTGCCACATCAGCAAATTGTAGGAATATCACAAGTTACGAACTCAGAACCAACCATCTATGTAATCCAGACAGCTGTCAAAGGTATAAGGTAAAGGTAAAGGGAACCCTGACCATTAGGTCCAGTCATGGTTGACTCTGGGGTTGCTCGCTTTATTGGACGAGGGAGCCAGCATACAGCTTCTGGGTCATGTGGCCAGCATGACTAAGCCGCTTCTGGTGAACCAGAGCAGTGCACGGAAACGCAGTTTACCTTCCCGCTGGAGAAGGGAAGGTACTTATCTACTTGCATTATGAGGTGCTTTCGAACTGCTAGGTTGGCAGGAGCAGGGACTGAGCAACGGGAGCTCACCCTGTTGCAGGCATTTGAACTGCTGACCTTCTGATCGGCAAGTCCTAGGCTCTGTGGTTTAACCCACAGTGCCACCCGCGAATATGGGGTTTTCATTCTTCAGCTAATAACAGATATTGAGAGGTTTGTCATCCGAAAATATATCTCATTCTCCCACCACCACCTTTAAATTCAGGAGCATCTGGGCCCATCACAGCATGTCCAGAGTTTGAATTTCATGTTCAGTTAAGGATTCCTAACAGTTTGTGAATTTCCAGTTTGCTGATTTGGTGCATATTGAGCCGCTATGTAGGTGACTCTCTCTCTCTCTCTCTCTCTCTCTCTCTCTCTCTCTCTCTCTCTCTCTCTCTCTCTCTCTCCTAGATCACTGAGGGAATGCGCACATATTCAAGTGCTCCAGAACAGCAAATCCCAAACAGTCAACTTCACCATCCAACTTTTTCAGATGGTGAGCCACACTGTGGCTTATCTGCACTGTGAACTCAGTGTCTGCCTGAGTGACGACGCTGGATGTGAACAGGTGAGTTCCGTTAGAAGACAGAGGACCAAAGGGTGCCGCTAGAGTCTTTCAAGAGGTGTAAGGGTAGAAAATAGAAGCACTGTGTAATTTACTCCTCTTTTAGTTTGTTGGCAAGGGTGCAAGCTAAGGCATCTATCTGAGCTGAGCTGAGCTGCCTTAGTAGCAGCTCAGGTTTAGCAAATATTCTCTAAGCAGCTGATGTCTACACAGTTGTTATGCTACCTAGCAGCTGAGTTTTAGCAATGATCGTTTTGAACAATTATGAGGTGGAAAGGTGCTGAAATTCTGTAAGTAGGTGTGTGAGTGTGTGTGAAGAAACTAGCCTACTGTACAAAGGTAACATTTTCATTTTCTGCTTCATTCATCTTCCGGCCCTCACCTCCCCCTCCTCCACTGACATGTGACCCTTGGGAGGTTGCCCAGAAAAGAATAGGCTACCTCTGAGCATATCCAGAATTCCTCTCCTTCCAAAAGTGTCTGCAGGATTTGGGGAACAAAGGAAAGACACTTTTAGACATCCAAACCAAATTATCAGGTGGTAATTACCACCCTGACTTATTTCCTTGCTTTATTTAATGTGTTATCTTTCTCCCCTTCCTCTCTTCTCCAATTGCTGTTCTGTAACCAAGTCCTGCCACAGGCCACCATTCTAGAAACCAAAGAAGCTGGGGATAAAAATAAATCCTTTTGCTGAACCTTGCATCTCTGCAGAGGAGAATTTAGGGAAGCATGACCACTTTGGTCACCCAGAGTGTGGACTTTCAGGGGTGCTGCAGGGCATAGGAGCCAATTCTTAGGAGTCATGGGGGCTTCAGCCCCCCACAATAAAATATTTGAGGGGGCCGGGCCCCCACAAAAATGATGGGCATCCCCATTCAAATAGTGTGTCTGTGCACTATGTCATGTGATCAACTATGTGCGGCAGGGCTTACCTGGGGCCCCACAATATTTTATTCAGGGCTGTAGGGGAAGCTGCAACTATTATTTAGAATGTAGCTTGAGAGGCGGGGGGTGCTGAATTATGGCATTGCACAGGGCACTGCTGAAATATGAGGCCCCAAGCTCCCCCACTGAGCTCTGAGCCTGAATGGTGGTTCTTTCCTCTTTCCAATTTGTGTGGGTGTTTTAATGTTGTGCTTTCAAGGGATAAATAATGTGATAATAATAAACTGAGCTGCGGCCTCCACGTTGAATAATCCTTCCATTTCCTTCCCAGAGCTGCTTAAGTACCCTCTCCAAACCAAGCAGCAGGGACAGTTACCAAACCCGCCACAACATAATCTCCTTTGGACCGGTTCCAAAGACCCAGGTAGAGTTTGCACCTGGACCAGTTACAGGTGTGTGTGCGTGGCCTGTGTTCTTCATTCTTCCCCTTGCCTCAAGGTTTCCAGGTAGCAACTAGAGAGTTGCACAAGTCTAGCAGCTAGAGCCTTCTGCTGCCAAGGTGTTTTGGACCACAACTTCCATCACAGCCCTAGTCAGCACATCCCTTTGCTGCTGGGACATATCATAGAATTACAGAGTTGGAAGGGACATGAGGATCATTTAGTCCAACCCTCTGCAATGCAGGAATCTTTAGACCAACGTGGGGCTTGAATCCACAACCCTGAGATTGTGAGTCTTATGCTCTACTGGCTGAGCTATCCAACTGGTGGTCTGATGGGAGTTGCAGTCCAACATACCTGGTGAGCATCAAGTTGAGGAAGGCTGAATATGCTCCTGCCAACCTAGCAGTTCGAAAGCACGTCAAAGTGCAAGTAGATAAATAGGTACCGCTCCGACGGGAAGGTAAACGGTGTTTCCGTGCGCTGCTCTGGTTCACCAGAAGTGGCTTAGTCATGCTGGCCACATGACCCGGAAGCTGTACACCGGCTCCCTCGGCCAATAAAGCGAGGTGAGCTCTGCAACCCCAGAGTCGGTCATGACTGGACCTAATGGTCAGGGGTCCCTTTACCTTATACCTGGTGAGCACCAAGTTGAGGAAGGCTGAATTTGCTCCTTGGATCTGGGTAACAGATTTAAGTCTAACTTCTGCCATGAGTTTGGTGGATAACCTTGGGCAAATAATTCTCCCACAGCTGCCTACCTGTGAAACTCTTGCAGGGTTGCTTGGATGTGCAGAGAGATGTGCAATGCATTGTGAAGCATTTTTGAAGCAGGAGAGAGAAAAGACATTCCCTATAAATGATAAATATGAGCAGTATACAAACTGCTGGCTTTTCCTAGGGTTGCAACAAGGTCATCAGAAAAGGAGTGCTTGAAGGGACATCATCACAGATTGAGAAGCGGGGATTAAAATTAGATTTGCTTATCCAGCTAATCGCCTCACCTTTGCACCCCTTATGTGGGTGAGAGCAAAGTACTCAACAGCCTTAGGCTGGGTTCTTTTGTTCCACCTCCATATTTCTTATGGCTTGATCCCATGAATATTTCAGCAAAAGTAAGCCCTGCAGGATTTGAGTTCTACTATCTTAGGGATGAAGGGACGCGGGTGGCGCTGTGGGTTAAACCACAGATTCTAGGACTTGCCGATCAGAAGGTCGGCGGTTTGAATCCCCGTGACGGAGTGAGCTCCTGTTGCTCGGTCCTTGCTCCTGCCAACCTAGCAGTTCAAAAGCACATCAAAGTGCAAGTAGATAAATAGGTACCACTCCAGCAGGAAGGTAAACGGCGTTTCCGTGCACTGCTCTGGTTCGCCAGAAGCGGTTTGTCATGCTGGCCACATGACCTGGAAGCTGTACGCCGGCTCCCTTGGCCAATAAAGCAAGATGAGCGCCGCAACCCCAGAGTCAGTCACGACTGGACCTAATGGTCCCTTTACCTTTATCTTAGGGATGATGGGTCTGATTTCTAAGCATGGCCTTCTCTTCTGCCAGCATTCAAGTATTGACACGCACACAAATGAGTGAAGGTTGGGGGGGGAGGACATGCATTCACAAACAGATGCACACAAACATGCACACAAACCCCACACACTCAGGCGTGGCTGGTGCCCATTAGGAGTGGTGGGGTAGAGAGCAATGTTCTTGATCCCCCTTGATCCTTTTCTGCTGCAGAATATTTTTTACATGGCACCACTGAGTGGCAAGCTCAGGGTTTGGTTTCCTTTGAATGAAGGTCATCAGAGAATCGAATGAAGGTCATCAGAGAATATGGTGTCTTTGGGATACAGTCGTACCTTGGAAGTTGAACGGAATCCGTTCCGGAAGTCCGTTTGACTTCCAAAATGTTCGGAAACCAAGGCGCGGCTTCCGACTGGCTGCAGGAAGCTCCTGCAGCCAACTGGAAGCTGTGGAAGCCATGTTGGACGTTCAGCTTCCAAAGGAACATTTGCAAACCGGAACACTCACTTCTGGTTTTGCGGTGTTTGGGAGCACAAAATTCGAGTCGCAAGGTGTTTGTCAACCAAGGTACGACTGTACAGTGTTAAGAACTTAATTCGTTCTGGAGGTCCATTCTTAACCTGAAACTGTTCTTAACCTAAAGCACCACTTTAGCTAATGGGGCCTCCTGCTGCTGCCACACTACCGGTGTGCGATTTCTGTTCTCATCCTGAAACAAAGTTCTTAACCCGAGGTACTATTTCTGGGTTAGCAGAGTCTTTAACCTGAAGTGTCTGTAACCTGAAGCATCTGTAACCCGAGGTACCACTGTATATGGTTTTATTTACACATGTATGCCACCTGAGCATAGGATGGAGGTGCTCACAGCAACAACACCCCAACAGATCTTGCTTGTCCCCAGGTTCCCAGGGGAGCCCCTGCACAGAGCAAAACATGCCTCAGTGTCTCCATCTTACACTCACCAACTCTATTGTTTTCCTATGTTGCAGCTCAGTGAGGGCGGTGGGGGAAAGCCAGCCCATTAGGCTGGAGAGCGCCATTGCTGTTGTTGCAGCTCTTGCTGTTGAGATGCTGATGAGGGCAAAATGGCCATTACCTTAACACAGGGACTGATTGGGCAGGTTCTGCAGCCTCTTCAACTAGATTCTAACTCTTACTGGATGTAGGACTGCAGGCCTGGAAGGGATTCAAGGATATCATCCAGGCTGACCCCACAAAACCCATAACAGCATCTGTCTCCTCAGGCTGGCCAAGTGTTCAGGATTTCATCTTCTCCATCACATGGGGTCCTGGATTGCCACTGCCAATCCTGCATCTTGGGTTGGACATTTGCGCAGTGCCGGTGGCACTTTGTTCTCACCTGCGGGGAATTTTAAGTTTACATTTCTGCAATACTGGGGACACCTAGGAAAGAATTACTACCACGTCGCAACATTGGCCAATCCCACCCAACTCTCATTCCATTTATCTTTCCAGGATCTGACATGACCATGATGCTCCCTGCTCTTCTAGGCTTATCGACCGGCATTGTTGTCTTAACGTCTGTCATTGTACTTCTCTGGTTGTATCGGAAGCGCCAAATCAAAATGGCAGCAGCCTTGGAGCCCCAAAGAATGGAAGCCCCTTGAAGCCCTCAGTACCAGCTGCTGCCAGTAGCTATGCCATGATTCAATGCTGCTGCTGCTGCTGCTGCCGCTGCCACCAGTGTAAATTGGGAACACACTGCTGCTTGCTTTTTAAGTCTCTGCTTCTCTCTCTCCCTTCCTTCTTCATGAGAGAACCTAAGAACTGCAGAGGTGTAACTGGAGTGGGCAGCATATTCTGAAAGAGAGAAAAGGCTTGGCTTGAAAGGGTTTTGATGGGCTAATGGACCCATGTGAGTTGTGTGTCCACCTTGGAGACTGGAAGTTCAGAAGCCAAGGTTGCGAAGAAAGAGGTGCCCTTCTTTAGAGCTTAGTTGGCAGCATTGATCCTAAATAATTTGGGAGTAGAAATTCCCAAGAGTTGACATGGGTCAGGAATCTTCCTCCTGAAAGGAGATTGTTGGGTTTCACGGTTATTATCTCCTGGGATTTAACTGCTGTATCCCTGTTTTTTCCAAGCTCGATTGTGTTAGCAATATTTGCTGCAGCATCACAACGCCTGGCTTAACGTTCAGACGATGCTGGTCAGGCACCTTGGCTTGTATTCATCTGGAAGGAATTTGTCCAAGTCAAGAAAGAGGTCACAGGTCTGAAGGGAGGGGGAGGGAAATGAAAGGATAAGCAAACAGGTCCTTTGCGATCCATGGAAGTTAGAAGAGCTGAACTGAGACTTCTCCCTGGATAGTTCCCTGTTTATATGCAGCGGTGCTGTCTAGACAGGACTTGGGGGGCAGCAGTAGTCCAGGGCTGGTGGGTCCCCCAACTGCAGCTGGGCTGACGTGCCTAATTTTAAAGGAAGTAAGACCACTCAAGTTCAGAGTTTAAAGTTTCTTAACTGCACCTCTGCTGTTGATCCTTTAGAAATCCTTTAGCTGCTGGAAAAATGGCTAGTGGGTTCCTTGCATCTCTCCCACTACCTTCCCTTCCCAGTCATTTGCTTTCTGAATGTGATTAATCATAGTGCCTTGATAGCTTGTGCATCAGTTTTTAGGGTTCCTTTGTCCTTTGCCTCATCCACCTAGCCAGGCTGCTTAATCTGTTGACATAGAGAAAACTATGGTTCCCAACTGATTTGGAGATTAGTGCTCCTTTGGCACTGACATCACAATGCCTGTTGATTCATTTTCCAGTTTGGTATTCTGCGCTCTAACATCATTTTGGGCTTTTTCTCTGCCTCAAAGGAGCAAGGAGTATGATATTGTGAAGTGGGATCTGGGGCCAAGTTTGGGCAGATGGTTACTTCAAGCTGAAGTTCTAGTCACTAGACTTGACTGACTTGATTCATAGAACCTGCTTTCTGTACTAGACCCTGGAAGCATGTGAAATAATAAAGGATGCCTCTGAGCTTGTGCACAGTTCTCTTCCTTGCCAACAAAACCTTTTTAAACTTACCTACAACTGGGGGTGGGGAGGAATTTTCAGGACAACAAAATCCAGATGTTGGAATTTGGCAGCTCTCAGTTCTGCAATTAAGCTTTGTGTCTGATAGATCATAGAGAGAGAGAGAGAGAGAGGGAGGGAGGGAGAGGGAGAGGAAGTGTGCAATTAAGTGAAATTAATTCCCTTTCTCACTGCTGGTCAGATTATGAAGCAACTTGAGCCACTGACCAGCAGGACTCATAAAAGTTTAATTACTTGTTGGGATGTTTCTGCAGGGTTGAGCTGTTTGGGATTGGTTGGGGATTTTCCCTTCTTATGTAACTTCATAAACCACACCACACCATTCCTGAGTGAAGGAGTTAAGCAGGAGACATTTGAGAACCAGGTGTGCCATGTGATTACCCTGGGACTTCCCAGACACTGCACACTAGTGGTGACATAGCGTTTGTGGAGTTTCTGCCTAACATCCCTACCAATGCTCCCTCAGGCAAGGTTTGCTCCTGAGAAAATGTGCACTGGATGATCATACCCTTTTGTATATATGGAACACGTTACCACCCAGCTCTTCTACAAAACAGGCAAACACAAGGCATCAAAATCAGTAACATCGCTATTGAAGCACGCCTAACAACACATAAAGTGTATTCATTTGTTTATTTAAAAACTTACAGTGTCAACAGAACAAAACAGTCAGAGACCGACTGAAATAGGATAAATGCAGAAAGAGCAGCCCCCTGCCCCACACTTGACATTTTATATTTATATTTATCCATCTCCATCAGGTTACACTCAGATATATTCCTCATTAGGAGAGACAACCTCTTAAACTCCTCATGCCCTGAAACTAGAATAAACTTGTTTCAGGATTTGATCTCACTTCTTCAACCCTATTTGACCCCAAAAAAGGCAACGCGGCAGCCATTATACTACAACAAAACGAAACCATGGTTCGATCAGGAATGCCTCACTATGAAGCGCTCTTTGTTGGGAAATACATCTCCATCAAAGCACAGTACAGGAATAAATAAATGGGACAGATATCTGCCCCAAGAAACATACAATTTAATTTTTGCTGTGAGGAGTAGAACAGACAGGGTGAGAGAAGGATGGGTAAGAGCTGCTTTCAATGGCCTTCAGCACTTGTGGGTCTTCAGATGGGCCAAAATAGCTCACTTGAAGGCAGAAAATTCTCCCCTCCCAGACAGGATTATCACACTCTAGAGGCCTCTGTGTGTGTACTGTACAGTGGTACCTCGGGTTAAGTACTTAATTCATTCTGGAGGTCTGTACTTAACCTGAAACTGTTCTAAACATGAAGCACCATTTTAGCTAATGGGACTTCCTGCTGCCGCCGCACTGCTGGAGAATGATTTCTGTTCTCATCCTGAAGCAAAGTTCTTAACCTGAAGCACCATTTCTGGATTAGCGGAGTCTGTAACCTGAAGCGTTTGTAACCTGAAGTGTATGTAACCCGAGGTACCACTGTATCTCTCTCTCTCCTCCTTGCTGTCTTACTTGTATAAGAGCTGGTCTGTTTCGGAGGGCGCTGCTGCCTGCTGCAAACTGTGGATCTTGTGACTTCATTAAGAGTCATGCCAAACAAATGCAATCAACACACACAGCTTTCTCTGCCCGCCCTTGGCAAGCCAGAACCAGGAAGTCGGTCCTCCCTGGGCTTTCCTTGTCTCATCAGATGCCGACGAACAAGAAGCGGAGGCAGCTCTCTAGAGGAAGGCTCCTCCTGGCTTGTTCTTCTGGAAATGGACCGGCATTTGGGCAGCTTAACCATGTTCACCAAGGAAGATTTTGAGGACGATTGGCTCAAGGTGGCCAGTGGGGTTTTTGGCGAGGTCTTCCGAGTGAGGCACAAGCGATGGAGAACCACCTTTGCAGTGAAGTGCTCCTCTCGCCTTCCCCAGGACTCCAGACCTGACAGGTAATCTGCTTGGCTGTGCTAGGTGCTTTCTTTGGAGAGGGTTGCCTTGGCAGATTTCTGTTTGAAAGGCTCTTTGGATGTGCTTAGCTCACACTTTTGGCACTAGACTGATGATCGAGCTTGGCTAAAGCAACAAAAACAGCATTCAGTGGGAGGCGAGTTGAGACTGGCCTGGTTTGCTTCAGGCCCACCTTGTCAAGTGCCTGGAGCTAATTCTCTTGGCAGCCTTCAATGTATGTTGAGCTGCACCAACTGGTCAGGCAAGTTATCAAGCAGAATGTGAAGCCAGCAGAGAAGCAAGATAAAAAACTGTTGCATTGCACCCAGGCAAAACAAGACTAGATACTGCAATGGTTGCCTGTTCTGGTATGGAATTTCCAAACCAACCAACTGTCTTTAAAATATCCATTATGTAGATGGGCTCTGTCATTCACTGTTTCCCTGTAATCCTTGTAATTAAGATTTCTTGTCTTCATTTTTTTTTGGGGGGGGGGGACCACTCATTAAGTGCATCAACTTTTAAAAGGCATTTGAACACCCCTCACTCTTTGTGACCCTTTGCACTTTTGAAACCATTACTCAGTCGTACTTTAGCCACAGATTTCCTGCCCTCTCCTTTCTCCCCTCTTGATCCATGGTATACTATGACTAGGGAGACCCAGGTTTGGGAAACTCTGCCCTATAGGAAAACAAACCTTAAAGGCTAAAAAATTTAATGACACAGGTTTTGTGAACAACGGTCCACTCCAACAAGTGCATGGAGCGTTATTCTGAGGCAGACATCCACAAACTCATCCCTTCAGATGTTTTGGGACTACAACTCCCATCATCCCTCGCTAACAGGACCAGTGGTCAGGGATGATGGGAACTGTAGTCCCAAAACATCTGGAGGGCCGAGTCTGGGGGTGCCTGTTCTGAGGGCTCATCATACTTCCATTTGGTCTGTGACTTCTAGGTGGTCCAAGAGGTTTGTTTTCCCCCCTGCTGCTTTCCTTGGGAAAACCCACTGTTTGCTGATGAATTGGAACAAACAGCAGCCTGGTTTTCTGTGGATTTTTCTGATTCAGAAGCAAACAGTGGGTTTTCCCAGGGAAAGCAGCAGGAAAACAGAGCCCATGCTTTGAAATCACAGAACAAGCGGAAGTGTGGTTGACCCCTGAGTTGCAGCCATGTATAAATGATTGGAGGAATTACAGTGGTACCTCGGGTTACCTACACTTCAGGTTACATACGCTTCAGGTTACAAACTCTGCTAACCCAGAAGTAGTGCTTCAGGTTAAGTACTTTGCTTCAGGATGAGAACAGAAATCGTGCTCCAGCGGCGTGGCAGCAGCAGGAGGCCCCATTAGCTAAAGTGGTGCTTCAGGTTAAGAACAGTTTCAGGTTAAGTACAGACCTCCAGAACGAATTAAGTACTTAACCTGAGGTACCACTGTATAAGCACTGAGGTCAGAAGGAAATGAAATGCAGCTGAACCAAGCACAGTCAGAGGTGCAGTACTGCCTCAGACTGCCTCAAGGCTCTCTGATCTCACATAGGGGCTTGCAAGCCCATGGGCAAGCAGGTAGTGAACTTGCTTGTAGGAGTACCACTGCTAGTGATGTGGTGAACACAATGCATATTGGTCAGGTTCTTAGTGCACTCCAGGTGTTCTCTCTGTGATGATGACTAAGCTGTGATGCACTGTTCACACACTTCTAAGCCATCTTGATGCTACGCTGAAGAAGGGCTGGACATGTGTAATTCCAAAATAGGAATGGAGTTCCCCCAGAATTTCAATGCTGGGTTTATCTGCACAGAATTTCAATCATTTCCATTATGCCAGTTATTTTTTTATTGGTCTTTAAATACCTCGGCTTTATTTTCCAGTCAACAGGGTCATGGGGAGCCCATCAGATACATGCAAAGCAAAAAGCCACCCAAAGTGCCAAAATTCTGGTGCACTTTTTCCATACCAAAGGTGGCAATCACATACCCTCAGCCCTTGAAGTGTTTAAAGCTAAACCCCTAGCACAGTTATTATATGGGTCTCAGATTTGGACAGGCACTCACCTGGGATCTACAGAAGCTGTTCAAAGTTCCCAAGGCATTTTTTTTTTCTTGTTCCATCCTGTGTTCCAAAAGCTTCATTGCTCTTAGAGGCTAACCTCTCCTTTGTTGAATTACAGATTTGGTTCAGGACTTTTAATTATTGGCTTCGCCTAAATTTAAACCTCACTGGTCTACTACTCTTAGCATCGCAAGATTGTCACGAGAGAGCTTGGACTAAAATTGTCAACCAAAAGCTTTACTTTTCTGGTTTATCTTATCTATAGAATTTCAATCATTTCCATCTCACTCATTGAGCTAGATGAGATGCCAGTTATTTTTTTTATTGGTCCTTCTAAAAATATGAACAATTCTCATATACTCATTTTTTGCATATACTGTTTTACTCCAGGTTTCCAGGTTACCAGTGCATAAGCATATACATGCAACAATGCATATAACTGTATAAAATAATGCTGCTGAACTCTAGTATAGCATGGGACCCTATATATACATATATATATATATGCAGGTTTTGGTGTCCTCGGGTGTCTTCCCGTGTAAAAGTTGGGGTGTCTAGGCGACGTTTCGACGAGGTCTCACTTGTCATCTTCAGGCTGGTGCTTTCGGCTTCTTGTTACTGGAACAGAGCGGGATCTCAATGTTTGAGTTCCTATAAATACTGTAGAGGGGGTGTGGTGTCTAGCCTCCAATGTTCTGGGCAGAGAGGAAGTTCCCAGGCTAGTGTGCCTTTTCTTCTTTTGTTCCTTAATTACTTGAGAGATACCTTGAGTGATTTCTTGAGTGATATCCTGAGTACCACTTAGGTGGGTCATTAGGTGTGGATTAGTTGCTACAGTCTTTGTGTCTTGACCTCTTGAACTTTGTGAAGAGTTTTCCTGAGAAGATGGTTGTATTGCACTTAGTTGTGCTTTGGCTTGGCTTCGTGTATAGGGGCGAGCTGTGGTTTTGTGGCTTGTGTCAGCCAGATCTGTGTAGGGATTGCAGGGGGGTGCAGCATCCGGAGGTGCCACCATGGACTGGCTACTGGATGGTGTCAGTAATTCATCTGTGGAGAGGGTCTGGGTTTGGGTCTGGTGTGGTTGAGATCCCGCTCTGTTCCAGTAACAAGAAGCCGAAAGCACCAGCCTGAAGATGACGAGTGAGACCTCGTCGAAACGTCGCCTAGACACCCCAACTTTTACACGGGAAGACACCCGAGGACACCAAAACCTGCATTCCTGTACCCGTGAAAATCTACGAAAGCAAATATATATATATATATATATATATATATTCAGCAGGCTCTTCTTGTGTCAGGCTCTTCTTGTGTCAGGATTTTTTTAATAAAAAAATTAATAATAATCCTAATTATACAGAACTATTCACACAAAAGTCATATTATACACACACACACACACACACACACACAATATGACTTTTGTGTGAATAGTTTTGTATATAATTAGGATGATTATTAATTTTTTTATAAAAAATCCTGAGACAAGAAGAGCCAGCTGAATCAGGCTAATGACCAATGGCCCATCCCATCCAACACCCTATTCTTCCTATCACACCTCTTGTGGGAGTGATTTCTAACTGTGTCACGAAGTCCTTTCTATTTGTCTGTCCTGAGCCTTCCAACATTCAGTTTCATTAGATGTCTCCAAGTCCTAATATGATGAAAGAGGAAGAAAAATGTTCCACTCATGAGTAGCTTGGGCATAAGTAGGCACTTGATGCCAGAGGTGATCCAATGAAGGCAAAGGCACAACATTTAATGTATGCATCTATTTAAACTGGGTTCTTCCTCAGTTTCTAATCCAGACTGCACAAATCATTCATTGAAATGCTCACCGTGGCACCATCACCATCCTGTCTAGGTGCCATCCCTTGGTACCATCTCAGCCAATCTTTTGCACTGACCTGCATCTACCACTGAAGTTATAGTGCACTAATGTGTTGTGCTGTTGTTGTAAAACTGAAACAACAGAGCTTGACAACATGGATCCGACCCAACAGGCTCACCTTGTGTTCTTATTTGTGACTTTCACTGTTTTGAGACCAAAACTTAGCAGTAATGCTCCACATTACCCCCCTGTAGAACCAGCACAAAGCATCTCGTTGAAGAGGCAGCGAAGATAGAGAAAATCAAGTTCCAGCACATTGTGTCCATCTATGGCATTTGTTACAGCCCTTTGGGGATTGTGAAGGAATATATGGCCAATGGGTCCCTGGAGAAGATTCTCCCCACCCACCAAATGTCTTGGCAACTCAAGTTCCGGCTCATCCATGAGACGAGCTTGGCTGTGAACTTCTTGCACAGTCTGAAGCCTCCTTTGCTTCACCTGGACCTAAAGCCAGGAAACATCCTACTGGATGCCAACATGCATGTGAAGGTGAGGTCAAACTGGGGAGCAGGATTCAGGTAAAGGTAAAGGACCCCTGGACAGTTAAGTCCAGTCAAAGGTGACTATGGGGTGCGACGCTCATCTTGCTTCAGGCCGAGAGAGCTGGCATTTGTCCACAGCATGGCCAGCATGACTAAACTGCTTCTGGTGCAACGGGACACAATGACAAGTGGCACAGTGCACAGAAATGCCATTTACCTTCCCGCCGCAGCGGTACCTATTTATCTACTTGCACTGGCATGCTTTTGAACTGCTAGGTTGGCAGAAGCTGGGACAGAGCAATGGGAGCTCACCCCGTCGCAGGGATTCGAACTGCCAACCTTCTGATCCGCAAGCCCAAGAGGCTCAGTGGTTTAGACCACAGTGCCACCTGCATCCCTGGGGAGAAGAATTAGTGTGTGTGTGCGCGCGCGTGATAGCACAGTACTGCATGTATGGTGCAGCTTTGCTTGTAGAAAGTCACAGGTTCTGTCTCTAACATATCCAGTTACAAGTTTCAAGGATGGGAAAGATCAGGGCTGATGCCAACGGTTGGCGTGATTGAGCACCTTCTGAGGGCCCACATCCCAGAACGCAGTCCAATGACAAGAGCCCCCAGGACCTGCTCCTCCTCTTATTCATTGCAGCGCTGCTTATTTATCTGCCTCTTGTTCTGGCCAGAGGATGTTGAAAAATTAAAACATCTGTGAATTTGTGGTTTTTGGCTCCAGTTATAATTAAAGTAAATTTTATATAACATCCATCTACCCACACCGACAAACTCTCACACAAATACAAGAAGGAGTCCATGCCCAGAAATAAGGAGACAAATGAAATTACACCAGTGGTAGGCATGGAAGTGAAAAATGTACTTTTATTTCACCTTGACTTCAGATTTCAGATTTTGGACTCTGCAAGTGGATGGAAGAATCAAGCCTAATGGAATACATTGAGAGGTCAGCCCAGAGGGGTAGTTTGAGCTATATCCCTCCTGAGATACTTCTGCAGAGCTCCAGTCCACCAGGAACTAAATTTGATGTCTACAGGTGAGGACCAACCTGCTGTCCCTTTGAGTTGCTGGCTATCTATTCTCTGGTGGAGTTGACTTACCGTCTGACCACTGTTGAGTCTTACTTGCCACTTCTCAGCTTGCAGTCTGGGCCCAACCCAATCATTAGGCAGATTGAGGAGGATGCTTAAGGTAGCAGATGCTGAGGCACTTGGAGCAGGAAAAGTTAAGTGTGTGTCCAAGTGCCCACCTCCCAAGCTAGCCTAATGCCAGGGCCGGCCTGCTCATGAGGTGGGGTGAGGCTGCTGCCTCGGGTGGCAGAAGTGCAAGAGGCAGTGCCCCTGTGGGCCCTCTGCCACCAGCGGAGAAGCAATGCTGGCAGCAGTGTTGGCTTCTGATGAGATCTCACCAAAATATTGTGAGATCTCCTCAGATTTCAGTGAGATCTTATTGGAGCCCACCGCCACTTAATGGGTGCCACCACATAACCCAGGTAAGGGAGATGTTGGCTTGGTGGCATGGCAGTACAGTGGCATGGCACATTTCTGTTTCACCTCAGGCAGCAAATGGGATGTGCCGCCTCTGCCTACTACATTCAGGTATGATGGGATAGTTCTCCTCATTACCTGTGTTGAAGTAACAATATCCAACTGCAGTTTTGTTGGTTTCCATACATGGAAAGGGGGAAGGAGCAATGTTGTCTTTTCTTTCAGGCCGCAAAATACCTTTGGGCCCACCATGTTGCTCCACATGACCATATTTCATAGTTTTCAAATCCCTGTTTTGTTTAAGCTCCATGTGTAACTATTTCCTCCTAATAATGCTTTGTGTTTGTTTGTATTTGTTTCATCTTAATTTCTTTCTTTCTTTTTCAAGCTTTGGGATTGTCATCTGGGAGATTCTTACCCAGAAGAAGCCATATTCAGGTAATTCTGATGGGGTGAGGAGATGGAAGTCACCTATTCTCCCAGGGTTCTCCTTTGCAGAATGCAGGTGAGGGTTTGGAACAGAAGTTTCGGTACAGGCTTCCAATAACTCCTTCTGGGACAGCGATGGCAAACCTGTGACCCCTTCCACATATCTTGTCCAGCCATGATGGACAATGAATGGTCAAGGATGATGGGAGCTGGAGCCCCAACAGCATCACGATGGCCACAGGTTTCTCACCCATGCAAGAACAGTTACATATCCAGAGATCACTTCTTCATAACCCTATGAGCATCACTCCATCAGAGTGAATTGCCAATGTGTTGCTAATGAGGGAAATGCCTTTATTTTTATTTATTTAGAGCAAGTGGGATAGGCCCCAATGTTGCTCAATAATTCTAAGAACCACCCTCCCCCCAAAAATCAGTGCAGTTTAGAAAACTTCAGCCTGCCATCTTGATTCAAAATGGCATCCAATTGTATCCAAGCATAGGTGAAAACCTGCTCCTTGATCTCAGGAACCCAAAATTTGATTATATCTTAAGAGCTGTTGAAATGCATAGAGAACAAACAACTTTCCAAAACATCTAGTAAATGCATGGCTTTTTTTTTAATCTGCTGAAATTTATATTGCTCTTGGTTTATTTATTTTAAGCAGTCTATGTTTTTTAAATAACATTTGCGCTGCTTCCATATAAACCGTCTAGCTGCTTCTTTTGAAATCTATTGTGTTTTTATGACAGGGAAGCCGCCCCGTGTGAGCTATGCCTAAAAAGGCAGTCTTTCCATGCGTTAACAAAAAATAAAAACAACTAACTAACTATCTGTTCCATCCCACCCCCAACCCCAGATTTAAAGCCTCCTTTTCAGCTTGGGAAAAGCAAACTCCCAAAGTGAGTAACAGCCATATAAAGAGAATTTGCACAAAGGGAAATTAAAATGAAAACCATAAAAACAGCAGGAAGAAAACTGCAGCATAGATCAGATGTAAAATGAAGTTAACACTTATAAACAGTGGGATAAAATCCTTCTGAATCAACCCAGCTTAAGCACCACTCTGTAAAGCCGGTTCAGATGTCTTGGTGGGAGGGCAGGGGGTATCTTGACTGACTCAAGCTGAGGGATTCAACTTGATTTTTCTGGAGAGGATGTTTCTGAAGTGGACTACCACCAGAGAGGAGGCCCTTTTTGCCACTCACCACAAGAGATGGACATATCTGCCCATTTGAGTTTCTCTCAGTTTCTCATTTTTGCCAGTATTAAATCCAATGTGTCACAATGTCACATCAGCTGGTGATTTATTTTTTTAAGTCCTCATAAAAACCTGTCAGCAATTTAGTGCTCATTTCTCCTAACATACATCCACAGTTTTCCCACAGAGGAAAATATGTGACAGAAGGTGGTCCTTTTTCGTTTTCAACAGGGGTCAAGACAATGGCTATCATCGTCACCGTGGCAACAGGCCAGCGCCCCTCCATGGAGCCCATCCGTGATGACTGGCCAGCGGAATGCCAGCAGATGGTTGATTTGATGAAGAGATGTTGGGACCAAGAGCCCCAGAGGAGGCCAAGCTTCACAGGTCTGGTAGCTGAAAGGATTCCTCCTGAGAGCTATTCCACATATGGGGTCCCAACTGGGCTTTTGACCTTATCCAGAGGTTGTAGACCATTGATCCATACTGCCCAAGGATAGGCAACCTGTGGGGATTGATCAGATGATACTGATCCTTGCCATTTGTCATGCTGGCTGTTGGGGCTGCTGGGAATTGGAGTCCAAAAATATCTAGAGGACCACAGGGATTTCAATCCTTGAACTGAGAAGAGGTGTTCTATGGTCTCAGGATGGAGTGCCTCTTGCAGTAGAGAATGCTACTTCTTAGATTAGGGCTGGGGAACCTGTGGACCTCCAGATGTAGCTGGACTTCAACTTTCATCATCCCCAGCCATTGGCTTTGCTGGCTTCTGGGGCTGCTAAGAGTTGGAGTCCAACAATATACAAAGGGCTACATGCTTCTCATCCCTGATCTAGTCAGATGATGCCCAGTCTGAGAGGCAGCTCCTCCTCAGGGTCCCAGGCAATGGTCTTTCCCATTACATCCTACCTGAGATCCTTTACATCTTGATGCCAGAGCTTGAACCTGAGACTTTCTGCATGAAAAGCAGGTTTTCTGCCATGAGCAACATCCTATAAGTGCTGCTGCCACCGAGAAGGCCCCATCTATCATATCTCTGGAACATGGACCACAGCCTCCCCAGAACATGTAGAATCTGGTCTCCACAACTAACTGGCATTTCAGCATTCTTCAGCTGCATGGGAAATGGAACTGCAAGTCCTTGAAAAGAGCTTATTCCCAATCTTTTCCACTTCCTTAGATGTTGTGGTGGAGACGGACATGCTATTGTCCCTAATCCAATGCCCTGTGGTGGACCTGGAGAATGAGCGCTTCTCCAGGAAGATGTCGGTGAAGCCTCCTTTCTCTAGAAGAGAACAGGTAAGGGGAAAGCTGTCCTGCTACCTTGCTCATTTTAGGCAGAGCATTTGCCCTAAATAGGAAGGGAATTCTCCATGTGTTGCATCTTAAGAAGGGTACAGAAGTAGGATCTGAAATGATGCAAAACAACTCAAGGTCAGTTGTGGGACTTGCTGTTTCTGATGGGCTCTGCATATTTGTAGTTCTCCAGTAGACACGATTCCTAGATATAGATAGATAGATGATAGATAGACGATAGATAGATTATAGATAGATGATAGATAGATAGATAGATAGATAGATAGATAGATAAATAAATAAATAAATATAGAGGGTAGATGGTAGATAGATAGATAGATGATAGATAGATGATAGATAGATAGATAGATAGATAGATGATAGATAGATTTTTCTTTATTTTCAAAAAGGCCATTAAAGGTGAACAAAGAAATGAATGCCTTTGTGTAACAAGTGTGTAGCACAGAAAGTGAAAATGAATATAAAACACAGCGCAATCCAGTAAAGAGGCCTTTAAAAAGAGATATCATGACAGAAAAGCACATGGCTCATGTTATTACATTGCTAACTGTCTCCATGCTTTTTCACATGTCTTCAATACAAAGAGAAAGGGTACAGTTGGATGCGGTCCCTTTCAGGAAGCACACAACAGTGGTGAGTATCTGCTTTTGTAGGATCTAAAACACATTTTGGAGTTCTGCAAAGTCCTACTGCTCAACATGTTCTGTTCCAAGCGGGATAAGGGAATCTGACCTTAGTGTATTGCAATGAATCTCGAGACAGCCTTTGCCCATCATTCCCCACTGCCCTGTTCTGGGTCTTGAGAGGTGTGGTGGCTAGCAGCAACTTCCAAGTCATTTTGAGAGTTCTTGGTCTGGATGGAGGTTGGAAGTTAGGCTTACAAACAAGAATTAATTGGACCAGTTAAAGAAATTATCTCAATGACCTGTTAGTAACTAGAATGTAAGTAGCTGAAAACCTATTGAAACGCAATGAGGCAATGATATAAGAACCAGTTGGGACTTGAGCAAATCAAGTCCTAATCAATGGGTGTTTGTGTGTAATTCCAGCATCAATTTGGGGTCAGGCAGAAAACCACAAACCTATTCAGGGGTGAAAGTTCAGACTAGTGACGCATATGGAAAGGGGATAGAAGTGGTGACAGGGGGTAAGCTCAAACTGAGCAGGCAGAATGCATTGTTGCAACCTACAGTATAACTTGGTGGGAGCAGGAAATAAGCTTGGTGTAAGATATGAAGTGACTACTCGGGGCACAAGGTAAACATTACCATCAGTTGTATTTGAGATGTGGGTCACAATGCACAATTTAGACGCCTTCACAAACTGACTGGATATGTGGGGGCAGCTGTGCTTCTAATGAAAATGACCAAGGGAAGGACTTCTTATTGCTGACCAATCCAGTAGGAGAGCTCTGTCTGCTTGAGAATGTAGAGAATGGCACAAGCAAATATTTATAGATCCTAGAATGCAAAATTAGCACCATATATGACAGAGATGGATCATGCCATATATCAGAGCCAGTGTGGTACATTAATTAGAGTGTTAAACCTGGGAGACCAGGATTCAAATCCCCACTCTGCCATGAAACTCAAACTTGGGTGAACTTGGGGCAGTCACCATCTCTTCGGCCTATCTCACTGGGTTGTTGTGAGGAAAAAATGGGGAGAGGAAGAACCATCTATGAAATTTTGAGCTCCCTGGAAGAAAGGTGGGGTATACATTAATAAAATTAATAAATAGCTTGGCCACAGCAGTTGACCGTAGTACTTCATAGATGGCACTGGGCCACATTTCAGCAGAACCAAAGCACCTGATATCACCAGATCTCATTGGTTATGTTCTCAGCCCCCTTTAATTTTGTTTCAGCTGAGAATGAGAAGGATCAATCCCACTGTTTCTCTCGCAATGAGGTTGAAAGCTTGGAAGCTCTGGTAATGTCAGAAGAAGTTAGCAAGAGCCATGAAGACACCCTTCACCTCATGGTTGCTTCAGGAAACCTAGAGAAGGTGAAATTCCTGTTGAGGCAGGGAGCTGATGTCAACAAGAGGATAGCCTGTGGCTACACACCCCTCATCCTGGCTGTCCAAAAGAGGTCTCTGGAGACCATCTTGCTCCTTATCCAACATGGTGCAGATGTCAACATGGCTGATGAGGACAACTGGTCACCTCTCCATTTTGTGGCTCAGAACGGAGACGACAGGATTGCACGTCTCCTACTTGATCACAAGGCCAACGTTGATACCCAAGAGCTTGATGGGTGGACGCCTCTTCACTTGGCCTCTCAGAACAACTTTGAGAATGTGGTGCGGGTTCTCCTCTCACGCCAGGCTGATCCCAATGCTCAGGAGAATGAGGGACGGACTGCCTTGCACCTGGCAGCTTGTTATGGGCACATCAAGCTCGTTAAAATGCTGGCCAGCCAAGGCGCAGACCTGGAAAGGAAGCAGAGAAACCTCCGGACCCCTCTTCACCTCGCTGTGGAGAAAGGCAAATTCAGGGTGGTCCAGTACCTTCTGAAGAACGGTGTTGAAGTCAACAGCCTGGACCAAAATCACTACAGCGCTCTGCATATGGCTGTAGCAAAAGGGAAATACCTTATCTGTGAGAAGCTGATAAAATATGGAGCCATTGTGGACCTGAGGACAGACAAAGGATGGACGCCTTTGCACCTGGCTTCCATCGAAGGCTACGTGGACATCATCCACCTCCTGGTGGACAACCATGGCAAAGTGAATGCCAGAGGAAGCCTGGACTGGACTCCCCTCCACTTGGCAGCACGTTACAGTGAGGCAGCTGCAATTTCTGAGTTGCTAAGAAGTGGAGCGGACCCCAATGCAGCTGAGAATTTGGGCTGGACTCCACTCCACATGTCAGTACAGCGGGGGGCTTTTCTCAGCATCCTCCACCTCCTTGAGCACAAGGCAGATGTCAACATCAGGAACAAGGTGGGTTGGACGCCCACACACCTTGCAGTGCTCAAAGACAACGTGGCCATCGTAAAGACTTTGCTGGATGCTGGGGCACTGCTGGAGCTGGAGGACAATGCTGGGTGCACGCCGCTCCAACTTGCCATCAGGAATGAAAAGCAAAGCATTGTGGATTTGTTGCAAGGCATGGAGTCCTCAAAAACCAGCCCAAGGAGCCAGGAGGGATGAAGGGAAGGCTCCAAGAAAACAAATCCGAGGTGGAACTGGATTAACCTCAGAGTTTGGGAGAGGGTCAGTACCAGCATGAGGAATTCAAGTGGGCAATAATTTCTCTGCTTCTGTGGGTGTTCCCTCATAGGACACGCTTGAGTTTGTGCCATTGTCCTATTAGGCACTTTCAGGAAAGTTGGTTTGAGATGTGGCAAAAAAATGAGTCCATTTCATGGGGAAGATATAAGTGGTATCTAACTCCTCTTAAATGTTCACATCTGCCAGGCAGCTCAAAGTGCTGAAGAAGATGGATCATATCCAACCAACTTCTACTAAGGGTAGACTCGCTGGAATTAATGAACCTAAATTAAACAGACCTATAAATTTCAGTGGGTCTGCTGAGAGTAAGGCTAGAATTGGTACAAGCTAATATAAAGAGTTGGAAACGAAAGGTTCACACAGACTTCCACTTGCCCACTGCTTTCTCCCAGGAAAACCTGATTTCTACAGCTGAAAGGAGCAAACATCAACTGGGGTTTCTGTGGATTGGTGTTTGTTCCAATTCAGCAGTAAAGAGTGAGTTTTCCTGGGGAAAGCAGTGGGACAAATGAAAAACTGCTTGGATCCCTGTTCTCTAGGCACAGGGCAAGCATAAGCATGGATGACCCCTAACAGTAAAATCTTGGAAATGGAGTCACCCAACTGCAATTCTGTTTATGATCATGAACAGAGTCTCCTGCCAGATGTGTGGGTGCTGCAGATGATAAAAATAATGTACTACTTTCGAGAATGCTCTCTTCACACGCATTATTTCAAGGATTTGCATAATGGCAGTAAGTCATTGTTATCCCCATCTTGCAGAGGAACAGACGTCTCTGCTTTACCCGGAGTCAGTTCATTGCTCCCACTAGCCCAGCACTGTACAGACTGAAGATCAATGGCTCTCCAAAGTGGGATTTAATTGGCTCCAGTATGCAGCCAGGAAGATTATGTGCGACAAAAATTTAATTGTAGGTGCGTTTTTTTGGTGAAGTTAGGCAATATGAAGTTTAATAGGGAGTTCGCTTGCTAACTTAAATAAAATAGAAAATGAAGACAAATAGTTTCCTTTCAGTCTCACTAACTTTATTAACTTGTTCAGCCCAAGGACCAAAGCTGGGGAGGGGGGAACGTGCCAGTGGTGGGAGGGGCAAGAAGTGGGCGGAGAGACAGAGAGAAAAGTGGGTGGAGTAATGGAAAGGACTTTTACCTTTGCGCAGCAGGCTATAGTCCAGCCACACAAAATTCAGAGGTTTCTACAAGCACAGACTCACTTGAAGCTGTCCATTCAGATAAGCAAGGGTCATCACCTCAGTACCAGGAAACATTTCTACCAAAGAAGGTGCCAAGCATGATCAACAAGAGGGGTGACTTGGAAAGCAGGGGTATGGCCTAGGGGGGATTCCAAGGGCCAGACAGAAATCTAGAGGGCCGAATTCCACACACCCCACACTCTTGAGACCTGGAGTTACCCTCTTCAGCTTGATACAAATAGTATACAGTGGAACCTTGGTTGTCGAATGCAATCTGTTCCAGAAGACATTTGACTTCCAAAACGTTCAACAATCAAGGCGCAATTGCCAGTCAGCAAAATCCATTGAAAAAATGGAGAAACACGCCTCAGAAGCCATTTGACTTCTGAGGGGCGTTCAAAAACGGAAGCATTCACTTCTGGGTTGTCAGCGTTCAAAAGTTGAAACGTTTGATTTTCGAAACATTCGACAAATGAGATTCCACTGTACAGTCATACCTTGGATCCCAAACACCTTGCGACTCACACATTTTGGCCCCTGAACACCGTTCCAGTTTGCGAACGTTCTTTGGAAGCCAAATATCCAATGTTGAGTGCAGGAAGCTCCTGCAGCCAATTGGAAGTCATGCCTTGGTTGTCAAATGCTTTTGGAAGTTGAATGGAATGGAATGGATTCCATTTGACAACCATGGTATAACTGTATTACATTTTTACTTTGAAATTCTTTGCAAAGACCTCCCCCATTTCTTTTATGATTGCTTTCTCATTTCCTTTCCTTCTTTGCCACCTTTCTTTCTTTATTGTGATTCCTATTTCCATTTCCCTCTTCTTCTTTTCTGTCATTTCCTCCTCCTTCCCCTCCTGTTTTCTTCCTTTTCTCAGTTAAAAGAAATTCTGGGGAGGGGTGTATATTTTTTGGGTGGTGGGGAAGGTTATGCCACATGCTTGGGCAGTAAGCTGGAGGATATGAAACTTAGAGTAAGCTCTGCTCCAATGCCTCACAACCGTTTCTGGCTCCACCATCTGAAATCCTTTAAATTCGGGACACCTCAGATTGAGTCTGGGACCATCTACATGTGAAGTAAGTTATTCACCACAGGGTATAGCTTGGAGACGTCTGAAACTGAGAGGCAATGGAATGTTCCTTGCTTTCCCCTCTTCTCCTCTAGCATGGACATGAGAAGGCAATCAGAAGTTTTCACATCTATTGTTGAATAATCATAGTTTCTAGTGTTTACTAAGGTTTATTGCTGCAAGACAGGGTCATTATATATTTGATTAGTCAAGCTGCTTTTCAAGAGAAAACCCTTCAGAAAGTGGAATAAAAATATCAAAAGGAAAAAGAGGTGGAATGGAAAATTAAACAAATGAAACAAAGATCCTTCGAATCGGCGAATAAGTGTGGGAAACTGCTAGCTTGGCAGTTGAAAAAGAGACAAAAGCTTAATACGGTTACAAATCTAGAGATCGAAGGGAGAATGGTTCAGAAACCCGAGGAAATCAGAAAGTGCTTCCAGAGGTATTTCAAAGAACTTTATACACAAGGGCCGCAAAAAGCCTCAGAGGTGGATCAATTTTTAAAAACTAATGGATTACAAAAAATACCCCTGGAAATGAGAACAAACCTGAACTGTAATATTACACAGCAAGAAATTGAAAGTGCCATTCAAAATCTTCAACTTGGCAAATCCCCAGGCCCGGACGGCTTAACCTCCAAATATTATAAAGTTTTAAAGGACTATTTGATACAACCTTTGATGGAGGTTTGCAACCAGATAATGGAGGGAGGGAGGGCACCGGAAACGTGGAAAGAAGCTTTCATCACATTGGTACCTAAATCAGAGACTGAAAAGACCCAACTTAAGAACTACCGCCCCATCTCACTCCTAAATGTGGATTATAAAATTTTTGCAGATATTTTGGCAAATAGACTTAAAAAAGTATTAAATGAAGTGATTCACAGAGACCAGGCTGGCTTTCTCCCTGGTAGGCATTTGTTTGACAATACAAGAAACATTATTGACATTTTGGAACTTCTACAAACAAATCTGAATACCAGAGCGGTTTTGATTTTTGTGGATGCAGAGAAGGCCTTTGATAATATTTCTTGGATGTTTATGAAGAAAAATTTGGAAGGGATGGGAGTGGGGCCGGGGTTTGAAAATGGTATAGAAGCAATCTACACAGAACAAAAAGCTAAATTGATAGTAAACAATGTGGTGACAGAGGAGTTTAAAATTGAAAAAGGGACACGCCAGGGGTGCCCCCTATCCCCCCTATTGTTTATTTCAGTCCTGGAGGTGTTGCTAAATATGATTAGAAAGGACCGGTTGGTCCAGGGGATTGAGGTCGGAGTGAAACAATATAAATTGAAAGCATTCGCAGATGACGTGGTATTAACACTTCAGGAACCAGTCTCCAGCACTAAAAGAGTGTTAGAATTAATTTCTGATTTTGGTCGGGTGGCGGGGTTTAAGTTAAATAAGCAAAAAACCAAGGTTTTAGCAAAAAATTTGTCAGTTACAGAAACAGATGAGTTCTCTAAAGAAACGGAGCTGAATGTGGTTAAAAAAGTAAAATACCTAGGGGTGTACTTGACCTCCAAAAATTTGAATTTGTTTAAAGATAACTATGAGAAATGCTGGTTAGAAATCAAAAGAGATTTGGATATATGGTCAAGACTGAA
This sequence comes from Podarcis gaigeae, assembly GCF_964106915.1. NCBI lineage: Eukaryota > Metazoa > Chordata > Lepidosauria > Squamata > Lacertidae > Podarcis > Podarcis gaigeae. The sequence goes on along the minus strand of NC_139692.1, from coordinate 19,374,043 downwards.
ACTTTCCTTGTTAGGCCGAATAGCTGCTGTAAAGATGAATGTATTGCCGAAAATGTTATTTCTGTTTCAGGCCCTACAGATCGTGGACAAGGTGGAATGTTTTGGAAAGTGGCAGAGGGATATTTCTAAGTTTGTTTGGCAGGGCAAAAAGCCCCGAATAAAGTTTAAAATATTAACTGATGCGAAAGAAAGAGGGGGATTTGCCCTGCCAGACTTGAGGCTATATTATGAATCTGCAGCCTTCTGCTGGTTGAAAGATTGGATTTTAATGGAGAACACTGATGTCCTGGATCTGGAAGGGTTTGACAATGCGTTTGGGTGGCATGCATATTTGTGGTATGACAAGGTCAAAGTGCACAAACTGTTTAAAAACCATATTGTCAGAAGAGCAATTTGGAGGGTCTGGATAAAATACAAAGACTTATTGGAGAGTAAAACTCCGAGGTGGCTCTCACCGGTGGAGGCCAAGGCACGTAAGAGACCTAACATGGAGGCCCATTGGCCTAAATATTGGGAAATAATTGAAAAAACTGGAGACAATTGGAGGTTGCTAAGTTTGGAGAAATTGAAAACTAAGGTACGAGATTGGTTGCACTATGCGCAAATTCAAGAGGTATTTAAAATAGATAAAAAAGTTGGATTCCAGGTGGAAAAATCGAAATTAGAGACTGAGTTGTTAGAACCAAAAAGTAAACTACTTTCGAGAATGTATAACTTGCTGCTTAAGTGGAATACACAGGATGAGACAGTCAAATCCGCTATGATAAAATGGGCTCAGGATGTGGGGCATAACATTATGTTTGCAGACTGGGAAAGGTTATGGAACACCGGTTTGAAATTCATGGCATGTACTGCCTTGAAGGAAAATATTATGAAAATGGTATACCGGTGGTACATGACCCCAGTCAAGTTAGCCAAGATATATCATCTGTCTGACAATAAATGTTGGAAATGTGGAGAGGCGGAAGGGACATTTTTCCATCTCTGGTGGACCTGCCCGAAAGTGAAGGCCTTCTGGGAAATGATCCATAATGAACTAAAAAAGGTATTGAGATTTACCTTACCTAAAAAACCAGAGGCCTTCCTTCTGGGTATGGTGGACCAGCGAGTGCTTAAGAAGGACAGAACCTTTTTTATGTATGCTACCACAGCAGCAAGGATCCTGATTGCAAAATACTGGAAGATACAAGATTTACCCACGCTGGAGGAATGGCAATCGCAGTTGATGGACTATATGGAACTGGCTGAAATGACTGGCAGAATCCGAGACGTGGGAGAAGAAACAACTGAGGAGGATTGGGAAAAGTTTAAGGACTATTTGAAAAAACACTATAAGTTGTATGAATGTTAAAAAAAAAAAATGCACCTTTCAGGAAATTCTAGCTTCAGCAAATGTAAGTTATTGGAATGAAAATTAAGACACAAGAATTCAGAGGTAAAATAATGAAATAACTTTATTGTGTTTAATATAAAACATATAAGAATTGAGTGACAGTAAAATTGAAAATAGGGAACATGATAAAATGGAAGTTACAATAAGTTTTGAAATAAGTTAACAAATTGCTGATGTTTCATAAGACAGAGAACGCAGGGTTCGGAGGATGTGGGGAAGTCCTATAGAATAGAAGGAAAAAGATTATGGAAACTCGTTACCTATACCCTATCTTCTTATAATCACTCTTTATTCTTTTTTCTGTATTTCTAAAAAGCAATAAAAATATTTAAAAAAAAAAAAATATCAAAAGGAAATAATCATTGAAACAATGCAAAACAAAAAACTTTTTATACACCCCAAATTCACAGGAAAAAGCAGGCTGGGGAAACAACATCTTAAAAGCTAAGAATCCAGGTAATATAAACAGTTCAAATAATTGCACCCCTGCTTCTTTAATAATCAATAAATAAATGGAACATGACAGGCAGCAGAATGAAGACGAGTTTTCAAAGTCTGTTGAAAAATACCAGTGGAAAAAGTTTGCCCAATATAATTGGAATTGAATTTATCAAATGTGAAGAGCTACCCTGTTCTGTTTGCTCAGCAATGTGAGCACCTAAGCAGAGGCTCTGCTGCAGATCATTAAAGTCTTCTTTGGCAATCACTCGTAGCCGAGTAAGATTGTCTTCCATAAACACGGTTTTAACCATGAGTCCGTAAGGGACTGTGGATGCCAATTCTGGATCCACACATCCTTCCACAGTGGGGACATTGGTTTCTGGGTGGGAGTTGATCACGGTGTGGATTTGCCAAGCGTGCCTTTCCTCTTAGCATGTTTCTCCCTTGTGTCCAGAGTTCGAGTGTCTTCAAAGCCCATGACACATTTGGTAAAAGCTGTTCTACAACTGGAGCGCTCGCAGGCCAGTGTTTCTCAGTTGTCAGTGTTTATTGTACATTTTTTTAGATTTGCTTTGAGACATTTTTTAATCCTCTTTTGTTGACCACCAGCGTTACACTTTCCATTTTTAAGTTTGGAATAGAGTAGTTGCTTTGTATTGTATTAAACACAGCTGGAAGTTGGTTTGCTTCAGTAAACCATAGGTAGCATGCTAGCCACAAGTTATCCAGGTTTGGACACAAGAAACTGTGGTTAGTTGAAAACAGATACGAATCCTTCCAGTCTGCAATTCAGGGAGATGGGAGAGGAAAGCACATGAAGCTCATGCATGGAAGGCTAAACTATGTTACAGCTCAACGTTACAGGAGAACACAGCCAGCAGTTTGTCAAGGGCTAATTACAACTTTATGGCAGAGACAAATTTTGAACCAGTCAAGGACTTCCTGATTCAGGGTTTGTTCACAACATCTAGAGAGTACAACACTGGGAACCCCGATGCAGACATTATTGAGATAGATGAACCAACCTTCAGATTGGTTGTACAAATGCAAGGCAGCATTTTTTTCAGTTCTCTACTGTATGCATAACTACTTGGCAAATTGGTTGTACAAATTGCCCTGCCAAGTGGTGCGTGTAGAATTCCCATTTCCCCCGAAGAGTGATACAAACCTTTTGCCCCCCTGGTGATGATATGGATCACTGTCTTGCCCAGCATGGCATGGCTGTGATTCACAGCTTCTGCACCCCAATTTCAACCGGGGAGGAAAGAGTGAGCCTTTCCTCTAATTGTCTTAATTTTCAAACCCAAACTGCTCCAACACTCCTGCTAGGCCTTAAGCTGTTTTGATGATGGTTAAGCTGTCAAAATCAAAATATTAAGCGACGATTTAATTGCCGATACATAGCCCACTCCCAGTGTGACTTGTGTATGTGTATCTGCTGGGGATGTGAATTTTAAGAGTATTACTCTCGAACCTTCACCTTCCTTGTTAAGCTTCTGCAAGCAAGCAGATGTACATTTTTAAAAAACCTGCAAGCTGCGCTTCAGATTTAGCCCTCAGCTCAATCTGCTGTGATCAGTTCTCTTTCCTTGAGGGGTCTGCATTTCCCACTGGGTGGGGAAATTTGCAATGCTTTTCCTCCTCTTTAATCTCATTGGAACAGAACTCAGAAACTCAGAAAAGCGGATTAGGATAATTTTCATGTTTTGGTTACAATGGAGGGCTCCAGCACTGATCCATCAGAGTTTCCTAAGGTATGCTTAGTTGGGAACAAGCACCGTTGAACCTAGCAAATGTGTGTAGAATTAAGCAGCTTGGATGAAGTTTGTTGTGCGGAAATGCTACAGCTGCTTTTTGGAATGGGGAAGGAGGACTGGACAGTAGCTGGGCGAGAGGAATAAGCTAGGCAAGGCATTCACGAAGGATAAGTCTTTCGCTGGCTATGAGTCAAGATGGCTCTATGGGACTTCCACTAGCAGAAGTCGTCTACCATTGAATACCAATTGCTGGACTGGGGGCAACAACAGGATAGAGCTCTCATCTACGTGCCCCTCTTGTGGGCCTCTCAGAATCATTTGCTGAGCTCCTCTGATGTTCTTAAGTATCATATGAGGACTTAAGTCTACCTTCGCCTTGTCAGAAAGGGTGCACTGCCAAGTAGAGCCTGGCATTCTTATGCAAGAGAAGACTGTGTGACTCCTGTTGAAGTTGGGGTACAACTCAGCTTACAGAAAGGGGTTTGCATAGGGTAAAAATTTAGAGCAAAGGACCTCCAGATTCCCAGACTAACCATGTACATTTGATGTTGCAGAGGAGGGCAGCCAAGATGATCAAGGGTCTGGAAACTAAGCCTCATGATAAATGTTTGAAGGAGCTGGGTATGTTTACCCTGGAAAATATGGGTACATATTGAGAGGATCCATTAAAAAGCAACTGTACCAAAAGGAATTATTGTGAAAATAAGAAATATTGGTGGGGGAGGCGATTTCATCCTCGCTCAGGACACCACATTACCAAAGTCCACCCCTGCCCCTTTGAGACTCCCCCGCAGCTTTGCAGTTTCCAGAAGTGTTCTGAAGCAGTGGTCTTCAACTGGTCCAGACCCAAGACTCACCTCTGACCCACTTCCATGTGATTTATGCTGTAATGCTAATGAGGCACATTAGTAATCCTAAAATGGCAATTCACAGGGCGGTGTAGTGGTTAAGAGCGGTAGACTTGTAATCTGGTGAACCAGGTTCGCTTCCCTGCTCCTCCACATGCAGCTGCTGGGTGCCTTGGGCTAGTCACACTTCTCTGAAGTCTCTCAGCCTCACTCACCTCACAGAGTGTTTGTTGTAGGGGAGGAAGGGAAGGAGAATGTTAGCTGCTTTGAGACTCCTTAGGGTAGTGATAAAGTCGGATATCAAATCCAAACTCTTCTTCTATATACCTAGGGTTGCCTGAATATTACTACTAAAAGAACAACAACAACCCAGTTATTTTTACAGTTGTTCTTAGCCAAAAGGCTTAGAAGCTATTGAGAATCATTAGTACTTTTTTTTAGGAACAGACACATGGGTGGCAACCTCTGTGCAGCTGAGCTAAACCAATGCGGTGGACACTTCTGCATTCTAGTCCCCAGCAGAGCAGTTCTGGATGAAGTCTAGAAAGCCAGAGAAACAGACTCAAAAGTGAACAGAGGGTCCCTGCTCCATAGAGAGCTCCCTTAGCCCTCTATCTTCTTTCTTGAGAGAGAGAAAAGGGACTCCTGCCTTTCTCCAGCCACTCATGGAAACTGCAGGAACGAGTGTGTCATAAGAAGAATGTGTTTTCATCCAGAGAAACTGTATTCAACTGTATTCTTTGGTTTGGTGAGCCTTAGCTGGAATCCAAGACAGCAGCAATGGCTTTGCTGAGACTCACCATGGCCTTCTAACCCAATGTCAGAATCCTGACCCACTGGTTGAGGACCTGTGCTCTAAGGCACCCAGCAAGTTGGCCATGTACAAACCTTGTCGGTGGGAACTGCTGTGTCTTTGGAGACTCCCATTGCCTTAGGGGTTCTTAGGGGGTCTGAAAAAAAACAGCCAAATGTCTCATGTTCTCATTTTTGCCTTCAAGATAACAAGAGCCTTGTCAAGTTCTGGAAGTATTAACCCGGCTGCTGAGGAGTTTTGCTATAATCCGCTTCTTACATTCCTTAATTCTCCGATTTGCTGGAATTACCAGCCTTTAATACGGCGCGTGATCGTGACTGCATTGTAAGCAGAGAGCAGGTGAAGTTTTGCCTCTGTACTGATTGGGAGATCGGATATATACCGTAACGTTAACATACTTTTCAAATATAAGTCGTCGTCCCCGCCCCGGGGTGGGGGAGAGACCTCCCTCTTTGTAATGCCAACCCCAGATTTTCATAGGCCTGGATTTCATATCACTCTTTGTTGGGCAGGCTTCAGAGGCAACATTTTTCTTGTAGAAAATGCAGATTTGAGAAATGGTGCTTTTATATATATATATATAGTATTTCTTTCTGTTAAAGTTCAGCACAATGGCTCCATGATATATTTAAAGCAGCAGCATACCATTTTGAATGGTCATGGCTTCCCCCAAAGAACCATGGGAACTGTAGTTTATGAAGGGTGGTGACAGGTGAGAGCTGCTAGGAGACCCCTATTCCACTTGGAGAGTTGCAGTTCCCAGAGTGGTTTAACAATCAATCCCTCTACCTGGGAAACTCTGGTAATTGTAGCTCTGTGAGGAGAATAGGGGTTTCCTAACTCTCAGCACACTAAACACAAAGGCCATCTCTGGCAGAATCACAGTATTGGAGGGGACCACGAGGGTCATCTAGTCCAACCCCCTGCAATGCAGGAATCTTTTGCCCAACATGGGGCTTGAAGCCACGACTTTAAGAGTCTCATGCCCTACCGACTCAGCTGGCTATGTGAAAATCCTTTAGTTATCCTAGTCTCAAGCGACACACCAGAACCAGCACTTTGAATTTTGCCTGGTAGTTAAATGACAGCCATCGCTCCTTGTTAGAATTCCTGCTCCATGGTTGCAGTCATGGGATTTTTGTCTATCACATGACGGTGTATGTTTTGACTCCACAGAGTGGGAAGTGACGGAGACAGGATGTTTGTGTTACTGTGTTCCGTGAAGTGGGACTATTGTCCTTTGCTCTTTTTCTCTTTGCTGTCTGATGATAGAGAGAGAGGGAACCATGTTGCAGTGCTCCATGTGTGTTTATATGTGAATAAAGTAGATTAGCCAAAATGCTGAGTTGCTGAGGTCTGTTACGCAAGCTGCGAAAACTCTGCGGATCCCTAAGTGTGCCGATGTCTGTTGGCATCGGTCGCTGTGATGTTCGGGCTGAAGAAAGCTTATGAAGCTCCCGAACGAATGACCAGGAGGGAGAGAACATGCCAGTCGGGCATGTGTCTCTGCCAGGGTCCTACTTGAGAATAGGACGAGCTCCTGACACTCTCATGGGTCCTGGCCACTATTTCTCATTGGTAGAAATGGAACGGGACTTAGTTATACAAGTAACTGATGCCCACCTGTTTTCAAACATGGTATGCGCAGCCTGCCCATGTTTTTTTTCTTCTTTCTTTTCTCTATTAAAAGTACTGTAAATCTCACTTTGCTAACAAGGCTTATTGCTGGTATGAGATGGCAGCCTTCACATGCAATTCTAGCTTTGTTTGCTTGGAAGGAAGTACCACTGCATTCATGTACTTGCTCCCGTGTGAGCGTCTATCAGATGGCAACCTTGGTCACAAATAACATTTTTTCCAATTTTGTGTTCTCGAGGGCTGCTGAGCATTAAAGCCCTGCTAAGTCGCACTGAAATCCTTCTGCAGCCAGGGCGTATCCAGGATTATACGGAACCACGTTTAATGAAAGTCGCACAGCATTTTGTTAGATCACAGCCTCCAAAGCTATGACCAGAGGCTGGAGAAGGGGTGGGGGTCACCGCAAAGCAACAGCGGTGGGTGGTGAAAAAAACTTTTAGTTTTCAATACAGGAGTCAAGTCATGCTGCAAGTTGTCCTTCAGTGCTGGAAGCAAGGATAAATATTGCACTTCAAGAAGTAATGGAGGTCTTTAATTAACAGGGAGATGAAATGCCGGGTCAAAGTGACTTTTGCTGCTACTTGACATCTGAGTGCTGGCAGCAGATTCCTTTGATGGGTGTTGCTCAGGAAGATGTGATGGTTTGAGTGGATCAAAGAGAGAGACGGAGGCCACTTGTCCAAACTGGGAAAAGGGCAAAGTGCTTTCTGCTTTTTTAGATAGTGGTTAGAAATTATGCTTGTCAAAAGGGCTGCATTCCCCTTAAAAGAACAATTATATTCTCAGAGATTTGCCTGCTTATGTCTTGCCAAGGTCAAAGGGGGCACAGTCTCCTCTGCAGCTTTTTCACACAGCTTTCTGCAGGGAAATATGGGGAGACCTTGAAAGCTTTTGGTTTCACGTGGCTGAGTCCAGTTCCTATCCTCAAACACCTGAAATGTAATAAGCTTGTCGAAAACAAGAGGAAAGAGGACGAAAGCTTAAAAAAACCAAACAAACCCCAAAAACAAAAAGAAACCCCAACCCTTTGGAAATCTTTGATAAAAAAAAAATCTTAAGAAAACAGAAATTACTGTTAAGAGCACACACACACGCACACGCACAATGCTTTTTGTTGGTTTTGTTAGATATTACAACTATTCCATCCATCTTCAAAACAACATAGAATACAGGAAGTAAAAAGAAAAAATCATGAAAAGTCACCCATACTTAATAAAGATGTTCAACACCTTATATCTTCGGAGCCTTAAATCATGGCTAAATAATCTTTTATTTTTTGAAAGTGACTTCCATCTACCTCACTGCAGCACCCCCTTTTTACTGTGTCCTTTATCGCCTTCACAAGCATCAGTATTGTATAAAATACATTATCCATCCCTCATGTAATTTGCGAATATTAGTCAAATCCCAAGATTTTAATGGGGAACATTGTTTTCTTTAAATACCCTCTGTAACACTCCCACTCCTTTATAAACTTTTGGTTTGTTTGATTCCTGATTTTTTTCTGTCATTTTTGCATGTTCCAAACAGTCAAACAGTTTAATCTGCTATTCCTCTTTCATTGGAATTTTCTCTCCCTTCTGTTAAGAGCAGATTCTTTCTTTCTCTTGGCTGGACTTTGCTTAGGTTGAGTATGGAGTTTTGATTACATTCAGCTGATCCCAGGATTTACAGCACACCAAGAGTTGGAGGCCTCCAACTTATGGCACGCTACAACTGCATCACCATCCCAGGTCTGCTGCAAAGCTGCAGATTTAACTTTCTGGATGCCTTGGAAATTCATCTGTTTATTCTGTAATTTTTGGGTGCTCCACTCAATGCTGTACCAAACTGAATCAGGTGGTTGGGACATCGTCCCTATGAGGAAAAGCTGAAGCCTTTGAAGCTTGCGGCAAAAGGTGACTGCATCACAGAGGGTTATAAAATGGGACATCATGTGGAGAGAGAGACTCAGAACTGCCTCACCTATTCTCATAATGCTATAACCTGGAGGGTGTGTGTCACCCAATAAGGCCAACTAGCAGCAGATTCAGGAAAGAGAAAATGAAGTACTCCAAACACAGCCATCGTAATAAACAAAAATCTGCCCTTATTCCCTTATGGGGGACACAAGAGCCCTTATAGAGTTCTTTGTAGGTTTTCCATCAGTCAGAGAAAATAACAGAGGCCAACCAGAGAATATTGAGAAGCAAAGCAGCTCGCAAGCCTGATCTTTATTGAATGTTGCAACAGGGTGTTCCCCTCACACGCAGGAAAGGAGGAGGACCTCAAACCAAGGTGTGCCCAACCTTATATAGACATTTTTAATTGCCCGCCTTGGAGTCCAATACCACCCCCAGAAACATCATACCTACATCACAGAAAGGGCAGTCTACAACAGAAATCTGAGTGCATTATTTATCTCCTGTCTGGCATGTTAATGATCACTTGGTTGGATTACCTGGGGAGCCTGGCTAGTCTTTTTTAATTATAAATACTTAGTTCCTGAGCCAGTTACAGGCTCACCCCGTTCATTCACAGACATACCCTTAAGATAGGATTTGTGAACAAAAAGACAATGGGGAGGCTTTTCCATTTTCCTTTGACCCTGCAGAGAAATATTTGAGAGCAATTCGGGAGGGACAAAATGGTTTTTATATATAAAACCTTAATTTTTTTTATCTCACCATTGTTATAGAATTCCTTGCCACAAGTTGCAGTGGTAGCCATTAGCTAAGATGGCTACAAAAGAGGATTAGGCAAATTCATGGAGAGAGCTGAAGAGGTCTGTCAATAGCTGTTAGCCCTTATGATGTCTAAATTGTCTCACTCTCCCTACAGAGGAAACAATAAAAAAAGAAATTCCTTCCAGTAGCACCTTAGAGACCAACTAAGTTTGTTATTGGTATCTGAAGAAGTGTGCATGCACATGAAAGCTCATAATTTTTTTCTTTTATTTTGTTTCGACTGTGGCAGACCAACACGGATACCTACCTGTAACTAGACCTACAGAGGAAGTCTGTCTCTGAAAGGCCAGTTGCTGGAGATCAACACCAGGGTGGGCCAATTGCCTATGAGTCCTGTTTGTGGACTTTGCAGAGGCTAACCACTGTGAGAAACAATATTCTGCTCCATCTTGGCTCTTTTTATGTTCTTGTATTCTGAAGGAGAGCCGCTTTATCCAGCCAGTCTTTCGTTTCCACCAAGAGCACACCCACCACACAGCCCTGCTGGTGGGAAGCTTTGTCCCCCAGCCAAACTGACAGGTCGCTTCCTTCGCAGCAGCAACATTTATTTGACCAATGTTCAAAGCCCAAACACTTTACTCCTCGGCAATGAAAATGTTCCGTGACAGCAGAGCAAGTCAGCAAAAGATTAGTTACCGTTTATTGATGATGTTTACCAATTAACACCAGCTTTCCGGAATGCTGGTGGAAGAAGAACTCTGAGGCAGATTTGAACATGAATATGAACTGCTAAGAAAGAAGATAAAGACAGAAAAGACAGCAACCCCTGCCTCCCCCCCACTCTCCTCTTTACAAAAAGTGATAGATCGCTCCCCAGTTTTTCTTTGTCCTTCATGACCCTCCAGCCAACCATAATCAGGCAACCTCCTGCAGTTCTACAATTTATCACACACCTTCCTCTTTCACACACGACTGTGACTGTCCCAGAGATAAAGAGAGCGAGGACTGCAGAGAACTGTAAAACAATGACTTCTTTATTGAGGAAGATTTTCCGGAGCAGCCCATTTAATCAGGCATCAAGAGCTGTTTGCTTTTCTGTCAGCTTCTGCATTTTCTTTTATTTCCGTGGTTCCTGCTTTTTCAAAAGCTTATTCTTAGCTAGAGTACAGACTGGCCTGGCTGACGTAAAAAGGGATACGGCTCCTATCTGTGCAGACTCTGCTTCCGAAAAATGGGGGTGGGGGGACGGGAGAAGGAAGCTGAAAAGAAGTCAGCAGCAAGGATACACCCCCATCTCTGTTCAAATTCCAACATTGCAAAAAGTGCTATTCTTTACAGTGCTTTGTCCTGAGGATAGGGATGGATCAATGTGCCCATTTGTGGTCCCACCCCATTTCTCATTTTTTCCAATCTTCTATTCAGTTCTCCACATTTCTGCAGCAGTTTGCAAAGTCACCCCCCAAAAAAGAAATTTGTGGAAATTCACCGGCATTTTAGTGCACTCCTAGCTTAAACACATACTGTATGTATGCCTTTTTGCCAAATAGAATGCACTTTGGCTTGTTATGTTCACTAATCACTAATGCGCATGTCTTTAAATGTAGACTTTCCCCTAAAATGTGCACTTTTCTGCACAGTATTTGTGCACACATTCAGAACAGTGCAAGTTTCAGAGGTTAGTTTCATTTCGGTTGATATATTGTTTCAGGAAGGGCCAGTTAGATAGGATGTACCCCTTTACCCTGATCTTTGGCACCTGAGATACATATTCTTTTCTTTCTTTTTAGATGGCCCTTTTAAGTTTTATTTATAATTTTCATTATTACCATTTCCAAAGTCACATTCATGTTCAAATATACATTTCCACCGTTGACATATTTCTTTTAATAAAAAACATTCAATGACTTCCCTTCTTCCCCTTTCCTGGTTCCTTGAATTTTCCCACCTTTTCTGCATATTCTTATATATCCATGAGATGCATATTCTTAGGACCCATCCTGTTCTTTGTGACTGCATTTTTTCATTGTAAGTTTTTATTTTTTGTATATAATTTTTATTAAATTTTCTGTTTTACAGTTTATAACACTCATTTTTACATCCTTAAAATATCAATGACTTCACTTCTTCTCTTTCCACGGTTCATTTTACATATCATAAGTCCCTGCATATTTTACAGAAACTATACCATTCAGTATTCCATTATTACATCCTTTGCAACTTATTTACAATGTTGAATTTATCTTAATTTATCTTAATGCTGCCAGCGTTTTCAGCTGTACACAGCTATTTCCCATATATTCATGTCAACGTTTTCCAATCTTTTCTAAACGTATGGGCTTCTTGTCCCTTATTCTATATGCTAAGTCTGCAAGCTGTGCATATTCTGTCAACTTAAGTTACCATTCTTCTTTGGTTGGGAATTCACTCATTTTCCATTTTGGGGTTATCAAAACATGGGCTGCAGCAGTGGCATACATAAATAACCTTTTTTAACGCCTGGAAGGACTCTTGGGTAAAGTACTTTAAAACATTTTTTTCAATTCATTATGGATCATTTCCCAATACGTTTACCCTTTTATAAGTCCACCACATGTGAATTCATTGTAAGCTTTTAAACTGTTCAAACTCTTGTGCTTGAATCCTGCCTGTAGGTTACTCCCTGCCATCGGTTTGAGAGCCAGTGTGGTGTAGTGGTTAAGAGCGGTAGTCTTGTAATCTGGGGAACCGGGTTCGCGTCTCCGCTCCTCCACATGCAGCTGCTGGGTGACCTTGGGCCAGTCACACTTCTCTGAAGTCTCTCAGCCCCACTCACCTCACAGAGTGTTTGTTGTGGGGGAGGAAGGGAAAGGAGAATGCTAGCTGCTTTGAGACTCCTTAAAGGGAGTGAAAGGCGGGATATCAAATCCAAACTCCTCCTCCTCCTCCTCCTCCTCCTCCTCCTCCTCCTCCTCCTCCTCCTCCTCTTCTTCTTCTTCTTTTTCTTCTTCTTCTTTGTGACCAGCAGACTGCTCTTATGCAACCTATCCTGGAGCCTTAAAGTCAAAGGCAGGTAATAAATTAAGACAAGAACAACAGTAAGAAGAATATGTGAACTGACTGAATTTATTCCCCAATCTCTGCTTGTAGAGTCCAGTAAGAAAAATTCAGTGGTTTCCCAGCCAAGATGGTTGCAAACTCCTGCAAAATTCATGAGAAACTAAATCACTGAAAGGGATTCTCTGTGCAGGCCAGGAACAGCGAGCAACCTTTTGGCTGCCTGTTGTTGTTATTATAATTATTATATTAAATTTAAAACTTTTAAAACAGATTACAGTCACAGGAATAGGGTGGGTCTGGAAAACACACAAATGTCAAAAACTAGAGTAAAAATTGAGGGTCTCTCTCTGTCTCTCCCCCTTTCCCTTTAGGGGCAGATTACCGGTACTCTTGCCAGGTTTAAAGATATTATTAGCCCAGGTGCTGCCTGTTGCTTGCAGACTGCTTGTGCAGGAGGTTCCCCTACATTCATTTTAATCTATTTATTTAGCTATGTACTGCTTAATTGCACAAATATCCCTAAGCAGTTTACATGAAATGGCACGAAATATCCATTTGAAAACTGCAACTGAAAACAGACTTTAAAAACAAGTAGGGATAATAAGACCACCACAATATAGATAAAACCAATAGGTTTGTTTTTTCAAAATGCACATAATAAATTTACATGTTTATTTAGACATGCCTAAATGGGGGAGGGGAGTGTTTAGGGAGCATTGAAAACTGTATAATGAATGTGACCATCTAATAATAATAGGCAGGGAGCTCCAGTGTACTAAGAGATCTATTTCTTCACAAGTGTGGTTAGAGAATGGTGCTGATAATGTCAAGGTTGCAGGTTCGATCCCCGTATGGGACAGCTGCATAGTCCTCATTGCAGGGGGTTGGACTATGTATTTATGTATTTTATTGTATTTATGTATTTATGTATTTATGTTTTTATTGCATTTATACCCCACCTTATTTCCAAGAAACTCAGTGTTGTGTACATAGTTATCTCCACTCCTCATTTAATTCCGACAACAACCCTGGGAGGAAGGTTAGGCTGAGAGGCAGTGACTGGCCCAAGGTCACCCAGGCAGTATCATGGCCAAGGAATTTGACCCTGGTCTACCCATGTCCTGGTCTGACACTTTAACTACACTGGATCTGTCCAGTGTATCCAAACAGCATGATGAGCTCTTTATGCTATTTCCCCTTCACTTCCATCCCTATCACTTTCAAGGGAGTGCAGTGTGCATTCTTCAGGTCCCAGAGCAGCTTTGAAGCTCCCTAATTTGCCATTTACGGATTTAGGAAAGGCAAGTACAAAGAACCAGAGGCTCCGGTCAGCGTCCCTTCTCTTCTGTGTTCTAGCACGAAGGGCAGCCTCCTAAGTACTTTCCCTCTCTCCCATTTTGCCGTCTCTTTTCATCTCTTCCCTCTGATGTAAAATATTCATGATTAGCTTGAAACAGCTGAGATGTGTGGTGGGGAATAACAAGCACAAGGAGGCTCCAAAACAGATTTCCGTGGTTATAGAATCGTAGAATCGTAGAGTGGGAAGGGACCGCAAGGGCCATCAAGTCCAACCCCCTGCAGTGCAGAAATTTCAACTAAAGCATCTATAACAGATGGTCATCCAACCTCTGCTTAAAAGCCTCCAATGAAGAAGAGCCCATAACCTCCTGTGGGAGACCATTCCACTATCAAACAGCTCTTACTGTCAGAAAGTTCTTCCTGATGTTCAGTTGGAATCTCTATTCTTCTTGAGATAGAGGCAACCAGTTTCCCCAACCACATTTGCCAGGGCACAATGATGGCACAGGGCAGCCTCAGCCCAGTATACCTGAAGGAGTGTCTCCATCCCCATCATTCTGCCTGGACACTGAGGTCCAGCTCCAAGGGCCTTCTGGTGGTTCCCTCACTGTGAGGTTACAGGGAACCAGGCAGAGGTCCTTCTCAGCAGTGGTGCCCGCCCTGTGGGATGCCCTCCCATCCAATGTCAAGGAAATAAACAACTATCTGAATTTTAGAAGACATCTGAAGGCAACCCTGTTTAGGGAAGATTTTAATGTTTGATGTTTTATCATGTTTTAATACTCTGTTGGGAGCCCCCCATAGTGGCTGGGGAGGCCTGGCCAGATGTGGGGGGGAGTATAAATAATAAAAAGGGATGCAGGTTGCGCTGTGGGTTAAATCAAAGAGCCTAGGACTTGCCGATCAGAAGGTTGGTGGTTCGAATCCCCATGACAGGGTGAGCTCCCGTTGCTCGGTCCCTGCTCCTGCCAACCTTGCAGTTCAAGAGCACATCAAAGTGCAAGTAGATAAATAGGTACCGCTCCGTCAGGAAGGTAAACAGCATTTCTGTGTGCTGCTCTGGTTCGCCAGAAGCGGCTTAGTCATGCTGGCCACATGACCTGGAAGCTGTACGCCAGCTCCCTCGGCCAATAAAGGCAGATGAGCGCCGCAACCCCAGAGTCGGGCACAACTGGACCTAATAGTCAGGGGTCCCTTTACCTTATAAATATTAAGTTGTTGTTGTTGTTACTGCTAAGGTCCCCTAGAGACCTTAAGGAATTCAAGATAAAGGGGAGTCCAGATAAAAAACACTGGAAGAACCCAACTGATTGGTCAGATTAAAGGCCAATTTAGTCCATCATCCTGTTCTCACAGTGGCCAACCAGATTCCTCTTCTGGGAAGCCCACAAGCAGGACTCAAGGGCAGCAACATAATATCCACTTGTAATTCCTAGCAAATGGTATCAGATGCATACTGCCTTAACAGTGGAGGTAGAACATAGTAATTGTGGCTGGTGGCCATTGATAGCTTTCTTTTCCACGAATTTGTCTGATGCCTTTTTAAAGCCATTCAAGTTGGTGGCCATCACTGCTTCTTGTGGGGAGCAGATTCCATAGTCCAACTATGCACTGTGTGAAGTACTTTATTTATAATTGTCTTGAACCTTCCCATATTGAGTATTATTGGGTTGTCCCAGTGGATTCTGGTACCATCCTTGAGTCTATGAAGGCTTTGGGTAGGGTGGCTGAACCATTTTTGGTCTCCACACCCCTTGGCATTGCAAGTGTGTGTGTGTGTGTGTCTAAAATTATCACTACTGGGGTGGGGGAATTTGTAAAGGGCTGGCAGAAAATAGAGCAAGCTTTTAGAACCCCAGCTCTGCCCCTTGATGTCGACATGACACCCTGGCATGCATCTGCGCACTTGCATGGTGTCTGTTTCGTCCTGGGATAGGTGCAAAGCCATCACCTCACACTTCTCTGTCTGACCTTCAAGGGTAAAGAAGGCCATATGCTTCCATTCAGCACAACGGCCCCAAATCACACCCCTCAAACTGGAGATTAGGCACTCCTGGGTTAAATGATCTAAGGCACAATCTCCCTTGAGGAGCCACTGCCAATCAGGGTAGACAATATTGGTATCAATGGATCAATGGGCTGATTTGGTTTCTCGGTGATTTAAAGCTGTTCCCCAGCCCTTGTTGCTTGCCTTGCTTCAAAGCTGGCTCTCCACACCTCACCCATTTCTTACAGCAGCAGGAGAGACTCTTTCCATTTCTCTAGCTAGCAAAGTTTTTCTTAATTGAAAAATAAGCACTTAATTATCACCATATTTTCCTGATTAAAGAGCAAATCTGTGCTGTTGGTGAGCGAATTTTAATCTCTCTCTGCTTTTGATTCATTCCCCCCCCCCTCCTCCCTCTCCCGATGCACTTTCTGAGGTTGAAAAATGAAGGGTATTCATTAAATGAATGGTAGTTCATTAGAGCTGCTCGTTAATTACATGATTCATAAAATTGCCTGTGTTAACTAAGATGCATGCCTTGCAGCCTAGTGGAGCGGAATCAAACATCTGTGTCTCAGGTTTGAAATGGGGAAAGTGACACCCATCCAGAGACCAAAACTGCCTTGAACAATCTCCCCCGCCTTCAATTCAAGAAGGCTGATCACTGAAGAATTGATGCTTTTGAATTCTGGTGCTGGATGAGACTCTTGAGAGTCCCATGGACTGCAAGAAGATCAAACCTCTCCATTCTGAAGGAAATCAGCCCTGAGTGCTCACTGGAAGGACAGATTGTGAAGCTGAGGCTCCAGTACTTTGGCCACCTCATGAGAAGAGAAGACTCCCTGGAAAAGACCCTGAAGTTGGGAAAGATTGAGGGCATAAGGAGAAGGGGACGACAGAGGACGAGATGGTTGGACAGTGTTCTCGAAACTACAAACATGAGTCTGACCAAACTGCAGGAGGCAGTGGAAGACAGGAGTGCCTGGCGTGCTCTGGTCCATGGGGTCACGAAGAGTCGGACACGACTAAACGACTAAACGACAACAGGTGGCAGTCAAGTGGGAAAGGCTAGTGATGGGGCTGGCAATGTGGGGAAGGCTGGCAATGGTGGCAGTCAAGTGGGAAAGGCTGGCAATGGGGGACTCCAGGTGTTGTTGGATTCCAACTCCCATCAGCTCCAGCCAGCCTGGCTAATATTTTGGGATAATGGAAACTGTAGTCTAGTAACGTTTGGAGGACCGCAGGTTCCTCACCGCTGCTTCATGCCTTCTTTGTGCACTTCCCAGTGGCTTTGGGTTTTCTGCTCTTGGATGTAGGAAGCTGTAGGACAGGGATGGGAAACCTCTGTCTCTCTAGGTGTTGCTGGACCTCAGCTCCCATCAGGCCTGATCACTGGCCATGCTGGCTGGGGCTGATGGAAGGTGGAGTTCAAAAACACCTGGAGGGCCACAGAGGTCTCCATCTCTGCTCTTAGAGGAGACATTCCATGCCCTACGGAGGGAATGACTTTTCAAAGTAGAGACACTATTCTTGCATGCAGTGGAGAATGCTACTTCTTAGGTCAGGGACAGAGAAACAAGTGGTCCTCCAGATGTTGCTAGACTCCAAGTCTCATCATACTTGGATATTTGCCATGCTGGCTGGGGCTGAAAGGAGTTGGAGTCCTGGCTTCCAGGTGGAAAAATCAAAATTGGAAACAGAATTGTTAGAACCCAAAACTAAGAATTTGTCAAGAATGTATAACTTGCTGTTGAAATGGAATATGCAGGATGAAACGGTTAAATCAGCTATGACCAAGTGGGCACAAGATATTGGTCATAACATTATGTTTGCTGACTGGGAACAGTTGTGGACCACCGGTATGAAATTTACGGCATGTAATGCCCTAAGAGAGAATATTATGAAAATGATTTATAGGTGGTACATGACCCCAGTCAAGCTTGCAAAAATTTACCACTTGCCTGATAATAAATGTTGGAAATGTAAAGAAAATGAAGGTACATTCTTTCATCTTTGGTGGACGTGCCCAAAGATTAAGGCGTTCTGGGAAATGATATATAATGAACTGAAAAAGGTATTTAAATATACCTTTTTGAAGAAACCAGAGGCCTTTCTCTTGGGTATGGTCGGCCAATTGGTGTCAAAGAAGGACAGAACATTCTTTATGTACGCTACAACAGCAGCAAGAATACTCATCACAAAGTATTGGAAGACACAAGAACTACCCACCTTGAAAGAATGGCAGATGAAGGTGATATTTCTGCCAATCCCATATAGGTGACTATATGGGATTGGCAGAAATGACCGGCAGAATCCAAGACCAGGGGAGAGAGACAGCGGAAGAAGATTGGAAGAAATTTAAGGACTATCTTAAGAAACACTGCAAAATTAATGAATGTTAGAACGATGTTGGTTTAGAAATTAAGTGGTTTCTAGCTGTAATGATTTATAATTAAGAAAAGAAAAGCTGAAAATCAATAGAAATTATGGGAGGGATTTGCTGAATTAAATAATTAGAAATTGGAATACAGAAAGGGGAGGTATGAGGAGGTCGGGAAAGTAAGGTATAAGAAAATAAGGGATTGAAATTATACTTGTTGTGGTATGTGTTTTGTTTGTATTTTTGTTATTTTTTATTTTTATATAACTTTTTGGAAACTTCAATAAATATCTGTTTTTAAAAAATGAAGGGAGTTGGAGTCCAATAGCATCTGTAGTCTTTGCTGTAGAAGATGGTTCATGGAGTGGGCAAAGTGAACAGAGATCAGTTTTAATCCCTCTCTCCTAAAGCTAGAAGCCAATGAGGACCATCCAATGAATGTTGGAAGATTCCACATATACAAAAGAAAGGACTTCTTCCCATAGCACATAGTTAAACCGTAGGATGCGCTATCACATGTTGTGGTGATGGCCATAAACTTGGAGGGCTTTAAAATGCCGGGGGGGGGGGGCACCAGTATGGAGAAGAGATGTCCTTCTGGTGGCCTTCCAAGAGGCATCTGGTCAGCCACTGTGGAAGCAGGATGCTGGCTTCGCTAGGCATTTGGCCTGATTCAACAGGGTTCTGATGTTCTGAGGACCATGACAAAAATGCCATTTCCCCATGGTTTAAAATGTGCTTCCAATCTCCTGTCTGCTGCTTTTGGAAATGGTCCTGGCTATGTGATGCAGGGTTGCGTTTGGCGTTTCAGCTGATGAGGATGTTTGCCTCACACCGAGAAGCTTAGGACACAGAGAACTCATTGAAGCTTCATGGTGCATTGCAGTAGCTGGGCCCGGCTGCCTTGCAGATGGTGCTCGCCACTCAGGAGCTGGATGTTCTTTCTGCAACTTGGTTAATAAGTCTGTTTTGTGCCCCCTGTGGGCACTGATTTACAGGGAATCTCTTAGATGGGGCTTGGGGTTTCTTAATTTTCCCCAACCCCTTTTTTAACAACTTGAATTTGGACACCTTCTGCTTTAAGAAACATTCCAAGTCACTAACACAGTTTTAAAGTATTGATTAATTGGAAATTCGACGAGTGGAACCTCAAGGTTTACAAATTTTCTATCTCCAGTTTCCATATGTTTGGGACTAATTATAGAAAATAAATCTCTCTACTATGTGCTGTTTGCAAGCTTTCTAAAGGCATCTGTTGGAAACCGCTGGAGATAGAGCCCTAGGTTGGACCATCTATGTATTTCTGAGAACTTTGCACTGTAACTAAAACAACAACAACAACCCCCTTTTTAAAGAGTGCAGTTCAAAATAAGAAGTGTGGATGAGACAAGCATATGTTTGAATAGACCTGTGTGCTGGACAGGAGAACTCACTGAAGTCTTCCGCTGCTAGCAAAAATGTGGCAAAATTGCCTTTTCATGGTGTTAAAGTGCTTTTTCACAGAGTAGCATCTTCGAGTCTTAACAATGGACAGCAATAATACACAGCTAGACTCTGGACTATTGAACAACTTGCAGTCTGTTTTCAAATGCTCTTAAGACTTAACAATACCTTATGTAAGCAACAAAGTCACATAGAATAAACATTTTGGAGGGTTGGGGGTTGGGGAGGGAATCAAACCTGACTTGGCTGTGTTACGATGAAAGGTGGAGGTCATTGTCAAGGCCATGGTAATAGTACTGCCAAGGCTCACATTTCTTGGCTCTGAAGAAGGGAGAGTGAAGACAAACCTAGCCAATGGGTAAGCTTATACTTCCTCTCTTTTTGAGAAGTGTCATCTCCTCCTGGCAGTGTTGCAGAGAGAACTTTAAAGTATAATGAAAATAAAACAATAATTGGTTTGTTTGTTTAAAAAAATATGGCATAGAAACATAGAATCATAGAATTGCCAATCTGGAAATGACCCCAAGGTTCATCTAGTCCATCGCTCTGCAATGCAGATAAAGAAGCTATGACACATGGCTATCAAACCTCTGCTTTAGAAACCTGAAATGAAGGATTGCCCACAACTTTCCAAAGGAGACCGTTCCAGTGTTCTTCCTAATGTTTGATCAGAAGCTGCTTTCTTGCAGTTTCGTGGAATCATGGAAAGGGTTGGCAGGGACCACAGTGATCATCTTGTCCAACCCCCTGAAAATGCAGGAATCTTTTGCCCCACGTGGGGCTCAAATCCAAGATCCTGAGATTAAAAGTCTCATGCTCTACCAAACGAGCTATCCATTGTCCTACCCTCTGGAGCAGCAGAAAACAAGCTTGCTCCATCTTCCATGCGACAGTCCTCCAGGTATTTCAAGATGCCTCTCATTTCCCTCTCTCAGTCTTCTCTTCTCCAGGCTAAACATACCCAACTTCCTCAACCCTTCTTTGTAAGGCTTGGTTTTCAGACCTTTGATAATCTTGGTCACCCTTTTCTGCACACGTTCCAAATTGTCGATATTGTGCCCAATATTCAATGGTTGTGCCCAGAAGTGGACACAGTACTCCAGGTGGCGTCTAACCAAGGCAAATCAAGTAGGACCCTTACTTCCCTTGATCCCTTGATACAGCACCCATGGAGAAACTTGCCTATAAAATTAGATCTATACATAAAAGCACATAAACTGACAATGCTTTTGCTACTTGTCACTGTTTTGCACCATGTGCAAATACATCGGTATGTGCTGTAACTCAGTTAGGGTCAATTTTAGAAGGATGATCTCAGCTGAAATTTGGAATCTTCTGGTAAAAATATGCAGAATGGGAATTTGTCAAACTGATCTCATCTTACGCTTTTTAAATCTTTAATCCTTTTGTCATTGCCATTATACACTTAATGTTATTGTGTTTATAAACTGCACAATAAAGAATAATTAAAAATAAATGATCCTCATAACAAACACACCAGGTTTGTTTGGGGTATTTTTGCCATCTCTGCACTCAGCGCTACAAAATTGAGACATAGAGGCAATTAGCTTCTTTTCCAATTTGAATGAAATTTATTTAGAATAAATTGAATTAAATGGAAGTTCTTCTCAGTTTACTCAGCTCGAACTGAACAGACCTCCAGCACAAATCAATTCTCCCAACACCCCCTTCTCGGGAGCTGTGAATGCAAGCCTTATGCAGACAAATAGTGAGGTGCTACCCCTTGATTTGTTGCAATAATTAAAAAGCTGTTTCTATTGTGGTAGACTCTGCAGTTCTGCACTAAAAGGAACAAAACCCAGACTGTTCCCACAAACAAAAACACCCCCAAACAAGTCCACTGGACTTTTCCTTCTTCTGGCGGGTTGGATAAATTAATTAAAGTACTGTCAGAATATTTATCATTTGCATTGGGGGAAAAAATTCTTGCAAATAAATAATAAAAAACCCAACCCAAAGCTGTAAAATGTTTGTAGTATTATTTGTGAGCAGAGCTTTTTGCTTGCCAAAGGATTCTGTGGCTGAAATATGAGACAGACATCATTCAGAAGGCTGGCCCAGGTAGGATTTGTCAGCGGTGAAATGTTTGCTTTGCTGACCTTGGAGATTTGCCGAGTAGCAAAACAACAATTTCTTAATGTTCACTAGGTGCACAATGCTTTCAGCACAGTGGTGAGCCTGCCTCTTCTCTGCTTCCCCATTTGTGATGGGGGCAATTGTCAGCTGTGTTGCAATTTGGAGCATGAAACAGAATTGAAAAAGGATTCAGAGTAGTCTTTCCCAACATGGTGCCCTCCAGTTGAAAGCCTGGAGAGTCCAAATGCCTGTGTGGTGTAGTGGTTAAGAGCGGTAGACTTGTAATCTGTGGAATCGGGTTCACATCTCCGCTCCACCACATGCAGCTGCTGGGTGACTTTGGGCCAGTCACACTTCTCTGAAGTCTCTCAGCCCCACTCACCTCACAGAGTGTTTGTTGTGGGGGAGGAAGGGAAAGGAGAATGTTAGTCACTTTGAGACTCCTTCGGGTAGTACCTCGGGTTACATACGCTTCAGGTTACAGATGCTTCAGGTTACAGACTCCGCTAACCCAGAAATAGTACCTCGGGTTAAGAACTTTGCTTCAGGATGAGAACAGAAATCGTGCTCCAGCGGCGTGGCAGCAGCAGGAGGCCCCATTAGCTAAAGTGGTGCTTCAGGTAAAGAACAGTTTCAGGTTAAGAACGGACCTCCAGAACGAATTAAGTACTTAACCTGAGGTACTACTGTAGTGGTTAAGAGCAGTGGACTCGTAATCTGGTGAACCGGGTTCGCATCTCCGCTCCTCCACATGCAGCTGCTGGGTGACTTTGGGCCAGTCACACTTCTCTGAAGTCTCTCAGTCCCACTCACCTCACAGAGTGTTTGTTGTGGGGGAGGAAGGGAAAGGAGAATGTTAGCCACTTTGAGACTCCTTCGGGTAGTGATAAAATGGGATATCGAATCCAAACAACAACTCCTCCTCCTCCTCCTTCTTCTGTTGGTGTAGACAGTATAGAGCTAGGTGGACCAATAGTCTAGCTCAGGATAAGGCAAACTTCCTTTAACACTTCTCCAGCCAGGGGAGGGAAAAAACAAATGTCCCATGGAGAGGCATTTCCATAACAACAGCAGCGGCACTTGACCATGCTGCCATTTTTTATGTTTTGGAAAAATTGTGCAACAATTTCTTTTTAATGTATTGTTGACACTGACTGGCTGTGGCTCTCCAAGACTACAGGTGCCGGACATTCCCAGTCCTACCTGAAAATGCAAGAGACTGAAGCTCTGAACTTCTACCTGCAAAACAGGTGCTAAACTATACTGAGCTGTGGTCCTTTTCAGACCAGATCCTTCCTCTTTCTCCAGTTTGAGAAATCCTGTCACTGAAATGCCGGACCTAGAGGTTCAGAAGATGCTGGCTAAATCCCTTCAGCGACAGAATCTGTCATTTGCACAATAAGAGGTGGGTTTTTTATGCCTACCATTTCCCCATCTTTTTGCATGGGGGTCTCTCACTCCTTCAGTGTTTGGTTGATGGGAGTCCATCCTCTGTTCTGTAAAAGGTTCTTACGCAAATATCTGCAAGAAAAGGAAGGAAGGAAGGAAGGAAGGAAGGAAGGAAGGAAGGAAGGAAGGAAGGAAGGAAGGCACTGCCCTCCCCTGTCTGTCAGATTTCTATGGATGATGTTTTTTCTGCACAGAAGTTAGTGTTTGTGAACATTCCATGACATCACAGAAATGCAACAAATATCAATGAGTGGGGTCAAAGCTTAGGCAATATGGGAGCCATTTTATTTTTTTAAAAAAAGCTAGCAGTCCATATATTTAAATTATGAGCCAGAGCTGAAAATTCTTTTCCCAACAGGAGATTTCTTTAATGTCATTCATTCCAGGGTTGAACTTATTTCCTTCCTTTGCTTTTCTTTTTTTAACAGTTTTTTTATTTACATATTTATTTGGCCTTTCATTTACAGCCTTCATTTTTCCTGTGTTTAATATTAATATTTAATATTAGGATAGCTTCAAGCTAAGAAGTATGGAGTCTATGCTTTTTCAATAATGCATTGCTTTATTTCCAAATCTCTATTTTTTCTAACAGACCACGAATATGATTTTATAATGATTGCATTGTACACCACTATGATATTTACCATTATAAATACATTTTTTTAAAAAAACCCACCACACAGTCTGGCCATCAATCACATCCTTAGGAACAGAACTGGCCAATTACACACATCTGGCCAGACAAACTCTGTTTTGCAAGCATTCTGTGCCAAGGAGCTTTGTCAGTTGAGATGGAAGGATCTGCCAGTATCGTTTCTCTGATTTTTCATTCTTCCAGTCTTACAATTTAGTTTTCCACATTTTGCAGCTTCTCTTCTTCTTCTTTTGCTTCATGCTCATGAAAATTCACCAGCTTTTTAGGGCAAATTTATCCCAATCAAAGCATTTTATGTGGATTTTTGACAAACACACATTTTTGCAAGTAATTTCCATTGACACTTCATTTTTTGTATGCATTTTCACTACTATCTTCATTTTTGTGAACACTTTCCCTTAATCTATGCATTTTTGGAAACATTGGTTAGAGAACCGTATCGCAAAATTTTGGATAAATGTGAATTTTGAAAGATGACTGTAATTATTTCTACTTTGAGTAGAATTTAGCTGGCAACAACCCCAAAAGACCATTACTTTTCTGAAGTTGATTTGCTGTATGAGGGCAACACAGCCCTTTAACTTTATTTGTGCAAAGCTACATTGATAATATCTGCTTAAATTCCACCCCCCACCCACCTAAAGAAATGCTTTGTGATATGGCCAGTTCCCCATAACTGTCAGAAGTTACAGAAAGCAGCTTTTCCCACTTTCCACATGAGATGAGATCAAATAGGTTAACAAATATTTCATTACTTTGTCTTTATGTCTTTTAAATTTGCAAGTGTTTTGCTAATTTGGAGCTCTATTCAGAACTGCCAAACTGCTTGCCTTGAATCTGAGTCAAGGCAGTGGGGAACCTTGGAGTCTCAAATGTCAGTGGCACCTTGTGGGGTGCAAAAATTTGGCACCCCTTTGCATCTTGCGCTCCATTCTAAACAATAATAGCAGCATCTCCTACGGAGCCCCTGAGGCTCCTTGCCCAGTGTGACCGAACCGGTCATCATCCCCTAAATTTGCCTCTGGTCAAGGGGATTCGCAGATGCTATCTAGCAGCCATCCCTGCTCCCCAAGCAATCATCCCTAGCAAGCAAAATGCTACAGAATCCTTGAGAGAGAACATCATTTTGCAGAGCCAAAACGTCTTCTTGCCTTTGAAAAGACCCAGGGCAGAGTTGAGAATCTTATCGCTTAATAATTAAACATCACTTAGCTGTCAGGTCGGTTTGCTAACAGCAGTGCTGTGAAAGGGTGCGCAGCTTTCCCCAAGAACTTTAGAAGGTTTTATTGCCTCTGGAACTCCCCTGGGGCCAATTCTGATTTTCTTCCATCACACTTTTGAGAGCATCGATTTCCTCCCCAACACCCCCTTTTTGTAATCCAGCTGCAGAGGAGAATACTCGGTTTTTTGGGTAGGCAGCAATGTATGTGATACTCAGCACTTGTTTTCTTGCCTCTCCAGAGGGTTACACACACCCTCCCTGGTACAATTAAAAGAAGCTGCTTGCAATCAAAGGAATAAAAACAAAAAAGCAATTGATTTTAATTCAGTGAACTGACATGTTTTGTTCTACGCCTCAGCTCCTTTTGTTTCTGGGTCCAGCGGTTTTCAAAGTTGATTTTGAAGAAGTGCAATGAGCTCACCCAATATTTGTAGAGAGAGACATGTATGAATGGTTTTTCTTTTCTTTCAAGCAGAATTATATTGAACAACTGCTTCTGGAGTGGTGGAGGATAGTTTGATAAACCCATACATTATTTGTTTTCTTTTCCTTGTCTTGTTTAGTTTTTAAATAATCATGGTTCCCTACCAAGGCAGGATATATCAGTTTTGGTTCTGTCAGTTTCTCATTTTTCCAATCTTAAATTGGCCAGCATTTTTGCACAAATTGCCCTTGTTATAAGAATTTTAAGGTCTCAAATATAGAATAAATATTCATAAGTGCACACATACCTAAATATATGACCCATGTGTCTGAAATAGTATGGGAGAGCAATCCTGAAGCCATTTTGACTCTCCCAATGACCTCAAATATTCCTCTACAGTAACGGAGGCAAATGGGGAACGCCTTCCCATTGTCTTTTTGCTTGCAAATCCTGTCTTAAAGGCATATTTGTGTATGAATAGGGTGAGCCTGTGACCTGGATTTAGGAACTAAAGTATTAACAATTACAAAAGAATGGCCAGGCTGTCCACATAAAGCAACCAGTTACCATTATCAGGTATACTGGCAGGCAAGATTTCTGCTGTAGACCGCCTCCTTCTGTGTATGTATGTATGATGTTTTAGGGGGGTGTTCTTGGGCTACAGGGTGGGCAGTTTCAAAAGTCTATATAAGGGCTTACACACCATTGTACAGGGCTCTCCTTCGTCCTGCATGTGGTGAGTGGGGACCCTGTTGCAACAATTTATTTCCTTTAATAAAGTTCAGACTTACTAGTCGCTTTGCTTCTCAATATACTCTGGTTGGCTTCTGTTACTTTTCTCCTACTGATAGGGAATCCATTTAAGGACTCTATCCTGGCTCAAGGATACGCCATAAGAGAAAGGGAGCAGTTTTTCTTATAACACCCCTAATAAACACATTTTTGTATGCAGCTCTGACTAACGTACACATTTTTGCAAGTAGTTAGGAGACCCCTGCAATTCCCAGAGGTCCCTGGGAAGAGGGACTGTATGTAAACCTATCTGGGAATTGCGAAGTGAACAGGGGTCTCCTATCAATTCTCAGCACCCTTAACAAACTGCAGTACCCAGGATTCTTTGCAGAGGAAGCCACGACTGTTTTAAGTGGTATGGTGCTACTTTAAATGTATGCTGTTGAGGTGGCCTTAGATCTTAGCCAGTGAACGACTTCAGTTTTGGACGCTCCATTTCCACATGGTGTCTTAAATCTTGGATCAATGCCTGAACTCCCAGGTGGAGTTGGCTATCGGTTTTGAAGGTACCCATGTTTGGATTTGACCTGGGTGCATAGAGTTTGGTACTGAAAGGCAGGAAGCAAAGTGTCTGAATGTCAACTGTGTTGTTCATGTATAGTTCCTACTCTCATTTTCTACCCCTGTTTCTTATGTTTTCGAAATAGACAATGCCTGCCTCTTGAGAAGGTTAGGGTATAATGATCTCTCACTGTGGGTTGCCATTCTCCTTTTAGATAAATCTCTTTGTCTGCTGAATTGAACATCAAGGATGAACTAGACCTCTCCAAGTGGTACACAGGCTTCAACAAATGGTTTCTTTTTGTTCCCTTTTGGCTCTGTGATTAAACAAACAATCAACAAGAAGCTCAGAGCATCCCAGCGGCTCAACTGCTGACATAATCTTGCATTAAATTTTGGGCTATCCACTGATTGGTTTGAGTATTTATCTGAGAAGCACTGATCTCCTTGGAGTCAATATCTGAGAGGCAGCAGGAGCTGCTGGGCTTGTCCTTTCAGTTAAACAGCGAGAGATTTCAAAATGTGTGTTAGTGTTGGGTGTTAGTGTAAAAACCCCAGCATTTCCAGCTATCAACTGCATATTACAGATGTAGGTTGTGTCATAGAAGTGCAAATCACTCGCAAGACATTATCTCATCCAGTTATCCTTTCTGTTGATATGGATGTCTCCAAATCCAAGTTATGTGGGGAATCAGAGAGCAAGGAAAAATGAGTGTGTGCATCAAAGCTCAGTATTGGCCTACATATGCCTGTTGTCTTTGTCCATGGAATTTTCTTGGCAGGGATACTGGAGTGGCTTGCCAGTTCCTCCTCCAGGTAGTGATGTATGGAAGTGAGAGCTGGACCATAAAGAAGGCTGATCGCCGAAGAATTGATGCTTTTGAATTCTGGTGCTGGATGAGACTCTTGAGAGTCCCATGGACTGCAAGAAGATCAAACCTCTCCATTCTGAAGGAAATCAGCCCTGAGTGCTCATTGGAAGGACAGATCCTGAAGCTGAAACTCCAATACTTTGGCCACCTCATGAGAAGAGAAGATTCCCTGGAAAATACCCTGATGTTGGGAAAGATTGAGGGCACAAGGAGAAGGGGATGACAGAGGACGAGATGGTTGGACAGTGTTCTCGAAGCTACCAGCATGAGTTTGACCAGACTGCGGGAGGCAGTAGAAGACAGGAGTGCCTGGCGTGCTCTGGTCCATGGTGTCACGAAGAGTCGGACATGACTAAACGACTAAACAACAATTGGCCTACATATATATTCACATACATGCTTGATTCATTCAAGGTCAGGAACCCCTTTCAGTCCAAGTACCATGTTCGCTTCTGAGAGAAAAGTGAGTGAAACAATCAATGGGAATTTTACCTCTGAACAGTAGGATGTGAAGTAAGGCTGTGTGTGTGTGTGTGTGTGTGTGTGTGTGTGTGTGTGTGTGCATACAGAGAAGCCTGGAGTACTGCGTTTGACTCCCAGGTCTGAGGTGAAGCAGATGAAGTCACAGACCCTCCAAGTGTCCCTATTTTCCAGAGACATCCCTGATTTAGAGAAGGTGTCCCGGTTTCTGATTTGAACCCGGAATGTCCCACTTTTCCTTAGGATGTCCCTGTTTTCATTGGAGAAATGTTGGAGGGTATGGAGCTATCTGAACCTTGTGCCGTTGCAACAGAATCCTGTATAGGGAAGGAGTTTTTTTTTTTAAATGTTTCATGTTTTCTTATGTTTTTATATGTTGGAACCTGCTCAGAGTGGCTGGGGCAACCCAGCAAGATGTTTATTTATACCCCAAATAGTAAAAATATCATTATGGAATGGGACGTCCCCATTTTCATCGGATAAATGTTGGAGGGTATTAGTCATACAAAAGGCAAGCAAAAACATGGCTATTGGTGATGGTCAAGCCTGTGCCCCATTCCCCCCCTGGAATGACACATTTGATGGAAGTCCAACATTTGATGAGCAGTTTATTATAATGCAAAATGCTATTGCACGGGATTGTGTTGATGCCGGTTGCAGTTTGGACTTAGTGTTGCTGTTTTTATAATGGCTGTTTTGTTTTATTCTGCTTTGTTTTATCTTTTGTACTGCTGCTTATACTGTATGCTGTGTTCTAAGCCACCCTGCGCTCTGATCTGGAGGCAACTGATAAAACGTGTGAACCAATTTAAAAAGGTGCAACCATACAAATGTATTCATCATTTAGGCTGTAATTCTAACACATAGGATTTACTTCTAAATAGGCATGGTTAGGATTTGACTGTTGCTCACTGCCCTCTGTGACTTTTGCAAGCTTCCATGTGAATGTAACTTACACCTTCAATGAGCATCATTTTGCATCTTAAGTGTGTTTAGACCATGGGTAGGCAAACTAAGGCCTGGGGGCTGGATCTGGCTCAACTGCCTTCTAAATCTGGCCCATGGATGGGCCAGGAATCAGTCTGTTTTTACATGAGCAGAATGTGTCCTTTTATTTAAAATGCATCTCTGGGTAAATGCATGGAGCCTGCCTGGTATTTTTACATGAGTAGAATGTGTGCTTCTATTTAAAATGCATCTCTGGGTTATTTGTGGGGCATAGGAATTCTTTCATTATTTTCCCCCAAAATATAGTCCGGCCCCCCACAAGGTCAGAGGGACAGTGGACTGGCCCCCTGCTGAAAAAGTTTGCTGATCCCTGGTTTAGACACTATACGGCATCGCTTTAATTCCTGGATTAATGTTGAATGTTGCAAGGGCTGATCTACAACATTTTTTGCACAGAATCCAAATGGGGAGCCCAGGATTTCTTGTGACATTCTGTCAGAGAAATTTACACTTTAAAATGGTCACAATCAATATAAAAGATTGTGGCCATTTTAAGCTCTAAATATCTGGTCTAAAACAGGCTCCATCTTTTACACAGATAGTTTTGCTGTAGAATTAAGGGATTATTATTTTTTTATTAAAAAAAAACAACCCTGGGTAAGAAATGAGTGTGGCAGGAGGGAAATGAGCACGCATTTGATAGTCTTTTGTATCTTCTGCTGCTTTGAGTCAAGTAGCTTCGGCTAAGAACTGATGAAGGCTCAGTAGCACACCCACAAATTTAGATCCCCCATTCTGTGAAGGAGGAAAATTCAAGCTGTCAGGGCACTCTGACACTGGAGACAATTTGCATGCTAAACATACTGTATTTTTAGCAGCAGCTAGATTTCTCAGAATTTAACAAACCTGAAGACTTAATTATGGACTTTGGGCTTCTCAGGGCATCTGAAGTGTAGTTCTCGCATTGTTGCAACTCATTCTTCTGCCTACATTTTGCTCACTTTATTTAAACAGCACTCTGGAGCTGGCAAGACGATTGTTTTGTTCACTGCAGAACAACACAGAAAGCACAAAGACCTTGACTTGTAGCTGCAGAACTTGTGTTTTAGTATATGAGACTGGCTTTATCCTGCATTTTTCAACTCTATGCTGTTCTGCTCACGCAAGGAAAGTGTAAGCCTTGTATTGCCGCACCTCTGTAAGGGTATTGTAGACGTGGAAAAGGGCAACCAAAACCAAAATGATCTAGAGCTGCAGCCCAAGATAGGAAAAGAGGTAGTAAGGGAACACCTAAGGTAAAGGTAAAGGGACCCCTGACCGTTAGGTCCAGTCATGACCGACTCTGGGGTTGCGGTGCTCATCTCGCTTAATTGGCGTACAGCTTCTGAGTCATGTGGCCAGCATGACTAAGCCACTTCTGGCGAACCAGAGCAGCGCACAGAAAAGCTGTTTACCTTCCTGCCAGAGTGGTACCTATTTATCTACTTGCACTTTGACATGCTTTCGAACTGCTAGGTTGGCAGGAGCAGGGACTGAGCAATGGGAGCTCACCCCGTCGTGGGGATTTGAACAGCCGACCTTCTGATCAGCAAGTCCTAGGCTCTGTAGTTTAACCCACAGCACCACCCGCGTCCCAAGGGAACACTTAGCTACTTTAAAAGAATTCAGATCTCCAAGACCTGATGATCTGCATCCAAGGGTATTAAAGGAGCTTGCAGATGTATTTTCAGAGCCTTTGTCTATTATCTTTGAGAGTTCTTGGAGAACAGGTGAGGTCCCTAGAGACTGGAGGCAGGCAAATGTTTTCCCCATCTTCAAAAAAGGGGGAAAAGCAAGACCCAGCTAACTAACGACCAGTGAGCTTGACATCAATACCAGGGAAGTTCCTAGAACAGATACTTCATCAGTCAATCATTTTGGAACATGTGAAGAAAGGACACTAGGTTAAAGAAAAGGTGAGACAGAGGTGGGGAAAACAATGCATTATGTTGAGAAAGGGAAGAAAGTTTTTCTGTCTCTTTTGTAAAACCACTACAATTCTGGGACATCCAATAAAGAAGAAAGTTGGGAGATTCAGGACAAAAGAAAATACATTTTCACGCAGCAGTGAGTTAAACAGTGGAATTTGCTCCTACAAGAGAAAGTGATGAGCACTGACTTGGAGGTCTTCCAATATATATTTGAATTTCTCCACCACACAGGCTATATTTGCTCTATAGTCAGTTGGGGAGGGTGTTGTGGGGAGCAAGGAACACCAAGTTGGAGCCCCATGCAAGAAGAAATTCCAGAAATTGCCTCAATCACATTTGGGATTCTTGTCAGATCAGGACGACTAAAATTACCAACAAGCACTAGAAGCACAGGCAGATAAAGGCAGACTGATGAGTCTATATCCGTGTGCATAGAGAGAACAGGGCATGCTTGCCTTTGCTCAGCTCTTTAATGAAGCAAGAAGTCTGGGTTGAGATACTGATCCATAAAATGGGCATCTAAATTGAGGCAGGAACTTCAGAAAGACAGCAGTTAATTTCCTCTTGAAGTTTCCTAGACCAAGGTGGAGAAGTTAGCTTTTTGTAGTCCTCTTGACGGTATTATTAACTTAGGAAAAAGGGTCAAGGAGGACAGTGGAGATGAATACTCTAGGCCAGGCATCCCCAAACTTGGCCCTCCAGCTATTTTGGGACTACAACTCCCATCATCCCTAGCTAACATGACCAGTGGTCAAGGATGATGGGAGTTGTAGTCCCAAAACAGCTGGAGGGCCAAGTTTGGGGATGCCTGCTCTAGCCCCATATCCCTACTCCAACACCTTGCCATTCTCATCACCCTTCAGGAATTGAAGGGTGAATTTGTTATGGGGGTATCTCCCCACATTTTAGTACCCTGGTCACTCAATTACAATTATGCATGCATACTAATAAGTTACTCTGAAAGCCAACTTACTCACACAGGAAGTTGTCTTATATCATTGGTCTGCCATTGTCTCCACTGACTGGAAGTGCCTCTCTGGGTTTACGGACAACATCCTAGACTTGGGTGAGGAGAGGTGGGAGAGAAAGTCATTCCATTTGCATTTGAATGGGAACCTATCCTAGTCCCACTTCCTGAATCAATATGTGGACCAAAACACAACTAGCTTTTTTTTAGGTGCAGTTCTCCTACAATCACAAAATGCATATGTTTGGGAAGATCATGCACAAAATTGCATACAATGGTGAAAAGACTGTACAAAAATGCATTGTATTATGGATGAGTAGCCACATGCCTTGTGCCACCTGGGCTTTTGATTATTTTTTCGAAGCAAAACTGTTTGCACAATGGGCACACGGCTAATCATCCCACGGTAAAGAAAAGGGCCACGGCAATTAGACTAGCTTTTGTAGAGTGCGAGCTTAACAGGATTACATGTAAGCACAAGATTAATTTCCTCTGTAAACACAGGAAGGCAGCAAATCCCTTCCTGATCAGGAAACTGGAAATACCAAACTTCTCAAGAGCACCCGTGTTTCCAACTGGACGACTGTTTGTGTCTTAATCCAACTGAATCGACTCAATCCTGCAAATCAATTCTCCACCCTCTTAATTAAAAGGCTCAAACACCTTAAATGTCAACCTACTTTGCACCGTTAAAATTAAAAAGCGAGCGGCGATTTCCCCAGCTTCACTTGAGTGAGATCAAAACAGAGAAATGTCATTCAAGTGGATAAAATTCAGGTCATGGCACCAAATCTGTAAGGAAGAAGGCGGGAAATCTCAGTCACAGGGTTGTGGTAAGGTTGCCAGGTCAGGAGCATCCCATTCCCTGAGATTTCAAGGCCCAAATCTGAGACCTGGAGAGGCCCCTGGTGATGTCATGGAATGGGGTTTGGAGATGGAAGCTAACTGGTAGAGGGGAACAGAGGAAGGCAAATCCCCTTCCCAAGGGTCTATGCTATAATTTGCAGCATGTTCCTGCCCGCCTGAACTTGCAAGCTGCATGCACAGTCTTCTTAATATATTGTTGCACGCCACCCCAATCTTTCAGCGGGTTCCAGCTGCTTACCCAGGGTTTGGTTTCCTCAGAATGAAGGACAGCGGAGACTATGATGTCTTCAGGATATACAACCTGAGCCTGAGATGGAGGGGCTTGCAGCATCAATACCTCAGCAAGGGCTTGCTTCTCCCATGGCCACAATCTTGGATCCCACCAGAAATCAGGCATGGCTCTGTCTCTCAGCTGTCCAGCCTGCTTCTTGTTTCTAGCTCACACACCTGTCCTTCTAGCTCACACACCTGTTGAGGGAGGCAGGCCCCACTCATTTGTCTTATGGCACAGAGCCACTTCCTTTGTTCCCTTAATGTTCCATATTTAGGGAGCCATACTTAGGAAGAAACTTTGGTTATCCCAGCAATCAGATCCTTTTTGGATCCAGGAATTAGAAGGGACTCGGGCATACCGCCTACCCCAGCCCAAAATTCGCAACAGTATATTTTTGTAAAGGCAGTCTCACCCACCTGGAGAGTCAAGTACCTTACCTGTCACCTGGAGGGGGCCAGCGAAACCTGGAGACTTCAGGTCATACCTGGAGGTCTGGCATCCCTACTTGTGGGTGGTAATTCCTGACAGTTAACCTTTTCCCCTACCCTAGAGGTTCAAAGACTCTCTCAAGGCAAATCTTTAAAAATGTAGTATAAGCACCAACAACTGGGAAACACTGGCCTGCGAGCGCTCCAGTTGGAGAACAGCCTTTACCAAAGGTGTCATGGGTTTTGAAGATGCTCAAACTTAGGATGAAAGGGAGAAACATGCTAAGAGGAAGGCACGCTTGGCAGACCCTTACCATGATCAACTCCCACCCGGAAACCTATGTCCCCACTGTGGAAGGACGTGTGGATCCA
The DNA here is from genome assembly GCF_964106915.1 of Podarcis gaigeae. Taxonomy (NCBI): domain Eukaryota; kingdom Metazoa; phylum Chordata; class Lepidosauria; order Squamata; family Lacertidae; genus Podarcis; species Podarcis gaigeae. Next base: position 19,340,023 of record NC_139692.1, on the reverse strand, counting down.
GAATTGGCCTCCACAGTCACTTACGGACTCACTTTTAAAACTGTGTTTATGGAAGACAATCTTACTCGGCTATGAGTGATTGCCAAAGAAGAAGAAGGATCCCTTCACTGAGGAGAGGGACTCAACTTGAGTCTAGTTAGTTTCATTCCTGCTGTGAATTCTGTGTGTGAGAAAAGTGTGTACCCCCTAAAGCTCCAGAGCGTTAACAGTGGACTTTGTGTAAAGTACACAGAGGTAATGAGAGCTCAACGTTCCCAAAACATGATCATCAACAATGGTTAGGCTTAAACCTCAAAGGTGCTGCCTTTTTCACCAGATGCATTAGTGAATTAAATTCCAGAGAGATCCATTTCCACGCCATTTTATTATTAACCGACTGTATAACATCGGCAAAGGTCTTACAAAAGGTACTGTGAACTGAGTACAGCTAGCAGTTACAGGGGTGGCAAAGGGTCTGTCAATTCAATGTGATGGCTGTGGGCGACAGTGACAGCTTCCTGATGGTGAACCACAAATACCTTGATGGTGACGTGGAAACATTTAGTCAGAAAAATGCCCCCCCCCCGCATCTTACCAGAGACCAACTACGCATCCCCAGTGATCCCCAACAATTTTTGTATAACAAAGTTAGAAATCTAATTAAACCTTTATTGGCGATGTCTGTTTAATTAGATTTCTAACATTTAAATGTTACTGCATGAAATGTTATATCCCCCCCCCCCTTTAAAAATTTATAGAGGAGAGTATTGAAGAGGTCACAGCGAGATGTCAAAGCATGAGATGTGACGGGAGACCTAGAAACAAATTATCTCAATCCCGGAACTAAGCCTGGATATTGAGGGTGGTGTTTCTGTCTCTTCTCAGTTAGACTGTTTCATGCCTCCCCCCTTTTTTTGTCTGAGCTGTGTTCTTCCTTGATAACACAAAGGTCCAGGTCTGTGTCCAGGAAAGAATGCCATCTGGCACAGCCCTTAGGAAAGGGCTCCTCAATCCACTCTTGATCAATCACTGCATTGCAAACAGAAATGGACAAATACATCCATTTTAATATCTCCCCCTTTCTCATTTTTCTATTCTTCAGTTCTCCACATTCCCATATCAGTTTGCATTTTTTTTAAAAAAAAATCATCATCAAAATTCATCAGTGATTTTAGCGCAAATTTCTCCCAATGCACATTTTTGTTCAAAGCATTTCCCTAACAAATATAATGCATTTTTGTATGTTATTTTCACCAATACAGGCATTTTAATGCACATTTTGCCTGAGTGTATGCTTCTTCTTCTTCTTTTCTTATACCTCACTTGGCCGGATAACTCCATTGCTAAATTCAGAGAAGTATTTCGAAGGACTGCTGTGTTTCTGTTTGCACATTGTTTCAGTGAGTATGAATTAGGTGGGCCCACTTTCAGATGTGAACTAAATCAAATTTCTTCCCCACTCCAATTTGCAAGTGCTTAAGGGAGCACTCCCCTGAGTCCCTAATGAGCAATCCTGTATGGAACTTCATAGAAAGAACAATTCAGGTCCCTTGCCTATTGTGTTAGCTTTTTAAAGTTGTTATAGATTGGGACTCAAGCAGAACCAATCTGCCTCAAGTGCTCCATTGCAAGATGGGCTTTCCATGCAACACACTCTCCACAGATATGGGGCATGCTAGGTTTTCACAGCTTGACTAAAGTTCCCATAATGCCAGAATAATGATGTCCCAGATAAAAACTTCTTGAAAATAAACCCTGTTCATATGCCATACTGGCTATTGTTCTAACTCCACTGATGAAGGCGGCATGAACCTGAATTGCAGTTGCTGGAAATTACAGGTGGGCATGATGTTGGAAATTACAGGTGGGCATGATGTTGAAAGGGACGCAGGTGGTGCTATGGGTTAAACCACAGAGCCTAGGACTTGCCGATCAGAAGGCTGGTGGTTCGAATCCCTGTGACGGGGTGAGTTCCCGTTGCTCGGTCCCTGCTCCTGCCAACCTAGCAGCTCGAAAGCACCTCAAAGTGCAAGGATCAATAGGTACCGCTCTGGTGGGAAGGTAAACGGCATTTCCGTGCGCTGCTCTGGTTCACCAGAAGCGGCTTAGTCATTTGGCCACATGACCCAGAAGCTGTACGCCGGCTCCCTCGGCCAATAAAGCAAGATGAGCGCCACAACCCCAGAGTCGGCCACGACTGGACCTAATGGTCAAGGGTCCTTTACCTTTATGATGTTGGCAACAGCTAATCTAAACCAGCACAGCAATCTCTGACTGTGGCTCCCTCAGAGAGTCTTTCAACACTACCTGTTTGATCCTTTGAAAAAATTACTGGAGATACCAGGAATTAATTCTGGGGCCCACCGTGAACAATGCTGGACAATAGGGCAGTATATAAATAATAGTTGTAGTAGTAGTAGTAGTAATGCATATGCTTAGGGCCCTCGTATTCATGGGACCGCCTCTCCTGGTATGCCCTGCAGAGGACCTTAAGGTCCATGAATAATCATAGTTTAGAGGTCCTGGGCCATAAGGAAGTCAGATTATCCTCCACCACTACCAGGGCCTTCTCAGTGATGGCTCCGACCTGGTGGAATGCTCTGTTCCATAAGACCAGGGCCCTGCAGGATTTAACTTCCTTCCACAGGGCCTGTAAGACAGAGCTATTCTGCCTGGCTTTCAATTTGAACTTAGCCTGATCTTTTATTCCCCTTCCTTCCCCCCCTCCCCTTTTTATGAAGATTACCCGCTCTGGATCCCACAGGTAATTCTCCCCATATCTCCTCACTGGCCCAAATAGGACTAATTTAGCCAGCTAGCCCTGGTGATCATGTTTATTGGATGGATTCCCCCCCCTAAATTGATTTTTGAATTCTGAATTTATTGTTATTCACATTTTATACTGTATTTTATGCTATTTTTTGTTGCATCAATTGTTTTAAATTTGTTGTTAGCTGCCCTGAGCCTGGGTTTCTGAACCGGGAAGGGCGGGGTATAAATAAATACTGAGTGGTCTTTTCCTAACAATTTATGCTTCATTGAGTGTTCCTTGGAGGTTTCTTCAGTTTGAATGCTTGATTTAGGAACCTAGGAAACTGCCTTAAACCAGACCATTAATCTGTCTGTCTTGACTGATTGGCATGAGCTCTGCAGGATTTGGGGCAGGGTTCTCTCCCAGCCCGGCCATCAGAGATTTAACCTGGGGCCTCCTGCATGCAAAGCTAAACTGTGCCACCGAGCTACAGCCCTTCCTTGTCTTCCACCTACCCCTCCTTGCCTGTTAGTTCTCTTTCATCCCCAGCTCCATTGGATTCCCTTCCGGACAATGGCATGTAATCAGAGAAGATGCTGGAGAAGGCAAGGAATGCCGGTGGATGCTGGTGGCGATGGCTATTGTTTTTGAGCATCATGGGCAGACACTAATTACAATGCATACCATGCAAGACAAGATTTTGTATATTTTAATTTATTCTTCTTATTTTTTTGGCTTGGGCTTCTGCTCAGTTCATTCAATTATATATATATATATATATACACACACACAAACATCATTGTTATACAGTGTCCTCTGCATTGAGGTTCCATTTTCTTACATTCTCCTCCCGGCAACAGTGTTTTGAGGCTACTGAACGCCTTTATGCAGCCTGCCCAACCAGACCTTGAAGTCTGAAGGCAAGGCCAATGGACACAATCCTAAGAAGTCCTGGCTGGTTTGGGGAGCAGTGGCAGAGAGAGGTTCTCCTATTGCAAAGCAGACAGGATGGTGGTGTCTTTGGTGAGAAATGTATCCATCAGAGCTACACACGAGCAAGTCAATGCATTCGACTGTTAGGCTCGGCTAACCACTGTGATGAATGCACTGGAGACCACAAGTGTTACTTGGGGCATTTTCCCTAACTGCTGTTGTTTCTAGCACAGTGCAAAGGTTGCAGTTGAAATGAACTCTTCATCAGTCTCCCAGAGTCTGAATGCCACCTTGGTCATGAATGTGACAACCTTCAATCAATACAGTGGTTTCGACCCAGCTGACAAATGTATGTAGGCATGACACCCATAACACGGCGTGCTTCATTGTCCAGGCAGAATACATGGTGTCTTCATGGTCCCTGTTAGGACCATGCTAATCATGCACCTGGTCCTCAGGAGAGCTAGCAGTGAAGGATCTTCATAAAGGCCTTCCGGAACTCAATATTGAAGGTGGTGTAGATGATGGGGTTGACAGCACTGTTGACATAGCCAAGCCATGTGAAGGCATTGTACAGGGCCGGGGGGATGCCACAGTTGCAGTGCATGTTCAGGATGTGGGTGATGAAGAATGGGAGCCAACAGATGATGAAGACACCTGCAGGAGGACAAATGAAAGGAGCCAGGTTAGCACTGCAGCGGCCAGCCAGTACTTTTTCACAACAGAATGCAGTTAACTTATGCAATGTGCTACCACCAGATGTGGGGGATGTCAGAGAAGCAAATGATATCCCTTGCCATTTGCAGCACGATACACGGGTGGTGCACAGAGCCTAGGACTTGCTTATCAGAAGGTCGGCAGTTCGAATCCCCGTGACAGGGTGAGCTCCCATTGCTCGGTCCCTGCTCCTGCCAGCCTAGCTGTTCGAAAGCACATTAAAGTGCAAGTAGATAAATAGGTATCGCTCCAGTGGGAAGGTAAACAGCATTTCCGTGCGCTGCTCTGGTTCGCCAGAAGCGGCTTAGTCATGCTGGCCACATGACCCAGAAGCTGTACGCCGGCTCCCTCAGCCAATAAAGGGAGTTGAGCACCGCAACCCCAGAGTCGGCCACGACTGGACCTAACGGTCAGGGGTCCTTTTACCTTTATGCAGTCATACCTTTGTTTTCAAACAGCTTAGTTCTCCAACATTTTGGCTCCCAAATGTCACAAACCCTGGAAGTGACTGTTCCGGTTTGCAAACTATTTTTGGAAGCCAAACTTCCAACAGGGCTTCTGTGGCTTCTGATTGGCTTCAGGAGCTTCCTGCAACCAATCAGAAGCCACACTTTGGTTTTCAAACGTTTTGGAAGTCAAATGGACTTCTGGAATGGATTCTGTTTGACTTCCAAGGTACGACAGTACGGTTGTTTTTCCCTGCATAAGGTGTGTTTTGAGCCCCACAATCAAGAGACCACTTTTGTCAAAGAGCTTTCCAAAGTACCTCTGCCCTCTTTCAATTTCTACTGCATCTTTGGTGTTAGATTTCCCTCTTTATTTTGGCAGCTGCAGTTGTTAATAATTTAATTCCTCACGTGGTAATGCGGGGATGGGTAACCCGTGGCCCTTCAGATATGGTTGGACTCTAAACTCCTATCATCTCTGATGATTGGCCATGTTGGCTGCAGCTGATGGGAATTGTTGTCCAACAACATGTATTATGTTGGTATCAGCCTTGGCCAACTTGGTGCTCTCTGGATGTTGTTGGACTGAAACTCATCAGCTCTAGCTGGATTTGATGGGAATTGTTGTTCAGCAAATTTCAACAAGAAATTCCTGCACCATTTGCTCTTCTCTTTTATGATTCCTAGTAAGCAACTGCTTCAGACAGCGAAGTTACCATTGATCACCTTATATTCAGTGGAGGGTATCAGGTTGACAGAGGCTGCTGCAGAAATTATTATTATTATTTTAATTATATCTACTTTATTACTTTAATGATTTTTTAAAAATACCCACATTAGGAACTTTAAGAATGCAAACAGTGGTTTATAGCGATTGATATAAATACATAGAACAAAGGCATCAGAAGTCTCCAATTTACTATCAAACTCAGTGGAAGGTGGTTCTTGGATGGATGGAGAACTTCTGTAAACTGGAGGTGCAAGTGACATGGAACCCATACCAAGCACTATGGCCAGCATCTGCGTGGCTTTCTTTTCCTTCTGCTGCGAAAACTTCCGCCTGCTCATTGTCTTGAGGGAGGTCCTCGTCTTGCCATTGGGCATTGTTTGGATCTCAAATATCTTGGCTGCTTTGGGGTTATCCATCGTATGCCCATTCTTCTCTACTTTTGGTGGGCCGTCCGTGGGAGACCGCAGAGTGGCATTGGCACAGAGGTTGGAAGCAGCTGGCATGGCCACTTCGTCGTTACTTGGCACAGGTGGCTTGTGTTTGGTTTTCTCTGCAGGGCTGGTGCTGGTTGCCATCTCCATCTCTTCCATGTGATTTACTGCATCCTGGACAAAGATCAGATTTGCCCCCATTTTTAATTATTTTTTTACAAAAAGGATTTAAGAAAACCTACCTAAATTACTTCGTTCAAAGAGTGACTCAAGGGGGGGAAACAGTGTAGGATGCAATTCTAAGCTCTGGTTGGCAGCAGCAGGGCTTGATGGAGCCAGGATTGTATCTGTAGCTCTGGTGCTCGTGCCATCCCAGGCAAAATATTGGGGAGGGGGAAAGTGCATTTTGACCCCATTCAGCACATTCAATTTTTTAATTCCAGATTTTAACAATTGCATTTGTAATCCAATTCATGGCTTCCATATACTATTGATATGTCATTATTATTATTATCATCACTACATTTATATATCACCTTTCTTCCAGGATATAGGGTTCTCTACCCCCCTCACAACAACCCTGTGAGGTAGGTTAGACACAGAGACAATGACTGGCCCAAAGACACTCAGTGATCTTCGTGGCTGAGCGGGGATTTGAATCCTGTTCTCCCAGACACTCAACACCCAAGTGGCTCCGATTTAATGCACAATCTATCTCTAAGATGATACATTTTCATTCTGGAATAGGAAAATATGTTATCTGTCCATTCCAAATGAGCTGATGCATTAATTGTTCAAACTGTTATGTGGATAGATAGCCTCCTTTAAAAGAGGTTGGGGCGAGCTGTGAAGGGATGGGCAAAAGGATAGGTGAGGTGTAAAGGGAAGGGAGTTTGGTCAGGTGTAGAGGAAGGAGGACCTGGCCAGCTGTGTGGGAGAGGGTTGGTAAAGGGGCTGGCGAGCGGATTGAGTAGGAGCTGTAGCCTCATGTGATTTATATTTGTTACTTGCTTTTCTTAGAAAGTAACATTAAGGCCAAGTCAGAAAAGATAAATATGTAAATATAGGGCAGGACTTACAGATCCTACCCCACTGAAATATGCCACAGTGCTAGCCCAAATTAAGGGCCAAAATGTTGGTAAAGAAAAAAAGGTTTTGCCTGGCACCTAAAAGGAGATGAAGATGGTGCCAGGCATGCCTCCTCGGAGAGAGCATTCCACAAGTTGGGGCCACCACTTAAAAGACATGAACTCTTCTTGCCACTCTCTGAACAGGGGCAGGGCACACAAAGAAGTGCCTCAGATGATGGTTGCGGGGTTCAGGTCACTTCCTGTGAGCAGCGCTGGTCCTTGAGATACTGGGGTCCTGAGCTGTCTAATGCTATACAGGTAACCAGTAGCAACAACATCAGGCATTTCCCCATTTTAAATCAGGTTCAGGGCTGGCACCAAAGGATGGCATTGTTGGGCATCTGCCAGGAACAAACATTACACCAGTGAGCCCCACTGACAAGAGCGCTCCCTGAACTTGCTCCTCCTCTTCAGCACTGCAGCCCACTAACTTGTTCATCCACCAGTTAATTTGGCTCAGGCTCTGGTGGTGATGAGGGACGTGGGTAGCACTGTGGGTTAAACCACAGAGCCTAGGACTTGCTGATCAGAAGGTTGGCGGTTCGAATTCCCGTGACAGGGTGAGCTCCCGTTGCTCGGTCCCTACTCCTGCCAACCTAACAGTTCAAAAGCACGTCAAAGTGCAAGTAGATAAATAGGTACCGCTCCATCGGGAAGGTAAACGGCGTTTCTGTGCGCTGCTCTGGTTCGCCAGAAGTGGCTTAGTCATGCTGGCCACATGACCCGGAAGCTGTACGCCGGCTCCCTTGGCCAATAAAGCGAGATGAGTGCCGCAATCCCAGAGTTGGCCACGACTGGACCTAATGGTCAGGGGTCCCTTTACCTTTACCCTTTATGGTGGTGATGAGGAGGAGCAGGAGACATCCTTGCCTACATTTTCAGAAGTACATGTGATGAGGAAGAGGAGCACAGCAGCAGCTTATGGTGGTGCGGAGGCAGACTCAACAGGGAGCTGGACTCTGGGAGAGTGTCTTGCCCTCTGTACAAAACCTGGAGCTTGCATGGAGTGGACTTGCTGAAATGGAGAAAGCTTGGGAGAAATCCTGGGGTGGACCTTCTCTGGGGAGGGGGGAGACTGAGGTTTCCTGAGCAGAGCAAATGCTCAGAGGAATCCTCACTAAGTGTATGTCTGTTTCCCTGGAGCTGAGTTCCTGGCTCCAGCTGGAGGGACTCTAAGAACTGAAAGAGATCCTGCAAGCCTGAAGCCTGCTGTTGCTTGTAGTACAACTCACCACTCTCCGTTTGTGAAGCTGGAAGCTCCCATTGGTCTTCATGATGAGTGTGCAGAGCCTGACGTCTTCTAGATGAGTGCATTTGCTCTACGGGTGGGGAGGGAGAGAGTGTAAGGAAGGGAGGGGAAGCAAGGAAGGACAAACAGGGAGTGTAAGAAGAGATAAGTCTGGCCTGTGAGCTAGAGAGATGGATTTGAAATTCAGCAGACGGGGGATGGAGGATATAGATGTGAGGGTCCTGTGTGTGTCTCCCTGAATAAACAGGGATCAGCTTGGCTAAGTCTGTAGCTCATCCTGGGTGAAGCAGGTGGGTGAAAAACTAAGTAAGAGATGTATTTCAAAAAGTTTTCTATATTACTTCTGTAGCCTTTCCTTACAGGGGAATCACTCCAATCAAAATTATCAATGGGCTGGAGCAACTCCTGTTTAGAGAAAGGGTAAGGGGTGCTGGTGGGTGGGGCTGGCCCATCCTTGAGCCAAGGTGAGGTAACTGCCTCAGGTGGGCAGCAGATTCCAATGTAGATCTTTATTCCACCTTGCTCCTGATGAAGAACTTCATTTTCACCTCTTCTTCGCTGGAGGGGAGGAGGATGCCATTTTGTGGTTCACCTCAGGTGCCAAAATGTCTTGGGCCATGTTCTGGTGGTGGGAAATGATAGAGTTGTATACAATTATGCGTGGTGTGGGGAAAGTGGACAGAGAGATGTTTTTTCTCTCTTTCTCATAATACTAGAACTCAGAGCCATCCAGTGAAGCTGAATGTTGAAAAATTCAGGATTGATCAAAGCAAAGTACTTGGGTGCTGTCAGGGAACTGCCATCAGAGCCAGAGGTGGAGGGAAGGCTCCGGAGGGATGCTGGAGAGGGTCCCAGTAGGGAGAGAGGCAGCCCATCTGCTGGGGAAGGAAATCAGCGTAATACCAGTGGAGAAGGGGGGCAGATGGGGGAATCGGAGAGGAGGCTCCAGGACTCCTCGCCGGAGACCAGCGGGGAGAGCACGGGTACTCCGTTGCCCACACCCTCCCTGCGCAGAAGACTTCCGCACAGGGACGGTAGGAGGAGACTTGGCATCAAAGAACTTCTTTGCTGGAAGAAGTTCAAGAAACGCTCACTGACGGATTCTGCCAGCAATTGAGACAACCACGGGTGAAAGGCTGTTCAGACAGAAAGGGTTCAACCAGGCCACCTAGCCAGGATGGCGGCAACTTACGCACGAGCAACCCCTAGAACCATTACAGGTGATGGCCACCAATTTGGAGGGCTTTAAAAGAGGATCTGGCAAATTCATGGAGGAGAAGGCTACTAGCCATGATGGTCCTGCCTTCATGCCAGAGGCAGTATGCCTCTGAATATGAACTGTTGCAAATCACAAGTAGGGAGAAGGCTCTTCTGCTTTCCAGAGCCATCTGATTGGCCACTGTGAGAGAACAGGATGCTGGACAAGATGGGGCCCCTTGGGCCTGATCTAGCAAGGTTATTCCTACGTTGTTATGCCTGCAATTCTTGTGAATACCCCTCTTCAAAAAAAATAAATAAACACAGGTAGGCCCACAGTCATATACCGTGGCTTCCCAGGTGCTTGATAAACTCTATACTTTCCATCCTTTGGACAGGCAGCAAAACTAGAACATTTATTGAGAGCCTGAATGCATGGGTTGAGAAGCTTTGAGGGCCACAATCTGTATAGCCCCTGGTCATATTTTCCACTTTGATCTCAAGCTTGCACCTGTTCAGCTATTGTTATGGAAGTTGTCACTAAATGGTACAGGATGGGATGCCTCCAGGTTTTTGTTTTGTTTTGTTTTTTGGAGATATGTAGGATGAACTGCTCTCCCCAGTGTCACTAGCAACATGCTGTTGCCTCTAGCAACTGTTGCCTCAACTCCTGGTGTGCCTATTAAGGGCAAGGACAGTCAACCATGGTAGGAAGATGAAGTCCCCCTTTATTGGGGGTGCAATAATATAAGAAGAGCCTGCTGGATCAGGCCAATGACCCATCTATAGTCCAGCATTCTCTTCTCACAGTGGCCAAACTGATGCTTGTGGGAAACTCTCAAGCCCAAGTGCAATCTTACCTCCTGTGGTTTCCAGCAACTGGTATTGAGGAACACTACTGTCTCTGACCATGGCAGTACATCCTGGCCACCATAACTAGCAGCCGTGGATAGCCTTCTCCTCCATGAATTTGTCCAATCCCCCTTTAAAGCCATCCAAGTTGGTAGCCATTGCCATCTCCTACGGAAGGTGAGCTCCATAGCTGAACTATGCAATGGGATAGTGATGTCAGAAACCAGGACGGCAGCTGAGGACTGATGCCTCTTCTGCTTTTGCCTAGGAGCCCTACCTGAGTCAGAGAACCAAACAGCCATCTCAGGTCCACTCACGCCGTACAGCAAAGATTGGGGAAGGAAAAGGAGGAGATGGGAAATCCTTGGGGATAAATCAGGATCAGGGAGGAAAGAGGAGATTGAGATTGGTGTGTGGGTGTTGCTTAGGTTCTGATTACCTTCAGTGGGGCCTCGGTGTCAGGGTCCAGGCCCACGTTGGTGGCGGCGACGCGCTTGGTGTTGACCCGCTTCCTGCGTTTCCGCAGCACTATGTATATCTGCACGTACACCAGCAGGGTGACAATGAAGGGGACGTAGAAGGAGACGATAGAGGAATACACAACAAAGGCAGGATTGGCAATGAAACACTCATTCTTCTCTGGAAGACACAAGAGATTGCAGGAGCATTGTCCCAGCCATTAGGAGCTACTGCCAGCTTGCATGTGAGTTTGTGCTACTACAAGAAGGTGCAAAAGATGTTGTTTCTGGGGGAGAACCTCATCACACTTGGTCCCAATGCAATAAACTCCAATGCAAGCTTGAGATCTTCAGCAGTGGAGACTGCGTGGCTTTTATGGAAATTATCCAGCCTCATATACATGACACAGCCCCATCCCAAGACACTGCTAATTTCAAGGGGGCGGCATGCTGTCTCCCTGCCTTACTAGTCTTTCTGACTTGCAGTTCCATAAAGTTATTTAAGAGACAAGGGGAGGAGGAGGAGAGTGAATGGCAAGGCAGGAGCCGGGAGCCAGTCAGCAATAACTCCCCAAGTGTCAGTGAAGTTAACTCTTTATTCAAAGAAACAAAATAGTTCAGGCCTAGTGAGCACAGCAACTCTTCCCAGTATGTCTTGCCCCAGTGAGGCAGTTGTGAGGACTGAAGACCCCCCACCTTCTCACAGCTCTCTAAGTCTCCTCCTCCCTTGGTTACTTCCCAAACAGTCTGAGGCTCCTTTGTTTTGCCTGTTTCTGCTTTACTCGTGTCATACTGCTGCCGGTTCTGGGTGACCAGCAGGGAGGGGATCGCAGCACGAAGGGGAAAAAACCCAGGCTTCTTCAGCAGCCTGCTTTATATCTTTCTCTGGGGTCCTCCTCCACTCCAGTCTCTGCTTCTGCCTCTGATTCTGGAATGCTCTCTGCCATAGCCTCTTCCTGCTCACTAAACCCTGTTACCTCTGCAATTTCCAACACCTCCTCCAGTCTTCTTCCACTGACCACTCATTATCATCTCCCCAACTCTGGGCCTTCTTCCCTCAGTGTTACCCAGCTGCTGCCTCCCACCACACCTCTGTATCCAGCCAGTCCATGACAGTGAGTGGTGGAAGTTTGCACCCCTTCAGGAGATCAGATGTTGCTGTGGCAGAAATACAGCGTGACCAAGAGACACACACTGGGCTATTTTCTAGATGGGCCTTTGCCAGTCTTTCTGAATTGCAGATTCATAAAAATAACATGGAATTATAATTGGGGCAGGAGAATAAAGAGTATCTACACCAGCTTTTGACACAATGGTGTTATTGGACTACAACTCCCATCAGCCTCTGCCAGCACTGTTCGTAAAGGCTGTTCTTCCCAATTGCTGTGCTGAAAGTAGGCCTATTTTACTCTTTCTTGTGTGTGCACATGTGTGCATTTCAGTGGCGTAGCGTGGGGGTGCAGGGGGGCTGGCCGCACCAGGCGCAACATCTGGGGGGGCGTGCTCGCACTCGCAGCTCTCTGCCCCTACTAAAATCCACGGGTTAGGGGGCACAAATTACTTGCCTTGCCCCGGATGCTGACCACCCATGCTACGCCACCGGTGCATTTGCTTGTTTTCTGCACAAACTACCCTTTGGGGTTACAAGAAGAGGAAGGCTGTGTTGTGACCAGGACACACAGAGAGAATGCTGGCTCAGTTTACAGCCTACCCCCCCCAGACTTGAACCCAGCACAGAATGCACCCCCTATTTTATTTTATCATGCTTACTTGTGTTGTTCAGCCCAAAAAGCAGTGGGCAGGAGACGGCAAAGGAGAGGACCCAGACCACGGCGATCATGACAGTGACTCTGCGCTTGGAGCTGTAGCGTGTGTTATAAAGCATCGGCATGGCCACAGCAGTATACCTGTTTGGGAGGGAGACACAAGAGTGGGAACTCAGTGTGGCATTGGAGCTCACCTGCACTGCTGAAAAACAAACAAGGAGGGGAAGGATGGCCGAGGAAAGTTCAGGTCCAGAGATAGGAAGGATTCGTGATGCTATGCTGGAATGAGCATGCAATCCCTTGCAAGCTGGGAAGGAAATCAGAGATGGATTCTCTACCTGTCGATGCTGATGGCGCAAAGGTTGAGGATGCTAGCTGTGCACATCATAACGTCCAGGGTGACGAAGATGTCACAGTGGATGCGGCTGAAACGCCACTCACCAACCACCTGAGAAGAAAACAGCATCGGTGTCAAGGATGGGAAAGTCCAAGACTCTGTACAACAATAATGAAGACTTGGGTGGAATCTACACAAATATTAAAAAACAACAACTGTGAAAATGTTTTTAAAAACATTTTGAAAAATATATTGAATTCGCCATAGCTCACCATCGCCATCTAGTGTCACATTTGTATATTGCACTTTACAACACACTTGAAATGTTCTATTTTCATCTGTATAGCTGATTCCCTGGAGACACTTGTTTATCCAGGTATACCTATTCCATTTTCCAGCCAGATGGCCTTTACAACAGCCTCCCCTAGCCTCACACTCTCCTTATGTTTTGGGCTATGATTCCCATCAACTCCAGTCAACCTGATCATGCTGGGTGGTGATGATGAGAATTGTAATCCAAGCATCTGGGAGGCACCAGGTTGGGAGCTGGCTGCCCTAGAGGAACTTAGAGACAGTTTTGTTGTGGAATAATTCAAGAAGTGCAGAAGCAATGCTGGCATGGGCTGCATCTGAGCTTCTTTGGTGCAATCTCTTCAATCAATCAATTTATTTCTCAAATGCCCAGAGCAAGACAGTTCCAGCATAACCACATAAGCGCTCTCTCCTTCCCTTTCTCTCTCCTGCACAAATCACACCTTTGATCAGGTTTCCAGATGTTCATCGCTTGCCGCTTTTGGCTGTTGCAGTCTAGCTTGTCTGAATGTAAAAACCTAGACCTGCCTGTCCGGAGAGATCAGCACTGATCCTATCAGCCGGGGGGGGGGGGGGAATTTGGAAACAGACAACATGCTCCTGAATGGCAACAGACTCCCCCCACCTGCCCCTCAGCTCTCCCTGGCCTCTGTAATTCTTGGAATCTACATCAATGTCTCTCAGCATCATTCACTTTAAGGGAGAGGATGTGGGACTTCAGAAGGAATTAGAAGACAAACTAATGAAGTGTTACACACAATGCTGGTGGGGAGTGCACTCTTTGTGGTGGTTGTGGAACGCAGCTTAAGAAGAGATCTGTCACATCAGGCCAGTAGACTCCCTGCCCCTGGCATCTGACACCCAGAATGACACTGTCTCTGGGATGTTTTATTTATTAATTAAATCACTTCATAGCGAAACTTTATGAGTGGTTCATAGCAAAATAGAAAAGGTTGCATCCCCCCCTATTATGTCTTATAGCTGCATGGCAGAGAGGCCTTCTGGGGACAATGTGCATTTGCAACAACATCCTTTTTAGCAGCAAAGCATTTTGGGTGCAGGTGATAGACAAGGAACCAAAAAAACGTTTTGACTCTCATGTGGAGCACTCAACAACAGGGGTGTTTTTGATCTGGAGATGTAGGAAATGCAAAACCCAAACACCATGCATCCAAAATGGTTTTAGAATTGTGGTGTTTTTTTAAGTGTATTTAAAAATCTACCCCCCCCCCCACCAATCACATACACTCCAAAAGGGAAAGAACACACCCATGGAAATATTGTTTGGTAAACACAGTTTTAGAAATGGGCAAAAGTTGCGTGTTTCAGTGGAATTTGATTTCTTGGCAGTCAAAAACTTGTTGGGAACGCTTTTCTTGTAGTGCATTCGTACAAATTGAGTTTCATGCATCACATTAAAAATATGCAAGCAATATTTCAACCGGAACAAGGCAAAACCATCAAAATCCAAATGACACTGTCTATTGTCTGATAAACAATCAGTCATTATTTATTTTTATTCTCTTGGAAGGGGTAAACTTATATTCCATTTGAAAGCAGGTTGAGGATCATACAGAGGGAGTCTGGGTCTGTTGATGCCTGTACTTGCTCTTGTAAATATATATATATATATATATATATATATGCAGGTTTTGGTGTCCTCGGGTGTCTTCCCGTGTAAAAGTTGGGGTGTCTAGGCGACGTTTTGACGAGGTCTCACTCGTCATCTTCAGGCTGGTGCTTTCGGCTTCTTGTTACTGGAACAAGAAGCCGAAAGCACCAGCCTGAAGATGACGAGTGAGACCTCGTCGAAACGTCGCCTAGACACCCCAACTTTTACACGGGAAGACACCCGAGGACACCAAAACCTGCATTCCTGTACCCGTGAAAATCTACGAAAGCAAATATATATATATATATATATATATATATATATATATATATATATGAAACAAGCCTCATTTATATATTTTTTTGTTTACTTTGGAATGGAGCACAGACGTAAGAGCAGGAGAGGCATTCTTGTGCTGTAATGGCACTTAAATGTATGTCCAGCCAGCAGGTGAATAGCATCCATTGGGGAATCTGTAAGATTCTCTATTATTGTGGGATTAATGTGGATTCCCTGCCAAATTTTGCCTCTAACAAAGTCAAACAACTCATCAAAGAAAAAATGTATTTGAACTCTAAATGGAGGGACCTTCATTCACTTTCCCAGATGGCATACTCATCCTATTATCCAATATATAAAACATCTTTTGGGCTGGAGCAATACTTCATTAATCTCACGCTGGCACCCCTTAGAAAAGCATTTACAGCTTTGTGTCTTCAGTGTATGCCCTCCGCATATTGAATGGGAAGATTCAATAACATCCCTGTGTACATCAACTGCATCTGCGTTGAATGGAGGACATTCAACGCTATTCGTTACGATGCCCCTTATGTACATCCCCTAGACAAAAATTCCTCAATTACATCCTTTGCTCTCTTTCCAACTGACCTCCCCTTGAGCAATTCTCTATTTAGCTGGCTGGCAATAACATATTTATTATTGCACTGGTTGCAAAACTTGCCTTGGCTCCAAGTAAGTTAAGAGCTAGGCGCCAAGACAAGTAGCATAAGGGGGAGTGTGAGATGTGGAGTGCTTAACTTATGCAGGTGTGATTTTTTGCATTTTTGTGTGTTTGCTTTGCTGCTGTTGTTGTTCAGTTTCAAATCAATTATTTGCATTCTACGCATTGTGACCAACTGTGATGGCTTATAGCAGGCACCACCAACCTGCGGCCCTCCAGATGTTTTGGCCTACAACTCCCATGATCCCTAGCTAACAGGACCAGTGGTCAGGGATGATGGGAATTGTAGTCCAAAAGATATGGAGGGCCGAAGGTTGGGGGTGCCTGGCTTATAGCTTTTGGCAATAAAGATTTCATTCATCCGTTCATCCACTGGGGAAATGAGTGTGCAAAATAACAGCTACTAAGGTAGATTTCCTGGAAGACTTGATGGTGCTTGCTAGAATATTGGGCCCCCTGCTTTTTGAGCCAACCAGGATTTAACTAACTCAAGGGCTTGCCTAGTTACTCCCCACAGGCAGTGGCATAGCGTGGGTTGTCAGCACCCGGGGCAAGGCAAGTAATTTGCACCCCCTAACCCGTGGATTTGCGCCCCCATACCCGTGGATTTGCGCCCCCTAACCCCCAGATATTGCGCCCGGTGTGGCCGGCCCCCCTGCACCCCCCACGCTACGCCACTGCCCACAGGAACCCCACAGACAGATCAACATCCTAATGAGGTGGAAGAGTAACAGGAAGGGGGGGCATGTTTGAAATGGACGGGTCTTTCCTCAGCTTGGCAGTCTTTAAGTTGAAGTGTTAAGTAAGCGGGAGTGCTAAAATCTTGTGCAATGTTCTTGGGCGGGTGGGAGTTTAGCAGGGTGTAAGACATGGAAGGAAGGATTTTTAAAGTGAAATCTGTACAGTACCACAGCTGGCCCTTTGAACACTGCATGCATTAAAGACTGCAATGCCCTGAGCCAAAATTCCTGCTCCGGGATATACATGTCATTACAGCCCAGGAGCCAAATGCAACCTTATAGGCCTCACTGTCTGGTCTTTCTTTCCAATTAATTTCAATGCATTTGCCTATAAAATACACATTTTGCATGGATCTTTTACATAAGATGCGTACATTTTCTGCACTGAAACAGCATCACAAAAGCAAGAAAAGTGCATAATCTGATTGGGTTCTGATTTTCAGTCAAGTCTGGGAGTGTCAGGTTGGAATGGTCCACTGTGAAAAGCAGGTGGAAAAAGTTCCTACCCCCTCCCTTTCTTAGGTAGTTAATTCAATTTCGCTCTGTTAATTTTAATATTATATTCGAGCTTTTGCATGACATAAAACCCACTTCTAGCAGAATCTAATGGGAGTTTAGTGCTCCCTTCTGTGGTAATGGGTTCCAAAACAATCTGTTTGCAACCCCATTGACCCAGAATATTATGGAAGTAAAATTACAAAATTTAGGGTGTTATACCGCCATACAGTCATTTCCTGCCATTTTCACGGGGGAAACATAGTGAAACAGAAGCATGCATGTGTGGAAAGTGTGGGGGAGCAGCGACACTGTCTAATAACATTTGCTGTTATGTTATACCGTGCCCACTGGTGTGAATGGAATTCATTGTGGGATGACAGTATATCGATCAAAAAGCTGCAGTTCCATAATTCAACAGGTACTGCTGTGTGAAAGGAACATCTGAAAATGGGACAGAAGCAGTAGCATTAGAATCAGAAAAATGAACACAATATTCCCCACATCTGAACACTTCCCAAGTGTTTGGGTCATTTCTTCTGACCCTAAATGGATGAGCTTCAAGGCTTCTTAACCAGGGCAAGTTGCAATAGACTATTCCTAGAGTCTGCCTACCTCCAAGTAGACCCCCCATGGCATCACCAAAGTAGCCACAAGCAGGTCTGCCACAGCGAGGCTGACAATCAGGTAGTTGGTGGTCGTCTGAAGAGCCTTCTCCCTCGACACAGCCATGCACACCAGCACATTTCCAAAGACGATGACGAAGATGAGGAGAGTGAGGAGCATGGCATAGAAATTATACTGAGAGGGCTCCTGTCCTGGGCTGGACCCATTGAGGGTTTGGTTATCGTAGCTGTCATCATACGAGGACATGTTCTGGAAATCCATGAGGAAGAAGCAGCTGGTTTGGGGATCTGCCTCACCACAAAAGGGGAAGACAAAAGAGTTGGTCATTAGCTGGTAACCAGCAGTGAGGAACATTTAGTCACAGATCTTAAGGCCACCATATTTGAACAACAATGTTTCAGGGAGAGGCTCCAGCGTGAAACTGATGCTGAACTGAAATTTAATAAGATGCAGGCAGAAGCCAACATAAACTGGGGGGTGATTGTCTCACTACAAACAAACAATTGCCCTACTTTAGGGGTTTATCATTTTCAATCATGCTATGCTAATTTATCACCAATGGCTGGTTGGGAATGGGCTGCCCATTCTAACTGGATCTTATATTCATTTCTGCTCTGCAAAGCAACGGGAGATTCCTGCTACTGTCTGTACACTGCACAGTCTTTTGATCTCACTTTGCCATGCCTCCCTTCCCTTGGTACATATGTATGTATCTGCCTAGGATGCCTAATATGATTTTATCCATTCATTCTTAGGATTTTTAGAACCTTCCTGTCTGATGATACGTTGACACCTTGCAATAAGTCTGCATAGAAAGCTTAAAACAGAAACACCGCGACAGAAAATAAAAATAAAAAATCTGTATTTAACAAAGTAGAATAGGGCTTTCAAAAATTGCCCTCCTTGAAAAGATCTCTTATAAACTGAGTGTATTTTAAGGGCTAAGCTCAAATGACCCATTTTCTTTTTTGCTATACAATATATATTTTTTGCTATACAAGATGATTTTTATTTATCGGATGGATATTGTGGCACACAGTTGCCCAGCATTACAAGTCTGTGCAAACGCCTGGCTCATCTAAGACTTTATAGAGCTTTTATTGTCAATAACGATGGAGCTTACAGGTGGAGACTACTTTCATTTTTACCTACCTTTGATATTTGTAAAGGGAATCCTTGTATGAGTCAATACTTTATTATTCCTTTGGAGATGTGCTGTACCTCCTGTCCTTCCAGACTGCAAGGCTTTGTGGTTTACATTTTGATTCTTTGCTTTCTTTCATTTTGTTATATTTGCACTTCTTATCAAATCAATAAAAATATATTTTTTTAAAAAATAAAAATAAATTCCAGGAATTTAAGAACAGCCTTCTGCATCAGCTCAATGGCACATGCAGTCCAACATCCTGTTCTCACAGTGCCCAACTACATGCCCCAATGAAAACAACAACTCTTTGCACTTGTGTTCTCTAGCAACTGGGTATATTGGGGGTGTGTTGGGGGAGAAACAGTGGAACACTTAGATCTAGAGGGAACAACTCCTTCCCCAGCTCCCTGACACACACACACAGACCCAGGAGAAATTTGTCAACTCAGGAGCTGGTACAATTCAATACGTTTTCGATATCCATTCAACTATTCCTAATAACAGCAGTGGATCTTGTCGTCTCAAATTTCAATGGCTCAATGGATATAAAATTTACAGCATGTTATGGTTTAAGAGAAAATTATATGAAAATGATATATCGTTGATATCTAACACCAAGTAAACTGACAAAAATGTATGAATCTAAATCAAACAAGTGTTGGAAATGTAAAGAGAAAGAAGGTTATTTTTATCATATTTTATCATATTTATCATTCTGGTCAGGTTAAAGCTTACTGGGAAATGATATACAATGAATTGAAAAGGATGTTCAAAATAACGTTTGTAAAAAAACAACAGAAGCTTTTCTTTTGGGTATTATAGGGATCAAACTACCTACATTGCTACTAAGAATGCTACTCGCCCGAAAATGGAAAGAAGCAGGTCCCAGCAAAAGAAGAATGGATACAAAAACTTACGGAATATGCAGAAATGGCGAAACTTACCAGAAGAGTAAGAAATCAAGATAACATTTTTTAAAAAAATTAAAGAATAGATATTGTTTATTGAATATTTACAAATAAATTGCAAACAGGTAAGAACATTGGCAGGATTATTGTAATAACCCGCAGTTTCATAAGAGTTTATATTTAAAGCAGACAATTAAAGGAGCAAATTAAATGAATTTGGATATGCAGAAGATATTTTAAAATAAATTTAAGGAACCGCAGAAAGAGGGGGAAGGAAGTCAAACTTTGAAATGTTAAAATGATAGTAAAGTTAATGGAATGTATACATTTGAAAAGTACAAATAAAAACTTTTTATTAAAAAATTTCAACATCCATTCTACATCCTAGTTGCTGTGCCCTCTGCAGCACCCCTGAGGCTTCACGACCAGTACAACCAAACTAGTTGTGCTCCCCTAAATCTGTCTTTGAGGTTAGTTCGACACCTGGGATAAAGGGACTTTTAGAACTTTAAACTTTGCATATTGCTCAGTATGCGCAGGGGGGAGGGAACGCCCCTCCAAATGATCCATCTATAGCTTATTCAAGTTTCACTTCTTGAACTGAAAGGCTGGCTGGTCTGAGATGTTTAGTATTCCTTCCTAGCGGCCTCCCCTTGACTCAATGGCCTCCCCTTGACGTATCTCGGTGGGAGATAAAACAAGAAGGTTAACCATATTAATTGAAGAGGAAGTTGGATACAAGACTATAATCCCCCTCTATATTGCACTTGATGAGCTAAGCCATCTTCTTGGCCAAGTACCGTATTTTTTGCTCTATAAGACTCACTTTTTCCCTCCTAAAAAGTAAGGGGAAATGTGTGTGCGTCTTATGGAGCGAATGCAGGCTGCACAGCTATCCCAGAAGCCAGAACAGCAGGAGGGATTGCTGCTTTCACTGCGCAGCGATCCCTCTTGCTGTTCTGGCTTCTGAGATTCAGAATATTTTTTTTCTTGTTTTCCTCCTCCAAAAACTAGGTGCGTCTTGTGGTCTGGTGTGTCTTATAGAGCGAAATATACGGTATACAATGCTTTAAAGCTCCTTCCTTGCTGTTCCTTTCCCCTCCCCTCTGAGATGTCCTTTTGGCAAATTATAGTCTACTCTTGGTGAAATTTTCTTCCACCTGTGGGCTGGAGAGAAGCAAGGTAGGGCATCCCCTTGGGAGGCAAGACCACTAACGCACTTCTCCCGGTTTTGTGAACTTCTGTCAGATAACTTCACACAGAGAGTTAAAAAAACTACTGGGGTATTGGGTCCTGGAATTGCTCCCAAAGGTGGAGAACCTGTAGTCCTGACCCTCATGAGTCTCCCAGACCCAACTCCACACCCTCTGTGCATGCTCTTGCATGGCTGAAGCATGTCCTTGAATTATTTTTATTTTGCCTGGATGGAAAGATGGCGAGGGAGTTGTAGAAACCCCTGGCTTTGTAAGCCTGAAATGTAGCCCACTGAACAAATCCATTGCTTCCCCAACTTTTGCCTCTGGCCTCCTCACTTTCATCTCTGGTCTCACTCACTATCAGTGGCATGCAATTCTCAGAAGGTTGTCCACAAGGGAGTGCTGCCCTTGGGTTAAAGAAAACTGTAGGGGGCGGAGGGAAGATCTATATGAAAAGGCACACATTTTGAGTGTTAGGGTTTATCCATACGTCCTCTTGTCCTGCTGCTTCCCCCTAGGAAAAACCTCTCTTCAGTGCTCAATCAGAGCAAACAGCAATTTGGGTTTTCGTCAGGTTGACGTTTGCTCTGATTTAGAGTTAAAGAGCAGGTTTTCCCTGGGAAAGGAATGGGGACCTGGAATTTCTGAGTATGGGATGCTCTTGACTGAGGAACCACAGTGGTCACAGAATGAATCTCAATGCTCAGCAGCTTAAGGGAGGGATTTGTCTACCAGCCTCTTCCCAGCACTGAAGAAGAAGAAGAAGAAGAAGAAGAAGAAGAAGAAGAAGAAGAAGAGTAGGAGTAGGAGGAGTTTGGATTTGATATCCTGCTTTATCACTACCCTAAGGAGTCTCAAAGCAGCTAACAATCTCCTTTTCCCTTCTTCCCCCACAACAAACACTCTGTGAGGTGAGTGGGGCTGAGAGACTTCAGAGAAGTGTGACTAGCCCAAGTTCACCCAGCAGCTGCATTTGGAGGAGCAGAGACGCAAACCCAGTTCCCCAGATTACGAGTCTATCGCTCTTGACTACTACACTACCCTGGCTCTCGTACAGGGGTAGGAAATTGGATCTGGTTGGTGGGACAGATCATGGACCTCCCCCATGGACCACTCACATCTCAACTCAGACCCACAAATGCACAGCCCACAAAGTGCCTTTCAAAGAGCTCTGCAAGACCTGACAAGCAGCTAATGGATGGAGCTTGTGAAGCAAGCCTCTTTTGGCTGAGCCAGGTCATATATGGTGTCAGGTGGGAGAGGGTTGGCCCAAATGGCCCCATGGGCCAAATGAGGGAGGCCTGGTGGTTTCCCCTTAAAACTAGGTGTTGAGTAGGGTTTGAAGATGGAGGTAACAGAAATCTTAATTGATTTCTCAAAAGCCTTGAGTGTACCTTCCTGGTTCTGCATTACAAGGGCACTCTTCTTGAGAGGAGAATTGCCAACAGGCATGTCTCTTAGGAAGACTCTAAGAATGCCAAACATATGATTAAATGGGCAGAAGATGTAGGTCACAACATTATGATGGATGATTGGGAAAAAATATGGAAAACTGACTTAAAATTTACAGATTGTTCCCTATTGAAGGAGAATTACATGAAGATGATGTACAGATGGCACACAACACCAGTGCAGTTAGGGAAAATGTACAAAACTAGTTCAAATATATGCTGGAAGTGTAAGGAAAAGGATGGGGCATTTTATCTTATGTGGTGGGATTGTAAGGTAATTTTAAAAATTTGGTAAATGATATACAACGAATTGAAGAAAGTGTTCCATTTAACATTTGTTTAAAAACCCGAGGCATTTTTGTTGGGGATTATAGGGAAAGACCTGCCAAAAAACTTGAAAAACATCTTCATGTATGTGAAAACGGCCGTGAGAGTTCTGGTAGCACAAGGATGGAAGACTGAAGAAACCCCAACTAAAGAATCATGGCAAGAAAAATTGATGGACTATGCATAACTGGCAAAACTGACATATAAGCTATGGGACAAGGATAACTGTGACTTGAAGGATGAATGGGAACCCTTTACAAAGTATCTGAAGATGCAACAAAGCGATCTGGACTCCTTGGCAGGTTTTGAATAAACATTCACAAACTTTTTATTGATAATAATCAGCTAAATAGTTTGAGGATCTATACAACTTTGTAACATGCAGAAAACAGCATTCTCAGAGAAACCAAAGACTGGAACTGAGTGAAGTCGGGGGGTGGGGTGGGGATGGGTGGGTTTTTGTTTGGGAGGGGGCAAGGAAGGAAAAATTGGGGGGAAACAAGGATGATATGTTTTTGGATAATATGTCTTGTTATAATTTTGAATAAAAAATAAAAATAAAAAAGAATGCCAAACATGCTTGTCATAGGTGAAGCCTGTCACTACCTTTCAGCCTTGGTTTTCTACCTGTAAAATGGGAAGAATAGCAACATGCTTTCATGCCTGGATTAAAGCAACTGGAAGCCCTGAGCTAAAAGACCTTAGGAGGCCCAAACCTAATAGTATCTGATAATGAGAAGCAAAACTTTATTCTCTTCTTTATATACTCAATGAAAGTAGAACATTGCTGAAATTTTAGCACTGATAAAAGGATTATAAATTTCTAAACAATCTTTTATAAGTTTACAAAAGTTTGAAATTAATGAAGATATTCACATGTAATATTTGTAGGGGAATCATAGCAAGTAGGGGAAATTTACACTGTATACAAAGTCAGAACAGATTCTTTTGAGCTCTTTTCAATGCAAACTTATCAATTATATTAATATAATCAGTAAGAGAATGCTTAGATCAGACAACCAATCTTGGAGCATTGTTGACCGTAGATCATTTTTTATCCTTTTTAGTCTAGAAAATGATCTTTTGCCAGTACAGTTTGTAACCATTAAACACAGAAACAATCTGAACATCATTTCCCCATTTGAAAAAGCTGTCTGAATTTTCTCCTGGAATATGGCTGAATTTGTCTTTTTCAGGGTGAGCTTGTTTTATGTACAGATGGAGATGGAAGAGTTCATTGACTAGACTAAGGTTAACATCTTTTGGATACTCAAGAACTCAATGTCATTGTGAATCTGTTCCTTGGTCGCTCGCAGATTCACCAAAAATGAAAAAATTCCCAGCTATATTCCCATACACTGTTGCTCTTCTGTTTAGGTTGGTTTTGAGAACATCCATGATAGTTAATTGGCCAGCATGGGAAACATCAGTGGTTGAATTCACTGATAAACTAAAATAACCTGCCTGTTGGATGTGCTCAATATGGCAGCCATTCTGATGGACCTTTCTTAATGCAGAATATTTCCTTGTTATTCAGTGTGGTCCATAAGCCTACATCATTATTGTCTCTGAAATCACTAGTAGCATGAACAGCTGGTATTCTTGTGTGTGCAATGCTGAGTTTCCACTAGATAATTTACTTTCTTTTCCAATTCTTTAAGGCAGCAAAGAGCTTGAATTGCTTCTTTTGGTGCCACCATCCCCTAGCATGTTCCTTTAGTGCCTTTTGTTAATTCTTTGGTTAGCCATTTCATTGTCACTTTCTTCAGAAATCTCTGTACTTGTACTGGTATTTACTCACAAAAGTTCTTGAAGTTCTTGAGAGGCTGTGTTCTGTATATTAACTGGTTCTTCATTCTGTTCAGACTGCTCAGTATAATCTACTTGATTGTCTTTTGCTTGTAAACAAGAACATTCTGCATCTGAGGGATTATGTAAGGCTGTTTCTGTCCACTGTACAAAGCCATATGACATGATTGACTTTAAAGGTTTGTGTATTTCCTTCTGTTCTTTTTGTCTCTTGTTTACTAGCACCGCTTTCATATTGCTTACTCATTATCATTTCCACAACAAGTCAAAATTAAATATGGCTGTGACTCCCAAGGATATAAAAGAATCCTCACTTGTTCTCAAAATGATAAGACAGTGATATGAACACTTGCATTGCTTCATAGCTGACTTTATAATTTGATTCTGAATAAAACCTCCATGCATTTTGCTAAACTGTTAGTATGCACTTGTGGGACTGTTAAACAGTCATAGATTCACATGCCACATGTGTATTGCTAATAAGCAACTGGGTCTAGATCGGGGATGCCATTTCCCAGGGACCAAGCCCATTTTGGGGGGGACCCAATATTGTGGAGGGAATCACCCCCCCCATGTTCTGGTGGTAGTGGCAACAGGAGGAGGAGAAGCTGCCGCCATGTTTGGCTACACCCCTGCTCCTCTGACATCCTGATGTCACACACCGTGTGACACTGACACCCTCATTCTCCTTCAGAAGTTGGCACCTCTGGGCTAGAGAGTAAAATCTGCCTGGTGTTTGAAAAAGAAAAATTGGCAAGATGCCAAGGCCCCCTTAGATTATGAGGCCCTTAGATTATATGTAAAACCAACATGCCTTATTGAGCAGTCATGGGGGGGGGGGGGAGAGGGGCAGAATGCACATTAAAAATTGAAGTGCTGCTCCATAAGTTTAAATTGCTCTGTAAATGGTGGTATTTATGGTACAGTTTATGGTTTGCTGTTTAATTAAAATATGGCTCCCGACAGTTCCGAACACACTTTGGCAGGGGTAGAAGAGTATTAATTATTTTCCCCTAGAGATCTGTTTTAGTTATGCAACGAAAATGCTGCCAAAGTGGTTGTCTCCCCGCCCCCCCCCCCCCCGTCCCCGGCAGCTTCAAAAGCTTCTGTAACTGCATCACTTTTTATTGCCATTTCTGTTTGATTATGCCTTTATCTAGGTCGGCTCAAGGAAAGATTAAACACTGATTAGAACACTTCAGTAAACAAAATGATTTTGCAAAGGTTTATGCTAATTGGATATGGCTATGGTGCTCATTGTCGAAGGCTGCATATAATTGTACAACATAATTGAAAAAGGCACGTTTTTCAAAACACTGCGCTGCAGAAAAGCACATAATGACAAGAGACTGGAGATTTACAATTCCACGGCTTTTGATGGAGGATTTTGAGAAACATTTGAGAAACGTTATCCTGACTTTGATTGAGTGTGCAGCTGTGGCGAAAAAGGCAAATTCCATGCTAAGGGTTATTAGGGAAGTGATGGGAAATCTAAGTGCCAATATCGTAATGCCCTTTTGCAAATCTCTGGTTCAGCCACATTTGGAATACTTTCAAAGAGGATATTGAAGAACTGGAGAAAGGTGCAGAAAAGGTCAACTGAAATAATCAGGAGGGAGTGCTGTGCCTTTTATAGAGGGGAAAGCAGACTAAACCCCAATAATGTCGCATTAGTAAGGGAGGCTCAGTAAAAAATATGGCTGTTTGTACTTTCAGCCTGCAGTTTCTGTTTGCGATAAGAAAGAGAGCCACTTCAAAAAGAGTCCCAAAATTGTAGTTAAATGGAAAAGCAAGAATGACCGCTCCCCGCTTAAAACGGGGGGCGCCCTTTGCGTGGACGCATGCAGCCCCTAGATCTGGAGCGGCCCCAACAGCATAGGCTAGGCTTTGCCTTCCCTCAGGTGGGATACCTGGAGGTCTCCGCCTACCTCAGTCAGTTGTCCAATCCCACCTGGGGGAAGCGTTGCCAAGGAGACCAGGCCAGGTAGGGGAGGGATTACCTGCCCACACAATAGAGGGAGGATCTTACCTGGGAATTCTCACTTGGCTCCAGAGCTTCTCCCACCCTACCCACACTCAGTCAATGTCTTATGTTGCAGGTTAATTTTCCTCACAGGTTTTGCAGGTTAACTTTTCTTCACAGGTATGCGGGCGCTGCTATGTTAAGGTCGCTGTTAAAGAGCCGGAAAGGAATTTCCCTGCATTGGCAGGTTTCGCCTTTCCCGTAGCAAAACGTCACAACTTTGGCGGTATCAGGCCTTGGGCGGAATCCTTTTGTCCATCTTCCTCTTTGCGGCGGCGATACCAGGGTTCCCCATTAAAGGGGTTTCTGAAGGGAGGCTTTGACCGTACGCCGGAAGGTCGTCATTGCTCTCCCCTGCGGTGGCGGCGTTACAGGGGTGGCTATCTCTGCTTGAACATATGTTCTCCAGAGCCGGCCCATCCCCCCCACACACACTGGATAACCCTGATGCTCCCTAGGTCCCTGGCTGGGGACTGGGGAGGGAGAACGCCCAATGCCTGAGCCAAGGTCTACCCACATTTGAAATTTAATAAAGTTGTGGCCAATTTAATCCCATAGCACATTGTCTTGAGTCGTTATTCCGCATGACGGGGGGACCGCGCAGGATCTGGGGACTCCGCCTTCACATATAGGCAATGTGCCTTCACATATAGGCAATGGTTTAGTGGTCCAGGCTCATGGGAGTGGGATGGGCGTAAAGACCCCTTACTATTTCTGCAGCAGGGTGCCTGCAAGGTCACTGTCTCCAGCATCCTAGAGTTACCTAATCGCCATGAAAGAGGAACTTTTTAGCCATGGTATGTTCTGAAGCTAAGCATTTGGGAACATGAAAAAGAAATGGGGCTTCAGTTTCAAGGGAACTGTGCACAAATTTTGCTACCTACAATGGAGCTTCAAGCGAAACACACTTTAAGTCATCCAGAAAGAAGATATTGGAGCTTTCCAAATCATTTGCCCATGTACATGTACAGAAAATATTAGATATAGGTGAACAGCAACACATGGAGATCTGCATTGATGGTTGCAATGCATCCCTGAATACTATTGTATAATTTTAAGATTGTTGTGTAAATTTGTTGTTGTTGTTAAAATTTGTATACCACCACATAAGGTAAAGGACCCCTGGATGGTTAAGTCCAGTCAAAGGCGACTATGGGGTTGCGGCACTCATCTCGCTTTCAGGCAGAGGGAGCCGGCATTTGTCCACAGACAACTTTCCGGGTCATGTGGCCAGCATGACTAAACTGCTTCTGGCACAACGGAACACCGTGATGGAAAGCAGAGTGCACAGAAATACTGTTTATCTTCCTGCCACAGCAGTACCTATTTATCTACTTGCACTGGTGTGCTTTCATACTGGTAGGTTGACGGAGCTCACCCCGTCTCAGGGACGGAGCTCACCCCGTCTCAGGGATTCAAACTGCTGACCTTCTGATCAGCAAGCTCAAGAGCTCCGTGGTTTAGACCACAGCACCACCCATGCCCCACCGCCCTGTACCCACAGGTCTCAGGGTGGTTAACAGGAAGGTTGTTTAGAAGGTTGTATAATCTAAGAAAGGGTGAGGCTATGACATATATGCAGGGACCTTTCACATCTGAATTTGCCACCACATTTACTGGGTGAAATGAAGTATGGTAAGTATTTACCATGAACAAGATATGCTACTCAACTTTGAGTTTGTTATTTTTTAAAAAGGTGATTTCTCCGGAATAATTGGATTTGCGAAGGATAATGCGCTAAAAGACAAGTTGTGCCAACCACATCTGCTTTAGATGCACAGTTTAAGATTATTGATGAATGACAGCACTCTGGGAATACCAGACACAATATTGACTGATTAGCTATTTTATGCAATTTGCACCCATCACTATTTACGGTGAAGTGGCGGTAGGTGGGGGAAAGGAGAGGGAACACTGCAAATAAAGAGGCAACAATGGGGCAAGGCTGGAAGTGAAAGTGGGGAAAGGAAGAAGATAACTCAAGTGACATAAAAGGTGTCAACAGTTTGGCTGAGCTAGATCAGCACAGGGTTAAGGCATGTGTGCTGAAATAGTCATATGGTTCTTCGAGTAAGCCAGTAGGCTCAGGCAACAGAAGCTGGGGAGAAAGGAACACTGTCCTCTAAACTAGCATGCTATCCTCTGTTGCAGTGGAGGACCACCACCAATGTTCAGGGAAGATCCAGCAGCCAGTCTGGTTGGCTTCTGTACATGGAGCCGGGGGCACTGTAATTTGGACATGTGGCAGAACTATCACAAAAACCCTTCATTAGGGACCGACTTATTCATCCTTGGATCTCCTTGACTCATTTTCCAAAGACACCATTTTGGCTGTGCTTGCTAGCCCAGTTTTTCACCACAGTTCTGCTGCATCTGCACCCAGGAATCAGATCTCTGGGTTCAGTATAATTAATTTAATTGACACAGAAATGGGAAATGTATGTGTATTTCATGAAGGTTTAAAATGGAAAAATGGCTGGATGCATATTGCTAATGTTGGGGTTTTTCCACAGTAGTTTTCTAAGTGAGCTCTGATAATCAACTCTTGTTTTCTGCTAGCTAACATGTGAGTGTTGTAACCTTAGATCAGGTGCCCAAGGTCTTGAGTTGCAAATTCGCCATCTTGAAAGGCTGGTGGCTGAAAGCCTTTATCTGAATGCAACAAACAGATGTGATAAATGGCTCTCTCAAAGCTGCATAGCCTTAAAGCAGGCTAAGGCAGGCTGGAATGGGGGAGAGAAACACCGTTTTTGATTTTTGGAGTTACCTTTTATTTCTAAGATGCTGAGCCTGTTCTGGACAACACAAGATGATGCATAACTGTTTTGGATGTATCATTTGAGGTTTCTGTTTTGTTTTGAAGAGTTCTGCCAGTAAAACTTCAAATAATACTTTTTTGGATCTGGACAACAATTCCTTTCAAAAGGACTCAGTTCTTATGCTTCTATTACACAATATTAACATCTGCAATAATCTCCACCCAGTTTAAAGTGCTCTCCCCAGTTCTGATTCAAACTGTGGTGCATGAAGTGGCTAATTAGACAGCTTAATTAACCAACAACTTCATGTGTACCATTAAAAGAAGGTTTTAAAAAGAAGAAGAAAAACACTTTCTCCTAAATGTGATTTCCTCCAACTGATTACTGTTGACACAGTTTGATTGATCTGAGCCGCCCTTCTCAACCTGATGCAGAGTATGTGTGGGATCTGGGGTTCTTCAGCAAGGCAAATCCAGAAGAAACCAATTCTGAAAGCCTCTCCAAGCTGAGCCCCCGGAGCTGCCAAGTCTCACCCTGTGTTTTTCTGTTTCCCAGTAACGAATGACTTCTTGGCTCTGGTGACTCTACAGCTGAGAACTCAGCAGGCAAACATGAAAAAGATGTATTTCATTTGAACTAGCCACCCTCTCCCCATCCCACCATGGATTTAGCATTACTCTGAGCACTTTTTGGAACATAACAGCAGCCCTGCAGGATAAAATCAAAGTCCCATCTTCTCAACAGCACCCTCTCCTTTCCCCTGTGACCAACCAGATGTCTCTGGAAAGCCTACAAGGGGGTGGGTCTCAATGTAGTAGCCCCCTCCCAGTTGTGGTACCCAGCAACTAGTGTCCAGAGGCATGTTGGGTGGATGTGTTGGACATTTACTGGTGGAAGAAGACATATGGCTACTGTTGTGCTGAGAAATGAATATCTGAGACTCCTTCAAACCTTTTTTCCTTTTGCATGTGGCCAAATGCCCTCTTCAAAAGAATTTGCAAATGAGCTCACTCTGAAATATAGATGGACGGATGGGAAGATAATCTTGCATTTCACAGAGTGGTAGGAAGTTTAAGTGGCATCCTTTTTACAAAGCAAGTTCTCTCCTGAATAGTTGGTGTTTTTCAAACATACAAGTTCAGCAGAGTGGCAACCTGGTGGCCACTGGTAGCCTACAGAGTATTGACATTTCCCCATAATTACAGCTTGGAACACTGTCACCCCCCCCCCCCGCCACCAGCTGCCCCCACCCCACAAGGCTCTTTCTGTGAAAGCCAGTGTGGTGTAATGGTTAGAATACTGGACTAGGACCTGGGAGATCAGGGTTTGTTTGAATCCTCACTCAGCCATGAAGCTCACTGGGTGACATTTGGGCCAGTTACTGCCTCTTGGCCTAACCTACCTCACGGCTTGTTGTGGGGAGAAAATGGGGAGGGGAGAACCATGTACACTAGTTGCAGATCCTTGAGGGGGGGGAGGTGGTATAAACATGTAAGAAATAAACACACACACACACACAGAGAGAGAGAGAGAGAGAGAGAGAGAGAGAGAGAGAGAGAGAGAGAGAGTGCCAGTGACCTGCAAAAACACCAGACTTCTTTCTCATTTGCTTGGCTGCATTGTAGCTCTTTTTCTCCCCTAAGCAGGTAAGAAGTGTTAAATAGGTAGTTACAACCAACCATCAATGTTCATGGAATGAAGCATCTTACAGCAGGCATTAAATTCTGGAGAAGAGGCACTTTGTATGACTATAATTGTTCTATTTCCCAGCAACCCTTTCAACTGGAACCAATAAGAAATGGCTATGTTTTGTGGTTTGCTGTGAAATTCTGCACTGTGCATGACACAACGCACACAATGGCGCCTTCTGATGGATTGTTATGGATAGTTTAAAACTAAAAACGTTTCAGAGCAGCTTTAGGCATATGAAAATTTCTACCACACAATGTGCAATAAATTATTCCCTGTTTAACAAGTTTCACGCTGGGGAGAAGAAAACATATTTGATGACAAAGCGAGCAACAGGAACCATAAAATGACAAAAGAGTGGAAAGCAAAAGGGAACCTGCCGCTCGTGGTGTGAGATTTGTTTGTCCAAACACTTCAGCTGAATCACTCCAAATGACAAATTCACTTAGAGGGAAGAACGAATTTACCAGTGAAGCAGGGAGACGGCCAACTGGTGCTCACGAATGCAGAGTAATCATTCCACGAGAACAAACCAGATTATAAATGCTTTGTAAACATGTTTTATTTTTTGGGTCACGCACATTCCCTTTCTAGAGGATTCGTGTCCTGAGAAGACCACCACATTCCATTCCTCCAAAACAACTGTGCTTTTAATATGTGCAGTACAACTGCCTCACCTCCATGGGGCATTCAATTTTGAATGGTAGAGAAAATGTTCAAAGCATTTCAACCCCCAAATGATGAACTATAGGCTCTCAAGAAGTGCTAAATGGTACGAGGCATGGTTGTTTGGCCTTTACTCAAAGGTTTTTTTAAGCGGGAAATGAAACACAGCCTTGCTGGAGGGGTGGAGTTGGGAATTGTGTTAGGAGTGACGGGAATAGCAAGGGAAAGGGGCTGATAATTAACTCATTCTCCATAGACTGTTTGGCCACTCAGGGCTTTTCCACACCTCAGTTTGCTGCACTGCTTCCCCTCCAGAAAATCCTTGGTTTACTGCTGAATGGTTGTCTTGATAATTGAGAGTACCTCAGTTGGTAATTGTGTTTTCCATGGAACGGATCTCTGTTTGTTCTGATTTTGAGGAAGATGTTGAGAGGCTCCAGAGGTCTCTCCATCAAATGAAACTGACCACAAAGGATGGGAGGTCAGGACATTCTCCCTGTGCTCAAAATCCTTGTTAGAAACAGTTTCCAACATGCCTGCTTTAGTGTTAAGTCATTCCATTGGCCTTTTCAAAATACTGCATAAGTAATAGATGGTGACACACAACCAGCTCCTTGAGGTTCTCTCAGTTATCAAGATAACCATTGACCTCTCCTTGAATTAATAAATTGTTCTGCTTTGCACATCTCTTTGGCAATTTAATCCCAGTTTGCAGAGGATCTTTTCCTATTGTCCAGGAATCATTTTTGTGATGACACTTCTCTGCAGCTCTCTCCATTTTCAGAAGCAGTATGCTAACAATCATAGCAGGTCTGAGAGATATTACAGCATTCAGATATTAGACTCCCACAAGGAAGATACTCAGAAGGGTTTCTAAGGATCGACCAGGAAACTGCCTTTTAAGATAGTAAATTATGCATTCTCTAAATTGCTTTATATAACCTACAGTTAAAACACACACACACAAACACTCAAAGGCAAGTAAGAATACACACCACTCTGCCATCTCTTAGTTACTTGAAGGTAAGAACAAGCAAGGGACAACCCCCCCCATAAGACCCTAATATTGTGTTCAGAGTTTTAGGTGGCATAATAAATATATCATCCTTATATGGGTTATAGAGGAAAGTAAATTCATTTTACTTTCCACCCAAAAGCCCCTGGATCGAGTTGTCTGCAATTTGGCAGTCTTCATCCACTCTGGCTGGGCTCTTATGGCTGCAAAGTTTATCCACTTCTGCCAAATGTCAAAAAAGTGATAGCTGTTTTTGTATTTTGAGAAAGTTCATTTTACACGGAGCAGATCAGGACAGAACAACAGATGAAAGCAGGCAGGGGGGCTCAGAATCAAATCAGATTTTTTTTAAAAAATGTGCAGGTATAAGGCGGCTCTTGGAGCTGGCACACACCTCTAGAAGTAAATATTTATCTACAAAACTTTATATTCAGTGTCATGTAAAATTTGACCATCAACAGTTTATGAGAGTTCATATTTGATGCCCGTGAAAAATCAAAGTAAACAAAAAGACTCCAAGTAGAATTTCCTAGTTAATGGACAAAGAAATCTGAAATTTTGACCACAGTGTCAACTAATGATTTAAGGAACAATATAAACCTACAACAAAACACATTGCCTACTCTCACCTTAAAACCTTACCTTTCCCTTTTGAGGAATGTTGGTGTGAGTTTTAGGATATGCCCTTACCTAGGATGGCCATGTGGCCTGTGTTACAGAGGATAGTCCTCTACTGAAGTGTCATGTGAAGGGTTTAAGTTGCTCATCAACCTGGACATCAGAATATACAGGGCACCTGGTCACAGTCTTAAACTATAGTAACTCTTTCTAAATTTGCCTTTATCAATCTGTATTTGCTTATTCACATTTTAAGCCAATGTTTCTCCTCTTTTTTTGGGTGCTGTGCAAGTAGACACCCTACCTTGACCAGGCCTTAAAAGCAGCAAAACTCCAAGAGCAGGACTCAGCAATCCCACACAGACATTGGGGACTTTCGGTTTGCAAAACAACCGCAAGTCTCCTGCAAGGCTGGAGGGAATCTCTTATGCATTCTTAAAATCCAGTAGCAACACAAAAAGAAAGTGGACTTGTGATCATTTGAGGAGAATAGCTAGGGTTGCTGAATAATTTAGTTCCAAGCAGGTTTTCTCAGCAATTTCATCCCCTTTACACTAATGTGGGTTGTTTCTAAAGAATGAAGCAAACACCGATAATTTCCTACTAGGCTTGAAAGCTGGGGAAATGTTTCCTTTGGAAGAACATAACAACAGCTTTGCTGAGTCAGGCCAAAGACTCATCTAGTCCAGCATCTTGTTTTCACCATGACCAACCAGATACTCATAAGCAGGGCATGACTGCAACAACATACTCCACACTTTTGCCCCCTGGCAGCTGGCATTCAGAGTTTACCCATCTCTGTTACCTTCCCTACACTGAATTTTAGATTCTAATCATTTTGGGACAGCGACCTGTTCTCTCGTACTTTGCAAAGTGCCATGCATGTTGATATAGCACAGGTAATTCTCTCAATATCATTTTTAGCACAACACTTTGGCTCACACATCCAACTGGGTTATCAAGTAGTGAGAAGAAACTGAGCTATGTGTGAACATGTGCGTGTGTGAACCAGAATATGTCTACCCAGATTGAGAGTGGAAGCTTAAGATAGACATCCCTGCAGACACAACTAGGTGCAAGACAGAATGATCCCTGTTAAATGCATCGGCAAGTGATTAAGGAAAGAGGACATCTAATTTCATTTCTCTTTCTCAAAGACAAAGGAGGGGGGATGAGGCTGAGGTGTGCACACTTTTTTACCTTTTAAGGGTGGTGATGGGAAGAGAATTACTAAGATAGCAAAACATTTGCAAATATCAAACTCTCCCGTGAATAATGAGAGGCCTTTGGAGTGCTTTTGTGTGGTACTTGATTCTG
Organism: Podarcis gaigeae; assembly: GCF_964106915.1. Taxonomy (NCBI): domain Eukaryota; kingdom Metazoa; phylum Chordata; class Lepidosauria; order Squamata; family Lacertidae; genus Podarcis; species Podarcis gaigeae. The sequence goes on along the minus strand of NC_139692.1, from coordinate 19,305,374 downwards.
TCAAAGAACAAAATGTGTGGCACACCTTGGCAATGTGTGGCATATAAGTTTAAGAGCTGATAACTCCCAAAGGGCCCTGCTTGACAGTATTATCAATTCAGATTGACAGAACTACTAATGTCGCCTTGCAAACTGTCAAAGTGTCACAAATTAATTAAATGTTAGCTCCGATGATTCACTTTGCAGGGGGCGGGAAAGGGGAGAAGAGGGGGATCAGGATGCTAAGCGAAGCAGCAGCACTTAAGACTGTTCCCTTGTTGCCCTCAGAGAAGGCATTCGAGAAAGAGCCACACATCATCCTGTGCTGACCCCAGAAAGATCTGAAGTTGCATGAAATTGTGAGCAGGAGGCAGTGATGGCCACCAGCTTGGAAGGGCTTTAAAAGAGGGTTTGGACACATTCATGGAGGACAATATCAATGGCTACTAGCCACAGTGGCTCTGCCCTGCTTCCATGGTTGGAGGCAGTAATGCACTTGAATACCAGTTGCTGGAAGCCATGGGAAGGGGAAAGGACTCTTTGCATCCTGTCAAGGACTGGGCAGAGGAGGAATGGTGGAGACCACCTTCCCAGCCTGAACCTTCCAGGGAAGAGGAAGACAGTATAGATGAGGGGTCAGCAACCTGCGGCCTACGGGGGCAGTTTAACCAGCCCCTGAACCGCCCCTGAACCAAGCTGCCCATTTGGTGAGTCCCCGTGTGCTGCACTAAACCAGCACGGTGTGTGACGTTAACATATGAGAGTGCTGGAGGTGAAATAGTTAAACAGGTTATCCAATCAGGGCCCAGGGGGGTGGAGTCAGAGGGACTATAAAACCAACTCTGGGAGGGGCAAAGGGAGGAGTTTGTTGGGAGTTGGGTGGTTGGTTGGAGTGGGAGTGAATTGGGATAGAGTTTGTGGGTAGGTTGAGTTAGCGAAGCGAAATAGGCTGAGTCAGGAACAGTTAGGGGCTAGGCAGACAAGTAAATATCTGAGAGGTGGTTTAGTGAGTGAGAGCAGGTAGCGGAAGTTATAGGTCTGGATAGGCACCCCATGAATGTAATTGACTGATACCGTTTATAAAACCACAGACTTGTTAAACTGTAATAAATAAACAGAAGTTTATGTTCCGATTTAACCCTGACTGGACTCAGTATTGTATCAGATAGGGCTGGGTGATGGCAGCGAGAAATAAAGTGGTGGCACAGGGATCAATCGACGGTGAAACGTCCAGGGACCCTGTGTGATCGCCACACGGTGTGGTGCGGGGACTCGCTTCTGTGGTGCTGGAAATTGTGTCTGCACATGCCCAGATGCCAGAAATCATGCTCATGTGCGCAATCCGGCCCAGGCAGGTAAAACCTTGCTGACTCCTGGTTTAGATTTACAACAGTGTTTTGCTGGAGGTCACAGCTCAGAAGCTGATGAGGGGGAAAGTTGGGAAATAATGGGATAGGAGAAGGAGGCAGAGCCGGAGTGGCTGGCTGACACCTTATCACTAGTAAGCATTCCAGACCCACCCCCCTTCTCCCAGAACCTGGCGAGCATTGAAAGTAGAAGAGCAAAGGGCTCAGCGACAGATGGCCCTAAGTGGCTGCCATAAGGTAGGTGGTGCCATTGACGAATGAGGAAGTAGGAAAGAAGAGGGGTGGAGATTTATTCGGAGCAACACCGTTACTACAAGAGGCTGCATTTCTACACTTCTCTCTGTGAATATTGAATAAACAACATTGGTAAGAACTTTCCTTGTCTTATCCATTCCTTATCCATCTACTGTGGCGAGTTGGATCCTCTGATGCCTGACACTTAGGTTCTGCTTGAGAGTTTCTCACAGGCATCTGGTTGGCCACGGAGTGTAGGATGCTGAACTAGATGGGTCACTGGCCTGATCCAACATGCTCTCCTTATGTTCATATCTTCTTAACACAATCAATAGGAAGGAAGGATGGGAGTGGGAGTCCAACAGAATGGCTACGGGTTCCCTCCTATGTAGAGATGATCGCTTGGTGCGGAGCACACTCCTCGCCTGCAGGCAGCCTCAGCTGCCTGCATGAATGACCTTGGGGTGCAGGGCACACTCCCCCTCACACTCCCCCCACAGCTGTCTGAACACCTTGCCCTCTGTCTAACCTTTTGCGGTCTCAGTAGTCTGTGGTGTCCTGTCTGTGACCTTTGTCTCTGAGACCTTTGTCTCCTTTGTCATACACTGTGCAAGGGGAAAATGACGTGGTGGAAACAGGTGCCAAAATAACTTTGTACCACCCCACAATCTCGGGACTGGAAGACGCGTAAAGGTCACCACCCAAAATGTATCTGCCTGGGTTTGCATATTGTGACAATAAAAGGAGCCTTCACAGAGCTGGCCGGCAGCTTGCTTGCAACTCACCTGTGCACAGCTCACCTGCATTATCAACTCCTGCCTCGTGTCCTTCACTTCAGTCCTCCCCATGCCAAACAACCACTGCTGACCAGTGTAGAATTATAGAACTTTCTGCCACCAAGTCCCATCTGAGAGGGCAGCAGATGTGAGAGGTATAGTGACATAGCTTTCCCATTTTAGCTAGAATTTGTGGTACCGAAGAGTAGAGATCCACTGGGGAACATGCTGGAAAGGGGCAACCTATTTGCAGGAATGAAAGGAAGAAAAAAGGAAAAATCACAGATTTTTCCCTCAGAATTCTGTCCTCCGAGAAATTTCAGCTCTAGCTAAATTCCTCTTGGTCTTCCTTAGCATGATGAGGATCCTCTGTGACCTGGAGCACTACACCTCTGTGTAAATGGATATTTAGAAATAGCCACTTTACAAAATAGATCACATCTCATTTTAGTGGGGACAGCTGTAGCTGGGTGACCTGTGTTCCTGCTGGTGTTCAGGTGCTGCAAACTGTTATGGGCAACTTAAAGGATCTTGCATCTCTACCTTCTTATGGTTCTTCTTCTTTAAAACAGATTTGGACCAGACAGCTTTTCAAATGTGTGTGTGTGTGTGTGTGTGTGTGTGTGTGTGTGTGTGAGAGAGAGAGAGAGAGAGAGAGAGAGAGAGAGAGAGAGAGAACTGGCTATCTATCCCAGTCCCTCAGCTAACTTCTGCAAGTCAAATGCCAACCTTGCTAGAGTGTTCTAAATTGCAGGACAGACCCATTGGCAATTCTGCACTATCCAGACTTAGATGAAGAAAAGAAGAGGGAGGTGGAGAAGTTAACATGCAACCATTCCCACAACACCTCCTGCTGAGGCAGACCTCACATCACATTTATTCTTCATGGCTGACATTAAGATAGATGCCGAAAGTGTTTAATTACTGTCGGTCTTTTGGAGATGGGGGTGGCGACAGCTCTTTCAAAATGGTTATACCTTGAAGGCTTTTTGGCAGCACATAGAATCAATTTTCTACTAGTGGCAGGACCTAAGTTACAAAAACTACTCCCTCCCTTTCTGAAATAGCAACACCAGAAAAACCCAGGGGCTGCGTGTCTCTCCTCGGGGAGACAGGCTTTCTCTACAAACGCCCATGACTGTGCTTTTAGGGAAAGGACATTCTTTGGGGAGTATAAATTGCCTGTCATAAAACACAAAACTAATCTCTCACCCTACCCCCAATATTTTCCCTGAAGACTTGGGTGAAACATAAAACAGTACAGTGGTACCTTGGTTTAAGAACAGTCCTGTTTACGGACGATTCGGTTTACGAACTCTGCAAAACTGAAAGTAGTGTCCCGTTGTGTGAACTTGACCTCGGTCTACAAACGGAATCCAAATGGTGGAAGGGCACCAGTGGCGGGAAGCCTCATTAGGGAAAGTGCACCTTGGTTTAAGAATGGTTTTGGTTTTAGAACGGACTTCCGGAATGGATTAAGTTTGTAAACCGAGGTACTACTGTATGGTGGTACCTCAGGTTACAGATGCTTCAGGTTACAGATGCTTCAAGTTACAGACTCCGCTAACCCAGAAATAGTACCTCAGGTTAAGAACTTTGCTTCAGGATGAGAACAGAAATCGTGCAGCGGCGGCAGGGCGGTGGTGGGAGGGCCCATTAGCTAAAGTGGTACCTCAGGTGAAGAACAGTTTCAGGTTAAGAACAGACCTCCAGAACGAATTAAGTTCTTATCCCGAGGTACCAATGTATAAGATATGAATGATGGGAACACAAGTATTTCCCCTCTCCTGTTCTTTTAAATGGCCACAGAGAATTTGCAGGAGAGGTCCAAGCTCCCCTCTGCTTATGCGTCACACACATCCATATGTTGCTGAGCACAGTTATGAAACTTCCTTCCTTCCTGTAAGCCATTTGAATCAAAGCCTGTTTTAATTAGATCGAAGCAGAGGCAATCCTTGGCAGGATCTTGACATTTATACATTCTCGTCACATAAATAATAAAACATTTGCCATCAAATGTCACCTGTGTTCCTCCTGCTTTCTTACTACCACCAGTGGAGGCCAACTCCAGCTCAGTTCTTCATGGCACAGTGAGCCAGACTGGGTCTCAAGGTATGGAGAAATGCTACCTTAGGCTGTGGGGAAAGGTGCATGCATGCATGCCACAGGAAAAGAGGACTCCCAAGGTACAGGGCTGGTCCCATCATGTCAGAGACCAGACTGATGAGTACTGTTCTGATGAAGAATGGCGGGGACATCCCCCTTCCCCTGCTCCTGGCCAGGATCCTGTAGCTGCACAGGAGCAGGAGAGCAGTACTGATTTGGAACAATGGTTTGTGGAGGGACACAGTTGGCAAGGGGAGGGGAACAGTCTGAAGAAGACAACAACAAAGTGGCAGAGAGAGAACAAACAGGCTCTCCATCTCTGGAAAGCATCCAGTCCAAGGTCATGGAGATTAGATAAGGTAGTTGAACAAAAAGCTAGGTGGTGGAGAGATCATGTTTCCAGGGCTGGAAGTGACGGGAGTAGCTAGGAGGGAAGTGGGTGTAACCTTTAATTGGGAGCACCGCCATTTCAAGATGGTTGCTTTGTTCTTTTGTTGTCAGCATTAAAAGCTCTTTCACTGGTAAGAAACTCATTTTGCTTTGTCTTTCTTATCTCCTGGCCAAAGGGTGGGGGGAGCCACATCCCTTAAGCCTGACACATCGTTGGGTAGAGTGAGACGAGCACCTCAAGTGACAAGTGCTGTTGGGCAGCAACAGCAGATGCCCAGCTTTTCCTCCTTAGTTACCCAACCAACTCTCACTAAGGGGCCACAGGGGTGTGTGTGTGTGTGTGTGTGTGTGCGCGCGTGCGCTTTCCCATCACCAGGGTTGGAGTCAATTCCTGATGCAAAATGAGAAGGGAACACCATCATGTATTGTAGCCAGTGCTTTTTTCTGGGGGGTACGCAGGGGTACGCATAACCCCTAAACATTTTGTGAATCTAACAGGAGAAGAAACTTAATTTTTTTAGTTTCTCCTCTAGCACAGTGAATCTTTTATGGACTTCATTTTATTGGTTCATTCACATTTCATGAATTTTATTTACAGCATTGGATTGCTTGTCATGATTTTAAGGGTGATTCACCTCCAGCCCTGAAAAACAGTCTAAAAATACTTAAATAAATGGAATGAAGAAATAAATAATAGCTGTTCTAGCAAAAAAATACTCCTTTGCCGCTTTGCTTTGGCACTTTCCCCCCACCAGGTGGGGTTCTGGCTGCAGTGCACGACTCCAGACTTGCTGATCGGTTCATTTGCCCTGGTTAAGTGCAAAGAAACACTGTTAAGTCAGGTTCCTAGCAGGAAATGCTCTAAAAGAAAGGAAAATAAAACCCCATTTTACCTCTCCACTTCTGGCTGCCACAATATTTAACCAGCGCTCGCGGTTCATTTCTGGATAATTGCATCATTTGCAGCACTTGGCTCTCATTCCATAACATGAATCAGATCCCTTGAACTGAACTATTAAAAGGGTTATAGGAAAGAGGGAAATGAAGAGAAAGGGAGCTCAATCAAATCCTCTCCTGTCCCATATTGGGGCTTCCTGGTATATGTGGGATGGGGAGAGACAGGGGCTGCGTTGGCCATCCATGGTAGGGTGGACTGCTTCCACCTGCCATGACCCAGCTTCCTGTCCTACAAGTGGCCGAAAGGGTTGCCATGTGTCCTCTTTTTCCAGGATACATCTACTTTTTCAGGGGTAAAATTTCTGTCTGGGTGGATTTTTAAAATTTCTCTGGCTATACTTTCGGGAGGAGACATAGACATAACTGGTGGTTGAAGACTTGCTTTCCTCTACTCTTCTTCTGCCCCCCTCAGCAATATATCACAGTTTCTAGAGCTTACATATATTAGAGGGTATTTAAACTGAGAGTCTTCATAACATCCTCTTTTTTGCTCTTCAAAATATGGCAACCCTAGCAGGGGGATTCTGAGCCTAGGTATAAAAATGTGGAGTGGGTCTGCTAGATACTTATATCATGAGTTTGGGGGGCGATTCACCTCTTGGTAAGCATTAAGCTTGCTTAAGTTTTCTTGTGATCAAAGATGGGGAATGTCAGATCCAGAGGTTAATTGTGGCCCTCCAGGCCTCTTTACCTGGCCCTTGGGACTCTCCCCATGTTTCACCCAGCCACGCCATTCCCTGGCTCTACTTTACTCCCTCGTTTGCCTGGTTAGAAGGTATCCTTAAACTAAATTCTGTCAGTTTGCATTTCTTAGTGCAGAAAGTATTGATCTGATGTGTAGAGATCTTTCCTTTTCTACTTAATTCAAGAGGGTTCTGGAAGCTTCTGGAAGCTTCTCTGTGTGAAAGAAATTTCATGATGTTTGGGTTATTCCTTCATAGAAGCAGAGTACAGCTGGCTTAAACTGGTTCTCTTATCCTTTTCTGTCACGGCCATGCTGATTATAGAAGTAGGGCCAGAAGGAGCCTGGGTTTCACTTTTTCTATCTTTTTTCTTTCTGGTGTGCTGTTCTGTACATAGTATGCTTAGTCTTAAGGTTTAGACTTATCATAAGTTACTGTAAGTTAAGTCTGCAGCAACTGGATTTCTTGTAGACTGTGCCAATCCCAAACGTATTGGATTTGTGACCATTATGCTCATTTGCCTTCAGTAACAGTAAAGCTCTGCTGGATGTAGTACAATTGCCTCTGGTCTATTTTGGGGGGAACTCTGCAAGTGTTTAAGTTTTTCCTCTGCATGACTCATTCTTCTGTAGAAACAAACTTAGTCCACAAAGATAAATTAACATGACTTGTTCCACTCACTCTTGCTTCCTGCCCCACCCACCACTAGGCTGAAAAGAGGTTTTCAGCTCCTGGCCTGAAAAGAGGTTTCCCCCATGCCTGTTTTGAAGCAGTTATTGGTGACTGAATTGTTAGTGTAGCAATACAATTTTTATTACCTGTCACTGTTATTCAGATTTTAATATTGGAGCTTTACCCTTCAATTTGTGTAAAGCGTTTTGAGCCCCAGCCTTAGCCGGGCTCAGGGCGGCTAACAACATTAAAACAGTACAAAAGTACAACACTCTAAAATCATTCATTATAAAATTAATTAATTCAAGCCACTGGCAGCCATTGGGCCAGAGCTCTGCGAAGATTGCCGAGGGAGGGAGTCAGGCTGTGCCCTTGCCAAAGGCCTGGTGGAACAGCTCTGCCTTGCAGGCCCTGCGGAAAGATGTCAAGTCCCGCAGGGCCCTGGTCTCTTGTGACAGAGTGTTCCACCAGATCGGAGCCACAGCCGAAAAAGCCCTGGCTCTCGTTGAGGAACATCTGTGGAACATGTGGTATATTAATAACCTGCCTCTGACTGAATGTATTCCGCTGGAATCCAAAGAGCCTCATCAAGGCACATATACAAGTACTTCTGTACAGAGTTTCTGCTCTCCACACTCCCTGGGACCACTGGGATGCCAGCAGCACAGCATCTTTTAATAGACCATTTTAGGACCAATGAAGGCCTGGCATTCATTTCAGACCCTGGAGATCTGAGTGACAGATTCTTCTCTTTTGCACAAAACAAGCCTGCCTTGTGTGCAGTGGCTTGGGATGAGCATAAATATTAGCCAGCCCAGAGGAGACTGAGCATTCATTAGATCAATGCGGGCCACAAGGCAAAAGCAGGGTTTTGTCACAGATTGTTTAAGGGAAGTCCTTCCATGCCCAAGCTAAGCCATGTGTTGGAGGGCTACACTTTTTTTTACAAGGAGGAGGCACAGAAGGAGGAAAGAGTGAAACTGTTCTAGTGAGGGCTGAGCCAAAATTTCTCTTGTCTGTGGTCTTTTTTTTAACACTTTCCATCAATAAATGGGAAAAGAAATTGCCATTGAAAATCATCAAAGGAGACAGAAGACTTTAGAAAAAATTTCATGAATTGGGTGCTTGCTGAGTTTTTGTAATGTTCATCATACATTAAGGCAGCCAAGGGGAATCTGCAAGTTCCCTTGTTCTGCAACACATTTTTCTGAGGTTCTGCATCATGCAGCCTCCCTGGGTGCTTGGGCTTCAAACAATGCCCAAAGGAAAACATCACAAGGTCCACTCCTTAGGTCTTTTTCCGATCAGGAAGCATGGGAAGCCAGGGTGGTGGAGAATTATTTATTGGGAAGAAACACACACAGTCTTTGGCCACCACACAGCAATAGGATAATCTTCAAAACTCCACACCCACTGAAATTCTAAAGGAATTCTCAAGTTCTCTGAGAATGAGGTGGGAAAATGGAAGCTTTTTTTGTTTTTGGAAGCAGAAAACTTTTGAGAAACTAGGGGCAAGATTTTGGTCTAGCACTAGCTCTAGCATCAAATTCTATCATCCCAACATTGTGTGTGTGTGTGTGTGTGTGTGTGTGTGTGTGGTCTATCTGGGGCTTACACTTAACAAACTGCATTACGCCGAATCACACCATTGCTCTATGTAACCTAGTACTGTTTTCTCTAAGAGACAGTGGCTCTCTGAAGTTCTCCTACTGGAGATTCTTGCAATAGCAATGCCAAGGACTGAAACTGGAACTTTTTGCATCCAAAGCAGCTATTCTACCACTAAGCTATGGCTCTTCCTAAAGTCTGAATATGCCTCTGGAAGCTAGCCCAGGCTTTCACAAGCCTGAATCTGGGCCATTACAGCCTCCTCAGCCAATGCTGTGGAAGGTTGGAAGACTATGGAAGAGCCCAGAGATGGAAAGAAGACAAAGTCCCTACCCAAGAAGAATGGCAAACTAAGCTATTGGACTATGGCAAAACATACCGGAAGTCAAGAAACCAAGAAGTCCAAAACTTTAACAAAGAATGGGAAAATTTTATAATATATCCGGGATACCATTGTGATCAGATGAAAACATTAGCAGGATTGCAATAACACTTGTAATGTAGCAGATACTATGGACAAAATGGAGTGACATAAAGTATGGATTATGGAATAATATGCTGTTGAAAAAGTTGACAATTGGATCCATGGAGGGGGAGGTGGGAAGTCCAGAGATTCAGAGAAATCTCTAAATATGGGTATGTATTTTGTATTGTTACAATCTTACACTTGTAAAATCAAATAACAATTATTTCAAGGAAGACTATGGAAGTAATGAAATCATGGGCAATGGGGGAAAATACCATAAAATCAAAAGTGGTGGTTGTACTGGCGAGAAAGCTTGTTTTATTATAGTAGTGGGGAAGCATATAAAATATGCTGGTGCTTTAAGAAAATGGGGTAGCTGTAACTCTGCACAAGATAGTGTCCTTCCACCTTTGTATTTATATACTGCCTCTCTTCCACGAAGGAACCCAGGACAGCATCCATGTGATTCCTGGGTGGTCTCTCATCCAAGCACTGACCAGAGACAGACCCACACCCACTTAGCTTCAGCAAGGTGGTAGGCTCTTGTGCCTTCAGACCATACCCTGGGATAGATTGAGTTTTATAAACAGGAATAATGTTATACAAAAAAAGTATGCCAAGTTTTCTCATGTCATTTGTATATCACAAAAATAGCAAAATAAATGTGGAAAAATATCTACAACATATGGTTTAAACAATTAGGAAGAAGAAGAAGAAGAAGAAGAAGAAGAAGAAGAAGAAGAAGAAGAAGAGAGGTTGGGTGTGGCTTAGGGTGTGGTTGGTTGTCTTTGGTTGGCTGTAGTGAGAATTGTTTTTGTGTGTGAGCGGGGTATGAGTGTGTATTTCTGAATCAGGTTAGCCAGATTGATTTGTATGCTGTTGGGGGATTCTTGTTGTTGTCTTGTTGGGCTGTGTATGTGATAAAGGAGAACCAAACCGGGGTGAAGATGTCTTCTTCTATTTGTCCCCGTGTCAGTGTCAGTTTATTGGTTAGTTTTTTTTAATAAGGATGCTTCCCATACTATTCGACACCATTGGTCCATGCTTACTCCTGACAGGTCTCTCCACTGTCTGGCTATGGTGCTTCTGGCTGCTGAGAGTAGGTGGGTTATGATGTGAGTGGGCATTATTATCTTGGAAGTTGTTTAGTAGGGCCAGTTCTGGGGTGACTTCTAATACTTGCTTAGTTATTTTGCACATTTCTTGTATGACTGATGTCCAGAAGAGTTGGATTTGGGGACATTCCCACCACATGTGGAGGTATGTCCCTGTGGAGGTGCATCTTCTTCAGCATTTTGGTGAGGTTCCTGTGCATATTAGTGCTAGTTTCCGTGGTGTTAGGTACCATCTGTAAGTGACTTTCAAAGTGAGTTCTTTATACCCTTTGATAGATGTAGGTAACCCCATCCTTCATTTGGAGAAGGCTGCTTTTTTTGAGAAAGTCACAACACAAAAGATCAGAACTATCCTCATTCTCAAGGAGGAACTCTGTTTACTACAAAGGATTATATTCATGCCACTGAAAAGGAAGCCCAGTCTCCTGCAATCTGCTTTATTCTTAGAGACACAAAAATATATGTATTTATAATTTCTCCCCAGAATATAAAATCAATGTTGGGTATCCAGGGAGAGACTTCATGTCCCCTGAGTAGTATTATGCAATTTCTGAAGAGTAACCTTAAATGTATGGATGGTGGTGGCAGTGGGGAGAGAAATTCAGCACAGTTTACAAAACAATACAAAATCTGAAACACAGCCAGCATTAGAAATTTGCATTTCTCTGAATTTCGCAGTGCAGTTTTCAAGCCAAGTAATATGCACAAAAAATGCATCATAGCAGAGAAAATTGCTTTGCACAAATGGTTGATTAGGCACACAAAAACCTGCATATTAGGAAAAAATGTCCTAAGATGCTGAGGGATTTACTGATGCAGAAGAGTGGAGAACCTGAACTTAAGACTGGGGAAAGGCGAAAATGAGAGAAACTGAGGTTAGATTTGCCTTCACCTACTCCCATGGACTGCAAGAAAATCAAACCTATCCATTCTTAAGGAAATCAGCCCTGAGTGCTCACTGGAAGGACAGATCCTGAAGCTTAGGCTCCAATACTTTGGCCACCTCATAAGAGGAGAAGACTCCCTGGAAAAGACCTTGATGTTGGGAAAGATTGAGAGCACAAGGAGAAGGAGGTGAGATGTTTGGAAGGAGAAGGAGGTGAGATGGTTCTTGAAGCTACCAACATGAGTTTGACCAAACTGCGGGTGGCAGTGGAAGACAGGAGTGCCTGGTGTGCTCTGGTCCATGGGGTCACGAAGAGTCGGACATGACTAAATGACTAAACAGCAACATCAACAACACTTTGATGGTTAAATCCATAGCCAGAATTCAAATGAGAGGTGGGATTAAGAATAGCTGCAACTTTCCCATTATTTCATTTGGTGATATTTCTTTCTGTTGCATTAAAATCTGATGAAAGGCACAGTTTCCCCCACATTCGTTCTTAGCGCAGGTATTTTGGTACCTTGGATATTTTTCAAAAGAGTTATCTGTGGAAGAATCTAACAGGCTATGTGTTAAGGCTTCTTAGACTCAGCTTCTTCCAAAAATAAAGGTGTGCATTGGGGGAGGGAGGAATCCATTTGTTCCCAATCCTATGATCCAGTAATGTTCCCAGCTGAAGCAATGTCTCAGCTGTCACCGTAATCAATAACATCCATGAGGATTTGCGGGAGGTGGGAGAAGGAGCTCAGATTATACATCTTTGATCTTTAAATAGAAAAGAAGAAAGTCTTGGCAGTTGAGAGGAGAAAGTTTATTTCAAGGCAAGCTCACAGACTGCAGAGGCAGAGGTCTCTTGAATCAAGACATCAGAGTTCTCTTATCGGGATGCTTTCCAAAAGAGGAAAAAAGATCAACAGGGATGAAGAAGAGGCTCTCATGCCTTTAACTATATGCCTTTCCTCCCAAGGCTATTTGTTGGAAGCATAGCGTAGATGAAAGGTCTTGATTATGATTTCTGCATTCACAGCTAGCCTTTTAAAAAAACAACACAGCCACTTTAAAGGTGATGATCACCTTTAATGTAACACGTTACCCTGGTATAGCTCATCTTGGTATAGACCACCTGAAGTGCCTATAATCTTATATTCATTCTCCAGCAACGGACAGGCAAGAAGCTTCCAGGGAAAGTGCCAGGGGTCAAGACTGCTTGTTCCCAGTGACTAGTAATTTGCTGGATGGAAAACTCTTTTTTTCTTGATGTCTGTCCATCTCCTAATTCCCTGCAACCCAGGTGCCTCATTAAGAATTGAAGGAGGCAGGATGTCAACTTCCATTGTTTCACCTTCCAAATATACCCATCAGTGGGATTCACAGCTATACCCTAAAGGGCTGGTAATTGTAACAGAGCTCTGTAGGAAGGACGTGGTGTGTACAGTGTCCCCCACCAGCAAACAGGCAATCAACCAGCATCCTGCCTTGCTTCTTGATGTAAATCTTCAGACTCCTCTCTCTCTCTCTCTCTTTCCTGGTTGTATTCCCATTTCAAGCAGCTTCTCTGCAGCCTCTACCCAAGCAAGTAAGGAAATGTGAAGTAGATAGTAGCCACCAACTATCAGAAGTCATCAGAGAACCCTCTCTATGCAAGGAGCTAGAGCTGGTTCTCTCATTGACACAGTGACGTTCTTTTTGGCATGGTATGCGTTGGACCATCATCACATACAAGGTAGTTTCTGGAGGATATTATACCACCAGAAAGTATGCATTTGTAAGCCACTAAGGCAGTTTTATATAGATATATTTTTACCCACTGAATAGCTTTAGGCACAAAGAACTTCACAGTTGGGGGATCTAAGCTACTGCCATCATCTCAAATGAGACATGAATATTGTAGAGAATCCCAGCAGGCTTTCCTCCACAGTAATGATGATCAGAATCACAAATTCAATGTGCGAATGCAATGCCCTATGGAGCACAGACCTTAGAAGAGGTTCTCTTTGGTATAACCTTCCATTGACCTGCTAGTGCTACCTCAATATTTTGCATTTCTATTAGCAGAAAGTGGTTGTATCTAGGGATAGGGAGGGGGAAAATCTGTTCGATTAACATTTTAATATGCACCTATCTAATTTGCATTTCATGAACCAATATGTAAATCTAAATACAGCTATCATTTGAGATTTTCACTTCTCTGAATTTTGCAAAGCAGTTCTCCATCCAGTATCTATATCTCTCTGTCTTTCTGACTGTCTGCCTACCTATCTACCTACCTATCTAGGGGTTTGCATAAAGATGCATATATTCATGGAAATAACAAAACAGCAACAACCCCATAATCTATTATTCAAGAGAAAATCCATTGCAAAGGAATGTTATATTAGGAAAAACTGCATAAAATGTTGTATTTATTATGAGGAATGCACATTAAAATTCAAGGATTGAACCCTCAATTGATGCAGAAATTTGGGGGATCTAATTTAAGACAGTGGGAAATGAAAAACTGAAATAGACACATTTGTTCACTCCCAGTTGTATCCAACCAAGTTCTACCAGTAGGCTCACTGAAAGAATGAAACTACACTGGTCATGTTCATTCATTCAACTTTCTAGTGGCTCTGGAGGAGGAGGACTAATGAGAACCACAACCAGCCTGGCCTTCTCTTGTGCCTTGAATAGGAGCTGAAAGTGTAGGAACTAGTAGCTTAAGCTTCTCACGACACAGAGATGAATGCAGTCCCCCTGCTAAATGGCTGCTGATTAGAGGGCCGTTAATGACCAGCTATAAAGACTAATGCAAAAGTTGGCAATCTGATTTCAAAAAGCAAATTCAGTCTCTTTGCAAATATTTTATACATGTGGAGGGTCAAATTTCATTAGAGGAGGGAAGGGGAGCCTTAGAGCCTCCAGATATCAATAGACTCCATCAACTCCAACCAACATGGCCACATACTGATGACCACCATTGCAGAGAAGCTTTTTAATGGGATTAGACAAATTTGTGGAGAATAAGACCATTAATACCTTGGCTACTAGTCACAATGTCTGTGTACTACCTCTAGGATCAGGCACTGGATGCTGCTGAACATCAGTCGCTTGAAAGCATGAGTTGAATTGCTGCACTTCTTGTAGGCATCTGGTTGGTTACCGAGAGAAGTGGAGGCTGAACTAGATTGGACTGTGACCTGATCTGGCAAGACTCTGCCTATGGACTACCTACAATATATTCTATGTAGGGCTGTTCTGGAGGTTGGCCAAGAAGCTGCAGGTAGTATAAAATGCAGCAGCTTAACTGCACCTTCTCCTATGCCACTTCTGAAAGAATGGCACTGCCTGTATTAGTTCAAGGGGCTGATTTTGGTGTACAAAGCTCTATACAGCGGGTTGATAGGAGACTGAAAAGCATCATCTCAGTCCTTATATACATACCCAAGTGATCATTGTGGTCTCATGAGGTCCATTGCATATGATGTCAGAATTAGAGTTTTATGGTGGTGGCATCTACCTTTGGATCTCCCACGTATTACACACCAGACAGGTACCAGTTGTATTGCCTTCAGTGCCTACTGGTAACCTGACTTTTCCACTAAGCCTTTTAAGAGCATAAGAAAAGCCTGCTGGATCAGGCCAGTATCCCATCTAGTCCAGGATTCTGTTCTCACAGTGACCGCCCAGAAAGCAGGGCATGCACACAAGAGCTTCCATCATCCTGTGACTTCCAACAACTGATATTCAGAAGCGTTACTGCCTCCCAACTGTGGAGGTAGAGCATAGCCATTGCAGCCAGTAGTCTTTGATAGCCTTGTCCTCCATGAATTTGCCCATCCCAGTTGGTGGCCATCACTGCCTCCTGTGGCAGTGAGTTCCACAGTTTAGCTTTACGCTGAATGAAGAAGTCCTTTCTTTTATCTGACCTGAATCTTCCAACACTCAGCTTTACAGTGGTACCTCAGGTTACAGATGCTTCAGGTTACAGACTCCGCTAACCCAGAAATAGTACCTCGGGTTAAGAACTTTGCTTCAGGATGAGAACAGAAATCGTGTGGCGGCAGTGGGAGGTCCCATTAGCTAAAGTGGTACCTCAATTTAAGAATGGTTTCAAGTTAAGAACGGACCTCTGTAACGAATTAAGTTCTTAACCAGAGGTATTGGATGTCCACAAGTTCTAGTTTTATGACAGAGGGAGAAGAACTTTTCTCTATCCACTTTCTTCATGCCGCACATAATGTGAAAAAATTCTGTCACGTCGCCTATTTTAAGGAGAGATTTGTTTTGGTTTCCCCCCGTTCTGTATCTGCATTTGGATTTGAAATTGTTTTTATGCATGAAATTGGTTTTGTTTTTATATATGAAATTGTTTCAGAGATATTTTTATTGCTGGTGTGTTTAGTTCTATTGTTTCAAGATGCCTCATAGGAAGCAATCTGTAAATAAATGGAAATAGAGAAATGCCCTTATCCTATGACCCTCCAGGTGTTGCTGGACTACAACTCACAGACCCTCCAAGTGTCCCTATTTTCCAGGGACAGTACCGGATTTACAAAAGCTGTCCTGGTTTCTGATTTTATCCTGGAATGTCCTGCTTTTCCTTAGGACATCCCTATTTTCATTGGAGAAATGTTGGAGGGTATGGAGTTATGTGACCCCTAAGCCAAAGTGGTAACTACCTATACAGTTGTTGGTTCTCGAACATAATCCACCCTGGAAGTCCATGCCACTTCCGAAAGCATTTGAAAACCATTATGTGGCTTCTGATTGGCTGCATGGCTTCCAAAAAATGTCCGCAAATCAGAACACTCACTTCCAGGTTTGCAATATTCGGGAGCCAAAACCTTTGAGTAACAAGGTGTTCGAGAACCAAGGTATGACTGTACAACCTTTAGAAGACATCTGAAGGCTGCCCTGTATACGGGAGGTTTTTTTAAAAAAACATTTAACGTTTTATTATGTTTTCATGTATGTTGGAAGCTACCCAGAGTGGCTGGGGCAACCCAGTCAGATGGGCAGGGTATACATAATTATTATTATGGAATGGGATGTCCCTATTTTCATCAGAGAATTGTTGGAAGGGTTGCAGGCCCCTGATGGAATCTAACAGCAGCTGGAGGGGGCCTACAAGTTTTCCATCTCTTCATTAAAGCCACCATTTCCAAGTTGCCACATCCCCATAGAATTAAATGTGCGCATCTCAAAATACTCAGTTTCAAATCCAACATAAATGTTAAAAAAGCAAAACATTGCATTCACTCGCATCTCAGTTATCTTAAACACCAACTTCTTTCCCCTCTCTCTCTCTCTCTCTCTCTCTCTCTCTCTCTCTCCATCCTGCCTGTTATCATTTCCATTCCGTAAATACATCTTGGCTTGGTGTGAACCTTGGGGAATATGGATCTTGGCTCAGTTTTTGTATTTGTTCACCTCATTAGGACTAGGAAGTGCAATTAAGATTCATGGGCTGGTTGTATCCTAACAACCATTTCCCAGGCCTCCATTATGACGGCATAATTCAACCATTAAAATGATGTAAACAGGACTAGAACTACTCATTCGTAACACTGACAAAGACCTTTTCATTCTTTCGCAGCAATTGCTTCCGTGACCTGTCTCATAAAAGAGAGGTCATCGAGGGAGCACACAACCAATCTAGGACAAAGAACATTTTCAGCAACTTTCACTTAAAATAAATTGGGATCAATTTTTTTTAACAGCATCGTAGGTGACATTGGGCAGAAGTTGCCAACATCTCCTCTGATAGATGATTTTCCGTGTTGCGGAGTA
Source organism: Podarcis gaigeae (assembly GCF_964106915.1). Taxonomy (NCBI): domain Eukaryota; kingdom Metazoa; phylum Chordata; class Lepidosauria; order Squamata; family Lacertidae; genus Podarcis; species Podarcis gaigeae. The sequence continues at coordinate 19,288,363 of NC_139692.1, read as the reverse complement.
GGTTTTGCTTCACCATGCTGAAGAAAGACATGGCTCTATACTTTAAACTGAATCTTTTACTGCATCTGGATACAAAAGAAGAAGGAAGGAAGGAAGGAAGGAAGGAAGGAAGGAAGGAAAGAAAGGCGGGAAGGAAGGAAGGAAGGAAGGAAGGAAGGAAGGAAGGAAGGAAGGAAGGAAGGAAAGAAAGGCGGGAAGGAAGGAAGGAAGGAAGGAAGGGCGGGAAGGAAGGAAGGAAGGAAGGAAGGAAGGAAAGAAGGAAGGAAGGAAGGAAGGAAGGAAGGAAGGAAGGAAGGAAGGAAGGAACAGCACAGGCAACTCAGGAAAGCCACAAAGCTTTCTCTTCCTAGGTATATTAACAATTTGGTTTTTCTCTCAGCACATTGGGATTAATTAAAGCTTGTTGCTTGTTCCAACACCTCTTTCAATCTCAGCAAATTAATTACCCGGCTAGGCTAATTTTACTTAATAGTTTACAATGATGCTGACCTGATAAAGGTTCTGTTAGACCATCTGCTATCGTACCTTTCATAGGACAATACTGCAGCGCTATAACCCCATCTTAACACCTGTATGTGTGATTCCGGGGTTGATCCTCTCCATTTGTGAAAGTGAAATACATCCTTTGCTGTCTTCCAGAATTTGTGTAGGTCCATTCAGTTCTTGATCCAAACCATCGAGTCATTGTCACCCTATTTGCATGCCAGCAAACCTACCCTAGTTCCATTACAGGAAGCGGCAATCAGTTCCCTCTCCACCCACATTTCACAGGCAAAAATGGGAATATTTGGGGGGCATTTGCAACATCCTGTTGTGGCACATCAGGGCACATTGCTTTGAGCTGCCACCCACCAACCCTTGAATCATTCCACATGTCTGATGCCTTTCTTCCACACATTCCGTATTCTGCAATGACCTGACACCATAGGCTTCAGATGCCAGAGGTGCTCCAAGTGACTAAAGCAGCACAGAATGCTTAATCCTACAAAGTAACTAGTTGTACTTAATGCAGAACAGTGTGTTATAAAGGAAAATTTCATGAGCATCAAAAGAATTGGATAGCCTCCTTCCCTCATCCCTCAAGCCTGTGTCTGCCTCCTTTCCAAAGTTAAAACCATACTCAAGGCAGCTGACAACATATAAAAAATTATATACTACAAACCATAACAAAAGCCATCATAAACAATGAACAAAACATAAAAAGGTACCCAACTAAATTGAACAATTTCCACATAAACGCGCTGGTGTTGTCCCCAACTAATTCCTAAAAGTCATTAATGGGTCTCCATGTATTCATTAAACGTTTCCATCTCATTATTTGAAGAGTCTACTATTTCAGATACGGACGTCAGATGGAACACTAATGTTTTTAATTATGGAAGGGCGAAGCTGTGGGTAATTGTGGAACTGAGGGCTTGCAGGGGAAAGGCTGGGCCGTTACGGCTCAAGTGAAACTCAATGGATTGAACATGTCAACTTCATTATTGGTGTAGCATTAATGTGCTCAGGAAAAGGAGAATTTGGGCAAAGGAAAGCAATTGGGAAATTGGTAACAGAGTTTATAACCTGTGTGGAGAGAAAACCTCTCATAATCTACACAGTGAATTCCATTGCAGGATGGAAATAACTCTACTGTTTCCCTGAAATTTATTATATTTGTTGTTTCAGACCCACTTTTCTGTTGCAAAATGCACACAAAGTGGCTCACATAAATTAAAGGAGCTCATTTTACTATATTGTGTGTGGGGGGGGGGAAACGTCCCCATGGAACTCTCCCAGGCCACACCCCCTCTCTAGAGGCCACACCCCTCACTGGCCTGCTTTGCACCCTGAGTGTTTTTGCCTCTTTGGAATCTCTGTGAATTCTTATTGTAAGACCTTTCCTTTGTTCCTTTCCCTTGGAGCACTCAGGAGTCGCTTTCAAAGAGTCAATGGACTGCAGTAAAATAATTATTTATTTTGCCATGACAAAAATGGTACAGACAAGCTAATGCTTTTTTTGGCTGATGCAAACAAATTAATAACAGAGATAGTGGTGAAGCTCCTATTCTCTACTCAAAGGCCGCTTAAGTGAATACTTTCACTTTAGCTGCAGTGTGTATCTCATGTTTAAATTCCTTTATCATATTGCATATCTCATATTGCATTTAAGTGTATTTTAATGATAACGTTTTTATTCTTTGTTCTGTTTTAATGGCTATGCAACTGTACAATAAATTGATTGATTGATTGCTCCATCTGTCTTATAAATACAATTCCCCAGTGGCGTAGCGTGGGTTGTCAGCACCCGGGGCAAGGCAAGTAATTTGCGCCCCCCTAACCCGTGCATTTGCGCCCCCTAACCCTAACCCTCAGATGTTGCGCCCGGTGCGCCCGGCCCCACTGCACCCCCCACGCTACGCCACTGCAATTCCCATCAGCTCCCGCTAGCATGACTTGAGGGCATCAGCTTGGGGAACACTGGACTAATCTTACAGAAAGGCAGAGCTAGCAGAAAAAGCTCTATATCTGTGTCTTTAAGTGCTTGGTTGGGGGGTTGTTTTTGTTTGTTTGTTTGTTTGTTTGTTAACACAAAGTGCCAATCACCTGGAGTCAGTTCCAGACTGGGACCTAGTGCGTAGGGATCTTTAACTGTAGCCTTGTTCTGGATCTGATTTGGGGTAGCTTTTCCCACCTCAATCTCAGCAATTTAAATGGGTGAGCTGTGGTGGGGGTGGGGAATTGCCTTTCATTTGCTTAAATGGCCTTTCCTTTAACCTCCACCCTGCATGCAGATTTCTGGCATGGGATGAGGCACACCACCTTACAGTGGTACCTCAGGTTACAGATGCTTCAGGTTACAGATGCTTCAGACTCTGCTAACCCAGAAATAGTACCTCAGGTTAAGAACTTTGCTTCAGGATGAGAACAGAAATCGTGCTCCGCCGGCGCAGTGGCAGCGGGAGGCCCCATTAGCTAAAGTGGTACCTCAGATTAAGAACAGTTTCAGGTTAAGAACGGACCTCCAGAACGAATTAAGTTCTTAACCCGAGGTACCACTGTACTTGGAACCAGAGTGGGGGACAAAGGGTTAGATTTTCCCCTACCCCACACTATGGGCCCAATCAGAATCAGGCTCCCATCCTGTGTAAAAACACTTTACACTTAGGGGCACACAGTGCTTTGTTTTTCTTAAAAAAAAGTTTAGGGGTACTCTGATTTTGACCTAAGAAAATCACCATTTTATAGTTCAAATTGGGAAAAATATATACAGTCAATGGACAAAAGTACAAAGATTCACAAAATGCTTAGGGGTATGCATATCCCTGCGTCCCCCCAGAAAAAAAGAACTGGGGGCACATATACGGAGCTAACATAAGCCTCAGATGCCAGCAAGCAAGCTCATGTTCATCAATATCCTGTTATTATCAGGGTTATTATTTCATTTATGATGTCACAGTTGTGACACTCAGCTTGTTGTACATTTTGCTAAAGCAGGGTTTTTTAAAAATAAATAAATGAATACTGGCCTTCAATTGAAACTTTCCAGAGGAGTTTACGTCAGCTCATAAAACAGCAATAAAACAACAATGATCAATAAAAACAACAGTTGAAAACAATTAAAAGACAGATCTGAAAACAAATCCCAGCAGAAATAAAAACCAAGCGAGCCAGAGCTTAAATGCCTGAGTCAGTTAAAAAGAAGAGGAAGAAAGGTATTTGCCTGAGGTGACTGCTACACTCTCTGTTCTGGAGAAGGTTGCAGTCCCTCCTGTGCTATCGAGGAAGTGAATTAAACTGGGTGTCCTTGCATTGAAACCTCGTTTGATTTTGCACTGCAATAGACCTGGTTCCTTGAATCTTCCTAATTCACAGTTGTCTCGCTGTGAAAATGTCAGGTGAAAATCCCCAGAGGAATGTATTGGATTGGCAGTTGCCATAGAAACTACACTCTCTGACCCCGCTCCAAACATCTGTATATCCCACGGAGTTGAGGAAAAGAGCAGAGGTTGGTGACATTGGTCCCCTTCCTTGATAACCTGAGAGCTGCCATTTCCCACGATGCTTTGTAGGCAAAGGCAATGCTGTCACTCTGCTTGCCCAGTGGGGCTCTCAGTGGTAGAAAAGCCCCCTCAAATCAAGGGTGGCATGTTTCGTCACCATTGTAAACTCGCCATGACATACAATGCCTTGTTTTACATGGCCATAGTGCATAGCTGTCAACTTACAGATTTGAAAATAAGGGACCAGCAGCCAAAATAAGGGATTTTAGTCAACCAGCAGCCAAATGAAGCCTCAAGTGGTGGTTCCCATAGCGCAGCAACCCGGCAAAGGGGATGCAGCAAGGAAAACCATTGTCACCTCTCCGCTGGGAAGCGCTGAGCAAAGGCGAGTCCCCAGGCAACGCGGCCGATTTGATCAGCACAAGGCATACAAGCTCCACCCCCCAGTCGTTCTTAGACTCCTTATTGGGTGAGCAATGCAGCCAAGCAACACAGTTGGAGCCTCCCTGGCCAGCAGGGAGGGAGGGAGGGAGAGGAGCTGCTTCCTTTGAAACCCGGGAAATTTAAGGGACATCATCAATAAGGGACAGCAGCGAGACATGGCGCTGGGATAAGGGACTGTCCCGCCAAATAAGGGACGCTTGACAGCTATGCCATAGTGAAAGGCACCAAACTTGGCCCAGTCTGCATGATCCTGGTCTTTCCTTTGCATCCTCCAGCCCCTCCACCTGCATAGTTCCTTCTTGGGTCTGTCTCTCTTAATGGCATCTTGAGAAGTGGTTCTTATCACTGTACATAAATCTCTGCCAAGATGCTATTTGTAAATTGCTTGCATGTCTCAAATATTCCTCCATTCTGAAGTGAAGTCCTTGATGTTCAGTCCTATGAATATACATGACATTTTTTTTTTTGATGGGTAAATTGAATAGTGTGCCACGAATTGTAAGTAATCTCCATGTACATCAAGAACACAAAAGTTCACTCTGTACAGCTCCTGCCTGTCTATCACACCTAGCTCAAATTGAATAATATACCGTACTTCAGCCACTCCACATTGTCTTGGGCTATTCATTAGCTTTGTTAGCTTACTTTCCAGATCTACACCAGCTGAACAGCTAGTTTGTTTCATATTATCAAATCTCCATGAAACTTAAAATCCACAGGGCCTGAATGGTATGTAAATGGAGAAATTGATACTAGCATACTTGCATGCTTTGAATTTTCAATGCCTGGTTTATGTAGGTTTGTATAAATAAGAACCTGGCGAAGAAATTCACAGAAGTAAACAACAGTTTGTATAGATTGTGCAGCTAAGGACCTATCCAAACATCCTTTTTATCATGCATTCATGGTGATTTGTGTACAATCCAGTCTCTAGGGTGGTTATACACTACACCTTTTAAAATATAGTTTGCACCTGCAAAGTTGCATGGCAGAAATATGCCGCTTCATTTCCAGTTGGTGAATGTCCTATAACGTCACACAGAAGAAATGCTTTCACCTTTTGTACTATGAATGTTCTAGGGTGCTTTTTAATCCTGCTTTTGCTGCATCAGAACACAAGTGCTCCTCCAGTGCGGAAACATAGGTGAAGCAGCACAGAACATCTAACAAAGCCAAATGCCATGTGGACAATCCAGAATAAATCTACCATTCATGCGCTAATATTGCATCAATGACGTGGTTCAGAATACACCAACCCTCTCACAAAAAGAAACATTGGTCTGAAAGGGCCATGAGGCTGTGGAAAGAAGAATTGGAGAGGTCAGGTTCTAGCCCAAAACCTCCCAGTTCATAAGACTGTAATCACAGTCATTCCCCTTTGAGCACATGTTCTGAGTAAACAGGTATAAAAGAGCTAAGCACAGAAGACAGTAAGTGATTCTACAAAGAAGACGTGAGAGGTAAAGTTCAAGGAGAGACCAGCTAAGACGCAACAGATATACTTTAAAGTGCTTTCAACAGTGTAGAATGGAGAATCTGGTTACTGGAAGGGAGAGATCCAGAGAACCATAAAGAGAGACAAGAACCAGAAAAATAAATATCAAAAATGCAAACTACGTAAGCACAGGAGGAAGCAGATGATGGAGTGTACACAGAAGAGGAAAGTACTGTGTGTGCAAGAGGCTGCAAATGCTTGCAGACCAAAAAGACAGGGACAGAAAGGAGAGGCAGGGAGGAGTCACACAATCCAGGGAGCCAGGGGGTAGGATGTGCCCCCTTCAAGGAAATATCAGGTCCCTTCATTATTTTTTCAGCTTTCATCTAAAAGAAGGGGGAAAGGAACCCACTAGCCCTGTGGAACTATTAGAAGCCTGGAAGCAGGATCAAACCCAACAGCTTCATTGAGAAGTGGACCTGAGCATAGGTGCCTCAATGGCTGCCAAGCATGAGAGGTAAAAATACAATAAAAGAAGAAACAGAGCCTCCAGCTTAAGGAGCCGTCTATGCCTGCTAAACAGATTATTGTGCCGCGCAGATTCTTGAGGTTACATGATTGCACTTTTTCACACCAGCAGGAGGTAGCTTCATGGGCCAAAATCAGCTGTGTCAATCTGCTGATCGGTCTCTTCCATCCTTACCATTCAAGTTCTGTGTCTCTTGTCAAAGTTCCATGTCACTGTCAAGCTTTTTTGAAACTATGTACTGAGAGAGCATTTCCATTCCATTTCCTTGCAGCCTCTGTACTGTTTTGGCCCAAAGCTGGGAGTGGGGAGGAGAGATGTTTGGAGAGTTTTATCTAGACAGAGCTCTACCCATTGTGTGTGTTATGTGCATTGGGGAGGGGCAGGGCTTTGTGAGAATGAAGCTGCTCTCATCCATTTAGTGCTGGTCACAAAGGCATATAGTGATTATATTCTGGGTAGAACTGAACAGCTTTGTCTGAAGCCAGTGTAACCATCAGGGCCACAGAAAACCACTGTGACAATGTTGGCAGTTTGCATATCCTGCTTCTCCAGCAGTATAGGATTTTGGTTGCCAACAGAATTGCTGAGTTGTAAGGGAACCAAAGTGAATTTGTTCCAGCTGTCAAACAATTAAAAGCAACTATGAGCTAACAACCAGATTAAAACACATGCCAGCATTTTACATATCTGGGTAGGCTTGCCGGAAAAAAAATCTTTTCAGCAGGCACCAAAAAGAGTACAATGAGGGCCTAATGTCACTAGAATACTGGAATATGAAATATTAGTTGTACAATTGTAGAAATGGTCTTACTGATTTTAGAGTCGGTATTGTATTTTATGTCCTGTTATCTTATTTTAAATCACTTTTATAGCCCAGCTATGGTTTATAGTTTAACAACAACAACAACAACAATAATCTGCCTTGGGCAGTTTGAGTTCCTGCTTCTATGCATGTTATTTTGAATTTATTTCAACCTTTCATTGTGTGTTCCTTCCCCGTTACTGCAAATAGCAAGAATCCCAGGGTAGCCAAATTCATTCCCAGAGAAATTATCATTGCTTGTCTCCTCTGTTCAGAATGGAAGGGATAGTGGGTGCCCAGTCCTGGCATCCAGGGAAATCTTTGATTAAATGTGAGTTTAAGGAGGGCATGTTCAGTGTGGGTAAGAGTGAGTCAGACACAATCTGAACAGAAACAGCAAACAGTTGCTCACACATTGTGGATTTGCGTGTGTGTGAGTGTGTGTTTACTGAGAGCTTTTGTGGGTGCTCTGGGGAAACCCAGCCAGATGGGAAGGGTATAAATAATAATTTATTATTAATATTATCATTATTATATTATCTATGAAATATTGGCAATATGATCTGTGAAATACCCTAGCACCTACGGGTGCTGAGCTGGTGACCTCTCAGAGTTTATTGTTTCACTTGGATTGCACTTCTCCAGACAGAAGCTCATGGCTTCTCTTTAAGTTGCATGGAATTGCTGCAGACAGTTAAGGAATTACCATAACATGAAGAGGCCAGAGCAGGTCATTCAACACTTCTTGAGCTCTAGGAAAAGTATCCTGGGTTCCACTGGTCTGAGCCACCAAGGTGGCTCTGACTCTGTTGCTGTGCTTAACCTCTTCACCAAACTACCTTTGAATGTGGTGGACTCTCCATCAGAGGTTTGTTAACAGAGTCTGGATAGCCATCTGGTGTTTTTAGCTGTGATTGCTGTGTTGCAGAGCATTGATGACCTTTGAGGTCCCTTCCAACTCTGCAATTCTATCATTCTCCTTCGCCCGCTTTCCAGAAGGAGCTGAGTCCAGCAATACTTCACATTCTCTGCAACATACCGATGGCTGCACCACTCAACTCAGTGTGTGCCACACCCCCTTGGTGTCAATAGAATTATACTACCCTAAACCCCCTCTGTGCCTTCACATGTGGGCAGGCCAGCTCTGGAGGAGAATGTGATGCGTCAGAAAAAAACCACGAAACTTTTAGGAAGCTTCTCTTTATCGTTCAATCCACAGCTACCACCGTCAATTCCACACCATCAGAGGTGCTCGTAATCTTTTAATGGAGTCTCTTTATCCTCCCAGCACTTTTGTGAGGCAGGGAAGTGATGCTATCTGTGTTTTATAGCCAGGAAAACAGAATACAGGTTTAAATTTTTTAAGAGTCCCTTTGGCTCAGCATTCAGGTTTCTTAATCAGATACTGGTTGATCCTTACTGCCTATCAACATATCTTGTGCTGGTTCACTCATGTATACACAGCAGTGTGTTTTACTGGACCGCTGATGGCTATCAGCAGAATCTGTGACTATAGACGCCAACTGAGCTTTGCAATGGGTTGGCTCATAATGACATGCTCACAAAGCTTATCAGTATTCTGAACTGAGCTATCATCCCTTATCAATTTTTTGGCTCAGATCGTAATCTAGGCCCTCATGTATGATGGTATAGATGGTGATAGGAAGGTGTGAAGTATCTTTCTCTTCCTCCCTGGTATTTTAAACACTGTTATAAGCTTATAAACACCAGGGGTGCTAGGATATGCCATTTCTCAACTCCTTGAACTGTTCCCCATAAGGCATGTCTGAATGCATCGCAGCAGCACATCCAGAAAACATGTTATCCCCATCTTTTTATAGTCATATACCAAAGCAATGGTGTCTGTATAACCCAGCAATTCCAAAATATAGACATGCTTTTACCCTCACAAGATTGAATGTATTGTATACCAGTATTCCTGAAGGAGTGTCTCCACCCCCATTGTTCTGCCCGGATGCTGAGGTCCAGCGCCGAGGGCCTTCTGGCGGTTCCCTCACTGCGAGAAACCTACAGGGAACCAGGCAGACGGCCTTCTCGGTAGTGGCGCCTGCCCTGTGGAATGCCCTCCCATCATATGTCAAAGAGATAAACAACTACCTGACATTTAGAAGACATCTGAAGGCAGCCCTGTTCAGGGAAGTTTTTAATGTGTGACATTTTAATGTATTTTTAATCTTTGTTGGAAGCCACCCAGAGCGGCTGGGGAAACCCAGCCAGATGGGCGGGCTACAAATAATAAATTATTATTAGTATTATTATTATATATTATTATTGCCCTCAGCTGTACTTGAGGGATGATTCCAACAGATTCCACATGGAAAACGCTTATGTCCCTGCAGAGATGGCATCACAAAATTAGTGGCACATGCCCTTCTGGCTTGCACTCTTTATAAAGATTTGAGGAATGAGATTATCACCCCTCTTTTATTGTCCATTCCAGGTCGCCCAATCACAGCCAAAGTGTCTTTCCTCCCGGCAGATCAAGAGGAGCAGATGACAGCAAAGGTTACAAGATTTTTAGCTGGGGCAATCAGAATAAGGTCCACTATTTGATTGCTGATTCAGGACCCTAAACCGTGTTTTATATAATTGATTTTTATTTTGTTCTGTGTATATTGCAATGTTCTTTGGTTGCTATGGCCGATGGCTAATGCAAATAAAGTTTTATTCATTCAAAGCAATGGTGTCACACAAAGCCAGACCAAATGTTGTGTGATGCCCCTGCCCAGTGAACCCAGCTGTGCGATGTGCATGACAGATGTATGCCCTATGAAAACTAAATGCTAGGTTAGCTTCCAGTCTTGCTGCTTTTCTAGTGCTTGAAGGAGGAAACCTTTGGTAGGTGGTTCTTTAAGAATCCTGTGCACAACTCAGCCCTCCCTCCATCTTAATGCAAGCATTTGAAAAATCATTGCAGATTTACTTCAGATATTGGAAACAGGCATGCCATGGTGATTGGCCAATCAGCACTGTTCACAGAACTGTCCATTGCTTAGCTTATGTCAAAGATGATTTTACAAAATATTCAGTCCTAGAAAGGAATATATACATTTGATCAGAACATTTCAAAACTGGCTTCCCAGCTCTACAAATATCTCACATTTCTTTACCCAGAAGAATTTTAGGAAAGTTTACTTTTCAGTTGCGCTCATTAAATCGTCTGCACAGTGGACCTACTGAGTTACCATCTTCCAGAAAGAACCAGATTTTATGCTGCTTTTAGTGCTTTGTATGGTATTGTTAATATTATATTTTGTTCTTTAATTTTTTGTGAGCTGCCCAGAAAACATATGTGATTGAGCAGCCAATCAAATGTAGTAACTAAATGAATGAATAAATATAAATGATTTTGTTATTCCTTTTTGGTACGGCAAACCCAGCAGAATGGAAGACATAAAGTTGCTACAGGCTGCAGCTGTAAATCATCACCATCATATTCATTTGCAGAACTCTTCATTTGCATAGAAAAGAACATGTTGACTTTTGGTTTGCCCCCATGAGAACCAAGTTAATTGAAAAAGCTTTAATTGTTATTACAAGCTGTATGGAGTTCACAGGAAAAAAATGAAGCAGCTTTAAGCAGTCGATTTGATTTTATTGTGAGCTAAAGAGCTCCCAGCCAACTGCAAAGGCATTTCCTAGATCTTTCCTAACCGTAGGGAGAGGAGAAATGTATCTGCTCCTTACTTGCAGGGTGAAAAATGAAGAATATTCCTCTGATTGCCAGATGCTGGGACAAAAAACAGCAGGGAGCTGACTAAGTGAGGCCCTGCTTAGAAATTAGAAATATTTGGGGCTGTTTGGAGAGAACAGCTAGTGCAGAATGTGGCAGCTAGATTGTTAAGTGGAACATGAAGACATGGACATATAACACCAGTTCACGCCTGACTGTACTGGCTACTGGTTTGTCCTTGAGTCCAATTCAAAGTGCTTTTTTGACCTTCAAGGCCCTTTGCTTCCTCCCCAGGCCCTTTTCCATGCTGGGCTTTGGCTCAAATCAAGGTCCCACCAAGCCCTCTCCACCCCACCCATTCCCTTCCTCCTCCCTCAATTATACTCTGGAGTCTCACTGTCAACACCTGAGTCTCTCCCCCAGATGTTCCTTATCTAGCTTATCTCCCACCATTCTCCAGCAGGGACTTGATCCTGCATCCAGGGGCTGTGGGGAGGTCCCTGGTGGTCCTTCACACCTTGTATGACTTAGGACCCCTATACAATAATACAATATGAACCTCTTTGGACCCTGAGATCGCAAGCTGAGGCCCTTCACTGCAGATGACCTCCAAGGGTGACAATGAGAGAATGGGACTTCACTGTAGTAGCCCCTCATTTATGGAGTGATCTCCACAGGGAGGTCCACCTCCTGCCAACTTGGTCATTGTTTCAGCACCAGGCAAAGACATTATCGCTTTCCAGAAGTTTGGGTAGTGCCGATGATATGGTTGCACAGTTAAATCTATTTTTTAAAATAATGATGCTTAGGTTATTTTATTATTGCATTTTTTAATTAAAAAAAATCTGGTTTGAAATTGATTTGAGGATTTCTCAATGGAAAGTGATGTACAAATGTAATAAACCTAAACTGAAAAGCATCTGTATGACCACTGTTAACACCAGATTGAGAATCCAGCAAGCAGCATTTGGGCATGCGGAACAACACCTATTCCAAGCCAGTTTCAGCAAATCACATCAATAATACCAGCACAAATTAATGACCTTTCTAGGATTAAATCTTAGATAACATGTATTAGCAGCATTTTGAATGCTCTTGTCCTGTCCTGAACTGTTCTGATTGCGGGATATGGTGGATGCCTGCAGCACCTGGTTGGATTTTCAGGACCTTGGATAGCTCCAAGGAAGAAGCTTCCTCAACCAGGGCCCCCATTCAGGTTTTCCAAGTGCAAAAAGATTCCTGGGTAGGGAACGTGGAGTTCCTTTTCAGATGTCCATATCCAGCGTATGGACTTGATCAAGAATTTTGTATCCAAATAGAGATTTAATATCTAGCTCTACTGCTGCTTTTAAGGATTTGAATGACTATTGCTTTTAATAACTGTTCAAAAGCGGTGCCTTTAAATACTGTTGTCATTTATTGTTATTTCATTTTGTTTGCCAATCTTTGAGTCAAAGAGTGGGATATTAGATTTAAAAAATACTACAACAATAGCAAACAAACAACAGAACAAGTAAGGGCTATTCACAGATGCAACACATTTCACTTTCGCTGCAATACTTTTTAGTGGAGTCAGTATGCACCTTCAGATGAAACCTAAGAAGATACCCACTCTGTCAAGAAATATAGAGTATCTGTTGCAGCAGCTTGCACCCCACAGTGGTCGATCAGATGCCTCCAGGAAACACCAACAGAATGAGAAAGTGACAGCCGTCTATGACAGTGTCTCATCAGCAAATGGTATTCGGAGGTAGACTGCCTCTGAATTTGGATGTTCCATGTTGCCACCTTCACTAATAGCCACCCATTTTCTCCTGCTGCTTCATGAATCCCTCTAATCCTCTTTTAAAGTCACCAAAACAAGAGGCTGAGTTGGACAGCACTGAGTTCTAGCCTTACGAGAGATGGAGTAATACCTCTCTCTAGCCGCTTTCTGCACACTTGTTATAGTTATATACTTCCACTATGTCACATCCTCCCCCAGTTCTCTTATTTTCTAACCCCAAAGATGCTTCAGCCTTTCCTCGGAGAAAAAGGTATCCTACTCTCTGACCATTTCAGCTGTCTATTTCTGCAGCTGTATCCTGCTATTCAGAGCCATGAGGTTTCCCCAGATCAAGTGGTGCGACATGCCTGTGCAGACTGCTCCAAAGAGTCAAGAGAAATGCCAGAATACTTCCTTCACGAGATGTTGGTTCCCCACCTTATAGGCTAGGGACAGCCAATGTGGTATCCTCCAGTTGTTGCAAGGGATCCCACCACTCACCAGCCCCAGCCAGCATGGTCAATGGTCAGGGATAATGGGAGTTGCAGTCCACAACATCTAGAAAGCCTTAAGCTATCCAGCCCTGTTTTAGATCAACACAAGAGCAACCCCAAGCAGAAAGTGCAACTCTTTGAAACTCCCTTTCACTAATGAGGTTCCTCACTCAGAGATTCAGCACTCCCATGATTCCAGCCAATGTTCTACAAACAACGGGGTGTGCATATGCAACCAGACTTTGAACCAATTAGGCTATCTGAAATAATCACTCACAGTTCTACTATACAAAAAAAAAAAAAGCAACCTGATGCTCCCAACATATTCTTTCAGGAAGTGAAGTGTCTCAATGGCCGGCCTGGGAGTGGATTCAAAATAAATGGAGGAACGCACACAGAGGCAGATAAGGCTGGCAGGACACAAAATTCATATTGACTACACACACACACACACACACACCAGGAGCCAACATATTGCTCCAGTGGCCTCAGTCCTGGCCTTCAAGCTGATAAGCTGCTACCAATGACTTCTCCATGCAGGCAACATGCTAATTTTGTTTGTTTGGTGCTGGAAAAACATGGTAACCCAACCAATGTTTGCTCCAGACAATGAACAGCATTTAAATGTGGCATCCTGATGTTGCTTTGGCTTTGCAAGCTGGTCCTCTCTCACACACACCTTCCCTTCCCCACCTCCACCATGTGTGCTGCACAGCACAGAAGATGAAGATGGCAACATTTACATTTTCTGAATGGGCTAATCACAGATTTGTACTTTCCACATGCTTGCCTCCTCCAGAGCTGCGTGGAAGGCGCAGGAGGAGCGGGCTGAAGCAAAAAAAACACATGTCTCTTTATGGGGAGAGGAGGAGGAGGAGGAGATAATTAGGAAGATGTACAAGGGGATAAGCAACAGCACATATGCAGTTGTGATGCTTTCTTTATTGAACAAGAACCACAAGGTTAAAAATAGACACTTGAGGGACAGCTGAAGGAAATGTGATGGGAGACGGAACAATTGGGAAAGGAGGTGGTACTTATTATTAAGAATAGTTTAAGGCAGACAATATGCTGCTTTTAGAATGTTTTGAGGAGTGATTTTACTTTGACAGCAAAGCCTTCCTGCTTTTCAGAGCACTGTGGAAGGACCAGTTTGCTTACTCAGTGTGGCCAAGTAGCAAAACTTCCCCTGCATGCAAGTTCCACTTCAGGCTGTAAGTGGGAGACCACAAGTTTAATTCTCTGTCTTATAAACACATGCACCCAAACTTCCCCTTGACAAAGAAATACATCGTGCCATGGGGAAACCTAGTCTAAACCCCTCTCTAAACCCCAGTATACCTGAAGGGGTGTCTCCACCCTCATCGTTCTGCCCGGATGCTAAGGTCCAGCGCCGAGAGCCTTCTGGTGGTTCCCTCACTGCAAGAAGCCAAGTTACAGGGAACCGGGCAGAGGGCCTTCTCAGTAGTGACACCCACCCCGTGGAACGCCCTCCCACCAGATGTCAAAGAGAAAAACAACTACCAGACTTTTAGAAGACATCTGAAGGCAGCCCTGTTTAGGGAAGCTTTTAATGTTTAATAGATTGTATTTAATAATATTGTATTTTAATATTCTGTTGGAAGCCGCACAGAGTGGCTGGGGAAACCCAGCCAGATGGGCGGGGTATAAATAAATTATCATCATCATCATCATCATCATCTCCCTGACATGCTAGGTTTATAAATGCAGAGAGGATTTTAAAAGCATATATATGTGAACAAAGAAACATTTGTTCTCTGCCATCTGCAGCCTGACGTAGCACAGCTTTCCCACTTGGTTGTGCTAAATGCATGAATTGGATCTTAACCCTTCCCCCCCCCCCACGGGTGTCAAAAATGACAGGTAGATGAATTGCATACAGCCAGTTAAACATATGGTTGCTACTTTTTAGTGGCTCAAACCACACGGGCAGCTGATCAGCAGCAGCCTCCACCAATCTGTGAGCCGCATGCTGCCACTTCATGCCTCCTCCCCCGCAATTGTGAGAGCGCTGTCATATTTACTTGCTGCGATGCCAACGTTAACACAAATAAAAACAAAACTGCCGGGTGGAGAAAGCTCCCGTGTCACACCTTGTTTGAGAAAATTACCACTAGAGATTGAGTAAAAATGAATGGGCACCCAGCGTGACTGGGATGGTGTGGAACTGTTGCAAGATACAAGTGTGTTTAGCCTGGTGAAGAGGAAATTTGAAGGGGAGGCACAGCAGTAGTTTGCAAAGACTTGCCCAAGAAGCATCTAAAATTAGAGGTGCATAACATTACTCATGGTGTGTAGAAAGTGAACAAGGAAAAGCTTTTCTCCCTCTCTTTCTCAACACTAGAACACGGAGACATCCCATGAAATGGAACATTGAAAGATTTGGGACAGACAAAGCATAGTTAAACGATGGAATTTACTCAAATTCATGGACGAGAAAGCTATCAAAGACTGCTTGCTATGATGAAGTGTTGGATGTTGGATATTGCAGAGTTGGGAAAAGGTCCAGAAAAGGTCAACCAAGTGGATGGAGCAATGACCCTATGAAGTGGTTGCAGTGCCTGGAGCTTTTTAGAGAAAAGATGAGTAAGAGGTGATATGACAGAAGTTTATAAAATTATGCATTGTATTACACATGGTGTGGAGAAGTGAACAGAGAAAAGCTTTTCTTCCTCTTGCACGATACTAGAGCTCAGGGACTATCAATGAAACTGAACGTTGAAAGAACACAAGACAGACATTTTTCGAAAATGTCTAAAAAGGAAAAAAGTTTATGTTGGAAGTGCAATGAAACTGAGGGATCTTTATTCACATGCGGTGGTCCTGTAAAATAATTAAGGAATATTGGGAAACTATATATGATGAATTTAAAAAGATACTTTTAAAAACTTTCCCCCCAACACCTGAGATTTTCCTCTTGGGGATGGTAACAACAGAGGTCCCACCAAAACAAAAGAGTTTACTACTATACGCCACCACTGCAGCTAGTACCTTATTGGTACAAAGGTGAAGAACAAGTATAGCACCCACTAAGGAAGAATGGCAGTGTAAAATGTTTGAATATGCTGAACTGGCTGGTCAGGATAAGAGAAAACAAAGATAAGGAATATAAGGAGGAATGGTTAATGTTCAATGACTATTGCAAGAACTAGTATAGACAAATACATAGCTTAGCAGGTCTTGTGTAAATCCAGCAGAGTTGAAACGGAGTATTTAATAGATAACAAATTGGATGATTAAAAAGATGGGGATTACGCAGAGCAGTAGGAAAGCAAAAGGAACCAGGAAAAGTGTGGAAGGCAAGTCATATGGTATATGTATACATGCTGTATTTGGTATGAAGTTGTAAGCGGGACAGAGGGAGGGGAGGGGGGTTAAGCATGCTCTCTGTTCCTATTATTGAAAATGCAAATATTATTTTTTTAAAAAAATAGATTCAAGAAGAAAAGAGTTTGGATTTGATATCCCGCTTTATCACTACCCAAAGGAGTCTCCTGCTTTATCACTACCCAAACATTCTCCTTTCCATTCCTCCCCCACAACAAACACTCTGTGATGTGAGTGAGGGTGAGAGACTTCAGAGAAGTGTGAGTAGCCCAAGGTCACCCAGCAGCTGCATGTGGAGGAGCGGAGACGCGAACCCGGTTCCCCAGATTACAAGTCTACCACTCTTAACCACTGCACCACACTGGCTCAAGACAGACAATGCACAGCGAAGCTATGGAATTTGTTTCCACAGGAGGCAGCGATGGCCACCAATTTGGATGGCTTCTTTTTAAAAAAGCATTAGACCAATTTACAGAGGTGAAGGCTATCAATGGCTACAACCATGATGGAGGCTGTGCTCTGCTTCCATGGCTGGAGTCAGTAATGCTTCCGAATACCACTTGCTGGAAACTGCAGGAAGAGAGAATGCTCTTGTGCTTGGGTCTTTGCTTGTGGGCTTCCTCTTCGGGTATCTGGCTGTGAAAGCAGAGTCCTGGACTTGGTGGGCCACTGGTGTATGATCCAAAAGGCTATCTCATGCCTCAGTTGCTGGGAATTGTAGAGTTGCTGTTGCACTCAGGTCCTACTTGCAGGTTTCCCACAGCCTGTGAGAACAGGTCATCGGCCTGATCCTGCAGGTTCTTTTTGTGTTATTCCCTCTGATGTGCCAGAGGGAAGGGCTAGATCCAACAGGTGGAAATGGCAAGGAAATGGGAAGACTTTGTAGCACTAAGAGCCATACAACCACGGAAGAGACTGCCTCTGCCAACTGTGAGCTAGTCTTCACTGGAAGTATGAAGAGGCAGGTTGGACATCAGCCAGGGATGCTGTAGGATGCTGCTGTTTCATCCCGCATTGCAGATCCTGTTTAAGCAACGGGTTGGACTACATGACCTACAAGCTACCTTCTGATTTGATGATTCCAGCTGCACTCAGTACATAAGATGGTATGAGTAGCCCTTCTGCATCAGTACAAGTCAGGTCCCTCTAGCCTGGCATTCTATTCCAGCAAGGATATACTAGAACGAAGGGCAATCATGCCTATTGCAAGCAATGCTAATCCTACTCAGAGCAGACCGACTGAAGTGAATGGGAATGACTAACTTGGTCCATTCACTTCAATGGATCTACTCAGAGAGTAGCCTTGGAGACAAACTAGTGAAAGCTACCCGGAGGTCCATAAGACTCAAAGAGAGGAGCAAATGCCATTTGATGCAACCAGGCTCCATTGAAATAAATGCAAGCAGCAAAAAAATACAGCATAGAACGTAACTGAGCAGGAAATTGAATGGGTCATGGGGAAAGACCACATGAAACCACATGGATTGCACAAAATGATATGGGAGAGATGTGACACGATGCTGGAGAGCAGTCAGCCCCGGGAAGCTCACAGAGTGCCGTCAAATATATACTGCCGCAAAACATGGAAGCTTCATTCGGTTAAAAGTTGCTGCTTGGCTTAAGCATCTTTACTTTGCAGCACCCTTTTCCACAAGCTGTTTAAAAAGCCAATAGCATCTTCTCCCCAGAGGCAAGTTGCAGCTGGGGGAAGACTTTGGTCGGAACTATAGCCTGGGGAACAGAATAGATCGAAACCCCTTCTGTGCAACATGAGCCCCATCCTGTAACCCACCCATTGCTGCTGTTTAAAAAAAATAAAACACAGAGAGATAAAGAAGCACATCGTGCCGGAACACACAAGACGAAATGGTTAAATCTGCTATGATAAAGTGGGCACAGGATATTGGGCATAACATCATGTTTGAGGACTGGGAAAGGTTGTGGACCACTGGGCTGAACTTCACTGCATGTAATGCTTTGAAGGAAAATGTAATGAAAATGATATATAGATGATACATGACCCCAGTTAAACTTGCCAAAATATACCATTCGTCTGATAATAAATGTTGGAAATGTAAAGAAAATGATGGAACATTCTTTCACCTCTGGTGGACCTGCCCTAGAGTGAAGGCCTTCTGGGAAATGATATATAATGAGCTGAAAAAGGTATTTAAGTATACCTTCACCAAGAAACCAGAGGCCTTCCTCTTGGGTATTGTCGGCCAGAAGGTGTTAAAGAAGGACCGAACATTTTTTATGTACGCAACAACAGCAGCAAGGATACTCATTGCCAAGAATTGGAAGACTCAAGATCTACCCACACTGGAAGAATGGCAGATGCAGCTGATAGACTATATGCAACTGGCAGAGATGACCGGCAGAATCCGTGACCTGGGAGAAGAAAGGACTGAAGAAGACTGGAAGAAATTTAAAATTTATTTACAAAAATATTGTAATTTGATTGAATGTTAAGAAGGATGCTTGATCATAAATAACTGGCCACCACTAAACTAGATTGGAGTTTGATGATAAGTGAGATTAAGGAAAAGACAAACCCTTTGGGAGAACTATTAGATTATATTTAAACGAGTGGATATAAGATTGCAAACAAGATGATAATTTGCTTGAAAAAACTTTATAACACTGTAAGTGGGAGCAGGAGACGTGAGGAAGTCTAAACAAGTTATGAAATTCTGTTATGATATAAGCAATGTTGTTTGTTACTTATGCTTTTCTTTTACAAAAATCTTAATAAATAGTTATATAAAAATAAAAAATAAAAAAGAAGCACATCGTGCCTTTAATATAATGCATTGTATGGCCACAAATATGTGACGCTTGACTGTGACTGACAGCTGAGTGCACAGGACACAGAGAAGCTCCATTCATGTTGATTAACACACTATTAAGTAGTCATGAAGCCATATTAAATCCCTGCTTTTTTAAATGGTGCTGTGTGATCCCTATTGACCAGCAGGACTCTCCAGCATGCAGTGTAATAGTTCACTCTGGAAGTTTTAAGGCAGTTTTGGGAAAGAATACATGGTGTCATACAGAATTTGCACTGGAGTCTTATAGCTTAGTGGCTCCAACTTTGAATTCCTAGTAGCAGATGATGGATCAGGCAGCAAGTAAGAGGAATGAAAGACCTCTCTCCCTCTGAGACTCTGGAGATCTGCTGCTCATCGGAGGGCTGTAGATGCACAAGTGATCTAATTTCAGGTAGCTTCCTAGGTTCACCTCTTTCAAAGCATTGAGCTGTACTCAGAGGAGACTCAGGGAATCATTGAACTTAATGCACTTGACTAACTTGAGTCCATTCATTTCTATTCTGAGTAGAACTTAGGTCACATCTACACCTTATATTAAAAGCACTTTAACAGTCATGCCCCCCCCAAGAATCCTGGGAAACTGTAGTTTACCCTCCACAGAGTTACAGTTCACCACACCCCATTATTTGTTTGGGTTAGCCATGTGTTTTATACATGCTTTAGGTAGGTGTATGGTGTGATTGTGACCCATTGTCTTGGAGAGGCTGTGATAAATTTCTGTCTTCAGTGTTAGATCTGTCATGTGGCCCATTCATTTTTATTGTGTGTTGTATTTATGTCACTGTTTTATTGTGTGTTGTATTTATGTCACTGTTTTCAATGTGCTGTAGGTCGCTCGGAGACCTTCAGGTTGCAAGCAAGTCTAATAAGAATAATAATGATGATTCACACATCCATGTTGACATGGTAAAGTGACATCCATGGTAAAGTGAAGAGCATGCACACAGGAACCCTTCCTTTAATCAACCTCTTTTTCGGGTGCCAAGATTGTCCATAAATTATCTCTCAGAAAAACAACCACCAGGAATAAAAGAGAGAGTGGGAGAGAGAACTTTTTTCCATTCTGTTAGTACATGATCTATGAGGACTACATAGTCTAAATCTTTACTAGATGCTAACTGGCGTCCCTTTGCTTTGATGGCTGCTCATTTGGCTGCCCTAAGAACTCCACAACAGCATTATTTGCAGTTATTAGAGGAGGTAATCAGTTTGCAAATGGAAATCATTGTAATATCCTGCAAGGTCTTGAACCAACTGCTGTTGCATGCAGAAAACTTGCTGTGTACAGCAACCCCTGTGTTCTGTGTTTAATTAGTAACATATTAGGATTATTGCTGAGCAATAGGCAGGCTATTGAAATAATTATTATGGTAATATGGGGTTTGCTGATGCTAAGTGCACGAGCGTGGCATTTGGATAACATGGCATTCAAAGCCCTGTAGCGCATACAAAGAACAAATGACTGTGTGCGAAAAGGAAGCCGCTCCAGGCATTAGAGGCATTCCTCAAACATATTAACAGGGGCAGGGCATCCTGGCATGTCCAATACATGTTTTGTTTTTCAGTTAGCATGGAGTGAAGGTGCTCATGCAATGCATTACACAGGGTTTAGAGGACATAAGAATTCTTATGTGCAGTCAGGCAGTGGCCAGTATGGGATTTTCTGGTTCCCACCAGGGGTGGCCAGTCAGAAGCAGCATGTCTAGTATATATATATTCTGAGGAGGGAGGATGAAGAAGAGGGTTCGGGGAGGGGGGTATCCAACTCTGTCTTTCATGCACAAGTGCAATGGAAGTGGTGGGGAGGGGGGAACAATTTGGGAGGGTGAAACGCTGGTCACCTGTTGTGGTACTTAAATGGGAACCAGCATGGTATAATGTCGGACTATGAACTGGGAGAGGGACGCGGGTGGTGCTGTGGGTTAAACCACAGAGCCTAGGACTTGCCAATCAGAAGATCGGCGGTTTGAATCCCAGCGATGGGGTGAGCTCCTGTTGCTCGGTCCCTGCTCCTGCCAACCTAGCAGTTCAAAAGCATGTCAAAGTGCAAGTATATAAATAGGTACCGCTCCCGCAGGAAGGTAAACGGTGTTTCCGTGTGCTGCTCTGCTTTGCCAGAAGTGGCTTAGTCATGCTGGCCACATGACCCGGAAGCTGTACACCAGCTCCCTCGGCCAATAAAGCGAGATGAGCGCCGCAACCCCAGAGTCAGCCACGACTGGATCTAATGGTCAGGGGTCCCTGGGACCCCTGGGAGACCAGGATTCAAATCCCCACTTGGCCATGAAACTCACTGGGTGACCTTGGGGTGATCACTGTCTCTCTTAGCTTAGTCTACCTCACAGGGTTGCTGTGGGGAGTGGAGAACCATACATGCCATATTGAGCTCCTTGGAAGAAAAAGTGGGATATAAATGCAGTTAATAGAAGAGCATGATGCATCATTTTTACTTGATTGGTAACTGATGGGTAGTCAGAGGTATGCCATGGCTCATGCTTTTCTGGCTATCAAAAAATGGCCAGGACAGCAGCCAAAAAGTCTAGCTTTTGGACCTTCATTCTTTTTCAGCCTCTGTGCCATAAAGGTACCATAAATTCCATCCACTACTGTAGATGCATCTTCACTTAAAGGTTTCCTCAACGCACAAACACCTTATGCCAGCTGATCCTCCCTTTTAGTGTGTTACCCCAAATTTCGGTATTTTGAGAGACGGAATAACTTTCATCCTCCTTTTCAACCTCCTTACACAATTTATGTGCTTATCAAGAGGACCGTGTCTAGTTCTGTCTCTCTTTTCCCTTAAGCTAATATGCTTACTTTAAATCTTTCCTCAAATGGATGGGGGCAACTGTCAAATCACACTGACATTCTCAGCATGTGCCAAGAGAACTGTGGATCTATCTGTTACACAAGGAGCTGTTAATTTATATGGTCAGCACATTCTACATCAGTGGTTCTCAAATATTTTTCTCCCCTGTGGACCACTAGATAAACCTTTTTTTTTAAAAAAAAAAAAAATTCTGCAAATCAAAGTGCATTCATAACATTATTTTCATTACTGTGGCCCTTTCTTTAACTGGTAGTTTTTAAATGGAGAATTAGTAGACTGTGCCAGCTCCGTATTCTGAAAATCATGGGCACTAAGCTCACATCTTATTAGCGTGTTCAGTAACCAGGCCTTGGTTAAAATTAGCCTGTATGTCAACTGTTAGAGAAGGCAAATGAAATACCTACGAGGTCAATACAGATATTCTGGATTATTCCAAAAGCCTTTTGCAGACTCTGCAAAAAGAAGTCATGGACAACCAGTCTGTGAACCTCTGCACTACAGGAATATTTTAATGACACCCCTGTCCAAATGGAATATTCTGAGTGAGACCATCACTTTTTCCATCAGCACCTCTGCCTGTAGACTCACTGACACAGTTTTTCTGTTTAACTTTTCCAGCTCAACACTGTTGATTCACCAACTTGCTTCTTGTTGCTCTCTTCCTTCAACATTTCCACTCCAAGATCATTTTGGATCTTCACTGCCCAAATGAAAAAGCAATCAAGGTTTCTTGTTATTTAGGGGGGGGTATCCCTTGATGTGCCATTGGTAATTAATGTTAGATGAATTTTCCTATGAACCAAAACAGCACACACTGTATGCATGCATGCATGCATGTATGTATGGTTTTTTTCAGCCAGAACCTCTCTTTTCTTACCAGCACCTCTCAGGTGGGTACCATTTCAATTCTAAGACTACAAGGGAGGTGTTCAGAGTGAGTTCTGGCACCTCTTTTTCTATATAAAAAAATTAGCACTATATGTATGTATAGGAAACTCACATTCCTCTGGGGAAAATAATGGAACCAGACCGTGTGTGTGTGTGTGTGTGTGTGTGTGTGTGTCTGTGTAACAACTCCTTCTTTTATGGACAAAGGGAAAAAAGCAGCCAACTCCTTCAGGGTTGCCAGTAGCAACCCACAGAGAGTTGTTCGGAAAGACAAAAAAAAATACATAAACAGGAGATTGCACCATGTCAGGGCCCTTGAGTGATTAATCATATTTGCACAAAATAAATGAGCAATGTTCTTTAAGTGTACCCAGATCTTTTCAGCGTGGAGAGCGCAGCTCTTCTGAAATGAGAACTGCAGTGTCTCCCAGCTCCTTTGTATCACTAACTTTTCCTTGCCCTCGCTGGTGATCACAAACTTTGAGTTAGCCAGTGTGATTCCTGAACTGCAGCCCTTCGCTCTGTTAAGAATTTGTTGGTCAATATCTTATATTGGACTAGGAAAGAGCTAATTTAACACAAAACTTTCTTCTCTCTGCTTCCTAAACACGACACTCATGCAATCTTGACCACACATTTGTGTGGATCGTGGGATGTGAGGCGGAATACAGAGGTGATGGCAGTTCCCCCCCCAAGTGTGGGTCTGGAGCCCTTCCGCTACCCAGTGCACCCTTAAATTTTTCATGGGCTGTATCCATGGCCACCTAAATCACAGCAGAGGTGGAGGTGCGCCAAATTTTGATGCCACTAAAGGAGCCGCTGATATTTGAGACCTCCAAGATCCGCCACGGATCACAAGTTACAATATTGATGCAAATAGGTGCCTGAAGATGGATGAGGTCACTAGTGTAGAAAAAATAACAATTGTGCAAAGCAACAATCAAAAGGGATTTTTAAAAAGATGGTTCAAAGTAACTTCTTCATTTAAATGATGGATCTATGCATGCAATGGATGAAGAATGATCCAGAACCAGCTCCCATCTAACATTTGCCACTGATTTCTTGAAAAGAGGAGATAGATTTAAAGCTGAGAAACAGTAGAGGGTAGGATTGCCATAGTCTCAGTCTCACACTTGCAAAATGGGAATAGAGGTGATTGACTTCCCGGTGTTGTGAGAGCAAGAAATATCAACAAGAAACACTATTTGCACATTCAACAATGCTGTGTGAATGGTTGCTTTGGCATAAAGATATTAATGCCAAAAAGCATACATCTATGATAAAACTGCAGTGATTATGGGGTGAGTTTGCCTGCTGATGTGCAGAAGAGAAGAGGAAGAACTGTAGTGGAAACAGTACTATATCCAGATGTCTGTCTACATTATTGCATTGGGAGCCAGAGCTCATAAAAAGCTCTGTCTAGGCAGATGCTGTTTCCTCCTCTCCACCCACCTTTCTAAACTTTGCCTTTCATCTTGGGGCAATGCAAAAGGCCTCTGCAAATGCTTCTTGCTCCACAATCACTTCTCATTTGTTTATTCATTTCTTGCAGTCTGGAGTTGTTCTGCCTACAGACCTCTGGAGTTGCTCTGATTACTTTGTTATCTGATTAATGGGAGTAAAACAAATTCACTATGACAGATTCTAAGATTTTTTTTAGAAAATATATACAAATATTTAATAAACATTACAAGCATTACACACACACACGCACAAGAGAGCATCTTCGCAGTTTTAACATTTGAAAATCTTTCATACTTGCAACTCTTCCAATCTTCATTCTGGAAAAAATGTGTTTCCTAAGTGAAAAGTATTCAGTTGTTCTCTCAAGTCATGCTTATACAATACATATTTCTTTGTCTTTTGATACCCCCCATCTTTTTGTGCCCCCTACAAATAGGTGAATATGTAATACATTACTATTTATTGAGCCATCGCTACCACTGAACCTTTTACACACTTAGAAGACAGTTTCTGTTATTCTTGAAGAGAAAGTGAAATACTGATGATTTTGCCCTTACCTTCAAGCCATAAGATAAGACAGCGAGAACCACGAACCAAAGTGCTGACTTCACGTCTTGACCTGTATATCCAAAAGTTTCCACGTTTTTGCTCCTCTCTTCTGCCTCTTCTCACTTCTCCCTGCTTCCTGCCAGACTGCCCATCTCCATGGGATCTCTGGAGATACCCAGACAGAAAGCAAGGCTAGTAGGGTCTTGCCAAACCAGCATGGATCCCCCCAGTGGAGAAGAGGCACTCTCTCTCGGAATCTCCCCCCACCAAGAAAGACTATTTCTGTTCTCAGACAGAACCTCCTGAGGCTAAGGAGGGTCAGCCTCTTGGAAAAAGGGACATTGACTGGGTAGGAGCTCCCACCCTATGGATTTAGCCTTTGCCTTCTCGGAGAGAATGTCCTCCAACTTCTCAGGAGAGCAGCTTGAGTTGGGCAAAGCTCTTATGCCGCTCCGTTTAAGGGAGACAGGGTTTCTTGAAGTGGGGTTCATGTGAACAGGGCGCTCCTCCCTTCCATTCTCTTGTAGAGTTTAAAATAACAATAGGAGGAGGAGATAAGGGAAAGGGAATCTTGAAAGGTGAGCCCAAGCTTTGTGATGCTGTTCCGAGCAGCAAAAGCTCTGGAGATCCTTCCCCTCCTCCCACTCCCGTCGGCTTCCCAGGGAATAGTGGCCGCTGGCTGGCGAGGAACTTGCTGAGCGCACCTCAGCCGGAGTTGCCCTGCCTCTTCTCAGAATCCAAACGGAACACCCGGGAGACGCAGAGGTGGGAAGATAATTCAGCACCAAGAGGACGGACAGCTCCGACGGAGTCGGCGAAAGGGAAGGAAAAGAAGAGGGAGGAGGCGGTGGCTCAGGTTGGGGCGGAGACTCGTGTGTGTGTGTGTGTGTGTGTGTGTGTGTGTGTGTGTGTGTGGTATAGTGTTGACGGGTAAGAAACAGACCGTGACCCGCCTGGCACTGCTACAAGCCCTAGGCAGCCAGTGGCACACGATTCCCTTACGTTGAAGGGAGCAGCTGCTTTGCACACGCAGGAGCACCCCATCGGCACGGACCTCCGATGCAGCTGAGTCTGGTGTCAGGCACACGAGGAGTGCGGGGGGGGGGGAGCGCTCTAAAGTCACAAGCAAAGATCGAGAGACAAAAGGATGTCGAACTAGAGGTGAGAAAGAGATTCAGAACAGATTAGAGAGCTGCGGGACAGATCGATAGACGGAGCTTTGATAGGACCTCGGAGAAGCTCCCAAAGGGATACACGGAAAACCGCCATTCATCCTAATGGAGAGAAGTATCTGGCAAAACCAAAATATATTGATACACATGTAGAAATGGGAAGATTTCAGCGGAAATGGGGGGGGGGGTCACAGCGCTGTTTGCGTGAATGGAAGAAGGGGTGCAGAGAGACGAGTTAGATGGATGCAGGGGGAAATCTCAAACAGACACTAATGGGTCAGGGTTGAGAGGGACGACCGAATGGTGCTGAGGAGCTGTTCAGATGCATACAGACGACCCTGGGTTGCTTTCAACACACAATGTCCTTAGACTGTTGCACTAAACACTATTGCGTCCATTTATCCTGGAACATGATGGAACGGCAGAGAGCCCTAAAAATGATGATGCATGTAGCCTAGCTTTATGTTCCCAACAGCTGGAAGCTCACAAAAGGTCATGGAGGTGACAGCCACCACAGCCTCATTGCCTTCCCTCAGCACCTGGGCCTTGGAGGTTGGTTGGCTTTAAATGTGGATGTTTCATTATCATGAGGAAGTTGGGTATTAGCCTGGTAAAGAGGAGACTGACAGGAGATATGATAGCCACCTTCAAATACAGTGGTACCTCTGGTTACGTACTTAATGCGTTCCGGAGGTCTGTTCTTAACCTGAAACTGTTCTTAACCTGAAGCACCACTTTAGCTAATGGGGCCTCCCACTGCTGCTGCGCCGCCGCCACTTGATTTCTGTTCTCATCCTGAAGCAAAGTTCTTAACCCGAGGAAATATTTCTGGGTTAGCGGAGTCTGTAAGCTGAAGTGTATGTAACCTGAAGCGTATGTAACCCGAGGTACCACTGTATCTAAAGGGCTGTCACATGGAAGATGGAGCAAGCTTGTTTTGTCCTGCTCTGGAGAGTAGGATTCAAACCAATGGCTTCAAGTTACAAGAAAGGAGAGTCAGACTCAACATCAGGAAGAACTTTCTGACATTAAGAGCTGTTCAACAGTAGAACAGATTCTCTTGGAAGGTGGTGAACTCTCCTTCATTGGAAGTTTTTAAGCAGAGGTTGGGTGGCCATCTGCCATGGAAGTTTTAGTTGAGACTTCTGCACTGCAGGGGGATGGACTAGATGAGCCTCAGCTTCCCTTCCAACTCTACAATTCTATGAGTCTATGATCATGGCTAGAAGCCGCTCACAGGCATTTCCCCCTAGGAATCCTTAAAAATTAAATCCTTTAAAACCTGTCTGATCTA
This sequence comes from Podarcis gaigeae, assembly GCF_964106915.1. Lineage (NCBI taxonomy): Eukaryota > Metazoa > Chordata > Lepidosauria > Squamata > Lacertidae > Podarcis > Podarcis gaigeae. The sequence goes on along the minus strand of NC_139692.1, from coordinate 19,260,841 downwards.
GTGACAATTGGAACAGTGAGCCCCACATGAATTATGTACAGAAATGTCTGTCCAGAACTGACCAATCAACTTTTGTTGATGACTCCTGAGGAAAATACCTCTTTAGCCACACTGATCATAATTGTATCCCTTTAGTCACTGCTTCCAAACTAAACAAATCCCAAGTGCTCCAGATGTTACTTGCAGGGAAGATGTGCCAACCCCTTGGAACCACAGAATTGTTCAGTAGGAAAGGGACTCGGAAGGTATCCAATCTTATGTGGTCTTCAACCTTGGATCCCCAGATGCTGCTGGACTACGGTCCCCATAATTCCCAGACAGCTTATCCAACTGTCAGGGTTGAAGGGAGTTGTAGTCTGACAGTATCTGGGGACCCAAGGTTGAAGAACACTGATCTAGCCCATAGTTCCTCCTCAATGTAGGAATCACTCAGTGACAGCATTTCTGACCACCATCTTCTGTAGCAAACAGTTCCACTGTTGAGCAGCTCTTCCCATTAGGAATCTTCTCCTAAAGTTTAGCAGAAATCTGCTTCCCAACCATTTCCTTTGGTGGGTTCTAGTCCTGCCCTCTGGGATCTTTTCTATATTCTCGCTTGGCAGCTGCTCAGAGATCTGAAAATGGCTATTGGGTTTCCCTTCATCCTCTCTCTTCTCCAGGGTAACCATCCCCATCCCCCATCCCCCTCACCTTCAACCATACTTAATCAGGCTTGTGCCATTGCAACGCTGCACCATTGCATTGTCCTACAGATTTCACTGCCCTAGCTCACCTCCGTGAATCACAACATTGCAATAGTACAAAGCCCCCTGCAGTTGATCATCTCCACTTTTTCCTTGCCCAGCAGACCAAGGCATGGAATTGTCAGTGTTTTGCCCGCACTACCCCTATTGTATACTTTACAGTGACCTTTACTTATTCATTTACTAGTAGTCTCATACCCAGTGTTGGTTGAGAATTCGAAGGAACCAAAAAGATGGGTGCAGATCCTCAGAGAACAGATGGGCAAACAAATTTCCAGAAGACATAATAGATTATGATATATTTATATTCCACCTGTCCTCTGAGGAGCTGAAGATGGCATGGCAGACATGGTTCTGCTGCTCTCCATTTTATTCTCACAGCAACCTTTTGAGGTAGGTTAGGCTGAGACAGTGACTGACCGAAGGCTGCCCAGTGAGCTTCATGGCTGAGTGGGGAGTTGAACCCTGGTCTCCAAGGTCCTAGTCCAGTGCTCCAAACACTACTACACCACACTGTCCCCAACCAGCACACCAGAGCTGATGGAAGCATCTGTAGGGCAGCAGGTTGTAAGGAAGGCTGCTTTACAATATCTGCACCTTTAGCAAAATCTTCTTATGCTGAGTAGCAATGTCTTTTTCTTACGCTTCCCAAGTAAACTAGGGAGCATTTCTGTGTTGCCCTTTCCATCTGTCTAATATAATCTGCTTTCTGCTCAAACTGCAGTAGTTATAGGTCACCTCTTATTATATATTTATCCCTGGGTCTTAATATCCTTTTGTGCTTCATCACAGAGTCAATGCATTCATTTCCCGACGAACAACAGGCAGTGTGAGGCATAAATTATTGCTTTCAGATATTTCAGCTTCTTCTAAGCTCAGAAAGCCACTTGTAATTATTTTAGACCACTGTGCCTTTTAGCAACCCCCTCCCCCCCACCCGCAATTCTCTTTTATATCCAGCCACTGGCAGGGAAAGGGGGGGGTGGCAGGGTTAGAACAGAAAAATAGAGGTGCTGTTAAAATAAAATTGCAAGTGCCACAGCAGAGCTGGGAACAGGAGACACTACAGATTAGGACTTTGCTTTCCATTGATTCTTTATCACGTGTCAAGGCTGTATGTGCCAATCAATACAGCCATTTTTATTTACAGGCTTCAATAATGCAGTGGGGGTGTTGTGCAGCTGTCCCTAATAATCTTATTTATATTGGCTGTCACCTCGTTTTTCCTCTCTCATTAAGAACGGTTCCGTGCCTGCCTGCCCATGTGATGGAATGAATGACAAGAGAACAGGGAGCCTTCTGGACCACAACTACCACCATCCCTGGCCATTGGCCGTGCTGGCTGCTCAGAGCTGGAATCCAACAGCATCTCCCCAGGCTCCCCATCCCTGAATTAGAATACACAAAGTCGTCTGCTGGATCAAACTTGTGTGTGTTCCCATGTGACCCAGCATCCTCTTTTGAAGAGCTCCAAGCCATATGCCTCTGAGGCAACCACAGATAGTGCACGAAGACAACAGACTTATTCTGCCATTCCCCCTGTATCCCTTGAGAAGTAGACTGCACCCAAGCCTGGAGGTTGCATCTTAGTCATCCTAAAAATCACAGCAATCTCAAGAGAGTTACACTAGCTACATTATACCCAACCACCCTCAGTCCCTAGATCTCATGTTCCTCCTCCATTCTTACAATCAAGCTACTACTGCACATACTCAATGTAAGAGACCAAGGCACCACACACACACACACACACACACACACACACACACAACAAAAAAACACCACACCACATTAGCTTTTGTTCTAACTGCTGAATGAACATCTGTAGAATATGAACCTTTTTTTCTGAAGCTCATATTCTTGATGCTAACAAGAGACAGAGAATGCATCAGATAGTGGACTTGTAAAAGGGTAAAAGAGTGTTGGGAAATGATCCATAATGAATTGGGAGGGGTGTTTAAAAGTACTTCCCCCCCAAAACCCCCCCCAGAGTAATTTCTGTTGGAGATAATTCAGACTGAAATCCCCATGTGTCAAAAAAGGTTATTTATGTATGCTACTACTGCAGCCCATGTTTTGTTAGCCCCCAAATGGAAAATGAGTGAGGTCCTAACCAAAAAAGAATGGCAACTTAAGTTGACAGAATACGCACGGCTCTCAGACTAATAATAATAATAATAATAATAATAATAATAATAATAATAATAATATATTTATACTGCACCTATCTGGCTGGGCTTCCCCAGCCACTCTGGGCGGCTTTCAACAAAATATTAAAATACAGAATATAGAATATATAGAATAAAAGAACAAGAAGAACATATGTTTAGAGAAGATTGGAAAACGTTTATTGAATATATGGGAAATAATTGTGTACAGCTGAAAACGCTGGCAGCATTAAGATAAATTCAACAGTGGAAATAAGTTGTGACGGATGGAATAATGGAATACTGAATGGTATAGTTTCTGTAAAATATGCAGGGATTTATGATATGTAAAATGAACCGTGGAAAGAGAAGAAAGGAAATCATTGATACCTTAAGGATGTAAAATGAGTACTTTAAATTGTAAAACAGAAAACATAATAAAATTATATGCAAAAAAGAGAGAGAATGCATCAGAAGGTGGCTGGGAGACCTGTCCCCAAGTTACAAACCCCGATAGTTGAGGATTTTCCAGGTAACAAGTAGTCAGACATTTAGAGAGAGAGATTGTGAATTAAATTATTATATAATTAAAATATACTTGGGGAAAGCAGTACTGAGTCTCATGCTTCAGGCATACAGCCTGTCATTACAAATTAGGGCAAGAACTGCAGGGAGTGGGGGAGGGACCCAAAGCATTATCCTGAAACTGGGAGAAGCTAACCCCCAGTTCAGGGTTTCATCTCTCCACCAGCAGCCCCCCAGTTCACAAAGAACTCACAGATTTGGGTGGCAAATGCAAAACAACAACAACAATGTAGAGACAGTGCTGGAGAAGGTAAAGCCAAACATTCTGCTAGGATGCAAAGCACTTCTCCCTGGCCCTGTAGTGAGGGGGGGGTTAATCCTTGACTGCAGTTGTGCACATATTAAATGAAGTGTGTGTGTCTACCTGTCTGCAGCCTGTGTGTACATGTGGGGGGGGGCATGGTAGCCACACCCACCTTTGCCCCTGCCCACCAGTGGCATATGGTCTCTGAGGACTGTGCAAGGGTGAATGAGGCCCTCATACTTAAAAGGCGAGCCACTCCTTGCTAAAACGTCTTGTTGGAGCAATGCTTCTTTAAATACCCTGTTGCTTATTTAAGCATCCTATTTGCTTGAAACTGCAGACATTGGTGAGCATGCAAAGGGCATCGACAATGGAAGGCAATGGGCTTCCCAGAATCATTTTGCCAGCTTGTGTTCCCAAAATAGGCTGCTAGACTAAGGTAGCAGCAGTGGTGGAGACAGTGATCAGGGTTTCTAAAATTCTGCAGAAAACGGATGCAAAAACCAATGGAATTGGTGCCTTCCTCTGTGGTGGCCCACACTTATGGAAGCAATCTCTGCACTGAGGTGTGTTATGCACTGATATTACTGCCATTTCACTCACAGTTGAAGGTGCACCTATTTGCCCAGGCCTTTGGGAGGAAATGAGGTTTAGCGCCTGATGCTTTGTTCTCTGAATTTTCCATTCACCAGCCTCTCTGAAGGATGATTATCAATGGTTTTAAGTACTGATTTGCTCTGTTTCACATGTGTGGGATTTTAGAAATGCTATTGTTTTAATGATGTGTGTACCTCCACTTGGCGAATGGTGTGCTATAAATAGATGAATGAATGAATGAGCGAGTAAGTGAGTGGGTGGGTGAATGAATGAATGAATGAATGAAAAAAATAAACAAGATTCAGGACAGAAGAGGGAAAGGACTTATTCACACCATGCCTTCATGGAACTCACTGCCACAAGGTGTAGCAATGGCCACAAGCTTAGAAAGTTTAGAAGGGAATGAGACAAACTGATACACCTTTTCGTCAGATCAATTCTGCCACGAGGACTGTACAGAACATCCATGTTCAGTGACAGTCTACCCTGAGTACCAGTAGCTAGAGAGCTGTTGCCTTTATGACCTGCTGTGACTTTCCTGGAAGTATTGAGCAAGATAGTGCTGTCCTGGATGGACCAATGGTCTGACTCATCCAAAGGGCAGCTTCACATATTCATATATTTGTCGGCTTCCTGGAAGCAATGGATTGACTGCAGTTGGAGGAAAAGGATACTGGATTAGATGGGCTTTTCTCCTCTGGTGAATGCATGTTGGGTAGGAAAGGGTGGTGGTATTTGGGAGACACAAATCTAATTCTGACAGTAATTCAGCTGGGAGGTGTGAAATTTGACTTATTAATGCTAAGTAAGTCAAATAGTGCTTCAGAATTAATTATACAATATGCTTTCTGGCTGGAAGGAATTCTCTGTAGTTTCAGAGCGGAAATTAAATCGTGGGTAGATTGCTCAGAAAGAAGCCTTCGTGGAAGGACCACACTGGAATAACCCCAGCACAGGAACCCATTAACACTATCAGTGTAACATCTGACACAGAAAACTAAAGCGGTATGTGGTGGTGTAAGCTTTTGGGTCCTGAAAGAAAGAGAGCAACCCATGTAATGCTAAGAGCTACTTTACTCAGTCAGGTCATGTATGTGGTATAGATGTTCAATTAGCGTGTAATCAGAGGATTCAGAGAGACAATTTTCTCCCCAGGAAATGAGCAGAAGACTCTTTAGCTGCCATGTGCCATGTGCCAATGGCCTGGCCCATCCAAAGGCAGTTTAAAGAAAATGTGATGAAAATGATGTATACGTGGTATATTACACCCGTAAAGTTAGCGGAAATGTATAAAGTTAGTAATAAATGTTGGAAATGTAAAGAAAAAGAAGGAACATTTTATCACATGTGGTGGGAATGTAAAAAGGTGAAAAGCTTCTGGGAGATGATATATAATGAGATGGGAAAAATGTTGAAATATACATTTATAAAGAAACCAGAAGCATTTTGACTTGGCAAATTGATTCTAAACCAAAGGCCAGGCGGAACAATTCTGTCTAACAGGCCCTGCAGAAAGAAATCAGATCCCGCAGGGCCCTGGTCTCATGAGGCAGAGCGTTCCACCAGGCTGGAGCCAGTGTTGAGAAGGCCCTGGCTCTAGTTGAGGCTAATCTAACTTCTTTAGGCCCGGGACCTCTACGGTGTTGCTATTTATGGATTTACAATTATTTATTTACAATCTTAGTTTCAGAAGTACATCCCTAAGGAATAGCTGCTGCAGAGCAACAGGAGAGAAAGGATGCTGGCTTTATGTTCTGCCCCTGGGAGGCTACTATGGGATGCAGGAGGCTGGAACAGGTGATGGTACTTTCTTTTTGCAAACATAATTTTTATTGATTTCAAACCACAACAAACAAAAATAAAAATATTTACAGGTGATGGTACTTTCAGCCTTCGTAATATTCAGAAGTTGCACTTTCTGTCTGGTACGCAATGCGTGGAAAGTAGAATCTAGATTCTTACTGAGAACAAATCAGCAGTATATCCCACCGGTCCCTGGAGGTTCAACCAACAGGAGCCATGAGTGTTCCCCTCAAAAAGGGCACTGAAAATGTTAAAACATTTCTGATTAATAGTCACTTAAACACACTCACTCACAGCCCTCACACGCTATAGCTTTAAACTGCTTGGATTTTCTGGAAGTGGATATTAACTCCCCTGCTCTCCCCTGAAGGGCTGTTTGAAGATAAACGAAGTTGACATTATTATATGCAGAGACTTGAATATGAAAATAAATCCTGTACATTATACCTGTAACTCTTCACTTTATCATAATCCGTTCTTCCTCGTGACTCCCTCCAGTTCCTCAAAGACCTCTCTTTTTGTAGCCCTTGTCGGCAAACTCTGTTAATTTAAACAGAAATTGCTGCTGCTGTAGAAAACATTTCCTTTAGGATTTCTTCTTCAAATGCAAATGAGTGTAAGGAAATAAACAGTAGTTTGTTAAATAAGCATATTTGCCTCCCCTTCTTTTGAAAGGTGGGGGACGTCTCTTTGTGCCATGAGTGGCTGGAAGGTTGGGTGGGTGAAGTGGGGAGGGGGAGAATTAATTTCCTTCTTGTGGATGAAGCCTGACCAGATGCTGCTAACAAGGGCTACAGATACTGGCATCGCCTTTTCTCCTTTTTGCCTTCATATCTGGATGATGGATGCTGGTCTTGCAGTACACAATATTTCCTAGCAGAGATAAGAGCTGAGTTTTCAGCCTCAGGAGTAATGAAGATGGCCAGATACCCAAAAGAGAGCAATTATTTTGGATTATGTGGGGATAGGGGAGGCGATGCAAAAGATGCTTCCTGGGCAACAGGAAGGAGATACTTTTCTTGAGCAGAGGTGTCCTTCCTAAATCCTTTCACTACCTGGAAGGTGCAATAATGAATAAGATATGGACAACAATGGCTGTGAGAGCTAGTGGTCATTTGTGTGGGCAAACAGTTTGCTTGCAAATTATTTCATGTTTGGCTGAGAAAAAGAGAGCCAAGGAAAGAAAAACTGAGGACTGAGTGAGTGGGGCAAGTTGCTGGCAGAGGGTCACTTTAAACAACCCCTGGCACCTCCAGGTAGGGCTGGGAAGGCCTAGAGAACCACAGTGAGTCAGTGCAGAAAATACAGGATGTATCAATGGTTCAGCTCAGTATGACGCAGCTTTCTAGGTTCCTAGAAATAATGTGAGGCTAGAAATAGTTGGCAAAGGAGTGTGTGCCAGAATGGAACAGCATCTCCAGAGATACACAAGTGAACTGTAGCTCAGTGGCAAGTCTTACTTTGAACTGCAGGCCCCTAAGCTCCAATATACCTGAAGGAGTGTCTCCACCACCATGGTTCAGCCCTGACACTGAGGTCCAGCTCCGAGGGCCTTCTGGCATTTCCCTCACTGTGATAAGTGAACCAGATAGGGAACCAGACAGAGGGCCTTCTAGGTAGACACTCCTGCCCTGTGGAATGCCCTCCCATCAGATGTGAAGGAAATACCTCAGGTTAATAACTTAATTCGTTCCGGAGGTCCATTCTTAACCTGAAACTGTTCTTAACCTGAAGCACCACTTTAGCTAATGGAGCCTCCCGCTGCTGCCCCGCCGCCTGAACACAATTTCTGTTCTCATCCTGAAACAAAGTTTAAAACCCGAGGTACTATTTCTGGGTTAGTGGAGTCTGTAATGTGAAGTGTCTGTAACCCGAGGTACCACTGTATCTGACTTTTAGAAGACATCTGAAGGCAACCCTGTTTAGGGAAGTTTTTAATGTTTGATGTTTTATCGTGTTTTTAATATTCTGTTGAGCTGCCCAGAGTGGCTGCGGAAACCCAGCCAGGTGGGCAGGTTATAAATAATATTATTATTATTATTATTATTATTATTATTATTATTATTATTATGGCTTTCAATATTTCAAAAAGTAAAAACCAGGACACCCTGAAAATTGTTGAGCTTCTTTTTAGGAAAACACGAAAGTTTTTCAGCTTTTTTTTTTTAAACAAAAACAGCAAAAAGAGCAATTTTTCTATTGACTCACCTAAGATCCAGGACAAAGCACTGCCTTTTGGAAATCCCTACCCCTACCCCTGGACATCAATCCTGGTAATGTCTGGAAAAATCTGGATGTATGGCAGGCCTATATTAGTTTATATAGTGCTAGCAGTGCACACCATGTTGCATGGCTCCCGTGCTGGACTCTGCTAGCTGTCTCCCTGCAAATGGAGCCAGCCACAGCTTCCCAAAGACCATCTGCAGCCTCTGCAGCCAGCAACTCCTTCTGGTTTCTCTAGGCCTTTCTGCACTTGGGACCCTGTGATGATTTAAGTGGCAAGCCCACATATCCTGATGCATCAAGTCTAGGAATCTAAAACCAGCTGCTGAGTTGCAAGAAAGAGAAGCAAGAGGGGGGAAATAACAGAGGGAGAGTTCTACAAGGAATTGATCTCTCAACAGATGATGACTGGAAAGGTTAGAAAGTAGAGAAAGGCATCTTCAGACGATTATTCACTGTCACTCTTAAAGACTGGCAAAGAAGTGAGAAATCGATCCCCAAAAAAGCACAAAAGCTGATATGGTGGCAGCCATCCAGCTTTCGAAAAGCCCTCATTTTTCGTAGCTGGAGTTGGGTTAAGTAAGAGTTGATCTTATGGCCTATAAGTCTCAGCTTGGCAAAGGAGCTTTCGGTGGTTTCCCTTAAGCCACTGGTGCTTAGAGGAACAGCTACTTTAGTTGGCTTAGCTGCTGATGCAATATATAATAGTTGGTTGGGGAGTTTGTGTTGGACTGAAGCAGCATCTCCAAAGATACAGATGCGGACTGTAGCTCAGTGGCAGGGTACACAGAATGGGGACAGCCTGCCCATTTCTTCCACTTCCACTGTGCTGCCTCCTCCTCCTCCACAGCCCTGACCACATGCTCCCCACTACCATGGCCACTCAGCCCACTCCTGAGGCCCACCCTGGCCCACCATTGTGCCAAGCTTCCTCAGGCTTCCTCTAGGCAGTGATGGCACAAGCCACGGTGGTGGGAATTTTTTCCACCTCAAATAACAAAATGTCTTGGGCAAGCCTGATGTGGAAGATCCCAGCTTCAACCCCCAGCTTCTCCACATAGGGCTGAGAAGGTCTCCTGTTGGAAAGCATGGAGATCCATTGCTAGTCTGTGCAGACACTACTGAACTAAATGGGCCAATGGTTTGTCTTGGTAGAAATGTCTGGTGGCCTGCCTTCTATTGCACGAATTCACTTCCTAACCCTTTGCTCTTCACTTCACACCTTCCTCCATATCCCCTGCAGTTGGGTGGGAAGGAGGCTCTCTGGGTTGTGGCACAGCAAAGCTGGCTGGGGCTGATGAGAGTTGTAGTCAAATGCACCTTGAGGGTTCCTGGTAGGGGAAGACTGTTCTGTGGAATGTCCTCCCCAGACATTTCATCTCCTGACACCACCAACTCTGATGTCCTTTTGGCAGACGGCAAGGATTTGTGTGCTTTGGTATGTTTAAACATTTTCCCAGGGCTTGCAGCATGACTTATAGTTCATCAGTCATGATTCTTTTTTAATGGATTCTGCTGGAGTTTATGGATTTACTCATTTTGCTTGTTCTTGACTGATGCCTCTACAGCATGTACTGATTTTTATAGGCTGGTTTATTACAGTGTTTATATTCTTTGCAGCCCTGGAAGGGTGGCTTATAAAATGGATAATTGACTGAATGACACATCATTTGATGTTATATATACATAATGACTGGCATAAGAACATTAGAAGAGCCTTGGTGGATTGGATGGAAGGTCCATGCAGTTCAGCATCATCCCACTTTCCCAAAGTGGCTAGTCAGATGCCACCAGAAAAATCACAAGCAGGACATCAAGGCAATTGACCAGTCCTGTTGTTGCCCCCAGCAACTGGATTTTCAGTAGTGGCAGATTAACTCTGCACCCAGAGGTGTTTTTTTTAAAAAAGTTGATATTGTGATTAGTGTCCATTCATAGAATTATGGAAGGGATATCTAATCCTGAGTGATGCAGGAATCACAGCTCAAGAATCCTTGACAAATGGGCATCCAACCTCTGTTTAATAACCTCCAATGAAGGAGAGTCCACCACCTTCTCAGATGGTCTGTTCTACAGTTGAGCAGCTCTTACCATCAGAAAGTTCATCCTAATGTTCAATCAGAATCTTCTTTCTTGTCATTTGAATCCATAGATAGCCAACCCTCTGGAGCAGCTGAAGACAACCTTGCTCCATCTTCCATGTTGACAGCTCTTCAGATATCTGAAGATGCCTGTCACATCACATCTCAAACTTTTCTTCTCCAAGCAGAACGTACCAAACTCCCATAACTGTTCCTTATAAAAGCTTGATTTCCAGACAGAGCCATCCTCCATATTTCTTATTTCCCACAGTAACAACAACAACAACACTGGCCCTACTCTCTTGAGATGGAAGAGTAGCACAGGAAGCCTCTGATATGGACATTCAATTCAATGCATATGTTACAGTAGGGAGTCTGAGTGGGGTAAGGTGTCTCCCCTCAGATGAGGTCCCATTGGTCCATTTCATTCATCCATCCAAGAAACATCTTATCTTACCACTCATTCTGCTCTTATTTTTTACTTCTGGTGCTAAGATTGCTTCTGTTAAGATGTTCTGGTATAATCATTGTGCTATATCAAACCTTTCTATTCTGTTCTATATCAGAACTGTCATGTAATGACAAAACAAGCAGTGTTGAATCATCATAAAATTGCAGCGTTGGAAGAAATCCAGTGGACCATCTAGTCTAGGGCTGCCATATTGTAAAAAGTGAAAATCCAGACAGAAAAGTTGTTGAGCTTTCTTTGCTTGTTGTTGAGGAAGAAATTGGATGTTTTTGAGCTATTTCTGGGGAAGACCAGCAAAATCTACACTGCCGACATGGTCTGCCGTACATCCAGATTTTCCCAGACATTTTTACCGATTTCCACCCAGACACTGCTTGCATCTGCAGTATTCTGGAAAATTCCAGGCATATGACAACCCTAAACAGGAAACACTACTGTTTTGATCTCTAGCTCCTTGGGAACCATCAGGGAACATCCATCCCCAATAATTACAACCTGCCATGTAAATGTTGGTTGAAGGAAGCATTTACAGAAACTGGTCAAATACAAATTTTTTCCTTCACAAGGAAACATATTCATCACACCCCTAATTGTGCCATTTCATGTAATCCTTTGCTGGAAACTACCATTCAGACTCTTTCTGCAGACACCCAACCTGGATTTTTATTATTTTTTTGCTCCTGGGTAAATAATTACTCCAAGCATAACAATTTGCTTAAAACTGTGGCAGGTTTAATGATCATCTGGGGCTAAATGACAGCTCAGCGTGACAGCTGGTGAAAAGCCAGCCTCTAAATGACAACAGAAGCCACCTAAACAATCCCAATCCACTGGGAGAGTTCAACTTCAAACAAACACCAAACCTTCTTGCATTGTTTGCAAGCATTCCAAATGGTGTTGAATGTTTTCTCCACTTCACAAAGATGCGCAACATATGCCATGTTGGAGACCTCCTTTTCTTTCAGTAATTAATTGTGCCCAAATACCAGAGACTCTCCAGCAAAAGGCTGCCCTTTCTTCTTTGTGGGAAGATAAAAAATCTGTTTGTCTTATCAGAGCATTTCTCATCACCCTGTGCAATTAGTTGCAGCTGGAAAGCAGAGTTTAATTAAATTCTAGAGTGCTCACTAGATCTTTTCTCTGGAAGATGGTGGACAATGTGGTTAATAACAAAGCTTTTTGTCACATTTTCTGCTGTCCTTGGGCATGGGCAACATCTGAGCGAGGAATTGCTCCAGAGGCAAGGATATAATGAAGTACCACAAATGAGCAGCTCTGCAAGTTATCTTGGCAATTATAAATGTACAACACAGCCCCCGAGTTGAGCTGTCAAGAGGCCAGGATTCTAGAAATGACAAGAGTTCAGCAAAAGAAGCCGATGGATCAAGCTTGGGGCATTAAGATGGCAGAGGTGTTGTGAAAGCTGCAGCTAATGGGTCATGCAGACTGGATTGTTAGGAATATTAACAGAAGACATCAGACTGAACTGATGCAGAGTCCTGCGGGATTAAAATTTAAATAGGCATTTAAATAGGGATACAGAGGTCTCCACCAGTGAGAAGGTGTGGAGGAGCTAAGAAAGGTTAAGCTCTCCTGTCTGTTTCTGAAGCAGCATCAAACCCTAAATGGCTTTCCCACTTCTTTTTGGGAGACATATGTAACCCGCCCCTATTTCAAGGGTGCATTGATGCTGACAGGAGCCATCAAAGCATATCTTCTCCACCTTCTCCTTCCCTCAGGTACTCTTCTACATTCTCATCTTGGTACAGTGCTGTTCCTTTGGCCAACAACATCTCTCCATCTCCCCTTCTCCAGGCTGCCGTGATTCAAGCTTGGTGTTAGCCTTTAGCAGAGTTGTTCTTTCATTCTTTCCATTGAGAGAACATCCTGATGTGGGTTTGTCTGGTAATAAAGATGTGTTACATTGGGGGGGGCAGAAGGTAGATTGGCATCTCTTGTAGGTTTCTGGCACACTGGGAGTAGAGTGGCAAGGGTTTCTGGCTCTCAGATGTTTAACAACCCCCCCACCCCCAAATGCAGGGGGCTGAAATGAAAATTAACCAGAGGATGCTGAAAACAAATCCCTAAGCTCAGAAAGTACTCAGAGGGGCTCTGGTCGTTCATCCTAGGTAAAGGTAAAGGGACCCCTGACCATTAGGTCCAGTCGTGGCCGACTCTGGGGTTGCAGCGCTCATCTCGCTTTATTGGCTGAAGGAGCCGGCATACAGCTTCTGGGTCATGTGGCCAGCATGACTAAGCCGCTTCTGGCAAACCAGAGCAGCGCACGGAAATGCTGTTTACCTTCCCGCTAGAGCAGTACCTATTTATCTACTTGCACTTTGACATGCTTCCGAACTGCTAGGTTGGCAGGAGCAGGGACTGAGCAACGGGAGCTCACCCTGTCGCGGGGATTCGAACCGCAGACCTTCTGATCGGCAAGTCCTAGGCTCTGTGGTTTAACCCACAGCGCCACCCGCGTCCTTCATCCTAGCTATATGTTCTTTTTGTTTTCACATGGAAGGTGGAGGAAGCTTGTTTTGTCCTACTCAAACCAATGTCTTCAAGTTACGAGAAAGGAGATTCCGACTAAACATCAGGAACCTTCTGACAGAAAGAGCTGTTTGACAGTGGAATGGGCTCCTTGGAGGTTTTTAAACAGAGGTTTAAAACAGCCTGCCAGCTGCCTCCTCCTTAGTCTCAATGTTACTCCCTGTGAAACTCAGGGAGGAGTGTGTTGTGCTCAAAGCTAAAATCAGTTGGCTTTGCTTGTCTTTTATGTTCTGCTTCTACCCATTAATGGCTCTGGCTCCACCTTCTGTTGGCTTCCCTGCCTTCCGTCCTATCAGTTTCAAAGGGCACTGGCTGCCAGTGGATTTGACTGGTAAATCTTGGGGTGGGTAAACCAAAGTAGATCCAACCAGCCTGAAATCTCCCACCCTTCCACCCACCGCATTGCAGCATATGTTACATGGCGAGAAATGCAGAATAATTAAGACACCTAAATCTAATTAAAACAATGAACAGGAACAAAATGCCCAGAGCACTTTTAATACAATTGAGTTACAATTCAGTGTAACTCCTGGATAAGAATTCTCAATCGTCTGTCAAATTTCTAATGGGTATTCAACTGTTGCATCAACACCATGTTTTGTATCCACAGTTGTCTAGTTAATTGTGGTGCCAAAAAGTACTTTTCTTGTATCCTAGTTATTATTTATGATGCCCAGACAGCAGCGTAGGGAAGAAAACTCAGAAACTTTTCACCAGACTAGTATGCCTCCAGCTGCAGTAATGAACAGCATCTAAAATTCTACAGTTCCCTTTGCTGCAGAAATACCTCATAAGTAATAGCATAATGCTTGTTCATAGTCACTTGATAAAGAGACACTGGCTTGTTATGCAGAAGCTGGCACTTATTAGCTGAGATGGAAAAGAATGTTGCACAAATTTCATAACTCCAGGCAAAGGATATTATTAAGAGGCATGCACACACACACACACACACACACACACACACTTCAAAAAGTGTTATTGGTGAATCTTCAGTTGGGTGAACATTCCACACCCTTGTGAGGAGAACAGAAGTATATTAATCCAAATTTTATGAGCAAATTGGAAAATGTCCCTGTTCAGGTTCATTTCAGCTCTATAAGGAATCTATCCTTGAAATTAAAAACAGGTATTAATTTTCACTCAATCTGGATTTCCACCCTCTTTTTCCCATATTGCTTAGAATTGCACAGAGGCAAGAGTAAAGTGCTCTGCACATCTTTAGAGGCATTCAATGTATGATTGCATGGTTATTCCAAGGCCAAGTCCTAGTGCTCAAAGCAAGCTCCAGGGATTGGCTCTTGTTACCCCAAATGAAACTTGCAAAGGCATTTTGATTTTCAAGGGGAAACACATGATGAGGCACCTGCCATGTCATGTACAGAAGACAACAGTACTGGCAGTTGAATCAGCACCTGGGTAGTGTCCCTCACCACACCTGAGAGCAGCAGATCACCTGGCAGGGTGCAGAGCACCGCACATGGCACACGCCCCGCAAACAGAGGCTTCATCAAAGGGGCTCAAAAGGGATGCCTTCCACTACCCTCCAGTATTTGCCACCTGAGGCGGTCATGTCAGCATACCTAATGGCAGAGATAGCACAGGATAGTACGCACCCCGGAAATGATCTCTTTCAGCTTCTGCCTTCTGGAAGAAGGTATAGCGTTATAAAGGCCAGGACTAGTCGTCTGAGAAACAGTTTCTACACAAATGCAATTCTGGTTCTAAATGCAGCATAAGGGGTCTCTATAGTATTTTAAAATGGGGTTTTACAGTTTTTAGGGGGTTTTGAATGTTTTATGTAGTTTTGTGGTAGTTTTATGTAGTTTTGTGGTAGTTTTATGTAGTTTTGTGGTAGTTTTATGTAGTTTTGTGGTAGTTTTATGTAGTTTTTCAATTTCATTGTTCTGCATGGGACAATGACAATAAAGATATCGTATATCGTATATCGTATCATAGGGTTGGGCTCATTTTCCTCCTCACTTGGTTGGAGTTGTCATTCTGTTTAGACCACGTCATACTGGCAAAGGCTGGGAAGAGGCTGATTTTGGAGCTGGAGAAGAGCAGTTTGGTCCTCCTTTTTGGAGAGGTTCTGCACTCGCCAAGCTTAGGAACAGAAGAGCATTGAACAAAGCCTGAAACTGACCTCTCTCATTTGTGTGATGGTTACATCTTCACTGTATATTCACACACAAAATTGCGCTCTCGTGCTAGGGGACCACAACTCACATCGTTCTATTTAGGAAAGGTTACAGAAGGTAAGACACTTTCTCTGAAGCTCACCTCTCATTTAGTGGCCCAGTTCTTTGGGGGAAATAGGAAAACATCCATCTTCGGAGTTATTAGCCCATCTTCTTTCTCCATAACAAAACTCCCTCGTGGAAAAACTGACAGTGAAGAAGATAAATTCTGAACACAACATAATTTACTAGTGTGTATAACGATGGGCTTTTCTGCCTTCATAAAGCAGCCTTTTTATACTGCAGGTGTAAAAAGAAAAAAGAAAATAAGTTGGGCTGTGACTCTTCTTAGTTGTTCCCTTGTTAAGGCTTTTGTCAAGGTCAATAAAACCATGCAAATAAGTAACCCAAAACAGAAACTTCTCATCTTGATTAAATGCAGGAGAGGTAGAAAGCTCTAAAGAAGTAATTCTGGACACCATGTATAAAAATGTGATCAAATGTGAATTTAGACCTCACCAATTAGATTTGCATTCATGAGAAAACCAGAAAAATTGGACCACTCCAGAGTTAGGGAGGAGCTGCTGGAAGACTAGTCAGTCAATCAATCCATGCCAAACAATAACTAGTCCATAAATGTATTATATTATCAGTCTGATTTACAACATAGTGCACCAACTTAGTACAGTGGTATCTCTGGTTGTGAACGGGATCTGTTCCAGAGGCCCGTTCGCAACATGAAAAGAGCGTAACCTGCAGCGGCACGTCTGCGCATGTGCGGGTTGTGATTCGCCGCTTCTGCACATGCGCGTGACATCATTTTGCACTTCTGCTCATGCGTGAGTGGCGAAACCCAGAAGTAATCCTTTCTGGTACTACTGGGTTGCCTCAGGACATAATCTGAAAGAACGTAACATGAAGCAGACGTAACATGAGGTATGACTGTAGTTTTTCTTACTAATTAACCTCCCTCTCTTCTCAGTTTGTGAATTGAGGTTATTTCTGTGCTGCCTTTCAGCCAAAACGACCCTTAAGATGGCTCACAAAATTCAATAAAAGTACAGCTTACGTTTTGTAAGACAACAAAATCCTAGCAACATATTTAAAAATAACCATACACCCACCTCCCTGCTTCAAGGCAAAGACAGTAACACCCCCTACCCTATCAAAGAGATAGTGGGAATAAACTCTGGGGGAGCAGCTCCTTCTTCTCCTAGGCAGAGCAGGGGAACAAGTCTGTCCCTGGACCCAACTTCCTTGCAATGCTCAGACACAACTTCCCCACAATTTTCACTCCAATAGTGTTAAGTGTTTCTCAGACTGAAACACAGCCCTTTGCATGATGTGCAATGTATGCACAGGAGACAAGCATGATGTATCGTGATGATGGAGAGCTGCCATCGCCTTTCATACATTTTGGAACCAAGCTGTAGAAACAGGTAGCTTTTACCTTAAATCTCACAAAACCTCATTTGCTCCCCTTTTTTTTGCTCTTTCCTCATTTCAAAGTCCTTCAGTCTCATAAACGTCCTCTCTACAACATAAAACACTCTGGCAAGTTATAAATACTGCTCAAACTGAATAGGAAGTAAGTGAGCCTTGGGGTTTATATGAAAGGAATTGGGAGCTGGTTGGTTCATTCTGGTCCCGTGACTTTCTGGCTTACCAAATTCCTTCCAGAAGTTTATCTCATAAACTTGCTGACTTGCACACAAAGCCTTCCTTCTGGGGTGACTTTGTGGTTTTTCCTTTTCTTTCCTCTGTGTCTGAAGTGAGAGCTGCCATAGAAATCCAGGATTTTTGCAAAAGAAATCCAGAGTAGAGGCTATTCAGCAGCTTGCCCCTCCTAGCAACAAAAAGACCAGCAAAGCTCTTTATAACTTTGATCTTACTGGTGGTGGGAAATGTCCCCCCCTCAATTAATAAAAAATAGATTTTAAATATTTAAAAGTGCAATGCAGGTAAATGGGTTCCAAGGCTTCTGTGTGCAATTGATTGCCAGATTCAGACTGGGAAAGAGGCTGAGTTGAGAATTGAGATAGAATGAACTTTGCAGCAACCAGAGAGGCATTTTGCACAGGGAGACTCTTGGCTTTAAAGTTTAAAGCAGCTCAGCTCAGGCTTCCAACCTGCAACATTAACAGTGAACCACACTGCAAGGCTGTCCCATGCTATTCTCTTCTCAGCTACACTACTTTTAATGTGGTCTAAACCATTGAGCCTCTTGGGCTTGCCAATTGGAAGATTGATGGTTCGAATCCACACGACGGGGTGAGCTCCCATTGCTCTGCCCCAGCTCCTGCCAACCTAGCAGTTCAAAAGCGCAACAGTGCAAGTAGATAAATAGGTACCACTGCAGCAGGAAGGTAAACAGCATTTCCACACATCTGGTTTCCGTCAGGGTGTTCCGTTGCACTAGAAGTGGTTTAGCCATGTTGGCCACATGACCTGGAAAGCAGTCTGTGGACAAACGCCAGCTCCTTCGGCCTGAAAGGGAAATGAGTGTTGCAACGCCATAATCACCTTTGACTGGACTTAACTGTCCAGGGGTCCTTTAGAAGAGTTTGAAGAGTTTGGATTTGATATCCCGCTTTATCACTACCCAAAGGAGTCCCAAAGCGGCTAACATTCTCCTTTCTCTTCCTCCCCCACAACAAACACTCTGTGAGGTGAGTGGGGCTGAGAGACTTCAAAGAAGTGTGACTAGCCCAAGGTCACCCAGCAGCTGCATGGGGAGGAGCGGAGACGTGAACCCGGTTCACTAGATTACGAGTCCACCGCTCTTAACCAGAACCAGTGAAGGCGGTGAAGGTCCTGTGTGAGTGCTTGGAGGCGGTTGGAGGTTGGATGGCGGCTAACAGATTGAGGTTGAATCCTGACAAGACAGAAGTACTGTTTTTGGGGGACAGGAGGCGGGCAGGTGTGGAGGATTCCCTGGTCCTGAATGGGGTAACTGTGCCCCTGAAGGACCAGGTGCGCAGCCTGGGAGTCATTTTGGACTCACAGCTGTCCATGGAGGCGCAGGTTAACTCTGTGTCCAGGGCAGCTGTCTACCAGCTCCACCTGGTACGCAGGCTAAGACCCTACTGTCTCGCCAGAGTGGTGCATGCTCTGGTTATCTCGTGCTTGGACTACTGCAACGCGCTCTACGTGGGGCTACCTTTGAAGGTGACCCGGAAACTGCAATTAATCCAGAATGTGGCAGCTAGACTGGTGACTGGGAGTGGCCGCTGGGACCACATAACACCGGTTCTGAGAGATCTGCACTGGCTCCCAGTACGTTTCCGAGAACGATTCAAAGTGTTGGTGCTGACCTTTAAAGCCCTAAACGGCCTCGGTCCTGTATACCTGAAGGAGCGTCTCCACCCCCATCGTTCAGCCCGGACACTGAGATCCAGCGCCGAGGGCCTTCTGGCGGTTCCCTCATTGCGAGAAGTGAGGCTACAGGGAACCAGACAGAGGGCCTTCTCGGTAGTGGCGGCCGCCCTGTGGAACGCCCTCCCATCAGATGTCAAAGAGATAAAGAATTACCTGACATTCAGAAGACATCTTAAGGCAGCCCTGTTCAGGGAAGTTTTTAATATGTAATGCTGTACTGTTTTTAACACTGATTGGGAGCCGCCCAGAGTGGCTGGGGAAACTCAGCCAGATGGGCGGGGTATAAATAATAAATTATTATTATTATTATTATTATTATTATTATTATTATTATTAACCACTACACCACACTGACTTTACCTTACCTTTTGCCTTTTTACTTTTAATAAGTGGCAGAAGAAAGGTATGCCTCCAACATTCACTTAGAGCTTGGGAGCTGGTACACTTCAGTACCTTCCTGGGCTGCTCAAATGCAAAGCTTGTGTCATAATAATCAACCACTTGAACCTGAGGCAGATAGGACCTCCTCACCAATGGGACAGGGAATCCCTGGGAATATAGGAAGCTTCCTTTCACTGAGTCAGACCATTGGTCTATCTAGCTCAGTAGCATCTACAGTGACGGGCACCAATGGGTCCCCAGGATTTCAAGCATGAGTCTTTGCCAACCCTTCCAGGGATTGAAACTGGCACCTTGGGCATGGAAGGCATGCTCTATCCCTGAGCTATTACCCTGACTCCCAAGGCCCCACTACATGCTGATTAGGGTTGCCATATTTTGAAGAGCAAAAAAGAGGATGCTAAGACGGCCATTCAAAGCAAATAAATGCAATTTGTCTCATTTTTTACTCCTGAAAAAGAAGGTGCGTCCTGGAAAAAGAGGACACATGGCAACCCTAACTGGGGCCAGGAGGAGTTGGTTTGTGCCTGCCCCAAGTGGAGACTCTGCAATGCACACATAGTGTAGGAGCTCTGATATTTCAACAGACTGCGCCTTGCCTCCAGCCACTTCTGAACCAAGAGGAGCCAGAATGTTTGGCTTCTCCTCTTGGGCCCTCTCAGGATGTCAATGCAGAGTGTCAGCACTGTGCCCTATTTAACAGAGCATAATGCAGGGCAAGTGGAACTGAATGAGCTTTGCCAAGGAGCAGGGGTCTGCAATATTCCATTGGTAGCTTTAGACCATATTTTCTCCTAAACATCCTATTAATATTCCTTGTTGAGAACAGGGCAAGAAATGAAGCCCATCAAATCCTATTATACGGAAAGTGAAAGGTGAAGAAAGCATGGCACAGAACTGCGTGCTGCTCATTTTGAACGTGCCTGGACTCCATAAAAGCCCATGAAGAGTTATTGGGGGATTTAGGTGAGAAGGGCTTGACAGGGCATCCCCTGGTGTACTCAAGGCTTCATCCCCATTGCCATCTGCTGGGAGCAGCCATCCTAGCCAGCTCCTTGTTCATGGTAGAGAAAGTTAGCCATGAAACTGGCCATGATACCTATGCTCTGCTCCCATGGTTGCAGGCAGTAATGCTTCTGAACACTAGTGGCTGGAAACCACAGAGCAGTAGAGCACTTTTGTGCCTGGATCCTGCTTGTGGGTTTCCTGGAGGCTTCTGGTTGGTCTCTATAAGAGCAGGATGCTGTCAGGATTGGACTCAAGAGGGCGAGATGGAGGAGGAATGGTGGAGGTCACCTCATCTTGTCATGACACTGCAGGAGAAGGGGAATGCAGCATTGATTTACAGCAGGGGTTTGAGGGGTCTGAAGGACATCACAGCTCAGAGATAGATGAACAGAAGAGTTGGGCAGTGTTAAAAGCGGGCGGGACACAGAGACAGGGTAGACAGCTGACACGTTGTCACTAGAGAGTATTTCTGATTCCCTCTGCATTCGTTAAGAGTTCAAGGACAATGGAATCAGAAACATTTGACCACAAGCAGCCACCGTAAGGTGAGATGCTGTCGCTAGGAAGGAGGGAGGAGGAGTCAGTTGGAGCAACGCTATTGTCAGGGCTGGCTACGCTCTTTTGTCTTTCGCTATTACGATTGAATAAAGTCATTAAAAAGGATTCTACCTTGTTTTCTCTGCTCTTGCAGCAAACAGGGGGAAGAATAGTTTCCTGAAGCCTTGACAGATGCTGAACTAGATGAGCCATTGGCCTGATTCAGCAAGCTCTTATGTAGGACTAGACCGGGGTCCCCAAACTAAGGCCCGCGGGCTGGATAAGGCCCAAGGGACTTGTTTATCTGGCCCGTGGCAACCGCTGCCCGCTCTTACTGGTGCTGCGCTGTGTGGCTGCCCACTTCCGGGTCGGAGGAACACTGGAAACAGCTTGTGCGCATGAGCAAGCATTATTTCCGGTGCACATCCAGGTCAGAGGAGGCCTGTGCACATGCACACAAGCTATTTCCGGTGCTCCTCCAACCCAGAAGTGCAACAGAAATAGCGTGTGCGCACGCATATGGGCACACGCTCCCCCTCCCTCCGGCCCGCCACGCGATCGGCGCTGGAGACACCAGCCCAAGGTGTGGTATGTTTGCTGTCCCCTGGACTAGACAGAGCAAATCTAGTACAGACCAGTTATCCAGGAGGCAATGAGATATGCTGCTATTATGCTTGCAGATTGTCTGTCGGCATCCAGTGCCTGCTCAGCCCAGAAGGGGAAAGGAAAATGCCAAAATGGTATAAAAATGAGAGATACATCCCAGCATCTTTAGAAACACCAGGAAAACCACCAATCAGAGGCTGTGGTGGTGTTAACTTCCACACAGGCTGTCCACAGATGGAGGGAGCCAATGAACCCTCAGCAGCAGATATCGCTGTGAACTGATTGAGGTTTGGGGTCCTTATTGCTCTGTGGTCTTTACAGCAGTGGGCTGAAAGGGCTGTGACCTGGTGTGGCAGCAGCTTGTTTCAAGGAGCCCCCACCCAAAAAACCCTTTACCTGGTTACCATACCATCTCTTCCTATTTAGAGGAAGGTTTCTGAAGCAGATAAGAATAGACAGCAAGGAGACTGCGGCTGCAGTCCTATGCATGCCTACCTGAGATTAGGTCCTAATGAACTCAATGGGCTTTTCTTCCAAGCAGACACACATAAGTGTGGGGCTACCTTTGAAGGTGACCCAGAAACTACAACTAATCCAGGATGCGGCAGCTAGACTGGTGACTGGGAGTGGCCACTGAGACCACATAACACTGGTCTTGAAAGACCTACAGTATGTTTCCAAGCATAATTCAAAGTGTTGGTGCTGACCTTTAAAGCCCTAAATGGCCTCGGCTCAGTATACCTGAAGGAGCGTCTCCATCCCTGTCATTCAGCACTGAGGTCCAGCTCCAAGGGCCTTTTGGTGGTTCCCTCACTGCAAGAAGTGAGGTTACAGGGAACCAGGCAGAGGGCCTTCTTGGTGGTGGTGCCCACCCTGTGGAACGCCCTCCCATCAGATGTCAAGGAAATAAACCACTATCTGATTTTTAGAAGACATCTGAAGGCAGCCCTGTTTAGGGAAGTTTTTAATGTTTGATGTTTTATTGTATTTTTAATATTTTATTGGAAGCCCCCCACAGTGGCTGGGGAAATCCAGCCAGATGGGCGGGGTATAAATAATTTGTTGTTGTTGTTGTTGTTGTTAGTTTGCATTGTACAATCTCTACCCTCCTCAGCAACCCCCCATTCCCACAACAATGACTGCATTTAACAGATCAAGAAAAGTTTTATGCTAAAATACAACTTCGTGCTAACACACGCTTTGTGTCTTGGGAGGCAACCCACCGCTGTTATCTGACTGTTACATTCTTCCATGGGAATAATGATTCTGCCTTTGCTCTCAGTGGATGCTTTGTTTGTGACAATTCCGCTCTGCTTTGCACATCAGGGGAGCCCGGTTCTTTTTTGAATAGATTAGCTGGGCAAATGTAGATAAACATCTGCTTTATCTCTTCTCATAAATTACCAACTTGACTGTAAATACAATGCAATGCAAATGTTCCCCATTATTGTTACTGTTAGGGGTCTAATCCGCCATTGTTTACATGGAAAGCAAAGGGAAGAAACCATTGCACTCTTTTAGTGAAGGAAGCAAAGGACTGGTAAAATCTTCCAACAGCCAGCAAGTATACTTATCGCCTTAACATGGGCACCTGCAGAGGAATACTGAATCACACACACTTGTGTGGGTACAGCCATAGTTTTTAATAGTATCTTGTGGTCTGTTTGAGAGTAGGATGTGATGGAAATGCACCCTTTAGGGGGCATTTCAGCAGTGCAGTATATTGCCCAAATCCCTTCTTCCACACAGTTATTAAAAGCAGAGCCCCCTTCCCTTGCATCAAAGGGATGATATTATTTCTGGTTCTCAGAGTTGGGGGGGGGGGGAGGAATGACACAAATCCTAGCGTAAGGCTGTATTTTTTCCTCTATTCCCTTTTCTCTCACTTATGTCAGTTTTTTTTAAAAATTAAAAAAGCTTTGTGAAATTTAAAGCCTAGCGACAAGAAATAAAACGGGTTCTATTTGCGAAACATGATTTCCTAATACTGTGGATTCATAAGTTTCTAAAACAAGCATGACCATGCATGTGTCTCTCACTGAATGGAGCAATCACTCTCTGCATCTCTGCTGAGCAATGAATCCTACCATGTCCCACTGTGTTCAATGAGTCCTGGGTTACTGTGTGCAGAATTTCAGCCTTAGGCTGCAGTTCTAACCCTACTTATCTGGACGTAAGTCCTATTAAATTCAGCAGGATTTCCTTCAGGTAGACATGGTCGGGGCTGCACCCCATATCAATTACTCGGTAACATTTAAACAGCACGGGAAGCCACTTGGCTCTATTAGGAAAATTGCAAAAATCCATCAAAAAGTCAGGCAATACTGTTATAGGTATCTTTCCATTGGTTATTGTGTAACTAATGTTTATTAAGGTATTGCCCAAATCCAGAATTTGTTTCATAGCCTGGGTAGAAATAGAGGAGGCATAACAGGGAGCGGGTGGCGCTGGTGTTTAAACGACTGAGCCTCTTGGGTTTGCTGATCATAAGGTCGGCGGTTCGAATCCGCATGATTGGGTGAGCTCCCATTGCTCTGTCCCAGCTCCTGCCAACCTAGCAGTTTGAAAGCACACTAGAGCAAGTAGATAAATAGGTGCCACTGCCATGGGAAGGTAAATGCCATTTCCGTCATGGTGTTCCATTGCGCCAGAAGCAGTTTAGTCATGTTGGCCACATGACACGGAAAGCTATCTGTGGACAAACGCCGGTTCCCTCGGCCTGAAAAACGAGATGAGCACCACACCCCATAGTCACCTTTGGCTGGACTTAACCATCCAAGAGTCCTTTACCTTTACCTTTTAGAGGAGGCATAGCAGTTTTAGTAAGGAAAGAATGAAATATAAGAACTCAATTCATCTCAAGATCCATATGTGATTTTCTTGCCAAATTGTGAATGAATGTGAGACAACTCAAATGGGACCATCCAGGGTGTTGATTTCTCTGAATCTCTAAACTTCCCACCATCCCCTCCATGGGTCTTTTTGTCAACATTTTCAATTGCATATTATTTCATCATCCATATTTTGCATCTGTCCATATTGTCCATTGTGATTGTTACATTACAAGTGCTATTAAAATCCGGCTAATGTTTTCATCTGCTTATAGTAGTCTACTAAATAACTTATAAATTCCCCCCATTCTTTCGTAAAGTTCTTGTCCTCTTGGTTCCTGGGTTTTCTTGCCAGTTTTGCCATTTCAGCATAGTCAGCTTGGTTTGCCATTCCTCTATTGTAGGGACTTCGCCTTCTTTCCATCTCTGGGCTAGTAGCATCTGTGTAGCTGTTGTCGTATACATAAAGAGTCTGTTCTGCTCCACTGGAATATCACTACCTACAATTCCTAATAAGAAAGCTTCTGGGGGTTTTTAAATAAAAGTTATTTTAAACATTTTTTTTAATTCATTATATATCATTTCCCAGAATGCTTTTATTACTTTACACGACCATCACATATGAGAAAAGGTACCTTCTTTTTCTTTACATTTCCAGCAGGTATTTTTACTTGTCTTATACATTTTTGCTAAATGATTTGAAATTCTTGGCATGTTGCATCCTGAAAGAAAACTACCGTATTTTTCGCCCTATAGGATGCACTTTTCCCCCTCCAAAAAGGAAGGGGAAATGTGTGTGTGTCCTATGGGGCGAATGCAGGCTTCAGGAAGCTATCCGCAAGCCGTGGGAGAGCTGCGCGAAGTTGCACAGCTCTCCCACCGCTTGCGGAGAGCTGCCTGTTCTGGGGGCTGGGGTCGGGGGAAGCTCGGGCTTCCCCCACCCCAGCCCCGCACCTGGGGGAAAAATAATTTTTTTCCCCTTATCCCCCCCCCCAAAAGGAGGTGTGTCCTATGGGCCGGTGCGCCCTATGGGACGAAAAGTATGGTATATGAAAATGATGTACAGGTGGCATTTGACTCCTAATAAGTTAGCAAGAATGTTGTATTCCAATGTAAATAACAAATGTTTCAGGGGAATGGACACACAGCTCCTGGAATGGGGAGGCAGACAGAACCTTTAATGTGCAAGTTGAAAGATTCTTGTAACCCTTTATGGAGGAGGTCCAGGTAAGGAAGGGGAGAAGTTTGATCCTGAAGAGGCTTTTTTTCACAAAGTGGCATATAAATTTTGTTAAATAAAATAAATTACATTTGAAAAAAAGGTTTTTCAAAAATTTGTAAAATCACATAAAATATATATGTTTAGATGCCTATGTTGAATTTTCACAAGGACTTCTTAAAAATAAATCATACACCGGTGCAGAAATGTGGAGAAGACACATTTTCTTCAAGACAGGAAAAATTAGAAAAAATATATTGATTTCTCCACCCTTGGATCCACTGCATCTTTACTTTGCTCCTTTAATAAGTCATTGATTGTCATCATAATTCCTCTGTTTTGTCACACATATTGTCCGCCAAGAGTTGCCCTTAATTAAACCTCACATCCCAGGACCTGTGGGGAGGGGAAAGCAGAAGGGAGGGGAAGGATTCAATTGGAGTTCATCTGATAATAGTTCCCTCTGCCTAACTCCTTGAACAAAACGATTTATTTCTGTATTTGTTTTTGCCATTGGCCATAACAAACGATAATCTGAAAACATAATGTGTATATATAGTAACAGGAAACTGAAAATAGTTAAAAATCATATTTCCAGCGCAGAGAACCCTGAACATATCCTCAAGGGGTTGACCCACATGACAATCAAAGGCCTGGGTTTCATTACATTTTCTGTCTCGTTTGGCCAGAGCAGAAGTCAAGGAAGCTCTTGTTTATATAGACTGATTGTTTTTGAGTCTGTCTGTGTGTGTGTGTGTAAAACCGCAACTGACCTATGCAGAAGTTCTGAAACCACAAAGAGGCTCTTTTGACCAAAAATATGGAGCGCACTGTTGCTAATCTCTTTGATTCTGAGAAGCGCAGTCTGCCGGGCTTATCAATAATTTCCAGAGATGTTAACGAATCCAACAATGTGAACAGAATGGGTGAACTCCTGGATGTACATGTCAGACATATTAATACTACACGCCTCAACCTACAGCATCGCTCAGAGTCAGCGAGTGAAAACCTTATGAGCATTCAATCCACAGATTGCTATATTGGAAGCAGCATCATTTTTTTTAGAGCAACAGGTGAAGGTAGAAGTGGAAACTTTTTGACATACATATGCAACATTTCTCTCTCTTTTTTTGAAATATGGTTTATTCACATATTTACACCTTGATTTAGGAGGGAGTCCAGATCTTACAACATGGTCATCTGAAGAGGAGCTTGCTTACAGCAGTGCAGCATTCTGACATTCATCAATGTCTTGGGTTTAGGTGGAGTCTCCCCCTCCAACTTAGAACATCAGTATTGGATTAGGACCAGGTAGCTCCAGATTCAAATCCCCGTCAGCTTTGAAGTTCACTGGGTGACCTTGGGCCTGTCATGATTTCTCAGTCTAGTCTACCTCACAGGGTTGTTCTTGTCAGGAGCTTGTCCTACACTCAAGTAGGACCCTGGTAGAAACACATGCCCAGCTGGCATGTTCCCTCCCTCCTGGTCGATCGTTCGGGAGTTTCAAAAGCTTTCTTCTGCCCGAACATCACAGCGCCCGATGCCAACAGACATCGGCACACTTAGGGATCCTCAGAGTCTTTGCAGTTTGCGTGACAGACCTCAGCAACTCAGCATTTTGGCTAATCTACTTTATTTACATATAAACATACATGGAGCACTGCAACATGGCTCCCTCTATCTTTAGCATCAGACAGCAAAGAGAAAAAAAAACAAAGGACAATAGTCCCACTTCACTGAACACAGTAACAAAAACATTCTGTTTCCATCACTTCCCACTCTGTGGAGTCAAACATATACTGCCATGTGATAGACAAAAACCCAATGACTGCAATCATGGAGCAGTAATTCTAACAGTTCTATAAACTAGGTGGAGGGGAATGTTAGAATTGGGCCCACCATCTGTCGTTGATACTGCCCCACACTTTGACCAGCGTGATTGGAGAGTATGCACAGTTCCAGCAGAGTCCTCTAGCAGAACACTAGAGTTTTCCTACTATCCAGTAAGCCAGCCTTTTTCAGAGATCCCAGTTCAGAAAACTCCTTTTGCACTCAGTTCAGTTTAGAGTATAAAGTGTTTATCGTCTCCTGGCACAAGCAGAGGTGGAAGAAGCCTCTCAGGCATCTGGGGCAGTGCGCCCAAGGTGGGGTGAGCTGCCCATAGGGGCAAGGCACACCACGGAGCCTCCAGAGTCTGCCAGTCTCCTCCCACTCAGCCACCCTACAGCTGGGAAGGGAGGCAGTAGGTGGACCATTTGGGGAAGCACGAAGCTTGCGTGCGCCCAAGCCACCAGGGAGAGACGCATGGCCCGGGCATGCTGCAGGCCCCACGATGAGTGCCACCCAGCATTTTGTCACCCCCTCAGTGGTGACACCCGGGGCGGTCCACACCCTCCACACCCCCTTGCTCCGCTCCTGGGCACAAGACACACATAAGCACACTAGCTACAAAAACTTTTAAGACATGCTGGTACATTGCAGACTAATCTACTATAATACAGTTCTCCTGGTCTTAAGAAGTAAACCTTGTAAAGATACAAGTATAGAGTGGTCCCTCGGGTTAAGAACTTAATTCGTTCTGGAGGTCCGTTCTTAAACTGAAACTGTTCTTAACCTGAAGTACCACTTTAGCTAATGGGGCCTCCTGCTGCCGCACGATTTCTGTTCTCATTCTATATGCTATTTCTGGGTTAGCAGAGTCTGTAACCTGAAGCGTCTGTAACCCGAGGTACCACTGTACAGAGAAATCCACTAGCACTTTACTACGCCAACTCATCATGAACCGCATACCATGCAACTTTCAGCTTCTCCATGGATATTTTGCACTCAGTGAATACCTCTCACTCCTGCCAACATCGCTGAATGCAGCCTTGGCTTTTTAACCACCTCTGCATATTCCTTAGAGAAAGAGAGGGTAGCCATGCTCCAAGAATTTAGGCTTGGATTCTTTCTAAGTCACCAAGCACAGCCGACATGCTAACTCTAAACAGAATCCAGACACAGAGGATGGGCTGCTCAAGAAAATGGCCTACTTAGTGCAATTTCACCCATTATTTTTTTTTCAAATTACACCAACAGGGTTGAGCTATGAATTCTACCTTCAGTGGAAAGAATGTAATAAAAAGTCTCTCTGTCCCCATCCCCCACTACTGTTCTGGATGTTTGCAAACCTGAGCAATAAAAGAGTGTGTGTTCAAAATCACTAATACAGAACCTTAAATGTATACATTCATTTTAGTGTCTTTTCTGGCGGACTGTAAGATAAATAAGATTAATACGAGAAGGATAGAGGCATTTCTCAGGGGACAGCTAGAAACAACAATAGAAAAATAATATTAAAAAAAAATGCTGAAATGCTAATATGGTATAACCAAAAGCAACCTTAGCATTGGCCAAAAGAATAATGTCATGCTGAATATGAACATCCCTTTCCCTTCTTGTAAGTTCATGTTGAGCAAAACAGAACCAAATAAAAGAAAGCTACCTCACAAATTCTCCTGCGGACCTTAACATGAGGTCAGCTTACAGATCACACAGAATGTCAGGTTACCTGGAAGAAATCCACAGACAAGCCCAACACTCAGAGTTACCAATTTATATCCCGAAGCTGCCTTTTCTCCATGAGTCAGAAAAAACCTTTTCAGCATTCATGCAAAGCGTCACTTTCATATATTATGCAACATAGGAAGAAGAAGCGAGAGAATAAAGGAATGGAAGATGCTGAAAACAAATGGAATGAACCTTCTGCTCCAGTTTCAGTTAAGAGAACGCTGATCCTTACATCTTGCTTTCAACAAACCCTCTAAACTTGAGATTGAATACACAAACACTCACTGCCCACCATGAACCACAATTAACAGGTTTGGCAGCAACAGCAACAGCAGTGTTCTCTGTCTATGATAATATTTTTACTCTGTTGTTAAGTATGCTGTTTTAAACGTGTGCTTTATATCTGACTTTCTTTAGTAATATTTCCTTTTGAAAAGTTTGAGATAATTTTTTGTTAACTTTGCTGCATTAAATGTGCATTCTGTAGCTGACCTCTTTCGTAATGCTTTATTTCGAAATCCCGAAGATAATATTTTGGTTTCCTGTTAATTGTGTTGCTCTTAATGTACGCTTTATATTTGACTATCTTCAGTAATGTCTTATTGTGAATTGTTTCGTTTGATATTTTGATATGTTGTAAAATGGTTTTTTAAAAAATAAATAAATAAAGATTTCTTAGTTTACGAAAACAAAAAACCCCTCTAAAGTCCATATATGACAGGAGTGGGGAACCTCAGGTGAAGGCTCCAAACATAACCCATCAAACCTTTCTTTCCAATCCTTGACATTCTCCTCAAGCCACGCCCCCTCTCCCAAGGCCACACCCCTCACTTGCTTTGCATCTTCCTTGATTGTTTTTGGTTTGCTGGAATGTGTCCTTGAGTTCTGACAATGTTTCTTGCTTGTCTGGATGTGGGGGGGGGGTGTAAAGAGAGGAGAGAGTGAATCTGTTTGAATCGAGACTGCTGTACAAAAGTATAATTCGTATTCATTGCTCTGAAAAAAAGGTTCCTCACTGTCAGGACGTGATGACCCTTGCGGTCCCTTCCAACTCTACAGTTCTATGATTCTATGATTTAGAGCATTTGTACCCACTCTTCAGCCAAAAAGCTTCCCAGAGTGGCTGTGGTGATCACACAAGGTCCCTGGACGTTTAACGGTCTATTGATCCCTGTGCCACCACTGTGATCGCTTCTCCGCTGCCACCAACCAGTTACTCTCTGGTAAAACACTAAGTCCAGTCAGTTGTTAAAAGTGAGCCAAAAAACCCCCCAAGTTTATTTTTCAAACATTAACAAGTTTATGGTTTCTCAGATAATATTCCTGTCAGTATCTTAATTTTAGTTTTTTTACTGGCCTATACCTTCCTAATACCTTCTGACGGATTATCTCAACTGTTTGACTGACTCCTCTTAACAAATTCTCTCACTCTCTCACACCAGACTAAGCCAACCCACAGACTTAACTTCTCTGTCTCTCCTAACTCCAGACTGTCTTCTCAACAACTCTAACTCACTAAAAGCCTCTGTGCTTAAATCTTATACACCATTAAGGCTGCCCCCTGGGTTCCTATTGGTTAGTCATTTTACAATTCGTTAACCCTTTCCCTATGAACCCAGTATGATGTCACACACTGTCAGGGAACTGCCATCGCAGCTAGCAGAGGAGGAGAGACTCAGCAGCGATGCTGGAGAGGGGCCAAGCAGGGAGAGAGGGAGGTCCCCAGCTGGGGAAGATAATCAGCACTACACCAGGGATAGAGAGGGGCCGATGGGGGAAGCGGAGAGGAGGCTCCAGGACTCTTTGCAGGAGACCAGCGAGGAGAGCACAAGCCCTCGGCTGCCTACGCCCACCCTGCACAGAAGACTTTCGCGCAGGGAAAGTAGGCAGCGACTTGGCGTCAAAGAGCTTCTTTGCTGGAAGAGGTTCAAGAAACGCCCACTGACGGATTCTGCCAGCGACTGCACAGCCACGGAGTGGAGGGCTGTCCAGAGGGAAACGGCTTAACCAGGCAAACTAGCCCGGAGAGGCAATAACTTACGCACAAGCAACCCTTAAAGCCATTACAGACACATAGGAGGGCAAACGCCACAGTGGCTTACATACAATTAGTAAAAGCAAGACAGTTCCTGCCTGCTGGGTTATTCTTTTTTAAAAAACCAAAACAAAACTCAAACAAACACATGACACAAAAGGGGAAAAGGACAGGGAGGGAAGGGGGAAAACTCAGGCACCAATTCTTAAACGATTATTCTTATTTTTAAGAAAGAAAGGATATAAGGGTCTGGGGAACAAATATTACAACTGGAGAGAGACCTGTTGGAATGTAATGTAAAAGTCTTTCCTAAAATGTATAAAATATTGTAATGGGAGACAAATTAAAATTCTCAACGATACATTGGGCAATAGATATCAGTCATCATATAGATATGGATGCATGGGAACAATTGTGGAATATGGATATAAAATTTACAGCATGTTATGGTTTAAGAGAAAATTATATGAAAATGATATATTGATGGTATATAACACCGAGTGAACTGGCAAAAATGTATAAGTCTAAATCAAGTGTTGGAAATGTAAAGAGAAAGAAGGTTCTCTTTATCATATGTAGTAAGGTTAAAGCTTACTGGGAAATGATATACAATGAATTTAAAAGGATGTTTAAAATAACTTTTATTTTAAAAAACCCAAATGCTTTTCTTTTAGGACAGAATTACCCAAATTATATAGAAATTTATTTATGTATGCTACCACAGCAGCAAGAATGTTACTTGCCCAAAAGTGGATAGAAGCAGCAAAGGAAGAATAGATACAAAAACTTATGAAATATTCAGAAATGGCAAAACTTACTGGAAGAGTAGAGTAAGAAATCAGAATAACAAACTGTTTATAAAAGAACGGAAATGGCTTATTGAATATTTACAGATAAATTGTAAACAGATAAAAACATTCGGAGGATTATTGTAATAACCTGCAGCTTTATAAAGAGTATATATTTACAGTAGGTAATTAAACGAGCAAGTTAAATGAATTTGGATATGCTGAAGGCATTAAAAAATAAATTTAAGGAACCACAGAAAGAGGGGGAAGGAATTCAAATTTTGAAATGTTAAATTGATTGTAAAATTAGTGAAACGTATAAACTTGAAAACTAATTATTCTTATGATGACCAGCTAGCACATTTCAGGAGTAGGGTGTGCTTGGTGGTACCGGGCTTTTGGCAAAGCTGGTGGAATAAGCGCTGCCTCATATCTCCCCACTTAAGCCAGATGGCAGTAGAACAAGAGGAGGTGGCAGCAGAGCTGATGGGAGGGAGCCCTGCTTCCCATCTCTCTAATGGTACAATGGCTGCTCCCAGATGACAGTTGAGGGAGAAGAGGCCTGATGGAGCTGGTGGAAAATGGCAGTGTGCTGGTCCTGGGTGTGGGTGTGGGTGTTACCATGTGGCGTGGTCCCTGTCCGGTCCGAGGCTGAAGCGGGGTCCAAGGCAGGGAGTCGGGCGTGGTCAGGAACTCTGGCAGAAATCAGGACAGGGTGCCGGCAGGAACAGGTAGCCAACGATGTTGCTCCCGCAACCTGGGACTGGGCGGGCTGGCCTTTATCTCCTCTGAGGCATAGGGCGGCCCCGGTCCACAGGTGACTCGCCTCTCCTGGTCTGGAGGCAAGCACTCCTTCTGCGAGAACTTAGTTCCCTCTGCCTCTCTGCCCTGAGCCTCTGCAGCTCAGGAGAGGCTGGAGGGTTACTGGACCCAGAGGCAGCCTCACCTTCCCCTGACAGGGCTGGGAGAGGAGCACCTGCAGGCGATGGGTCCTCGATCACCTCAGGAGCCAGAGTGGATTCAGCTGATGTCTGCTCCTGAGGATCCAGCACAGGTGAGGACCCTTCAGGCTCAAGCCTGGGATTCCTCAGGTTCAGCCTCTGAATCAGATTTCTAGGCCATCACAGGCAGACATTTACTGGCCACAGGTGACAGAGAGTGTTATGTGGTAGTTGGAGGGTACGATTGCGGCAGACCCTTGGCACAGCACTCTGCAATTCTTACCCTTGCATTCTCCACCAGATGTCTTCTACTTAGGTACATCGATTGTGGAGGTGAAAAGTTTGGACTCCCCGCTGGACACACCACATTTGCAAACATGTCGCACAATAAAACCATCATTTGCAAGGTGCCTGAAAATGTTTAGGAAGTTCTGAGATTTGAAATCACAGGATTAGCTTCCCGCGAGGTGGCAGCTCTCCATTTCCAGTAAAATGAGCAAAAACTTCCTCTCTCTTTTTTGCCTGTGGCATTTTTTGGGCTTCTTTCTCCAGTGCAAGGTTTGCTGAACAAAGCCTGCCTGCCTCGGTAGGTTAAACTCTGCATATAAAAATGGTCTCCTTGCTTGTTTTTTCAACAGAATTGGAGGGAAGCAAAAGTCTGACCCCCCTGATATTTCGATGCTGAGGTCGAGACTTGGAAAAAAAAAATAGTTGAGAGACTTAGGGAGTTAGTAAGTTTGCCTCCTTCATCTTCTGCAGACAGACAGAGCCCAGCTGGTGTGAAGCAGACAGCACAAAATGTGCTGCAGATGGTACTTTGGGGCAAGTATTTCAGAATTGGGTCAGACTGGTTCTTTTCTCTTTGGACGGCTTCAGGCGAGAAAAGTTATTTTCAGTTTATCTGTGCATTTATAAAAGTATTTCTGTACCTTATCGTAAAATAGCAGGGCAGTGAACAAAAGTAAAACTCAGAACACCACTAAAAGCAATGCAAATAAGTGTTAAAGTGACAGCTAATTGAACAAATGCAAAAGGACTGTTAGCATAAAAAGGTCATCAAGGGAAGCAGACTCTCCAAGAGTCCCTATTTACCAGGGACAGTCCCAGATTTACAGAAGCCATCCTGGTTTCTGATTTGATCCTGGAATGTACTGCTTTTCATTGTTTGTTGTTTAGTCATTTAGTCGTGTCCGATTCTTTGTGACCCCATGGACCAGAGCACGCCAGACACTCCTGTCTTCCACTGTTTGGTCATTAGGACATCCCTATTTTCATCGGAGAAATATTGGAGGGGATGTCTCTATTTTCATCGGAGAAATGTTGGAGGTTATGGAGAAGCCTGCAAGTAAAAAGATGGGGGATGCCTGCCACATCTCTGCTGGAAGAGTACACTGTGGCATGGGACATTAAATGCCTGACTTCTAGATGTGGTCACTTGGGCCTCTGTAACATGGGAGACAACTGGTAGACTTCCTCCAGAAGGTCTTAGTGATCAAGCTGGACTATGAGGGCTCAGGAATTTCTCAATCCAGGTAGCTCAGGACTTTCTTTCTTTTTTAATTTTTTATTTTATAATAAATTTTTATTGTTAAAATAGTTCATATATTACAGATATACAAGCATACAAACATACATTTCATACAATCCTTAAAAGTGTTCAAACATACTTTCACTCAATCCCACAAATAATTCCTTTTCTCATCACCATCCACCACCCCTCACCCCACCTTTGTGTTAGACTTCCAATCTACTCAATTGCAATTTCTTTCCACTTCTATTACTTTCTTTCACACACCTTTAGCCTAATTTCATATTTCTTTTTCTTTTACACATTTTTATCCATCTTATTTAGTATTTCAGTATTTGAAACGGAACTTGTTTATTCTAATAGGAGTTCTGATTTTTCGATATAGATAGTCCCTATCTATCTTCTCTTTTGAAATCCTTCCAATTTCTCCCATTATTTTGGATATATTGTAGTAGTCCAATAATTTGGCAAGCCGATCTATTTTTGTCGGTACAATACCACTTTTCCAGTTTTTTGCAATCAATAGCCTTGCGGCTACTGTTGCATATAAATATAAGGTCTTGTCTTCTTCCTCTAGGCTTCCTGGTACTATTCCCAATAGAAAACCTTCTGGTGTTTTCCTAAATGAATATCTAAACATTTTTTTCATTTCGTTATATATTATTTCCCAAAATTGTTTGATGTTTAAACAATTCCACCATATATGTATCATAGTACCTTTTCCAGTATTGCATCGCCAGCAGACATTGCTACAATTTTTATTCATTTTTGCTATTCTTTCAGGTGTTAAATACCATCTATGTTGTAGCTCAGTAGCTCAGGACTTTCAATACCAACACAAAAGTCTTCAATCTGCCCGAACAGCCTATGGACAGTCATTGTAGTTGTTTGAGCAATGATGCCATGTGCTGTTAGCCATCTGTCCCCATCTAGCAGCTCTGCTCTGAGTTAGCTGCTATCAGGGACCGTGCTGCGGAGGGCTGCACTGAGGAGGAATGGTGGGAGCAGCCCCCTCCCCCTGACCCTGAATCTTCCCAGGAGCAGGAGGACAGTATAGATTTGGAACAGTGGTTTGCAGAGGGGCCTAGTTCAGAAGGCAGAAGCTGGGAAATACTGGATGGGGAGCAGGTAGCAGAAAAAACACTGGAAGAGAGAGAGTTAACAGATTCATAGTCTCTGGACAGCATTCCTCCCCCTCCCCCCCATCCCCAGGGACAAAGAGAGCTCAGGGAGTGTTAGAACAGAAAGCGCAGAGGGTACAAACTCAGATTACAAAACATAGGAATGACATAGATTAATAGGGACGGAGGGGGTACATCTTAATTGGGAGCACCGCCATAACAGGGAAACGCTTTCTTTTGTCTCTCACTGTGTTTATTAAAGAAGCTAACTGGTAAGACTTTCCTTACGTTTGATCTGCTCATTTACTGCCACTGGGGAGGAAGCAGATTCCCCAAAGCCTGACAGCTGGAGCCTCTGGGACAGGCCTTAGCTGCTGAGGTTACTTGGGCGTCTAATGACAAAGACAAAATAAGGATAATGCAACTGAAAAGAATAGCTGATTGGATGTGAACATCAAATACACATAATCACTTGAAAACAAACAACCCACCAAGCTGAATTATTTAGCCAAATAAAATTCTCAATTACTCAGTTTTCTTCTCCAATGGAAAAGAAGGAACAATGATGAAGACATCTGACTTCTTGAGGTTAAATAATTTAAATTGCCCAACTCATTTAGTGTGATTGTTTTTGTGGGCATCTTACCGGATCCGGGAACTAGCTTGTCATCATACATGCTATAGTCTAGGAAATATCATCATGCACTTTGCCACAAGCATACACTGAGCCCATCATTTTGCCTATTTTATAATCTCCAACTACCTGAGCTCGCTGCAATGTGTTTTTTCAAAGTATGAATATTTATGACCCAGCAAACCAAATAGTGTGGATATTTGTTTTCCAAATCTTGTGTAGAAACATTGTTTTTGTTCAGTAGCTGCCATCCTTTGTTTCTGGAAAGCTATTGACAGCCCAATCCAATGCATAGTTATCACTCAAAAATGTCCCACTTTGCTGGATGAAATCTACTTCCAAATAGGTGCAAGAGTACTGCAGACCTAGCCATTCCTTAACTTACATCCATGTAAGTTTCAGGGAACATTCAGGGGTGGTGTCTTAAAGGTGGTTCCCAAGGTGTTTCCGGGGGGGGGGGGAGAGAGCAGTGGTATTTTCTAGTGGGGCACTAAGAGGCAAGGGTGGGGGCTCTGGTGATGTAAATAACTATCAGACCTTGGAAATACGGTATCACTGGGTCAAGTTCATCAATTTTGTTGAATTAATTGAACTAAATAATTTTCATTGGATTTTGAATTAATGTGCAATTAATCACTACTGTCTTTTTTACATACTTTATTGAAAGATAAAAAGGAATATTTGCACCCAGTATAAAACTATAAGTGCACAAGGTAAAATAAGCTGTGAAAAGAATAGTCACTGTAAGATACACCGGGGCGGGGCAGGGGGGGGAATCTTATAACGTAGTTATTCTACTTATCCTAAACTTAACCTAATACAGTGTTTATAAAAAAGTGATCTAGCAGCTAAATTGTTACTGATTGTTACTGTCTTGAATTGCATTGTGTTATTATCTCCCTTAATGGGTCATGCAAACCACTGTTCTGAATAATGCTTTTTATAGAGTAGGGTAGGGGGCACTGAAGATGAGTTTATGGAATTAGAGGGGCGTGGCCTGAACATTTTTGGGAACCTCTGTTGGAGAGACAAGCAAAGATTAAATTAGCTCTGCGGAACACTTGCAGGCAAAGCCCTGGGACTTTTCTGGATTTAGATAAAGAGAAAAGCATCTCTCACCCTGTGGCCACTGTCTCTTTTGTGCAGAGCTGAATGTATCTTGATAATAGGCAGACATCTAAAATTAAGGCTGCCTTTGAGTTCAGTTGTGCTCCTTCATGTGCTGCCTCCAGCTCTTAAGGCTACTTTTGCCTTATCTGCCGCCTAAACGAGAAACAGGACTGTGCAAAGTAGCTTCTTCATCATCTTTTTTCATGGCCTTCTGCAAGCCACAGAATTACTTTGCTCTGCCCAAGAGGATAAATGAGCTATAATCTTATTGCTACACTAGGGGCTATTTTTTTAAAGAAACTGCTAGTCAATTTGTATGGTGCCATTTTCCAGCCTCTTTTGCTGAGTGTGCTCAGGGCATGAGCCGAGATGGGGCTGACCTAAACAGGTAGCTGGTTAATAGCCCAGAAGGGTTGGCTGAGTGGGAGCTAAGGCTTTTGAAGACAGCTGGGGATCTCTGTATGGGATTGAATGGGAGCTTGATAACACCTCTTCACTGGAGGAGAGGGGGTGGACTTTCTCTCCCCTTCCCTGTGTGTGTGTGCTTGTGTGTGTGTGAAAGAGAGAGTGAGAGAGAAGCTGCAGCAGCAATTTGTCACCTTTTTGGAAGAGGGAGACAAAGGTCACAACCATATCTTACATTTAAAGCACAGCTCCTCCCCTAAGACACCTGAGAACAGCAGTTGCACGGTAAAACGATCATGACGTTATAAGAATTTTAAGGTCTCAAACGTAGAATAAATATTCGTAAATGCACACACATCTAAATATATGAACCTTGTGTCTGAAATAGCATGGGAGAGCAATCCTGAAGCCATTTTGGCTCTCCCATTGACCTCAAATATTCCTCTACAGTAACGGAGGCAAATGGGGAACACCTTCCCATTGTCTTTTTGCTTGCAAATCCTGTCTCCAAGGCATATTTGTGTATGAATAGGGTGAGCCTGTGACCTGGATTCAGGAACTAAAGTATTAACCATCACAAAGGAATGGCCAGGCTGCCCAGGTAATGCAATCAGTGACCATTATCAGGTATCCTGACAGGCAGGATTTCTGCTGTAGACTGCCTCCTTCTGTGATGTATGTATGATTTTTTTTTGGTGGGGGATGTTCTTGGGCTACAGGGCGGGCAATTTCAAAAGTCTACATAAGGGCTTGTGCAACATTGTTCAGGGTTCTTCTCCCTCCTGTGTGTGATGAGTGGTGACCCTGTTGCAACAGTTCCTTTAATAAACATCAGGTTTACTAGCTCAATATACTCAATATTCTCTGGTTGGTCTCTGTTATTTTCTCCTACCAATAGGGAACCCACTTTAGGACTCTGGAATACGCCATAAGGGAAAGGGAACAGTTTTTCTTATAACAATGATCACAGCCACCCTGCAAGGAAGTCCAGCAATACTTCCATCATATTGCAGAAGAGGAACAGAAGTGAAGAGATCAGCATCTCATCTTAGACCACCTAAGCAAATTCTTGAGCTTAGGCTCCACTGCTTCACAATCATTTTGCAGCAGCTGCCATTAGAGGTGCCAGCATTTGGTACTGCCTAAGCTCTTTGTAGGAGCAGGAGGTCTATGTGCAAAGTGGATCAGCGCCTTTGTTCCTGAAAGAGGACAGCCAACGCTTTTGGCAATTTGAATCAAGCAAGATACCTTGCCACAGCTTTTCAGCTTTGAAAAGCACCAGCATTTGAGGGCAGAGGGAGGCGTGAGATAATGAGAGAACATGGGAACAATGCTGTTTAGGGAGGTGGGAGGAAGGAGCAGAGCATCCAAACCAGTCTTGAAAAGCAATAGAAAAAAATATTAAGCTGGCCAACATCTCTTCCCATTCTAGTCTGGA
This sequence comes from Podarcis gaigeae, assembly GCF_964106915.1. Lineage (NCBI taxonomy): Eukaryota > Metazoa > Chordata > Lepidosauria > Squamata > Lacertidae > Podarcis > Podarcis gaigeae. The sequence continues at coordinate 19,221,692 of NC_139692.1, read as the reverse complement.
TCTTGGCAATAAATCAAGCGCTGACAATGTCCTAATTAGCCCTTATCATAGAAGGCTATAAAGTCTGATTCCAAACCAGTTGCAGAGTGTCTGAGCACGCTTTTGGGGAGCTCCAAGCTGCTCTGCTGTTGTCAGTTTTCCAAAAGGGGAAGAAAAGACATACATCAGGCAGGATGGTTGAAGATTCATTTAAGCTGTCTGTTCCTCTCTCTTTCTCTTAGCAAAAGGCATGAAGGAAATCAACCTGCTAATTAGCAATGGCTGCATGAGGAGCGAGGAGAACAAGGGGAGGGACGGTGCTCTGGACACAAGTTATGTGAAACAAGCAATATTTGCATGAGCTGGTAAGTAATTACATTTACTGTTCATGCACTGTTGGGCTCACTTGAGCAGCAAAGTGCTGTCTTTGTTTTGCAGAGGCAGATTAGGCTAAATTAGAGAGCATAAGCCAGCCTTCTACTACCAGGTGCTATCTATGCTTTGAACTACAACTCCTACCAGCCCCAGCCAACAAACGCATACTAGAGGCCATCATCTCACTGGGTGTCTAAATGCTTTGCCTAGATATGTTTCTGGATGCTGGTTTCCAGGGGTATGTGATCAGCTCTGTGAGCACCCCAAATAATGAACTGAACTAGGGTGATTTGAGGTAGATTCTCACATTCTTGGTTTGTGCATTACCAAGACATGTCCAGGAGCATTAGGAAGTGTTCAATCTTCCAAGTATCTCTATTGCCTCAGTTTTAATAAAATAACAACAACAACACAACAACAACAACAACAATAAATGTACAGCTTCCTTCTCACCCTGAGAAATGGAACCTACTTGGCCAGGGAAGTGCTCAAAATTTGTGGGGTGAGTGGGTTTACAAGAGAAGGGAGTGGTAGAGAGGTGGGATAATATTTTGTTACCAGAGAAGAATGGCAGATCAAGTTGATGGACTATGCTGAAATGGCAAAATTGACCGGAAAAATCAGGAACCAGGAAGACCAAATCTTTAATAAAGAACGGGGAAATTTTATAATTTACCTCGGAGACCACTGTAAACAGTTAAAATTGTTAGCAGGGTTGTAACAACACTTGTAATGTAACAAGAACTAGGGAAACAATGGAAATTTAACAATGAGACCCATGGAGGGGGAGGAGGGAAGTCCAGAAATTTGTGGAAATCTTGTTGTGTTGGGGTTTTTTTGGAATTTGTTGTGGTATGATTGAAATTGTTAATATGCAAAATCAAATTTTAAAAATTTAGGGGGGGGGGAATAGAATATTTTATTTTGATGGACAGGTCTACCATTTAATCAAAGGGTTATTTTACCAGTGTACTCCAGTAACAGTGATTTGGGGGATGAATCAACTTATGTCTTTTCCTATGTCATCATTTTCCTCAGAGTTTTGACTGTGAGACCAGGAAATACGTAAGTGGTAGAGTTAGACTACTGGGGTGGCCTGCTTCTAGCACAGTCATTGTTTTTCTTAAGAAAAAACTACAAATCTTCTTTCTTTTGGGTATTTCCAGGACGTGGGGAGTGGGGAGAAAAAAAGTGACAACTTTTCTACTTTCTTACAACCAAGGTAAAATCACTGAACATGATAGTCTCTGAACCTAATTTTCTGAGTCTCAGCAGGTTACTTACCGGGGCAACTCCCTCATGCTCCCCCCACCCCAATTTTCAAACTGATTGCCAACAGTCAAAACAAAAAAATTTCCTTCCAGTAGCACCTTAAAGACCAACTAAGTTAGTTCTTGGTATGAGCTTTCGTGTGCATGCACACTTCTTCTTCTGAAGAAGGTGCTACTGGAAGGAAATTTTTTTGTTTTGACTATGGCAGACCAACACGGCTACCTATCTGTAACTGATTGCCAACAGAAAAACTAAGGAAGGTAAGGAAATTTGTATTTTCCCACCCAAAATGGTAACGTCAGTCATTGAAGAAGACTGGCTACACCTTCCTTTTTTAAATTTGGCACACTATGTTCTTTCAGAAGGAGTAACAATGCCTACAATTTTCATTCCACTTCCAGCAGAAAAATGACAAAGTTAGATGCTTTTTAAATTTTTAAATACATTTTAAAGGTTCCCTGCTCAAACTCACCTAGATGGATCTGCCTGAAATTTGCCAGGTTTAACCCACTCTAGAAGGACTTGTTGCCTGCAAATTTCACTCACTTATGCAAAAGGGGAACCAATGTTATACCTATTTTAGTTTTCCCATTATAGTTGATGGGGGTGAAACAGGGCTTTGCATTTAATAGATCCGATCCCTGAATAACAAATCAAACAGGAATGATACAGAGCAGGTCTGAAGCAGATCTGGCCGACTCCAAATGCTACAGATGCAAGGCAACTTTTGCGATTGCTGCACATCTCTGATGACTACATAAAGATATCTGTGTACATTTTTGTTGTTGTTGTTGCTGTTTAGTCGTTTAGTTGTGTCCGACTCTTTGTGACCCCATGGACCAGAGCACGCCAGGCACTCCTGTCTTCCACTGCCTCCTGCAGTTTGGTCAAACTCATGCTGGTAGCTCCGAGAACACTGCCCAACCATCTCATCATCTGTCGTCCCCTTCTCCTTGTGCCCTCCATCTTTCCCAACATCAGGGTCTTTTCCAGGGAGTCTTCTCTTCTCATGAAGTGGCCAAAGTCTTGGAGCCTCAGCTTCAGGATCTGTCCTTCCAGTGAGCACTCAGGGCTGATTTCCTTAAGAATAGATAGGTTTGATCTTCTTGCAGTCCATGGGACTCTCAAGAATCTCCTCCAGCACCATAATTCAAAAAGAAGAAAAAGAAAAAGGACAAATTATGAGTCCCGCATCCAGTTTCATTTCCTACAACAGTCAACCAGAAGCCCCAGGAAGCCCACAAGCAGGTCTTGAGGGCAATTGCTTTCTTTTATATCTTCTTAACAACTGGTATTCAGAGATAGACTGCTTCTGAGGATGCAGGTTCCATATGGCCCTCTTGCCTAATAGCCATTGATGGACCTCTCCTTCTGCTGCAGGAGTTGCTTTATTTACTATATTAATATCTCACCCTACCTCCCAAGTGAGCCCAGGGTGGCCAGTGCACAAGGAATAAAATAATTTAAGCATATAAAAACAATTCCAGTGAAAATGAAGACTGGGAAAGAGCTCAATATATCTGCTGCTTTGGGTTGTTGTGGTTTCTTTTACGGGCCATGACTAGGTCCTGCAGCAATTTCCCTCCATTCTTTGGCTAATAGGTATTTTTCTCGCCCTCTTTGTCCTCAGTTCCTGAAATTGCTTCCACTCCCCTGGTTATTTTTTTGTTTATGCCCCACATCTGCCAAATTATCACTTAGCGAATAGGTCCTTTCACAGAGAAATTGGTCTCCATAACAATATACATTTCCTGTGCATGGGTGCATAAAATTACTAAAAGAGAGAAAAGGATTGGAGATAATTAGGAATGGAGAGATAATCTATTTTCCAGAACAAAGCACATCTTCCAAATCAAATACCCTCATTTGGTTTTAAAAAAAATTTACATCTCTGTAGTGTATGATTAGCAAACATGTCTTAGTTAATGGTTACACTGCGGTCCCTTTTCACACGCCAGGTAATACTCAGTGAGCTTGAGCCCATCAAACCCATCCCCACTGCACTGCAGATTTCACTTGTATAGCATTTGCGCAAAAGAGATCTGCAGAATATCTCACCCACCCAAAATACAGAAGCAATTTCAAGAAATTGTAAATAAAGTCATTTTGGAAAAGAAAGGATCTGAAAATAGAAAGAAGGAAAAAGTGAGCAATTCACTGTGGACTCCAACTAACAAATAACAAATATTTAATGTATTTGTGAAAGGTAAAATGCTAATTTCCCTGCTGACAGCACCCAGGAACAATTTGACAATAAACGAATCAGCAGTATAAAGATGTACAAAAACAATTTCAAATCCATTACAGATGCTGACAGCAATAATAAAAAAAATTGCACTTAAAAGGTTTTGGAAGAAAAGTCAGTATTCAACAGGCATGGAAAAGGCACTGGAGATGGTGTCTGTCTGATACGTAACAGGACTGTTCTGCCTTTGTCTCAGACCACGCCTGGAGTACTGTGCAGAGCCGTCTTTCCCGTAGGGTTTAGTGGTGCGTCGCGCCAGGGCGCCGGCCTCTCAGGGGTGCCCCAGAGAGTGGGGGAGCTGTGCGGCTTTGCAGGTGGCCTCCCCTTTCCCGGCACGCCTGCCAGCTGCGTATGGCTGGCAGACATGCAGTTTGCCTCCCAAGCCTCCGCGGAAGGAGAGTGATCCCCGCAGAGGCTTAGGATAGAAGCTGTGCCCCACCAATTACTGTATACGGCTGGTGGGCATGTAGCTTCCTTCCTAAGCCTCTGCAGGAGGAGAGTGATCCCCGCAGAGGCTTAGGCTGTGCTCTCCTCTCACGGAGGCTTGGTCGGCGTGGTGCAGCTTCCCTCCCAAGCCTCTGCGGGGATTGCTCTCCTGCAGCGGCATGGGGGAGAGTTGCGCCCCCCGATGGCTGGCAGTGCGCAGTTTTGGCCCCCCCCATCCGTGGTAATTTGGGGGCCCTGGGCGGATATTTGCACCCCGGCGCCGCATCTGTTAAAGATGGCCCTGGTACTGTGTCCAGTTCTGGGTGCCACAATTTATGAAGGATATTGATGAGATGGAATGTGTGCAGAGGAGGGTGATCAAGATGATTAAGGGTGTGGAAACCGAGCATAGCAGTCAACTTGTCCCTTTTCTTATGAGGAATCCTATTCGGAATAAGGGAATTTCCCTTAAAAAAGGGGAAACATTGACAGCTATGAAACCAAGTCTTATGAGGAATGATTGAGGGAGTTGGGTATGTTTAGCTTGGAAAAGAGGAGACTGGGAGGAGATATGATGGCTATCTTCAACTATCTAAATGGCTGTCTTGTGGAGGTTGTTTTCTCCTGCTCTGGAAGCTAGGATCTGAACCAATGGCTTCAAGTGACAAGAAAGAAGATTCTGACTAAACATCAGTAACAACTTTGTGACAATGAGCTGTTCGACCGTGGAACGGACTCCCTTGGGAGGTGGTGGGCTCTCCTTCCTTGGAGGTTTTTAAGCAGAGGTTGGATGGTCATCTACTCCTGGATGCTCAGCTGAGATTCATGCATTGCAGAGGAGCCTGGGGTTGCTTGCAACTCTACAATTCCATGATTCTATGACAGGTGCCACCACACCAGTGCTATTTTTCTAGGAAAAAGAGGTACCAAAACTCATCATGAATGCTTCCCTTTTTCTTTTATCATGGCAACGTTGCCCATCTGAGGAGTTCTGGTGAGTTCTGGCTGACAAAAATACTTGCACCACACTAAAGGCCCAGTTCCTATATCTTAAACCTCCCAATGAGATGGTACCCATGTTCCCTTGCCCTCTTAGGTTCCTGACTCAGTCACTGCCATGCCCTTCTCTGTCTGGGAATCAAGGCACCAGGCAGCTGACCATTGAGTGCCTTTGTTTCCCAGCCAGAAAAAAGGAGGCAGTTGCACAGAGATCAGGGGTCAGCAACCTTTTCAGCTGTAGGCCAGTCCATCGTCCCTCAGACCATGTGGTGGGCCGGAATATATTTTGAAAAAAGAAAAAAAATTGAACGAATTCCTATGTCCCACAAATAACCCAGAGATGCATTTTAAATAAAAGCACACATTCTACTCATGTAACAACACGCTGATTCCTGGACCGTCCGCAGACTGGATTGAGAAGGTGATAGAGCCACATCCGGCCCCCGGGCCTTAGGTTGCCTATGCCTGACAGAGATCATCCAATTGTGGTTTGCATTAAGGCAGTACTTGCTTTGCCCTGGATTTATTTTTTTGTCTGTTGATGGAGAATACATCAGTCTATCATCTATCTATCTGTCATCTATCTATCTATCTATCTATCTATCTATCTATCTATCAATCATCTATCTATCTATCTATCTATCTATCTATCTATCTATCTATCATCTATCTATCTATATCTATCTATCTATCATCTATCTATCTATCTATCTATCTATCTATCTATCTATCTATCTATCTATCTATCTATCTATCTATCTATATCTAATCTATCTATCTATCTATCATCTATCTATCTATCTAATCTATCTATCATCTATCTATCTATCATCTATCTATCTATCATCTATCTATCTATCATCTATCTATCTATCATCTATCTATCTATCTATCATCTATCTATCTATCTATCTATCTATCTATCTATCATCTATCTATCTATCTATCTATCTATCTATCTATCTATCTATCATCTCTCTCTCTATATATATATCTATCATCATCTATCTATCATCTATCTATCTATCTATCATCTATCTATCTATCTATCATCTATCTATCTATCTATCTATCATCTATCTATCTATCTATCTATCTATCTATCTATCTATCTATATCTATATCTATCTATCTATCTATCTATCTATCTATCTATCTATCATCTATCTATCATCCTTTCCTGCCCTGACTTGGCCACAGTGATCCATGCGACGGTCATCTCCAGGCTTGACTACTGTAATTTGCTCTACGCGGGGCTGCCCTTGAAGCTGTCCCAGAAACTCCAGCGGGTACAGAATGCTGCAGCGAGGCTCCTCACGGGGTCTCTGCCATGGGAGCATATTCACCCAGTGCTTTTCAAGCTGCACTGGCTCCCGGTGGAGTACAGGGTCAGATTTAAGGTGCTGCTTTTGACCTTTAAAGCCCTTCACGGCCTAGGACCCTCGTACCTCCGGGACCGCCTCTCCTGGTATGCCCCACGGAGAGCCTCAAGGTCCATAAATAACAACACCCTAGTGGTCCCGGGCCCTAAGGAAGTTAGATTGGCTTCGACCAGAGCCAGGGCCTTTTCAACTCTGGCTCCGGCCTGGTGGAACGCTCTGCCTCATGAGACCAGGGCCCTGCAGGATCTGATTTCTTTCCGCAGGGCCTGTAAGACAGAGTTGTTCCGCCTGGCCTTTGGCTTGGAGCCAGTTTGATTCCCTCCCCCCCCCTCTCTTTTTTCCCCTTCTTTTCCTTCTCCTGCGATGAGGCTACATTTTAATATTTTAATGTTCCATTATTTTAATTGTTGTGTTTTATTTTTGTTTTTAAGTTTGTAATCATTCATCTTGTTTTTATTATTGCTTGTAAGCCGCTCTGAGCCCGGCCTTGGCTGGGGAGGGCGGGGTATAAATAAAAAATTATTATTATTATTATTATTATTATTATTATTATTATTATTATCATCTATATCTATCTCTATCCAGTGCTTCTTTTCAAAAAAAAAAAAATGTTTAGGAGTACTCTCATTTTGACTCAAGAAAATCACCATTTTATAGTTAAAATTGGGGGAAAAAATACAGTAAATGGACAAAAGTGCAAAGATTCACAAAATGTTTAGGGGAATATGTACCCCTATGTCCCCCCAGAAAAAAGCTCTATCATCTATCTATCTATCTATCTATCTATCTATCTATCTATCTATCTATCTATCTAACTATCTATCCCAAAGAGTTGGACATGACTAAACAACAACAAATCTATCTATCTCTATCTAGCCCTGGTTTAAAAGTTGAATACATTTAGACCAGGGCCAGATAATGAAACTGATAATAAGATCCTGACAGTGGGTCCATGATACTGCAATGGTTTCCGTAATAATGCTGACATTGATGAAAAATGTTATGATTGAATGAGTTACATGCTTTGATTTGTGGAATGGAAAAGTTTATTGAATGACCCACAGATACCCTTTAGCAATGTTTTGTTTTGTTTTTGTGGGTTTTTAGGAGGGGGGTATTGAGAACCATTGCAGTGGCAGAAGTAATTAGGCAAATGTGCATTCAATTTGCTGGAAGGTTAAAGGTACACAATAACACACAAGTCGTCTTGCAGCAGTGCAATTCCAATTTGAGGTTTTTCCAAAAATCCTCTTTGCATGTCGCCTCTGTTAAACACTCCCTTTTGCACTATGCCAAAGATTCTTTGCAACGGAGCTCTGATAACATAGCGAAGGAGGAAGCATCCTGACTTGGTTCTGGTGGAAGGGAAATTCTCCCCCCTCCCCTTCATTTCTGCCTCAGGAATGCCAGCAGCAACTCTAGCAGCAATGTAATCACACTGCTTTCATCATCTCCAAATACTTTTGGGATCCCTCCCAGTAATCTAAGTTTTTACATCCCATTATTCCCATCGCCCCTAGTCTCCAGCTCATTTTAACAAAAAGTTAGACAATTCCCCACTTACCACAATTTTTTGGCTGACATTTTTGATTAGCATTTTGCTTACTTCTTGCCATTTCTGATTAGGGTTTGGGTTCTTTCTTTTTCCTTTTTTAGATTTCTTTTGCTAACTGTACCTTCAGGTACAAAAGAATAAAAAGGCTCATTAGAGTTTGAAATTGTGTGATGATTTATTGTTTCCCCTTCATGTTCTTATTAATAATGACTTGTCTCAAATGGGTTCTTTTGCTTTAAACACCCCCACCTCCGCCCTTCCCCAAAGGCTAATTTTCTGAGTTAATGAAATGCAGTGATAATTAAACAGCATCTATGGAATCCGTGTTTCATCCTGGGATATGAGTGTTTGCTTTTGGGTAATGATTGGTGGTTTTTCCCCCTTAGCTTATTTCTGCAAAGTGAAGAGCAAACTTCACTTTCTGGAACTGTAGTGTGAGTTCCATTAAAACAGCCTACACCTCAAGTGGGTTAATAGTGCTTTGTTGTTGTTTAGTCATTTAGTCATGTCCGACTCTTCGTGACCCCATGGACCAGAGCATGCCAGGCACTCCTGTCTTCCACTGCCTCCTGCAGTTTGGTCAAACTCATGCTAGTAGCTTCGAGAACACTGTCCAACCATCTTGTCCTCTGTCGTCCCCTTCTCCTTGTGCCCTCAATCTTTCCCAACACCAGGGTCTTTTCCAAGGAGTCTTCTCTTCTCATTAGGTGGCCAAAGTTTTGGAGCCTCAGCTTCAGGATCTGTCCTTCCAGTGAGCACTCAGGGCTGATTTCCTTAAGAATGGGTAGGTTTGATCTTCTTGCAGTTCATGGGACTCTCAAGAGTCTCCTCCAGCACCATAATTCAAAAGCATCAATTCTTCGGCGATCAGCCTTCTTTATGGTCCAGCTCTCACTTCCTTATATCACTACTGGGGAAACCATAGCTTTAACTATACGGACCTTTGTTGTCAAGGTGATGTCTCTGCTTTTTAATAGTGCTGGGGTCCTCAAATGCTCAAAGATGGCTATAGACCTGTTTGGCCATTTGCCCATGTATACAATAGACATGTAGAGTATGAGGACATAAGGAGAGCTCTGCTGGATCAGACCAATAGCCCATCTAGTCCAGCACCCTGTTCTTGCAGAGGCCAAGCAATTGCCCGTGGAAAACCTGCAAGCAGGGCTTGAGCATAAGGTCACTCTCCCCTTCTAATCTAGAAGAGGAGGGATGCGATTGCACCTCTGTCTTTGCTCCCCCAAAACAACACTCAACTTTCCATACCCACAGCATTTTGCACATAGAATCCAAAGGATACCAGCCCCATTAAAAAATGTGCCTCTTTGAAACCTTTGGGTCAGCAATGATTTGTGTGAAGCTACTCATGCAGTCCCACTCTCTTTGCTCCCTAGTCCTTCTCCATGCAAACATCCACTTCTAAATTTAAATGTTGGGTGATTCAGGATGTCAAGGAACTGTCAGCCAAGCACAGGTCATCCACAGGGTAGGAAAGACCACGAGGCAAGAAAGGTAATTAGCTTTTATTCACAGAATGTAACAACACAGCAGAGTTCCTCTGGTTCGTCTTGATCCTGCTGGGGATGTTGCTGGAACTGACCACTGCCTTCCATCCTCTAGCCTCTCACTCCAGATCCCTCCCAAGCAGACATAGACTGTGGAGAGGGGGTGGACTTCTCCTCTGGGCCTGTCTGGCCTGTTGCTTAGCAACGTGCAGAACTCTCCTCAAGTGGGTTGTCAGGGGAGGAGGACAGCAAGCAGGAGTTGGGCAGCGGGGGGAACTTCTGACTCCTCTCTGCCTGAGTCTGCGCTCACACTGCGACTTTCAGCCTCTAGCCCTGTCCTGGAAGGGCCTCCTTATCCTGACCCCTCTTGGTCACTTGAACTTCCTGCTTGTAGCACCTCCCTTTCCCAGACTGCTCCCCAGTGTTACACCACCACAATCTAAGTCTTCTTCTCCCATGTCCTCTTGGCCGGTTGGCACCCACCACTCTCCCTCATCCAGCCAGTCCCTGACACAGGGCAACCAAAATGAAGGACTTATTCACCCAACACATAGTTAAACCATGTGATTTTATCCCACAGGAAGCAGTGATGGCCACCAATGTGGATGGCTTTAAAAGAGGATTAGACAAATTCATGGTGGACAAGGCTCTCAATGGCTGTTGGAGGCAGAATGCCTCTAAATACCAGTTGCTGTGAATGACAATGAGAAGAGTGCTGTTGTTGGGCTCTGGTCTTGCTTTTGGCCTTCCTTTGGGCATCTGATTGGCCACTGTGAGAACAGGATGCTGGACAAGATGGGTCTTTGGCCTGATCCAGCATAGCTATTTTTATGTTCTTAATGTACATGCAGGGATGAGGTTGAAGACATTTTTTTGTATATTGTGCAAAGGGAGGTCTCTAATGGATGCATGAGATGGAAAGAACTGGCTGATTTCTAAAAGCAAGGATGTGTGAGATTCTGTGAGTGGAGGAACTCATTAGTCTTTTTGAAATTTTTGTTTGCTTCCCTTGAAATTCCTCAGAGGTACCACTTAAGCAGAACCTTCAAAATTCACTTCTGCTCCCTCATGATTCAACCATGAAAATGTCCGGAAAGAAATCTGTGCTTGTATATTGCCCAAAATTTCGTGACTCTACTCCTGAGATATTCTGGATTAATGGGGTAGTAAATGGATTTCTTTCTTTCTTTTTCCTTCTCTTTTGAAGCAATTAACATGGAAATGAGTGCTAAACTTCCATCAGAGTCCACTAGATTTCTGAAAGTAACTTTTAGATCACCTGAAAGTTCAAATATAATGCAGATATTAGCAGGAAGCGGTTGGGGGAGTGGAATAAGTTGACATGTGCATGGCGCCTATGTTTTATGTCTTAACCACACCTCAATTTGGGAAACCCAGTCTTTAGTGCTGAATCAGAACAAATGGCAATCAGGTTTTATGTAGATTCCGATTTAGCACTAAAGAGTGGGTTTTCCGGCGAAAGCAAAGGCAAAACTTCTCAAACCCCTGCTTCCTAGGCACGGGGCAAGTGCAAGTGCGAACAAGGCAAGAGTTGATGCATTGAAATGAATGAACAGGGCTAAGTTAAGTTCATTAATTTCAATAGGTCAACTCGGAGTAATGCTTAGTTGAATACCACCCATTAGCCCCTGCCTGCTCTTGAATGAAATTCAACTCCTCTGTGGAAATTTTTTTCTTAGAAAGTAATCTAGTCATCATGATGGAAGAGGTCAAAGTCTGTGTCTCTTTCTGAGCCCACTTTGGTCCTTCCCAGCAGAGCTCAGATGGGCCTCCTGATTGATAGTGACTATTGTGGTAATTGCTACTGGGATGTTGGCTGAAGGCAGGGTTTCAACATGTACCGTGTCACTTCAGTGAGACCTCCAATTCTCTCTGGCAGAGATAAATGCAGCCCAGCTTAGAAGGCTGATGGGTTTACAGACAGGAAAATGCAGAGGACAAGAGGCGAATTCCCACCTCCCCATCATGTCCTCTGCCTGTGTTTTTGTTTTCTTTAAAGGCAGCAGCTGGTAGAACAGACTCGGATGCACACAGCCTCACCAGATGGAAAAGGAAGCCAAGGGGCTAGAGAGGCTTATCTTTAAAAGAATCTGAAAGTTTTGCAAAACAATTTGACTAGTGGATAGCTACATTTTGTAATGATGCTCCTGGGTTTTGGTTTTGGGAACAGTTGTTTAGTATCTCTTTCCAAGGCAGCCCCATGGGGTCTACATTAATTATTATTATTATTATTATTAGTAGTAGTAGTAGTAGTAGTAGTAGTAGTAGTAGTACAATTAATTTATCAATCGCCTTCTAAACCACCATCTCAAGGCAATTTACACACAAAGTGATTAAAAACAATTAAAAATGCGAAACAACAAAAACATCCCAAATCATAGCCATATCAATAAAACGCTCACGTTTTCTTCCTGCTTCAGCAAAACACCTATGGGATGTAGTCCATTGGAACAGTCAAGTACAACATTCCTTGTTTCCCTAGAATGGACACAGACAGGGGGATGTTACTCCAGCCAAGGTAGAGTTTCCTGTTCCACCTGGTCTGGAACATCCTCCCCCCTGCATATGACCAGGTAGGTGGGTGTGACCCTTGCAGACCCCACAAAAGGTCTAGTCATGGAGCCATCTCTCTCTCTTTTGCCTCTCTCTTCCATTTTGGCCATTGCTCCTGATGCATCTGGTGCTGTCTGCTGATGCAAGCCACACTGTATCTGTAACTACAAGCTAAAGCCTGCCTTCATGGATCATACTGTGAACTGAATGTGAGTAAACTTTTCATTACAGTTTTACCTCAGGTTACATACGCTTCAGGTTACATACGCTTCAGATTACAGACTCCACTAACCCAGAAATAGTGCTTCAGGTTAAGAACTTTGCTTCAGGATGAGAACAGAAATCATGCTCTGGCCGCACGGCGGCAGCAGGAGGCCCCGTTAGCGAAAGTGGTGCTTCAGGTTAAGAACAGTTTCAGGTTAAGTACGGACCTCCGGAACAAATTAAGTACTTAACCTGAGGTACCACTGTACTTATAAGAAAGACTCTTGTGTCTTTATTCTTTTAGGAGGGAATCAAAGGGGTCTTCCCAGAAATATACTCCAATCTGAGCAGGCCAGATTGGATTGCTTAACTAAAGAGATCCAAACGAATCTGCAACTAGCTTCTCGCTGTGTTTGATTGTTGATTGTTGTTAGCCGCCCTGAGCCTGGCTTCGGCTGGGGAGGGCGGGATATAAATAAAATTTATTATTATTATTATTATTATTAAAGCTCTGCTATATGTAACTCACCAGTGTGAGTGAGGAAGGATAATATTTAATCAATATATCCTTTCCTACTATCCACAACATTCCCACATCACCGTCCTGCAAGAGCCAAGCTTCCTAGCCACAATCTGTTGTACAGCCTGAATGGTTCAGTTGGTTAGAGAGTGGTGCTGATAATGCCAAGATTGCAGGACTGATCCCTGTTGGACCAGATGATCCTCAAGGTCCCTTCCAACTGTATGGTTCCTGCTGCCCCTGCTCCTGCCAGTTCTAAAAGCTACAAGACTGCCAATCACCTCTGTCTTCTGCTTTCCCATTGGAACCCATGTAAATTTTTGCCCCAAGCTCATTCCTACAAATCACTGTTCAAAGGAAAGAGAGCTGTATTTTACTTCCACCATAAACATAATTACCTGCTATAGCCTGTGGAGCTCAGAAGGGACCTTGAGAAACTGGCTGAGACGTAGACAATTTGACAGTTGGCAGTGTGTTTTGCTCAGTTAATACAGCATTGATATGGAGCAGGGTTTTGTTGTTGTTGTTCATTCTGGAAACTTCCGCTAGAGCTTGCTTGTTATTTTAGGGCTTCCAACAACCTCCAAGGGCAAAGCCCATGAGCAATTTCATGTGGAGCTTTACATGTTTATATAAGCCAAATGGCCCATCCGTTCACCGAATCTTGCAGCCAGTGACATATTCTTTCAAGCAGAGTAGAAATCTGATCTGGATTTGATGGAACTCCCCCTTGCTCAGAGCAGATGTCAGAGTCCCAAATTTTCCACATAGGCTCTCACCTAATAAGAATGCAGAAGCACGGGTGCAAACTTGATTCTTATTTTGTATATTTACTGAGGCGTTACCTGTAACAGAAGTTTTCTCTTAGCAGTCTCCACTTAGCTTTGTCTCTCATTTCCATTGGATGCAGGAAGTGACTTCCTATAAATTCTGATCATAAAAAGATAACATGAAAAGAGCCTGCTGTATCTGGTCAATGGGTCATCCAGCCCAACATTCTACATCTCCACTTGACACACTTTTCCATTGTGTGCCAAGGCACCCGAGCCACAAAGTTCCCAGGAGAACAATAAAACACACAGACACAAAGTATTTTGGCTTATGAGTTTAAATAGGCCACAACTTTATTGGTTACAGATGTGAGCATTTGGCTTAGACACTGCGGTGAAGCCAGGCTATATCTTGACTCCTGCCCATCTGCAGGGAGTCAGTGGAAGGGTAAACCACCGATAGGGGCGCCCGATGACTTATCTCAAATAGGGGCACCCCAAGGGATCCCCATAGGGGCTGTGACATGGCCCTAGCCCACGTCCAGGCTTTGGACAGGATTCACACCCTGGATCCCTTTAGCAGGAAACCCTTACAGAGGAGGGGTAGGCGAAAGCTACAACCTCCCCTTATTCCAAACTAAGGCTTACCCAATGCCTAACCTCACAAACGTTGTGACGATTGCTACTTGGTAAGCAAAAACCAAATGGCCAGTGCCACTTTGCCAGGTGGGGAAATTCCTACCTGGCCACAACAATATGGCGGCTGACAATTGTCCATAGCAAGGTCATAGCATGAAAAGAGGGTGGAATGGTTGATGAGCGAAAGAGAAGGTCTGGTTGGCCTCGCCATGGTTAAATTGCCTGTGGCCACATCTACCCTGATTGGCTGGGGCTGTCCCACAGGGGGAAGAACCCCAGCAATGATGACGTGGCCAGCATGACACAGGGGTGAGGTGATGTCCCTCCGGCCCTTATGCTGTAAGCTGTTGTGACCTGGCTGCCCAGCTGCATCATTGCCCACTAGGAAAAGGTGAGTGGACTTCAGAGAACTGTCCATTTATTCTGACTCTCTGCTTCTGGCTACTTTACCAATTACTGATACACAATACAACTTCTCCTTTTATTCCATGACTGCTAAGCAGCTTTTAGTGAGGTACCTTGTTGAAAGCTTTTGAAAGTTCAAGTGTACTTTCTCAACTTGATCACCTTTATCCGTATCAGGACCACAATACCTCAAGGATTGTGTCTCGCCAGATGAACTGACTTGGACCCTGGAATCATCACATGAGGCCCTTCTTCATGTTCCTCCTCCATAAGAGGTCTGGAGGGTAACAACACGAGAATGGGGTTTTTTTGCAGTGGCTCCCCATACATATCTTTAGGCGTCAGGTAATAACATTTCTCTTTAACCGGGCCTTGGGCTGATTATGTTCTTTTAAATGTGTTTGTGGGAGGGGAGGTTATGGGTTTGCTTTGTTCTTGTTTTTGTTATGTATTATGTATTATTATTTTATACATAATACATAACAAAAACAAGAACAATGTTATGTATTATGTATTATTATTATTAATTATGGTGCTGGAGGAGACTCTTGAAAGTCCCATGGACTGCAAGAAGATCAAACCTATCCATTCTTAAGGAAATCAGCCCTGAGTGCTCACTGGAAGGACAGATCCTGAAGCTGAGACTCCAATACTTTGGCCACCTCATGAGAAGAGAAGACTCCCTGGAAAAAACACTGATGTTGGGAAAGATGGAGGGCACAAGGAGAAGGGGACAACAAAGGACAAGATGGTTGGATAGTGTTCTCGAAGCTACCAGCATGAGCTTGACTAAATTGCGGGAGGCAGTGGAAAACAGGAGTACCTGGCGTGCTCTGGGCCATGGGGTCATGAAGAGTCAGACACGACTAAACGACTAAACAAATTATTATTTTGTCTTTTTATGCTGTGGGCCAACCTGAGATCTTCGGATGAAGGACAGTATACAAATGTAATTAAAAAATAAAAAATGAAATAAAATTTATGCTTGTTGACACTCTAAAATAACTCTAATAGGTTCATGAGAAAATACTAGCCCTTGCAGAAGCCATGCTGGCTATGCTTCAGCAAGACTTGTTCTTCTATATGTTGACTATTTTACATTTAACAATACTTTCCACCAGTTTTCTTGGTTCAGATGACAAGCTAACTAGCCTGCACTTTCCAGGATCTTTTGAAAAATTGGTGTTACATTGGCTCCTTTCCAGCCCATAAGTATTGGAGGCTGATCTGAGGGACATGTTACTTATTTTTTGTTAGAAGTTCAGACATGGGTTGGTTGTTACTTTAATAATTGCTCCTCAGACTCTGCATCTTTCTGAAGTCTGAGTTCAACTTCTTCTTAAACTTCTTCCTTTGAACTCTGTTGAGGCTTCAGACTCAAGCTGAGATTAATTATACATCTGGACATGCATTGAAGGATACTCACTTCCTTCAGGTAGTGGTTCCCAACTGAAGTTGTTAGAGAAAGCTACCCATGGTGAAAAGGACCGTGGGGTGATGGCTGCTGTTCTTTGGCATGAAGTTGTATGCTGTGTACTTGGCAAAGAATTGCAACTTTTGAAAACGATATGAACAGAAACTGTCAGGCTGATTGCAGGATTGTTCTAGTAAATGGGTGGAGAGCTCATCACCTCATAAATGTACAAGGATCCACCCCCCTCCCCCAAAAAACACCCCTACCCATGCCAGTGGCCTTTCTAGTCCAGCATCCTGTTCTCACAGTGTCCAACCAGATCCTCTTGAGAAGCCTACAAAGCAGGACTTGAGTGCAACAGTGGTCTCTTCACTTCTGATTCCCAACAACTGCTTTTCAGTTGTATGCAGCCTCTGATACTGGAAGCAGAACATGATTAGTAGCCATGCATAGCCTTATCTTTCAGAAGTATCTCTAAGGCCCTTTTAAAGCTATCCAAGTCGCTGCCCATCGCCACATCTTGTAGTGGCAGATTCTATAGTGAACTGTGATCTCAAGATCAGAGCCGTAGCTGGGTGATCTTGCGCCCCTGGCAGAACCGTCCAGATTGCGCCCCCCAGCCACGGACAAATTAGCTCTTCTTTCTGCCTCTCCTCCAAACACCCCCCCCCATTCAATTCCTCACACACTTCACCTTGTATTTAAAACCTTTTCTTATGAGGCAATAATTGACATTTTTATTTATAGACATATTTATTGTTATGCCTACCGGCGTGATTGCTCGAGAGCAAACAGGCAAGACCCCCACTGGTCTTTTCAAAGGCTTTATTATCGGTGCGAAAACATTTACAGTGCAGAACGTCTCAGTTCCATGTCTTGCTCAGTCACTAGCAGAATCTGAGAGTGGGAGGTCCTTAAACTTTCCACAGCAGAGTAGTCTCTTGACCCCCATCCGACGCCTCCCCTCTCTGCGTGTAAACCTACTGCACAGAGATGGCGTGGGCAAAGGGGTACCTGCCTCCCCCCCCCGCTTTGCTCATGCACGGTGCTTTGGCTCTCTCTTGCATCCTCCGAGCCCTGCATCTCTTCCCCACTAGAGGCGGGACTTCCCTCCTCCGCGGAGGAAGTGCTGCTTCTCACGATCTTTGGAGGCTCCCTGTAACCCAGCTGCCCTTCCACCTCTCGCTTCTGAGCTGATGGCAGTTCCCTGACATCCAGGGACATATTTTAAAGCCAGTTTTGCACACACCCCTCATCTGCGCCCCTGGCAGGGGGCTTCCTCACCACCCCCTAGCTACGGCCCTGCTCAAGATCCCTTATCTGGTCAGTTACCTCCAGTTCATCAGTGTATATGTATGAAGTTAGGAAACTTTGCCCTGAGGTGCACAATTTCACACATACTCACATTGGGCCACACTTACCTTTTAAATGCCAGTCCCACCAGTTCCAAGCAATGCCTCTGTGAACAAATTCCTCTGCCGTTCATGCAGCAGACCATAAGCAGCTCTTAATTTGTCTTTAAACTCATCTTAGAAATCCCAGATGTTACCAAGGGACACAGCACTAAATATTTAATTGCCTTTCCCTTTGCAAATTATGTACAAACAATGTACTACTGTGTCTAATTACCTCATTAAAGCATGAAGGAGCATTATAAAAAAAACAAACCCAGATGGAATGACCTTTTATAATATAACAAAGGCCTAGAAATTGCATGTTATAAGGGGAAAGGTCTACATTCCCCACATAATATTGTGCGGCTTCAAGTCCACGGAAAGTGGTGACTGTGGTATATCTCCTATTTCATGTCTGACACCTCATCTGTGCTCTTAGGGGAAAGGCTAAATCCATCTATCTTAGATCCATAGTCCTAAACCAGACATCCCCAAATCAGGTGATTTTTCTGGCATTCACATGCCTTTGTAGTCTTGTTTCCCCACTCCTCCTCCAGTTCAGAGGAGGAGGTGGCTAGCCAGATCTGGATGTATTGCATTCATGCCAAGCTTCTAGGCTTCCCAGAGGCATCTGGCTGCTGGACTAGATGAGCCATTGGCCATTGAACCCCATGGCTTGCAGTTCTTCAGAGTCTGCAGAACCTAAGGGTGATGGTCCAGAACCAACAGAGTCTGAGCAAGGACACTGCCCCCTGAGCCTGACTCATCAGGGGATCAAGGGCTTCCTGTGCTGCAACACCTGCCAACAGGTATGTGAATGTGTCAAATGTGAGGCCACAGGAAAGGGAAGAAATGTTCTTCTGAAGGCCAGGGGTTTGGCCCTTTAAGATCCACAGGAGTGGCGCTTCAGATTTGGAGACTTATAAAGGCTCAGTTCACCTCAGGCCTTTGTTGGAGCAAGTTGCTCATTGAGAGATCCATGTGATGCTGCTACCACCAGTTGCCTTGCCCTGTGGGTACCTTGTACACATTGCTCAGAGCACATAGCCACTATTGTCTCATTCCTGTTGACTCAGGGATGGTCTGTGCCAATATCAAGCCTCTTCATATGTCCATATGGCAGCTGTTGGGCAATAAAAAATACATACAAATATCTACAGAGATGTGGGCATGGTTAATTAATTATGCACCCATCCAACAGGGTTCAGTTGAGAAGGACTCAAGGGAAGAACACAGAACACACTCCCTGACATCTCTGGATATATTAAATATAGGGCTGGTGGGAAAAGTCTCTGTCTGAGATCTAGACAGCACTTGCCAGCTCACATAATCCTGGGCTGGGGAATCTGCAGCTCCCATTATCCCTGGCCATTGGTATTGGTCATGCTGGCAGGGGCTGATGGAATTGGAGTTCAAGAACACCTGAAGGACCGCAGGTTCCCTGTCTCTGAAGAAAACAGCAGTCTGAATGAATGAATCGATTGCAAGCAGACTGATATGTCTATCCACTGGTTTCTTCTATTATCAGAATTGGGGGGGGGGGAGTGCGGCTTATATTCTGGCCAATACAGTGGTATGCTTCAGGTTACAGACTCCGCTAACCCAGAAATAATACCTCAGGTTAAGAACTTTGCTTCAGGATGAGAACAGAAATCGTGCTCCGGCGGTGTGGCAGCAGCAGGAGGCCCCATAAGCTAAAGTGGTGCTTCAGGTTAAGAACAGTTTCAGGTTAAGAATGGACCTCTGGAACGAATTAAGTACTTAACCGGAGGTACCACTGTACAGTATATGTTGGAATCTACTCTGGATCAATATTGAGTAGAATTTCCAGGACGCCATGCAGGTTTGGGTTGTATATACATACGTGTAAATAAAAAATATATCATTAAGAACAGCACAGTCTCTCCTGCACCTCATTGTCCAAAAGGAAAAAGAAATAAACCCTAGCTAGCACACCTGCAACCCCTGGACTCTCACCCCACACATGGAGATCAGGGAGGCATTTAACAATAGGACTCATCTTTCATAGGAGCCACATTACTACCTAGCTTGCCTGCACAGCTAAGAGGCCAGGTGTGCATCAAAGCTTTGACTGAGGCTGTGTTTAATATGGCTGGTGGCTCTTTTCCCCAAGACAACAAAGGCCCTTCCTAGTTTATTATTGGATGCTGGAGCTTTCGGACTGGCTTTTATCTCCCCAAGGATGGTCTTCATAAAACAAAGGCCCTGGAGAAGCGCTTTGTGTTCTCAGCTTTGAAATCATACTCTTCCAGGTCCCACAATCGCCCCTTCACACATTTTACATTTCATGACTGAACAACAAAACCTTTTGAGGGGATGTCAGGATTCAGAGGGACTAATCGTACACACACCACATGGTCCATGCATGAAATTTATTTTGAATGGGGGAGAAGCTGACCCAGTGGCCCACTGGAGGGTTTTGTTTTGTTTTTAATTAGAAGTATAATTAAACTATATGTATTCATATTTTTTTAAGAGTATAAAAGCTTTTTGAAGATCAGCTGAATGGGATGGGGCGGGGACAGAACTGGGGCCCAGCTTTACAAAGCAACCTGGAAGCCGATGAGAGAAGGTATATCCCTGCTAATGCCATTGTGAACAATTGGAATACAGTGGTACCTCTGGTTAAGAACTTAATTCGTTCTGGAGGTCCATTCTTAACCCGAAATTGTTCTTAACCTGAGGTACCACTTTAGCGGCCCTCCCGCTGCCACTGCGCGATTTCTGTTCTCATCCTGAAGTAAAGTTTTTAACCCGAGGCACTACTTCTGGGTTAGCGGAGTCTGTAACCTGATGTGTTTGTAACCCGAAGCGTTTGTAACCCAAGGTACCACTGTAAATTGCTGCTTTAGAGTTAAAGTGTTTGCAGTTCACATCCTTAGAGGGAAGGAACCATTTCTTTGAGCTTCTTTTCAAGACTAACTGCAGACCTGCATGGCTGTACATCTGGGGAGTCTCATTGCTTTTACACTGACCACCTGCTGATGTGCAGGTTGAAATATGTCACAGTATGTGTTGGCCATATATTGGTTGTGTATCACTGTACAACTGAATCCTACCTGGCTCCTTCTAGGTTGTTGTTTTTGTTTTTAAAAAGCAATGCTCTTAGTAGTCCAACCAAATGTAACAAAATATTCACTCCCGCTTTTCATCTCCAGCACTTATCTGATTCAGTCATACATCTTAGCATGCCTACTTGGAGTTTAATACCATCTGTAAATCATTTTCAAGTAGTTCTCCTTCAAAAAATAACATGCTGTGAACTTCAAATCACTTTTCCAGAGTTTTCCCCAGATGTTGAAATCTATATTGTGACCTATGTCTATTGCCCAGTATGTCATTGAGGCTTTGACAAGCTCATATTTTGTTTCCCCAGTAACAAATGATACAGTCGGAATTCAGGCCTCACCATGGGACTGAAACTGCCTTGGTCACACTGGTCAATGATCTCCGGTGGGCTAGGGACAAAGATGAGAGCTGTTTCCTAGTTCTGCTGGATCTCTCAGCGGCTTTTGACACCATTGGGAGCTGGGGGCACTGTTATATGGTGGTTCCGCTCCTTTCTCCTGGGCCGTGTCCAGAAAGTGGTGTTGGGGGATGAGTGTTCAGGCCCCTGGGCTCTCACTTGTGGGGTGCTTCAGGGTTCTGTCCTCTCCCCCATGCTTTTCAACATCTACATGCAGCCGCTGGGAGAGATCATCAGGGGGTTTGGGCTGGGTGTTCATCAGTATGCGGATGATACCCAGCTCTACCTCTCTTTCAAATTAGAACCAGTGAAGGCAGTGAAGGTCCTGTGTGAGTGTTTGGAGGTGGTTGGAGGATGAATGGCAGCTAACAGATTGGGGCTGAATCCTGACAAGACAGGAGTACTGTTTCTGGGGGTGGGGGTGGAGGACTCCCTGGTCCTGAATGGGGTAACTGTGCCCCTGAAGGACCAGGTGCGCAGCCTGGGAGTCATTCTGGACTCACAGCTGTCCATGGAGGTGCAGGTCAATTCTGTGTCGAGGGCAGCTGTTTATCAGCTCCATCTGGTACGCAGGCTGAGACCCTACCTGTCCGCGGACTGTCTCACCAGAGTGGTGCATGCTCTAGTTATCTCTCCCTTGGACTACTGCAATGTGCTCTACGTGGGGCTACCTTTGAAGATGACCTGGAAACTACAATTAACCCAGAATGCGGCAGCTAGACTGGTGACTGGGAGTGGCTGCCGAGACCATATAACACCAGTCTTGAAAGACCTAAACTGGCTCCCAGTGCGTTTGGGAGCACAATTCAAAGTGTTGGTGCTGACCTTTAAAGCCCTAAATGGCCTCGGTCCAGTATACCTGAAGGAGTGTCTCCACCTCCATCGTTCTGCCCAGACACTGAGGTCCAGTGCCGAGGGCCTTCTGGTGGTTCCCTCTCTGTGAGAAGCCAAGTTACAGGGAACTAGGCAGAGGGCCTTCTTGGTAGTGGCACCCGCCCTGTGGAACGCCCTCCCACCAGATGTCAAAGAGAAAAATAACTACCAAACTCTTAGAAGACATCTGAAGGCAGCCCTGTTTAGAGAAGCTTTTAATGTTTAATAGGTTATTGTATTTTAGTGTTTTGTTGGAAGCCTCCCAGAGTGGCTGGGGTATAAATAATAATATATTATTATTATTATTATTATTATTAATCGAAGGTTGGCTGATAGCAGACTGAGGATGGTGGGGCAGTGCCTCACTTGCCCTAATGGACCAGTCCCTGGCACTCTCTTCATCAAATGAAGCCTAACCTGGCTACTACTGCTCCTAGAACCTTTCACTGCTTGAGGAAATATGGAAAGTGGAGCACTTCGGTTCACATTCTCTTTTGCTTTCTGCATTTGTTTCACAGCAACGAGGAGCAGGAGACTAGAGTGGCGGTGTTTGCTCCTGGAAACGCTTTTAGTTACAAAGGCAAACCAAGTCTCTCCAATGTATGTATTTGTCTCCCCAGAGTGAGCCAAGGTAAAGTTCAGGGGGGAGCCTTTTGCTCTCTCTCTCTCTCTCTCTCTCTCACACACACACACACACACACACACACTGCTTGCTTGCTTGCTTGCTTGCTTGCTTGCTTGCTGTTGCGATGTTCTGCAGCTCCCGATTAAAAAAAAATAAATTAATTAAAAAATCTTCCCACAGCTGTTAAATGGAAAGCTTTTAAAGGTCAAAGGCATACCTCAGGGTGGCTCTACAAGGCTTGAGGATTGGATTTTGTTGGGGTCGATGTCAATTCCCCCAGGCTCCAATGAGAACAACCATGGCTTCAAGGACTTGGACAGAAGAACCCTGTGTTCAAATTTTCACTCAGCCACGAAGCTCATTCTGGGGCCAGTCCCTATTGCTCATTTCAGGTGATGTGTGGATCATACAGTTTTTATGTATGTTTACGTACAATGCAGGCTACCTTTCAAGCAATGGTTCTCAAAGCGGTTCATATTATGAATGAGAAAGCCACTCCCGACCTAAAGAGGGGGTGGGGTTGCGGGCTCACGCCCCCATCAACAATATCGCGGGGCTGGCATCAGCCCCGTGAGAAGCAGGGATTCCCCCAGCTCATTAATATTCACCGCCCACAGCGACAGCCAATCGGCTGCCGCTAGGGGGCGGGCCTCCCAGGATCACTTAAGGTCGGGGCAGCCCTGGCTCGCCCCTTTTCATTCCCACAGCAGTAGCGGTTTCCCACCCACCCGCCCTCTAGGTTTGCATTTGGACTTTGCTATGGGCTTTGGCTGGTCGCCGCATGGGGCCGGGTAGGAGTTTTTCCATTTGACAAATTGGCTGTATTTGGTAGCCACTTGGTTTGTTCGCCTAGCTCGTAGCAAAATGTCACAACTCCTGGTTTTGGCGGTTAGGCATTGGCAGGGGTATTGTTATGGAAATGAGGTGGGGGGGGAGGAACGCCATCACCTCCCCCAAAGCTTGAAGGGTAGTTCGTTAAAGGACTCCGGGGGGCGTCGCCTCATCCGAAACCTACGGAGGCTAGGGCCTACAGCGCGCTCCCGAGCGGTAACCCCTTGGGGAGCGCCCCAGGGATGTGCATCTCGGGGGCTCCCCCGTTTGGTGCTTAACCCTTCCCGGTTAGACCGGATAGTCTGGTAGGGCCAATGCCTAAAGCCAATACTGCTCTTACCTGTAATCAATAAAGTTGTGGCCATTTTCGCCCATTAACCTAAAATTTGGTGTCCGGTGTCTTTATTTACTTCATCTTTGGGATGGGGCGGGAATCGCCACACAACTTCAACAAAATCTGGCAACATGGAGTGCTTTTGTCCAGGGTCCTGGCCTACCAGCCATTCTCTGCTCCAAAATGCTGCATTCCTCCTCCCTGCTGTTTTGCTGCCTCCTGCCAGTCACCCAGCATTCTGTCCCCTCTGAGTCTGCTGAGTCCTCATTGGCTGGTTTGGGTGTTTGTCTTCCTAAAGGTTTGTTGTGCATCTGCAAATGTTGGCAGACACAGGGCATTTCTGAGTCTGCTGATCTCTCTCTGTCGTGTGTGTGTGTGTGTGTGTGTGTGTGTGTGTGTGTGTGTGTTGCCATATTAATAAATCAATGACTTAAATCACAGGAGTGGCAGCCAGCTATTTTTGGAAAGTCGATGACTCACTAGCCTAGGGCTTTAGACAGCCACATTCAATTGACTAGTTGGGCACCAGTATTTCCTTTAAGACATGAAAAGCTCTGGTAGATCAGACCAAAGACTTGTTTCGTCCAGCATTCTCTTTCCCAGAGTCCTGTTTGTGGGTATGCTCTCTCTCTCTCTCTCTCTCTCTCTCTCTCTCTCTCTCTCACACACACACACACACACACACACACACACACACAGAGAGAGAGAGAGAGAGAGAGAGAGAGGCAATAGTATACTTCCTATGTTATTTTCAGAGAGCCAACCATCTAAATCAGTCTTCCTCAACCAGATGCCCTCCATGTCATGTTCTGGTCCAGTGCTGGAACCCATGGGGAAAGCAGGAAAGCTGGAGGCAAAACTTATGGACCACAGATAGCTCCAAGCAAACAGTTTGCTCTAACAAATGCTGGGAGCAGACTGAAGCTTTTTATGCTCCCATCTCCAGACTGCCTCTTGCAGGCCCCACTCCCTTGAAAGAACTTCGAGTTATAAAGGGCCAACCCTCTGGATCGAAGATGGGCACTCTTCCTCTGTTCCATAGCCTCCCTCCTGGTTTGCTTCCTGTGCACCCAACTTGAGATGTGCATTTGGAAGGCATCTGGTTCTTCAGGCTCAGGGAAATGTGTCTGTGAAGATCCAGGCCTTGGCAGTCTGGCGGGTTTCTCCAGGAGGTCTTGTCCAACCACCCCAGGTGCAGTGGTCTTCCACACCCAGTTCTGAGCCATGACTCAGACCAAGCTGCCTATCTGGTGCCCCTGCAGCCTCCAACTCTGTGTCCAGATCACTCCTAGATTCAGGGGTCATGACACACAGGTGTTTTGCACTAAATATCCCAGCTGTTGTAGGCAGATGGGTGTTGGAGTTCCAAACATATTGAGGGTACCAAGTTGGGGACAACTAACCTAATCTGTTCCTGTCTGCCACTTTCTCGACCCCCTCACTGTAAACTGGTCACCTCACCCTATGGCATTTGTTGGTGACCATAATTTGCCCTGTATTAAACTGTATGATTCCATTTAGTTGAGATTCCTGCATTGTAGGAGGTTGGATTAAATTATCCTTGGGGGTCCTTCCCAATTCTACTTTTCTATGAAAACAAGCAACATATGTAGATTAAATGTTTGCCTGACAGGTGTTGCTGTCCAAGAACATCCTTCTGACCAGTGAAATATTATTGTCCATTTATGTAGTCATGGTTGGTGGCCTTCACCTTCCTGGATTTATGGAGCCAGATGGCAAACCTACATTGCCAATACATTGCATTACAGTCCTCTCTGGCCTCTTTCACAGTAAGCCAGGGATTTGCATATCCTTCTAGCGAGTTCCATTTTGGCTGCCGATTCTTCTGGTGGACATGAAACCACCTCTAAGATGCTTCTGCCAGTGTCACCTACCATTTAGTTTGTGGACATATTTCTGCTGGTTTTCCTCCAGGAAATGCAGAAAGCTTCAGAACTGCCTTCATCAACCTGGTGCCCTTCAGATATTTTGGCCTACAGTTCCCACCAACCCCAGCTGTATGATTCCAGTGCTGATGGGAGCATGGCCCTGCTGGCTGAGATTGATGGGGGTTGTAGTCCAAACATCTGAGGACACCATGTTGGCAAAGGCTACTACAGGCAATAATAGCCTCCAATAGACTTGACTTCGTGTGCTTTACTCAAGGATAATGTCCAGAATAACTTGGCTCAATGGCTAGTAGAGTAGTTTGGATTTGATATCCCGCTTTATCACTACCCGAAGGAGTCTCAAAGCGGCTAACATTCTCCTTTCCCTTCCTCCCCCACAACAAACACTCTGTGAGGTGAGTGGGGCTGAGAGACTTCAAATAAGTGTGACTGGCCCAAGGTCACCCAGCAGCTGCATGTGGAGGAGCAGGGAATCGAACCCGGTTCCCCAGATTACGAGACTACCGCTCTTAACCACTACACCACACTGACTAAACTGCAGATACAAGAAGAAGAATTGTTTCAAGACTTCTGTGACTTCTCTCCAGGGTGAGCCTAAGACATTTTGCTGCCCGAACAGGAGCAGCTCTCTTGAAGTCAAAGTGCAGAATGCCCAAATCTGGTCAAGATACAGTATTTTGGGAA
The DNA here is from genome assembly GCF_964106915.1 of Podarcis gaigeae. Taxonomy (NCBI): domain Eukaryota; kingdom Metazoa; phylum Chordata; class Lepidosauria; order Squamata; family Lacertidae; genus Podarcis; species Podarcis gaigeae. Next base: position 19,195,293 of record NC_139692.1, on the reverse strand, counting down.
GTGAGGCAGAAAATCCCACAAGACCTTATTACTCACCCTGGCAGTACAAATAGAATAGACCACTAACCATTTAATTCCCTTTCACGAGGCTCAGTCAGCTTTCCTTACTTTGCCGGACAGTAGGACCGGCTATGCTTCTTTCAAATAACTTTGGGATTTGTAGTTTACTGAGGATGCAGATAATCCATTTATTTTCACAGATCCTTAACCCTCTCTCCCTCCAGAGTTCCCCTGTGAGGAGTAACCTCTGTTTCAACAGTTTCAGTATTTGGTGTCCTGAATAGCATTGTTATGAATTTAAGGGAAGTTGAGGAAATGGCTCAGACAAATTTCTTTGAAGGTAAGGCCAGGTGGCCATTTTAGTGCTCTGATGAATACTTCAAAGGCAAGAGCCAGGTTGCAATTAGCTTCATCTAAGTGAAAAAGGACTGGGGGGGGGGGCTGGGCTGGGCTAGGCAGTTGCTTGTGTAAGTGAGCTGTCAGCAGGCTGCAAAAGCTGGGGACAGAGATATGCCTTTCTCAGTGCTGGATCCCAAGCTGTGACTGATGGAGAAGCAAGATATGATGGGGCATTATTGTCATGAGTCCCTCCATCCTGTGTTCATGTTGTATAGATGTGTGAATAAAACCATATATCTTCAAAACACCCCCGTCTCCTCTGACCCTCATTCCAAAGAAATTGAACCCTGGTAAGCGCACAACCACTAAAGTCTCTCACTACTCAGAGATTGGGGTGGCATGCAACAATATCTTATGTCTTCTGTTTTGCTACCACCATAAATGCCAACACAGAATGAGAGTCACCATTAATAGAGATCCAATGTCACCAGTGACTAGAGTGTTGGGCTAGGCTCAAGGAGACTAGAATTTATACCCCCATTCAGTCACAAATCTTGCTGTGTGACCACTATGAATCAATCACTATCTCACAGCCTAAGCAACCTCACAGGCTTGTGGTTGTTGAAGATGAAATAGGAGGTCAAGAACAGTATATCAGCTTAAACTCCTTGGAGGAAGGGCAAGATAAAAAAAGTTTTAATTCCAAAAACAAACATGAACTGTGAGCAAATACAGAGCAAATCTGAAACCAAAGTCAAACACAGAATCCATGAAAGTGTTGTAAGAAAAACTGCCCCCTTTCCCTTATGGGGTATTCCAGAGCCCGTAGAGTCCTTAAGTGGGTTCCCTATCAGCAGGAGAAAACAACAGAGGCCAACCAGAGTATATTGAGAAGCAAAGCAGCTAGTAAGCCTGATTTTTATTTAAGAACTGTTGCAACAGGGTCTCCACTCAGCACACGCAGGAGGGAAGAGAATCCTGAACAATTGTGTACAAGCCCTTATATAGATGTTTGAAATTGTCCACCTTGTAGTCCATGACCACTGGCAGAGGAAGGGGGGTGCTGTGGGTGCAGCCCGCCCCAGGTGTCATCCCTGAGCCCCACCTCCAGGTGCACAGCATATGTGCCTCTCTGGGTGCTGGAGCAGCTACCTCTGCCCCTGACCACCCCCCCAAACATCATACATACAACACAGGAGGAGGCAGTCTACAGCAAAACTCTTGCCTGCCAGGATACCTAATAATGGTCACTGATTGCATTACCTGGGCAGTCTGGTCATTTTTGTGTGATGGTTAATAATTTAGTTCCTGGATCCAGGTCACAGACTCACCCTATTTATACACAAATACGCCCTGGAGACAGGATTTGCAAGCAAAAAGACAATAGGAAGGCTTTCCCCATTTGCCTCCTTGACTGCAAAGGAATATTTGAAGTCATTGGGAGAGTCAAAATGGCTTCAGGATTGCTCTCCCATACTATTTCAGACACATGGTTCATATATTTAGATATGTGTGCATTTATGAATATTTATTCTATGTTTGAAAGCTTAAAATTCTTATAACAAAAGATTTCAAACAGTTGTGTGGTTCCTCCACACATTCAGGAAGCCCATCTCTGTTTGCTGGCATCAAGTCCAGGGCGTAGGGGGCGAGAGGCAACCCATTGTGCAACAAGATAATTAACTCTAATTATATATGTTGAAGTGTGACTCCATAATTGCATGGGGTCACGTTGTGCTGCTGAGATGATTCATTGATGTTTCAGCTCCTGCTGAACCCCTCCCCCAAGTTATGTCAAATAAAGAACTGAGATGAGAAATGGAGGGTGGTTGTCTCCAGAAATCTCTTAAGAAGGGTCCAGAGAGGAGCATTCTTCCCAGTAATTGTTGCTTTGCAGTCCCAGAGATGTTTATTTCCAGCAACAGTACACTGTTGGAGTTAAATAAATGGTACATGGCCCAGGCAGAAGTGTCTTAGAAGGCATTCAGGATCCAGACACCAGGTACCAATGGTAAAAATCTTCCCAAAGTCTTCGCTCTGAAATTAGGAGACCATGGCTCCAGCTGAATCCAATGTTTCCCCAGGCTCAAGACAGAGGTTACCTGCGAGCGAATTTTTGCAGCCTATGAACTGACACTCTCCCAAGCCAGTTTGCTTTTTCTGACAGCCAATTAGCAAGCCAACAGGGAGCATGTTTGTTTAAATACAATAACAGGTAGACTTTCATACACATCCCCACCCCAATTCATAGAGGGGTAAGCTGAGGATGCAAGCTGATCGCTTTACAAGACCTCATTAGTTGGGTGGTTCTGATGACAAGGAAGCTGTCCCTTGTGCAATTACCATTCATTAGCCACACTGAGTGCAGGAAGCATGTGCCATAAAGAAGACATTCAATCAAGCTCTTGCCAAATGCCATCAGCGCTTATGTACCCTGATTCCACTTGATCAAAGACCAGGGGAGAGACACTGTTCATGTTCATCGGTGCTCTCTAAGGAACTTCTTATCCAGATAATTAAGACATCCCCCCATATATGTCTCCTAACCTCAATTCCCTCTCTTTTCTTGTTTCTGTTTGTCAGCCTTCAAAAATAATTGAAGAGGGTCGGCCCAAACATTTGGCAAAGTGAGGCAACTGCCTCTGGCAACATAAGTGGTGCTGGCAGCATCAACATCTCGTTGGCTGTTGTTATTATTATTATTAATAATAATAATAATAATAATAATAATATTTATACCCCACCCATCTGGCTGGGTTTCTCCAGCCACTCTGGGTGGCTCCCAACAGAATGATAATGATAATGATAATAATGCAATAAAACACCAGTCATTAAAAACTTCCCTAAACAGGGCTGCCTTCAGATGTCTTCTAAAAGTCAGATAGTTGTTTATTTTCTTGACATCTGATGGGAGGGAGTTCCACAGGGCAGGCGCCACCACTGAGAAGGCCCTCTGCCCCCACCCTGGCCAGACTGCTTTACTGGAGTACAGAGTTGTGCATTCATTCATTCATTCATTCATTCCATGTTTTTTTAGTGTAAAAGCAAAACTTGAAAGCGGCTTACAAAATGAATAAAGCAATGAAATCAACAGTAAAAAAAAGCAGTTTGAAATTGTTGTATTTAACTTTTTAAATTTTTTTCAATGAAATATCATTAAAACCAATGGCAAACTAAAAACTGGATTAAAACACATGTCGACATACTACATATCTAGACAGGCATGCCTAATCAAATATACTTTTAGTAGACACTGAAAAGAGTACAGTAAAAGTGCCCTTCTGATGTTGATGGACAGAGCGTTCCAAAGTTTGGGTGCTGCCACACTCAGTGATTAATTTCATACAAATGAGGAATGAGTATTATGGGGCACCTATAACAGCACCACTTCACAGACCAAAGCATTAGGGTGGGCCGATATGGAGTAAGACAATATTGCAAGGAATTTGACAATCTTGCAATATATTTTACATAGTTGAAGGTTGCCCCTCCACTCCAACTAGTCTACTACAGTATCTCAGATATCTTGGGACATGGGGGCCCATTGGATAACTTCAGATTTGCAAAGCAAATCCCTTTGCTTCACACAAAATGAATCGCTCTGTGGATTATTTGAAAGGAGACAACGCCATTATAAACAAATAAAACAAATAAAAAGCTGGCCTCAGAGTAATATTAGAGAAATTGATGTTGTTGTTCCTTTCCTGGAGAATATTAACATTTGGTTTATTGGAAATGATTTCACAAAGCTGACATTTCAAGGTTGTTAAGTCCCCATAAATTAAGGAATTCCAATAAGGGAGCGTACGAAGCAGTGGCCTTTCCACTTGGAAGAAATTTCAGAAGAGATTAGTGGGGTTCTTATGTATCCTCTCTCCCTCCTGTCTTTTTTCCCCTGTTTACAATACACACTTCCTTAATCTGCTGACATCTTGATGAGATGCATGCAACCATTGATCTGGATTGGAAGTCCAGTTGAGTGCAAAAACAAAACTTCAAAGTGGTTTAGAAAAAGAATAAAGCAATGAAATCAACAGTAAAAAAAAAAAAAGCAGTTTGAAATTGTTGTATTTAGCTTTTTTATTTTTTTTCATTCAGATACAGTGGTGCCTCTGGATGCGAACAGGATCGGTTCCGGAGCCATATTCACATCCTGAAGTGAACCCAACCCGCGTCTCTGCATCTCTGCGTGTGCGGGTTGTGATTTGCTGCTTCCGCGCATGCGCGTGACATCATTTTGAGCATCTGCACATGTGCAAGGGGCGAAACCCGGAAGTAACGCGTTCTATTACTTCCAGGTCGCCGTGGAGCATAACCTGAAAATGCTCAACCCAAAGCTACTTCAACCCGAGGTATGACTGTATCATGAAAACCAATGATAAAGTGTTGAGTTTTCTAGGGCTAAGGATCAGAGTGGGACAGGGGGATAGCACAAGAAGAGCCAGGGGGCCTGTAGTCCCGGGTGCATGATTTTGAGGGGGCGCAAGCCAGGTGTCCCCACACAGGGATTCCCACCCTGCCTGCCACCTAGGCTAGGGAGCTCGGCCTTGCCTTGCCATCACACCCACGACCCCCTCACTGAATGGCAGCCTGGTCAGTGCTGGGGGGATGCACCTGCCAAGGGCCAGGTTGGATGGACAGGCTCCCCCCCCCCATGTGGGCAGGCATTACAGTGCAGCCCCATGAACTCTCCATGCCCTGCGCCTGCCTGGCGGCAGCAGTGACAACAATTAGACTGGCATGGTGGGTTTCGTTCACCCTCTGCACCCAGCCCCTGGTACTTCCTGGTGTGCACACACATGCGCCAGGCGCAAACAAAGGATGTGACGCCACGGGGGGGGGGCTTGCCTTGATTTACAAAGCAAGCAAAATAAAGTGATTAGCAGGGCAGGTTCCCAATTACAGTGGTACCTCGGGTTACATACGCTTCAGGTTACAGACACCTCTAACCCACAAATAGTACCTCGGGTTAAGAACTTTGCTTCAGGATGAGAACAGAAATTGTGCTCCGGCGGCGTGGCAGCAGCAGGAGGCCCCATTAGCTAAAGTGGTGGTTCAGGTTAAGAACAGTTTCAGACTAAGAACAGACCTCTGCAACGAATGAAGTACTTAACCAGAGTACCACTGTATACACCTGCCAATATCTGTCTTCACACAGGTTGAAGGCAAGGGCTCCGAGATTTAACACAAGATGTAAAGGTGCTGGAGCAATAGCTAAAGGGTAAGAGCACCAACTCTTGCCCTTGGCTTAGCCCCCCGGAGGAGTGTCTGGTAAACGCAGACAAATTTGCTCAGGGTTGCTTCTCAGAATATGCCTTCTTCTCTGCAGCGAACCATCAGAAGCTGTTGCATAAAGGAACAGTTAGTACCAGTTGCTGGAGAATAGAGGAGGAGAGTGTGTTCTTGTGCTCAAATCCTGTCTGCAGGTTTCCCAGAAGATGCATCTGGCTGGCCACAGTGAGAAGAGGATCCTGGCCATTGGCCTGATCCAGTCAACAGGCTCTTCTCATGTTCTTAACAGGCCTCTGAATTCCTCTTCTCCACCAAGAGTATGTCAGTGAAAGTTCTACTCAATATTGACCCAGAGTGGATTCCAATGTATAATAGGCAGGATAAAAACTTAAACATGTTGCAGGGTTCCCCCCCAAAATAGACCAGAGCAATTGTACTTCATCTAGCAGAGTTTTACCGCTACTGAAGGCAAATGAGCATAATGGTCACAAATCCAATACATTCAAGATTGGCCATGTCCATAAGAAATACCGTTGCAGCAGACTTAACTCAGACTTACAGTGACTTATAAAAAGACTAAACCTTAACACTATCTATGTACAGAACACCACACCAGAAGGAAAAGAGATACAAAGAGAAAGTGTGAAACCCAGGCTTCTTCTGTCCCTGCTATCAGCCTGACCTTGACAGAAAGAGATAACAGAACCAGTTTAAACTGTACTCAGCTTCTCTGAAGGAATAACCCAAACATCATGAAGTTTCTTTCACACAGAGAAGCTTCCAGAATCCTCTTGAATTAGGTAGAAAAGGAAAGATCTCTACACATCACATCAAGACTTTCTGCACTGAGAAATGCAAACTGACAGAGTATTCAGTCATGATGGGTTGCTGTACCCTGCCCTGGCTCCCATGCAGATGAACAGCAGGTTGTGCGTACATATTTTAATGAATATCTAAGCTCATTTCCCTGAATTGAATTAGGATAATTCAAGCTATTTCTAATCAGCAACAAAACTTGAATTGCTCAAGTCAATTCAGATCAAATAAAAGCCACTTATGGAGCTGATGAGTTCCAACCCCCACCTCTCTATGAGCCTCAAGTCCTCCATGACCTGTGAACCTTCTTCCCCCACCTCTCATGATCCTCCAAGAATGCCAGTTCTACAGCAGGTGCGTGGGGAAAGAGAGATAGAGCCACTCCCTCCTGTCCATCACTGGCACCAGCAGACAACTCATAGCATAAGGAACCCATAGTGGCTAAGGAAGCATTTGAACCAGTTCCCTGGCTTGAGGCTCCTAATTCCATTACCTGATTGGATAGCTCTCCTTCTGTCTCCTGAACATTTCCATGTACCTTCATTTCTGACCCTGCTGGTCAGAGGGCCTATCTGAGGTGGCTATCGGAGATGGGGCATCTGAGCATTGCATAGAGTGGGGTGAGTTCTTACGGAGTTCAGAATAAAATTGGAGGAATACTCAGATCATGCTTGAAATGAGCATTTCAAGTTGCCGAGTTCCATATTATGAGCCCTGTGGCTGATGAATAATTTTCAGTAGTATTTATGCTGGCTGCCACAGAAGGGAAATTGCCCTATTAAGAGAATCTTGCACTATGAAATTGCAAGCACCATCCCTACGTCCCCAAGCATTTATAATTCTGAGAAAGGGGACTTTATCTAGCAAATGTTTGGGACACTTTGCTGGATGCTGGCAAGCTTCCAGATTTCTGTTTCCTGTGTGGAATAGGGTTGACTCCGCAGGGACTTATTCCTAAAGCGAGAGAGATGTTGGGTGCTGGGGCTTGTTCTTTCCTGGAAGACGCATTCTCTGGCCTAAGAACAGAGGGTCCATCTAATCAGAGGAATATGTCTTATTCTGAGAGCTTAGTCACACATACCTTTCCTCTGCTCTTTCCAGCCATGGTCTGCAATTTATATATAGCTTTGTGTCCGAGTGCCCCCTTTTTTTGCTCTGGAGCTTTCCCCAGGAAAACTCACTCTTTAAAGCTCAACCAGAGCAAACGTCAATCCATGGAAAACTTGATGTTTTATCTGATCCAGCTTTAAAGAGCTGGATTTCACCAGTGGCGTAACGTGGGGGTGCAGGGGGGGTGCCCGGCCGCACCGGGCACAACATCTGGGGGTTAGGGTTAGGGGGCGCAAATCCATGGGTTAGGGGTTCAAATTACTTGCCTTGCCCCGGGTGCTGACAACCCACGCTACGCCACTGAATTTCACAGGAAAAGCTTGGAGGAAAGAAAAAGGAAGGAAGGAAGGTACGAAGGAGCTCAGACATGTAGCATTACAGTGTGGACCTATGCCTGGAAAAAACAAGGAAAAGAGTAAGTGTGGATGAGCCACACTACTGGTCCATAAAGCTTAGCATTGCTTCTGCATTGAGCGGTGGTGGTTCTCTGGGGCTTGGAGATTGGGGTCTCTCCCAGTCCTACCAAGAGATGCTTCCAGGAATTGAATCTGCAACCTTCTGCATGCAAGCACATTCCTCTCCACTGAACAGCAGTCTTTTCCCTAGTCTGGCATCCCATTTCCCGCAGCCCTAATGCATACCATATGCGACACATCGTGATTTTTCATACCATATGAAATTATCCCCACTGCCGTGTCATTTGCGCGAGAGAGTCCCCCGTTAGTATACGGGCTCAATTCATTTCCACCTGACAGCCAATGGAAAATGGTTTCCTGGCTCCAGGAGGTGTGTAAAAGAGGCTCGATATTTTCAGACCTTGATAAACCTTTCCTCCCAACACTGTTTTTGGCTAATTAACTGCCTTGGGTAGCTTGGAACTGATCCTGCTTTTTGGATGCTGCCACTTCCTTTCCGTTGCGCTCAAACTCTCAATTATTTCCCAGTGTCTAAACACTGTCCCTTTTCCAACAGGCTAAATTGCTTTGCCAGTGGCTCTTTGGATCTGTGTGGAAAGGGGGATGGAGACAGGCAGAGCCGGCCAGCATAATATACTACTCTGCTCTGTCGCCACTGCGTCTGCGTAATTGTCTCCTACATTCATGATCTGGCTTGAACTGCGGCAATGTGAACACATTCTTTTCCTGTCCCAGACACTGTGTAATTGAATTGGATGGCAAAAAAAATAAATAAATAGTGGAGAGAGGAAGAGAGGGGATTTTTAGTGAATTAAAGCTGATGATTTTAAGGCCTCAACTGGGGGGGAAGCTGGTGCATTAACACCCAGCATGCCCCATTGTTATAGTTTCACTGTCAAGCTAAGTTTAGCAACAAAAGACTTGGCTTTCCAGCTCTTTGAATTGTTGTCCCTTTCTACAGGGGTTGACCATTACTTATTGATACCATGCCATCCACACGCCTGACACTTGGCAGAATAACAAATGCAAAAAGAGGAGCTTATCAGCTCCGTTTGGGCAGCAGGGGAGATGCCAGAAGAAATAAGAGGATCCTGTCTGGTGGATCAGGTCAGGAGGGCCCATCTAAGCCCAGCACTCTGAGTTGGTTCACAGCCGCCAGTGTGGTGTAGTGTAGTGGTTAAGAGCGCTAGTCTCGTAATCTGGGGAACCGGGTTCGCGTCTCTGCTCCTCCACATGCAGCTGCTGGGTGACCTTGGGCCAGGCACACTTCTCTGAAGTCTCTCAGCCTCACTCACCTCACAGAGTGTTTGTTGTGGGGGAGGAAGGGAAAGGAGAATGTTAGCCGCTTTGAGACTCCTTAAAGGGAGTGAAAGGCGGGGTATCAAATCCAAACTCTTCTTCTTCTACTTCTGCTTGTCTACTGCTTGATCCGCACTTTCCAGGTGTCGGTCCAAGTGGTTTTCCCCTTGCCCCACTCCTTTCCCAGAGAAAACCCACTCTTTAGTGCTAAATTGGAACAAACATCAATTTGGAGAAAATTCAAATTTCTCTTTGCTCCCATTGAGCGCTAAATAGTGGTTTTCCCTGGGGGAAAGCAGTGCGACAAGGGGAGATGTATTCAAGGGGATGCTGCCTTCAACAGTGGAGAGAAAAAATGGTGCTGAAATAGCTTTTCCTGTTCCTTATGGTCCTCCAGACCACCTCACTGCTAGAAGAGTTTCAGTCACCTCTTCCATTGGACTGGGTACGGAGGCCCAAAGGAGTCAATCTCTGGAATGAAGTAGCCATTTGAGCCCAACAGCTGGATGTTACTCCCTCTGTGGCTCTCTCACCAGATGTTTCTGGCAGAGCTGTGTGCTGAGTCCTTAATTCCCTCTGTGGCCCCAATCAGTCTACCACTACATGGTTTTGTTTGAAAATGTTGAAACCAAGAAGAAAAAAAGTCAAGAAAGAATGGGGGGAAATTATAATTCATTTAGGAAACCACTGTAAGCAGATGAAAACATTAGCAGGATTTTAACCTCACTTGTAATGTAACAAATACTATGGATGATTTGGATAGATAAAAAATACAGATTATGAAATAATATGCAGTTGGAAATGTTGACAATAGGACCCATGGAGGGGATGGAGGAAAGTCTCGAGATTCAGAGAAATCTCTTTATATGGATACGTATTTGGTATTGTTATAAATTTATACTTGTAAAATCAAATAAAAATGATTTTTTAAAAAAGAAAATGATGAATAAAAAAGATTACCATGAGAAGTTGTGGGGAGGGGAGACCAGGTAATTCTCCAATGCCCCAAAAGAAATTCAAATGAGAAGATTTTAGAAACAAAATTAGGTATTTGAGTCCGACAAAATTAGCAAAAATGTATAAAAGTGGATCAAATATATGTTGAAAATGTAAGGAAAAGGAAGGTACTTTTTATCATATGTAGGGGTCCTGTAGAAAAGTAAAAGACTTCTGGGAAATGATATATAATGAATTGAAAAAGACGTTTAAGATAACTTTCATCAAAAAACCAGAAGCTTTTTTACTTGGATTAACAGAGGATGGAGTTCCAAGGGACTTATGTATTTATGTATGCTACAACAGCCACAAGAATGCTGCTTCCCCAGAAATGGAAAGAGGAGAAGGTACCAACAAAAGAATAATGGATAACTAAGATGATGGATTATGCCGAAATGGCAAAGATGACCGTGAAGATCAGAGATCAAGATGAAAAAAAGTTTGAGCAGGAATGGAAGAAATTTATAGTCTATTTAAAAGACTACTGTAAATATATTAAAATGTTTGCAGGTTTGATATAATATTTATGTAATTATACAATTGGAAATTAAGATACATAAGAGGGAAAACAAAGAGTTTGGAAAAATAAAATGAGATGCAAGAAATTATGGGGGAGAAATTTGGAATCCAGGGAAGGGGTGGGGGGAAGTCTATATTGTATTTTTTGGGAAAGTACTGAATTATCGTAATTATAAAATTTGAAAATAATATATATATATTTTAAAAAAGAGAAGATTTTTAGAAACATCTTTCCCTTGGGGTCTGAATCCATAGTTTGTTGCCAATCATGAAGAGCCACTTTCAGACAGCATGGAAGGGTTTTCCTTGGGTGCTTGGAGTTCTTTGCCCACCATTTAGTCCATGGAAAGCATCAAATCCCTCTTGGAATCCAGTCCCCTCTTCAATCACACCACCTTGATACTTTTCCACTCTTCCCAGCATGGAAGTAGGGCTTCATTTTTTCTTTGCTCTCTCCCTCCTAACATCATGAAACCTCTCCAGTAGAAAGGGAACTTGCCAGGTTCTTCAATGCATCAAGTTTGCTACCAGAAGTATTTTAATAATTTTCTTGCCGTGCAGGCACAGACCGGCAGCTGGGAGCCCTGAATTACAGCCAACATGAGGCCCCTGATAATGCCCGGCAGCCCTTTTCCTCTTCTGTGCAATACTGCGAATGGAGACAGGAGGGAAATTAGGTTCGTTGTTGTATTGATTCTCTGTGGCTCTGGTGTTAGAAGTTAACATTAATTTTCAGGGAGCCCGTTTTCTTCTTCTCTTCTGGCCTGTTGGCGTGTTAATGGGATTACAAGAACTGTCTTCAAAGAACCAGCTCATTCCTGAGAGCGCGGTACAACTGGTGGCAATTTTGTCCTCCAGATTCAAAGAGAAATTTGTATTCATATCTATGTTAGCATTTGACGATCTACAAAGGACCTCTCTTGCCATTGTCCTTCTAAGAAGGGAGAGCAGGGACCTTGAAGTTCCCAACAGCTGTTAATCAAGCAAGCAAGCAAGCAAGCAAGCAAGCAAGCACACAGGTCACCTTTGTCACAGTCCGGACGCCTATGCCCTGGCCAGGCCTGCACACAATCTTGTTTGTCCTCAGTAACCAAAATTATATTATCCCATTTTCTTCTAGCCAGAATGGCCAATGGTCAGGAATGATAGGAGCAGCAACATTGGGACGGCCACAGGTCTCCCTACCCCACCTCGTTTTAAATTCTCATTCCTATAATTTTGTCTATAGCACTGTGTTGTAATTGGGCAGTAAATAATGTGCCTTCAAATATCACTTCCATATACAAGCAGAAAAGTTGTTTTCCTTCATTTTCAAGGAATCGTGCAAAACAAAGTGGCACTAATAAAGAAAAAGTTCCAGGGTGGCAACAGAAAGCAAACTAAAAATGCTTTTGCAGTTCATCAAAACTATCCAGCAATATTAAGTTATAGGAAAACTGGTGCTATTAACAGTAATCCTTCTAGCTGGTTAATTGGTTTGGCAACTTCCATGCACATGATGTGTGATGCTAATTGTTTTCCCCAATAGTTAAATGATAACTAGTCAGAGGCAGCTACAGGAGAGCTATGAGATTCAGGTGAGGGTCAGATACCTTGTCATATATACGGTATATAAGAGGACGTTCCGGCCTGCCCAGGCCTCACTCAATTTTGTTTATAACACTCTTCCATTTTCTTCTAGTTGTGAGGGTGTGGGATGGGGCAGAGCCTCACAAGTGGTGTAGCCTAGGGCCTCTTGTCATCTAAATCTGGCCCTGATTGCACCCCTTCCCCCTCCCCCCACCATGATTTGTATTGAAATGTAGCCACCTACAAACCTTGTCAAACCTTGGAAAGTAGGCAGCTTCTTTAGGGGGGGGGGGGGGAGCTAACTTAACAATGCAAAGGTCGTCTCTCGCCCCAACCCCATGAAGTCCTTAATTTGCAGCTTTGCCTTTCAACACATGTAATGCACTCAGTCCACAAGCATTTCAAATGGGCACCTGTGACATTTCAATGCCAAACCTTTAGAAATCTATTTCCTCACACTTTACAATCTAAACGTCGACAGGAATCAATAACCTCTGAATGGCAGGCAGCCCTTTGCCAGGCAATAACGTTGCAGTCTGAATTTTCTCTCTCCTTGTCAATTTCTCACTAAATAAACCTAATGGTCTCAGGACACAACACTGGCATCACAAATTCAGTTTTTGTTCAAGCGTTAGCTTCTGAGATGCTGCCAGATGACTCCTTTAATGGCTGACAAAGGTGACACATTCTGGGGTGGGTGGGTGTATGTGAACACACCTACTGTTGTTTTGTAAACAACAACTAACCCACTGTCATCTGGAATCCAGCCGGCATTGATAAATTTTAAAGGGGACAAATGTGTAAACTTTAAACTGTAAAGGTTTAATTTAATAACCTAGATATTGGATCAAGTCCCAGGAAATGTGTAAAAGAGCCTTGGAAACCACAAGGCTACTTTGGGACTCTATACAAAAGGATTTCGGAGATCCTAGCAACTGGCATCTATTAAAGAGCTCAGCAAAAATCAATAGAGGAGACTTCAGTGCCAACAATAATTTCATATTTCACAGAGCTGGGCAGTCAAGATTATAACCTTGGAATCTAACAATGCTTTTCCACTGGCACAATTTGTCATCGTTCTTTCTTTTCCCATTCTTTTTCTTTTGTTCTTCTGTACTTTCACATGCTCCCCTCCTCACACACACATAACAAAAATAAAATAAAATACAAACAAAGAGGGCATGTCGCGGGCATGAGAAAACATGTGAGTCAACCTCCCCTTGGTACATATGGAGTGAGGTGGCCTGAAATGAGTTTAGGGTGGTTTTAAAAGCTTGGAGTCTCCTTCTCAGAACGCTTGAAAGGTCTGCTATTATCTCTATGTGGTAGCATTTATTGATAGCCAGCAGCAGGGTACAGTGGTACCTCGGTTTTCAAATAGCTTAGTTCACGAACAGCTTGGAACCTGAACGCTGCAAAACCAGATGTAGGTGTTCCGGTTTTCCAACTTTTGGGGGGTACCTTCCAACCCTATGATTCCATGAATTATTTTGTTGTGTGTTGCATTAGTTTCATAGGCTGAAAGATGGGGGGGGGGTCTAAATTATATTTATAATTTATCTCACACACCAGAGCCGGCCAACCCATGAGGCAGGCTAAGGCAGCTGCCTTGTACTGTGGAACCACAAAGGTGGCACTCTCACAGGTGCCCTGCCCACCTTGCTGCCTCTGCTGCTTGCAAAGAGGCAGAGGAAGCAGTGGTGGCTAGATTCCGATGAGATCCCACTGGAACCTGCCATGGCCACTTCACAGACATAGCCACACAACCCAGGGAAAGGAGCCTTTAGGGTGGTGGCGCAGCAGTAATGGGGTAGCACCTTCCCATGTCGCCTTTACACACACAGAAGGCTGCAATCCTAGTGTGGCGATCACACAGGGTCCCCGGACATTTCACCGTCTATTGATCTTTGTGCCACCACTTTATTTTTCACTGCCACAACCCAGGCCCTACCTGGGACAATACTGAGTCCAGTCAGGGTTAAATTGAAACATAAACTTTTGCTTATTTATTGCAGTTTAACAAGCGTGTGGTTTCATAAAGAGTATCAGTCAATTACATTCATCGGACTCAGCCTATTTCGTTACACTAACTCAACCTACCCACAACTCTATCCCAATTCACTCCCACTCCAAGCAACCACCCAACTCCCAACAAACTTCTCCCCAAACTCCTCCCAGAGCTGGTTTTATACTCCCTCTGACTCCACCCTCCTGGGTCCTGACTGGGCAACCTGTTTAACTATTTCACCTCCAGCACTCTCACATGTTAACGTCTCAGCGGTCTCCACCATTCCTCCATCTTGAACTTTATCAATTCAAAGAATCCCCAGTTGGTCATTAGGCAAATCATGTTGGCTGTCATTGCTTGATTGCGTTTGCATACAGAATAACTTACTATGCACCTGCGCTTTTTCCAGTCATATGTTTACATGTGCGTTTTAATTAATTTCTGTCCAGAAGGGTGCTGATTAGTTTATGGATACAGTAGCATTTAATTGGCCCTTGCTAATAACATGGACCTGCTGCTTCCCTGAAAGAATGTTTAGTCATCACAGCTTGGAGGAGTCACAGAAAGGAGGAAAAATAAACCACAGGCAGGTCTTCTTCTTTTCTGTTTCTATTTTAAAATAAGAATAAACTACAAAGTGTGTTTGAATGTTAATAAACACACCCTCTCCCCACACCTATCTTACATTCCTGACATCTGAACAGTTCAGCTGAATTAAACACGCAAAAAGAAAGTTAATAATGTAGTAGTTTAGGTGGGGAAATAATAAGTCTGATGTCTAATTGCAAATGAGGAAAGACTGAATTAATTATTGCTATTAACATTCAAATTATTCGGCAATTTTAAAATGTGGGTTAACATGTGGAGAGCGAGGTACATGACACGACTGAACTTGAAAATAAGAAGGATAAATAAGCAAAAGCTCTCCAGCTCGCCGCCACCTTCCTCACCTTTTATGCAATTCAGCCTGAGCCGAAAAGAAACACTCAACATTTTTTGTGCATGGGGAATAGATTTTCCTCTGTGCAGGGAATAATTAAGTCTGGAACATGTTATCAAATTACTGTGTGACTCTTGCTACATCTCCCAAACAAGCAAAATATCATCGTTTTTGCCCCAGAGACTTTATGGGCTTCCAATGGAGCTGAATGTTGGAAGATTAAGGGCAGATTAAAGAAAAGACTTAATCACAAAGTGCCAAGTTAAATTATGGAAGGCACTCTCACAAGAGGTAGTGATGGCCTCTGACTTGGATGACTCTAAAAGAGGAATGGAAAAATGCATGGAGCATAAGGCTATCAATGACTGCAATGGTACCCATGTTCTACCTCTACTATTGATGGGAACTATTGTGCTGTTGTGCTCAGGTCCTGCTTTGGGGCATCCCATAATAGGCATCTGGTTGGCCACTATGAGGACAAGATGCTGGACAAGATGAGCCATTGGCTTGATCCAGGAGGGCTCTTCTTATGTATGATTGTTTAATCAGCCCTAGTGGTATTGCATGGACTCGGATGGCGCTGTGGTCTAAACCAATGAACCTCTTGGGCTTGCTGATCGGAAGGTTGGCGATTTGAATCCCTGCCACGGGGTGAGCTTCCATTGCTCTGTCCCAGTTCCTGCCAACCTAGCAGTTCAAAAGCACGCCAGTGCAAGTACATAAATAGGTACCGCTGTGACAGGAAGGTAAATGGTCTTTCATTGCGCTCTGGTTTCCATCACGATGTTCTTTTGCACCAAAAGTGCATGGATATTCCATGCATAAGCAGTGTGTGTGTGTGTGTGTGAGAGAGAGAGAGAGAGAGAGAGAGAGAGAGAGAGAGAGAGAGGGAGGGAGGGAGAGAGAGAGAGAGAGAGAGAGAGAGAGAGAGAGAGAGAGAGAAATCATGGTCCCTTCTCTGCACTGTGTGTGCATGCACATGCAAAAGAGGAAGAAGGGAACAGCTTGGCAAAGGAGAAAGGAAAAACTGCACAGTTTTGCATGCAGCCTACAAGAAGCAGGACTGAGGATCTATGGAGAGCAGGTTCCGTCCTATTGCTTTGGGAACTGTCACTTCTCCAGACTGTAAATAAAGAAGTATTACGAACATGCCATGGAACTCCAATTCTTGCTCCTCACAAAGAAGATGATTAATGAAACAGTCTCCCATTTAGGAAACCGGCAAGTCTCCCATTTAGGAAACCAAGCATTATGTTCTGTTTTCCAAACCACCACACTCCTGGGTCATTGGCACTTGTGTGAATTAGTGTCAACAATGCACGGGGCTTTCCATATTGTCAACTAAGGAGTGTCTGATACTACCTGCATAGGGTGTAACAGGGCAGGAGTCATCATTAGGCCATTCATACCTCTCTCTCACACACAAACTCCCTGGCTACAATTCTTTTTAGGGATACTGTTTTGCAGATTAACCATGTAAAGCAAGAGTCTGTGAAAATCTATTTTGACCATTGACTGTGTTGCGTGTTCTGCATATTTCTGCACTGGAATAAAACACAGAGATGAGCTCCTAAGACATCCCATCCCCAACCTTGAGATGCTAAGCCGGTTTGGGCTTTATCAAACTTGTCATTTTCTGTTGCTCCTAAGCTGTTTAATCCATGCGCTCGGTGCAAAAGCTCCCGCTAGGAGGAAGAAATGTTTCTGGCAGTGGAACCCAGCCTGTCAGCTTCCACTACAGCCTGTCTTCTGCATTATGCTGTGAAATAGGAAATTATCCTTAATACGGTAGGGAAATCAAACGACTTAGGATGCCTATCAAAGCGTCTAATAGAGAAGAACATCTGCTTTGCTGGCTCCTTTTCTTCTTTTCATGTTTCAAACTCTTTTACATTTAAGGGATGACAAAGACAAGAAGCTCCGCTTCCCAGGAAACAATGAGGTGCGTCCCATAGGTGATCGCACCAACTGTCGGGGGACCACAACCAAGATAACAGGAAGCGGTGTTGGAAAACTGATTTAGTGAATACAATGTCATTTCACCTTATCTGTTCCCTCTGCCTTACACTTCTCAGGGACAAGCAGATAGGAAAGTTTCTACGGGACAGCCTAAAAGCAGAAGCCATGCCCCATTCTGGAAATTCACTTGCTTTCTGGTATGCGCAATCGTCTCTTGAAGATTGAGCCGTGCCCCCAAAAGTGTATAAATCATTTCATTAAAAATCTCATAGTCTTTATTGCTTTGCTAAGGGCCATCACCAAGTTTTGCAATAGAAGAAGAAAAGATAAACCCTCAAACGGAAGACATTTCATTAACTGATTCAAACATGGAGGGGGGGGGGCAAATCTGCTGTTTCACTTGTACCATTAACTACTCGTGAGTTGGGTTGAAGGAAGAATCCAGAAAGTTTATTTGCTGCAATACAGTCATACCTCGTGTTGCGTCCGCTTCATGTTGCGTCTTTTCGCATTGCGTCCCATGGCAACCCGGAATGGGTTACTTCTGGGTTTCGCCGCTCGCGCATGCACAGAAGTGCCAAATCACGTTGTGTGCTTGCGCAGACGCAGCGCTTCAAATTGCAGGCATTTCACGTTATGTACGGGCCTCCGGAACGGATCCTGTCCATAACACGAGGTACCACTGTAAAGTGTTTCAGCGGGATCACTCCACAAAGGCTGGAACCTCTCCCAAACGCCCGGGGTGTGTGTGTTACTTGTAGGTTTCTTACACAAAGCATTACAATTTCCTCCAGTCATATACATTCTCATTACCTCATTCAAAGAAGCATACAAGCTGTCGTTAGCCAGAACCTATTTACCGTACTTTTTGCACCACAACACTCACTTTTTTCCTCCTAGAAAGTAAGGGGAAATGTCTGTGCGTGTTATGGAGGAAATGCCTACGGATGGCATGCCTACAGATTTTCCTCCTCTAAAAACCATGTGCGTGTTATGGTCGGGTGCATGTTATAGAGTGAAAAATACGGTAGTTACATTTCATTTTAGTGTGCCTGCGCTTCTAGAATAAGCATATTTGTTGACATAGCTTTAATTCACTGTGCTTGCATGGCCTTCACATAAATACATTTTGTTGCAGAAGCTATTTTACTTTGTATTGTCTGTGTGTGTGTGAACCTGCATGTATAGCTACAGCACTTGTGTTCCTGTGATAAGAGTTTTAGCTTCTCTTGGGGAGGGGGCTACTTGTAAAGGAAAGACTTTCTCAGCAGTTTCTTAAAGCGATAGGCTACTATAAGTTCCCTTTACCAGTCACACTCAGGAGTCCATATTACCACATTTTGGGGACCCTCGAGGCCCCTCCCACACCATCACCAAGTCTTGCAATAGAAGAAGAAAAGATACTAAGGCCCTAAATAGAAGACATTTCATCAACTGATTCAAACATGGTAGAGTCCTCCAAGTGGTGCAGTCCTCTCTTAAATAAATAAATATTGCCACTCTGGAGCAGAAAGGGCTGTGCAGAATATATATTTTGATAGCAGGAATAGGGAATGGCTGGCCCTACAGTTGAAGTGGGATCACAGCTCCCAGCATCCTTGACCATTAGCCACATTAGATATGGCTGATGGGAGCTGGGGTCCAAGAACACCCCTGGAGGGCCAGTGACACACTTTGGGCTCTCAGATTTCAGCAGCACCCTGCGAGACAGTTAAAATTTGGCATGGCTCCCATCTCTCTAGCTCTGTTCTCCAATGTTGTTATGGCGCCCCCTGCAGCATGGCACCCAGTGCGGCCGAACTGATCACGCTCTACCCTAGAACCCCATCTGCAGGGGGCTGTATGTCCCCAATCCCTAATAGATAGGCTGGAAGCACCTGTGAAATAATGAAGCATTCTCTGCCCCTCTCCCTGGAGAAGCATTGTTAGCTTTAAAAGCAAACATTAATTTGCAGGATGAAAGCACCCAAAATCTAAGTAGAGGGCTGTAGAGCTCTGTGATGCCATACATCTGAGGCAGTTAAGTCCGTTGGTATGGTTATGACAGTTATTAGCAGTCTTAACAGTTAGAGCAGCAGGGATGTTCTGTTGTGCTGCTGTCTGCCTCACAGTTAGTCTGTACCCGTATTTATCATAGAGACAAATTTGTGTAAGATGTATTAATGGCATAAGTAACACCTACCTGCATTGCCTATTTAATCTGCAGTGGTTTAGACCACAGCGCCACCCACATCCCTCTTGGGCTTGCCAATCAGAAGGTCGGCGGTTCGAATCCATGCAATGAGGTAAGCTCTCATTGCTCTGTCCCAACTCTTGCCAACCTGCATTTTGAAAGCACACCAGTTGCAAGCAGATAAATAGGTACGGCTGCGGTGGGAAGGTAAGTGACATTTCCATGCACTCTGGTTTCTGTCACGGTGTTCTGAAGCGGTTTAGTCATGCTGGCCACATGACCCGGAAAGCTGTCTGTGGACAAACGCTGGCTCCCTCAGCCTAAAAGCGAGATGAGCAGCACAACCCTATAGTCACTTTTGACTGGTCTTAACCGTCCAGGGGTTCTTTACCTTTTTTACCTTAATCTGCGTGTGTAAGTACACTAAGTAAAAGTTATGCATTATTCGGAACTTTAAAAGAGAGAGCCTTGTGTAGTTTTTATAGGAGGAAAGGGGAACTAATGGGGTTTGGCAGTTGCTGGTGCAACACCTCATCTGGCTGATTTCTTAGTTCTTTGAGATGCCACAAAGATTAACCTGATGGATGGACTTCTCTTGCAGCCTGATTCTTAGTTTCTGCTGGCTCCCTTTCGCAAGACCAAAGTCCCACTGTTACCCTGAGGCAACCCTGCTGCCTTTGATCCTGTCCACAGGATCACAATCCACTGCCCACAGCACAGCTTCTTTGCAAAGTGTCAAGATAGCAGGAGACACAGAGTTAGTGGGACAAAGAAAGACAGGAGGCTGCTCTGCAATCACATTCTCTCCCTGTCTCCCTTAAGCATTTTTCACACACTAAATGACTCAGAACCAAAACGTTGATTAATCAAGTCCCGAGCCCAACCACCCATGTCTGTACTAATAAGCTGCAATGCAAATTCTCACCCAGGCCCAACACCCAAATACGATTCTGTCTGTGTTTTGTCACACTGACACAACTGGGCTTGTTTTATGTTACTGATGTTCTGTTTTTACTTCCCTGGTAAGCAATGTGAGGAAAGCAAAAGAGCGGAGTGATGGGAATAGCAAGTGGGGTGTTGGAGGCAGCAGAGAGAAGAAAACAAGGGCGCAGACTGCTGAAGTTAGTGGCAAAGTCACATTCCTACCTTGCTGCAAATCGGGTAGTGTCAATTTCATGCCAGCTAAAAGGAGAACGGTTTTGCATTACCTTTCTCAGCCCTCCAAGACGGGATTTGTGAAAGCGTCAGCATTTCATAGTTCCAAGTATTGTAAGTTTAGGAGATTTGAATATATATAGAAGGCATGGTGTCCCATTGCTAAATCAGATCACCCAACCCCAGCTTGGAATTGATGGCACTTCCAAAATACCTTATGCCAATGAGATGGGATGAAATGTTTTGTTCCTGATGCTGCTTATTGAATTACCTCTTTCCGCTGCACCCAAGATAACCAATCTGCATATGCATGCTTTCTTTGATGTCACCTGGGAATTCATTGTGCAAACACTTTTAAGATTAATAATTCAAAGCATGGGAGAGAGAGAAAACAAAGATAACTCTCCCATACTGGGGAAGAGATTTGGTTCTTCCAGAAATTAGCACATGAACAAAAATAGCTTTCTTTCTTTCTTTCTTTTCTTTCTTTCTTTCTTTTGAAGGGGCTGCACTCTATCAAAAGTAGGGATGGGGGAAACATTCATTCTGTTCCCATTTTACTGCAAAACACACACACACACACACACACACTTTGTGAACCAATACACAAACATTCAGGTGTCTTTTGAAATTCAAAATAAACAGATGAACAGAATGTTAGATTGAGAAAATAAGAAACTGAGAGAAATTAAAATTGACAGGTTCATCCATCCTTAGGTAACAAAGACAGTCAAGAATCCCACTGCCAAGCTTTGGCTAGTACACATACTGCACCCGTTTCTGGAAAAGATGGGCCTTCAAAGCTCAGTGTCTGAATGCTCTTTTTCTTGCTCTGTAGCATTCCCTGCACAAATCTGCTATTTAAAACTGAAACGCAACAAGTGACAATTTGGATTTTCCATGGATTGCCATTTGCTCCTATTCAGCTTTAAAGAGTGGGTTTTCATGGGGAAAGCTCCAAATGAAGAAAAAGGACCTTCGGACACAGATCTTTAAAGTGCCAATTGTCCCTGGAAAGCACAGAGGAAAGGTAAGTGTGGATGAGCCCCTTCTTGTCACTGTCAAACACAAAGAGCAAAGAGCCATTCCTTTGGAAAATCCTTCTCCATGACCGAGTCAACTTCTCTGACTCCAGGTCCACACCCATCTCCCTGGTCACATTCAGGGGGAGGACATTCTAGACCAGTGGAACAGGAAGTTATACTGACTGAAGTAACATCCTCCTGGTTGTGTCCACTCTAGGGAAACAAGGAATGTTGTATTTGACTGCTCCAGTGGATTATATCCCACACCTTAAAGTCCTAAATGGCTTAAGACCAAGATCATTAAAGGGTTATCACCCTGTGTATGATTCTGCTTGTCTCCTGTGGTCAGTAGAAGATTCCCTCTTGTTTGTCCCAGTCTGAAGTACAGTTATTAGGAATACGGAAAATGGCTTGCTCTGCAGTAGCAGCTAGGACATCAAATCCCTTTGCTCCAAGAGATTTGCTTAATCCAGAACTTGGTAACTTGCTTCCCACCAAATGATGTCAGATTATTTCCATCATACTTGACTATCAACCATGCTGGTTGGGGCTGATGGGAGCCAATATTCAACAGCCTCCAGAGAGCCACCAATTCTGTCCATCCCTGGCTTAACCCGTTTTTTTGTTGGTCTCAAAGACCATTTTCTTTTAGCAGCCACTTGGCCTGACTGTAACTTGGCATTTTCTTCATTCTTTCTCACTCCCCATGGTTTTGTTGATCGCCACTGTTTTAATGGTTAATAGATGTTGGAAGCTGTTTCAAGGACCTTTCACTTCCTTCCTTCCTCCCACCATCCCATGCGTGGACAAACATGTAATTTGTCCTATGGTCAACAGAATCCTTTGGCAAGGTTTCAAAATCCCCAAATCTGTTTTCAAGAGGTCATCTTTCAATGACAGAACCAAAGGGAAGGTATCAATTACAAGGTGTCAGGAAAATGAATAGGTAATTCAGAGATAGCCAACAAGCTAAATATTGTTGGGACTATAGATCCCATTGTCTCTGACCATTGGCTATGATGGGAGGAGTTCAATATCTGAAGGATGCTGTGTTGGCCACCTGTGATCTAATGGGAAGCTGGCATTTTCAGGAAAAATGACATTTTGTCAATTATGTTTATTGATTTCCCATTTACTTTTAACAGATTGTCACCAAATTAATACAAATTTAAAAGCTGACATTTTGAATGTGATTTGTTTGACAGTAGAACCAAGAATAAGTTCAGGAGAAAATAGAAACGAAGCAGTACTGTTGAAAGATAGAGTTTGATTTGAACCAAAGCTTCCTTTGGGTTTAGTCCCAGAATCACATTTCAGGTTTAGCTCTTGGGCATATGAACAAATAAGGGAAGAGTCCTTCTGAAGATGTGCAGAAGCCCTTTGACCATGTTCCTGAGTTCTCTTGGCAGCCCTTGAACATCTGCAGTTATAAACAAGACCAGAAGTCCTCCAGATGTTGCTGGACTCCAGCTCCCATCAACCCCTTCCAACAGCATGGCTAATGGTCAGGGATTTGGGGAGCTGGAATCCAAAACCATTTAGAGGGCTGCAGGTTCCCCAACCCTGATTTAAAGGCAGGCTTGAGACTCGGTGCGTCTCCCTTGAGAAATTTAGCACTGCCACAGACTGTTCTTGTTTAAGTCTTGATGTCTTGATCTGTGCAAAAAAAGGAAGAAGAAAAGAACACCTGGGAAGGTCATTCGGCAATTCTAGCCTCATGAAAAGCTGTCTGTTGAAAGCTGCCAACAACAGCTCATTTGCCCGGCCTGCAACTGAGCTGACATTTCCAGACCAGGTATTAAAATCTGACTTAACAAAAGCACAGATTGTTGGATAATATTTCTCCCTTTTGGCAAAATGCTGAGCACTGAAGCAACACTATTTTGGCCACAGGTGGGGGATATCACTGATGAATGCTCCACTGTGTTCAAACAACAACAGCAACCCTACAGCCTACAAGTGGAGAACCTCCACATCAGGGAGAAAGGGTCTAATCCAGGGGTCAGCAACCTTTTTCAGCCATGGGCTGGTCCACTGTCCCTCAGACCTTGTGGGGGGCTGGACTATATTGGGGGGGGGGGAATGAACGAATTCCTATGCCCCACAAATAACCCAGAGGTGCATTTTAAATAAAAGGACACATTCTACTCATGTAAAAACATGCTGATTCCTGGACCGTCCGCGGGCCAGATTGAGAAGGTGATTGGGCCACCTCTGGCCCCCGGGCCTTAGGTTGTCTACCCCTGGTCTAATCCAACCTTATTGCTGTTCCTCTAGTTTTTTTTTATTTCAGGGAAGCATTCAGAAAGTCCCCCCCCCCCCTATTCACACACTTATGTGGATCAGTAAATCAAAGCTGTTGCTAGGAGTTTTGGCAGCTAAAAGCATTACGGTGATTAGCAATAGGAGTGCTATAACGGGCAGGCAGAGACTCCTGACCCCACAGATAGTAAGGGCAAGTTTATATATGCACAGAGCTGGGAGTAATGCACCAGGGTCACTTTGTGTGCATAAGAGCTGTCAGATTCTGCCCTATGCATATAGCCATAGACTGACGAAGGAGCACTATAAACAGAGACTGTTCTCATTTATGTATACAGGTAAGAATCATCCGCAGGAAACAAGGCAAAGGAGATTTCATCAGCTGGGGCCAAGCTGGATTCTATTTCATTATGTCTATCAGTGTGTTGCCAATGGTTAACTAGTGCTAATAAAACATATTGAGGTCTAAACAAAAAAATTCCTTCCAGTAGCACCTTAAAGACCAACTAAGTTAGTTCTTGGTATGAGCTTTCGTGTGCATGCACACTTCTTCAGATACACTGAAACAGAAGTTACCAGACCCTTCTATATAGTGAGAAGGTGGAGAGGGGTATTACTCAGAAGGGTGGTAGGAATGGGTGATTGGCAGATAGCTGTGATGAGCCTGTTGACGACTCTTAACGGCTGCAATAGGTCTTACAGGAAAAAGCAAGGGATGAGAAGGTGAAAAATGGCTTTGTCATGTATAATGAGATAAGAATCCAATGTCTTTGTTCAGACCAGGTCTCTCCATGGTTTTAAGTTTGGTAATAAGTTGCAATTCAGCAGCTTCTCTTTCCAGTCTATTTCTGAAATTCCTTTGTAGTAAAACAGCTGCTTTGAGATCTTGTATAGAATGTCCTGGGAGATTGAAGTGTTCTCCTACTGGTTTCTCTGTCTTGTGATTTCTGATGTCAGATTTATGTCCGTTTATTCTTTGGCGTAAGGTTTGGCCTGTTTGTCCAATATAGAGAGCTGAAGGACACTGTTGGCATTTGATGGCATACACAATGTTAGACGATGAGCAATTAAATAGTCCCGAGATGGTATGTGTGATGTTGTTGTGATGTGTGCTGTTCTCATTTACAGGTAAGAATCATCCGCAGGAAACAAGGGAAGGGAGATTCCATCAGCTGGGGCCAAGCTGGATTCTATTTCATTATGTCTATCAGTGTGTTGCCAATGGTTAACTAGTGCTAATAAAACATATTGAGGTCTAGTAACTTTTACAGTCTTTCTTACGTGGCTGAATTACAAAGCCAATTCTGTCCAGCTTCTCATTTTCTATCTGGTTTAATTTTTGCTGCTTGTTGATTGTCTCTTTGCCATTTCTCATATTGCCCAATGGATGACTCAAACTGTGTGGTGTTTTTGGGGGTGGGTGGGGGGAATTATTGCATAAGCCAGAGGCATGCTGATAGAAAGAAAGGCTTCATTAAACTCATAATAGTATGTCATTACTTCTGAGAAGTGATCGCTGTGGATTTGCTCAATAAACAATGCAGCATTAATTGCTTTAGGAACGAATTTGTATCAGCTGGCTGAGAGATCTTATCACACTGTGATGCGCAAGCCTCTTTTGAAAAATGCATTGAAGAGCTTAAGGCCGCTCTGACCCACAAAGCTGCCATCAAAGTCAGTTCTTTAAACACCCACACTTATCAAACTTTGCAGCTCTCAGATAAGTTATTTTCCAGATAAAGTTATAACTATTGAAGAAAGGCCTGTGAAATATCGTCTCAGCTTCCAGCACCCTTCATGCACGTCTTCTTCTTCTTTGGTGATTCCTCGTAGCTGAGTAAGATTGTCTTCCATGAACATGGTTTTAACAATGAGTCCGTAAGTCACTGTGGAGGCCAATTTTGGATCCACACGTTCTTCCACTGTGGGGACATAGGCAGGAGCTGATCACGGTGAGGGTTTGCCAAGTGTGCCTTCCTCTTAGCACATTTCTCCCTTTCCTCCTGAGTTCGAGCATCTTCAAAGCCCATGACACCTTTGGTAAAGCCTGTTCTCCAGGCTTGCAAGTCATTGTTTCCCAGTTGTGGGTGCTTATACTACATTTTTTTAGATTTGCCTTGAGAGAGTCTTTAAACATCTTTTGTTGACCACCAGCATTACACTTTCCATTTTTATTTTCGGAGTAGAGAAGTTGCTTTGGAAGATGATAATCAAGCTTCCGCGCAACATGACCAGTCCAATGAAGTTGATGTTGAAGAATTATTGCTTTAACACTGGTGATCTTGGTTTCTTCCAACACACTGGCATTAGTTCTCCTGTCTTCCCAAGTGATGTGTAAATGTTTTCGGAGACACTGTTGATGGAATCTTTATAGGAGTTGGAGACAGTGGCGTCACAACGGGGATGGGGGTGGGAGGGCGGTGCGCCCTGGGTGCCATGTCTGGGGGGGTGACAAGAAGGCACCCCGCGGGGGCTCGCAGTGTTGAGAGCAGCCATCGCGCCTCCGCAGCCACATGTGGAGAATCCTGTTCATGGCTGCAGCCATGAGCAGAAGATCCCAGTGCCAGCGGCAAACTGCTATGTACAGCGCATGTGCTGTACATAATGATGCCACACATGCACTGTACATAGTGGTTTGCCTCCATCACTGCTCGAGCACCGCATGTAGAGGATCCTCCGTTCACAGCTGTAGCGGCGATGGAGGGATCCCGGCACTGTCCGTATGGCGCTGGAGTGGCACTGCTGGCAAACCGCTATGTACAGTGCATGTGCAGCATCACTATGTATGGCGCATGCGTCGTACGTAGCAGTGCCCCGCCCCGGGTGTCACAATGCCTTCGTTCGCCCCGGTTGGAGATGGCATTTATAAGTGGTCCACGTTTCACAAGCATACAATGAGGTTGGTAGTACAATAGCTTTGTAAACAAGCATTTTGGTTTCCCTGTGAATGTCCTGGTCCTCAAACACTCTGCACTTCAATCGGGAGAAAGCTGCACTCATAGAGCTCAGGCCCAGGCAGATGCTAGTCTAAACCTGAAGAGTATTGGTATGAGTTGGGGAGACCCTTCTAACCCCTGGATTCAGCAACTGTAGAAATATAAGCCAGGCTAGCTTCCTGGTGAGGTGATTGCCTGGGTGATGGGCCATTAAGTGGAACAAAGGAAGTGGGTCTGTGTGAGATGACAAATGGATGGGGCCCTCTCCCCCAACTTGTGCATAGTTAGAAGGATGAAGTCAGTGTTGAGGGCATAGAGTTGGAGTGATGTGAGCTAAAAGCAAAGCAGCAAGCTGGAGAGAAGAAGATAATCCTTGCTGCAGATTTATAGTGTTACTCCCCCCCCCCCACCACCACGACTCAGAGAGAATCCCTGAATTCTTTGTTGATTTAAATGTGTTTTCTTGCTCCCATCTTCACTGAGGGAATTTGTCACAGCAGGGACAAGGAGAAAAACTCTTTATCTACCCGCTACAAATCAGTCAATGATGCAAAGCTAGGTTTGTTTTTGTTTCTTTAAGAATTCTTGCTTGCTTTCATGTCTTTTAAGTTCTTTCATTTTCTTCTCCTTTTATATTTCCTTTGCTTGTTCTTTTTGGATATGCATATTTGTTTAGATTTATGTCTCTATGATTTGGTATAATAACCTTATTGTGAATCTTATGTAAATATTTTTATTTATTCTTTATAAATAAAATAAATTGGCAAACAGGTACTTCTAGAGCTAAGCCAACACAACACTCTTCACTAAGAAGTAACTGGCCATAGTTAACAGCAGCAAGGACATCTTACACACTGCTGGGTAGAGCTGTTCCCCCAACAAACAACCTGATCAAAAGTGCAAAACTAAGGTTTGGTCTCCCCTAGCCATAGCTGCCAACTTTTCCCTTTTCTTGCGAGGAGTCCTATTCAGAATAAGGGAATTTCTTTTAAAAAGGGGGAAAGTTGATAGCTATGCTCCTAGCACAGCAATCATCACTGCCAACCTTAGGGGAAAAGACTGGAGAGTATAGCATTAATTCAAAACACGATCAGGTAAGCTATGGTTTGTGAGCGCTCCCTGCAAGAGCTGGTGTAGCTGCTAGGAAAATGTTAAATAAAACATTCAGCCCCTGGTGAGGTATGGAGAACAGCCCCACACCTCGTGTCAGGTGTACCTGCACTATCATTACCAGCTTCTCTTGAGCCCAGCCCTGCTCTTTGTCTTCCTCTGCACTCCCTTCCATCACCAATATCTGGAGATGGAAGTTAATTGGGAGAGGTGAAGCAGGAGCAGAGATAGGCAGAATTTCAGAGAGTGTGTGCTATAATTTGCAGCTGGTTCCTGCTGGGCTGAAGCTTGCAAGCTGTGTGCATGGTCTCCTTATTTTTATAGATTCAAGCTCTCTACCTGCTACCTGGAGGGGGCTAGACAAACCTGAAGACTTCAAATCAGCCCTGGAAGTCCAGCAGCCCTTGCTATATTACTGCAGAAGCAGTCAGGGTCCCAGGTACAAATTTGAGGCCTTATCTACACTATATATTTAAAGCATTATCAAACCACTTCAAAGAGTCATGGTTTCCATCCAAAAAATCCTGGGAATTATAGTTTGTCAAGGATGCTAAGAGCTGCGAGGAGACCCCTGCTCCTCTCACTTGGCCTGTTTTTGTTTCAGAGGAACAGAGAGGAAATCAATTTTGTGGACAAGAAATACCATCCTTTTTGACAAATGCCTTATAATTTAGATACTTCTGTTTCATCCCCTGGCCTTTGAACCTCAGTCCTCCTTGCATGGGGGGTGGGAAGCAGGGTAATTTTCTGGTGTTCTTGAAGACATAATTGCTTCCTCTGTGACACAAAATCAGTACTTATTGAGTTGTCCTCAAAAAGCCAAGTATTAAATATTGGTTTAATAGCTGTGGTAATGTTTTCATGGGAAACCTATCCTTAAAAAGCCACTTCTTTCCTTCCCCTCAACAACTACAAAAACCAGGGGCCAAAAAAGTTCCCAAAATACACCTGATGTTTAGGCCTTCAGACAGCAAACATCGATTTCTGATTGGACTCAGCAGAGGTCCATGTGACAGAAGTGACAGAAAGGCTTCCAAAAATTCCATGTCAGAGCTAATCCATCAGAGCTGGTGCGTTGTTAAGAGGTTATTGTCTGCTTGGATCGATTGAGCCATTTTGCAAATGAAACTTTAATATTGATAGTAACTAGAATTTTAATACAGGCCCAGCATGACACTATTGATTGGGAGGCTGGGAGGAAAGTTTTTGGTTTTGCTGCAAAATAAATCCTGCTACTATCTCTGATGCCTTCCTCTTGGACAGGTAAATTACTTTCATCCCTGCAAAATGGGAAGAAGGCTGCAGTGATCTCCATCGTCCGATCTTCCACATGCCTTGATTCACCTGGCTGAGTTTTCTGTAGCAGTTTATTGCAGTGCCAGTCTAGATTAATTATTAGCTATATATCTCTCATGAGCTCCTTTTAAATGCTCCTTGTTTACAGAAGACATTTTGGATGAAGTGGATTCTAGTCCATGAAAGTTTATGTAACAATAAATTTGTTAGTCTTTATGGTGCCACAAGACTCTCTGGGCCCCTGCGGACTGGCGTTTTATCGCAGGTGTTTTCTGCAAAATATTCTTGGCTCAATAATAGTGCATTGGTGGTGTATTTATTCTGCTTTAGTTTGTTTTGTGATGCTTCCCCAGTGCTACCACATTATTAATGTCCAAAAGTCCTATAGCACAACAAAAATGTAACCAGAACACTTGTTGGTAAGGTACAAGATTTCAATAGGACATTATGGGGCATGCACTGATTGGAAACGAAACAGTGCAACCACCCAATAAAATGGATGTCTGGAGAGATCCTCTGTTGATTTTGCTACAACAGACTAAGGCCACATTTACACCATATGGTCACAGCACTATCATGACTTTCCCCAAGAATTCTGGGGCTGTAGTTTGTTAAGGATGCTGAACGTTATTAAGAGACCTTCCATTCTCCCCACAGAGCTATGATTCGCAGAGTCCCCTGTGAATAGGGAATGATAATAATAATAATAATAATAATAATAATAATAATAATAATAATATCTGGCTGGGTTTCCCCAGGCACTCTGGACAGCTTCCAACAGAAAATTAAAAGCACATTAAACGTCAAACCTCCCTAAACAGGGCTGCCTTCAGATGTCTTCTATAAGTCAGATGGTTGTTTACAGTGGTACCTCGGGTTAAGTACTTAATTCGGTCTGGAGGTCTGTTCTTAACCTGAAACTGTTCTTAACCTGAAGCACCACTTTAGCTAATGGGGCCTCCTGCTGCTGCCAGGCCACCAGAGCACGATTTCTGATCTCATCCTGAAGCAAAGTTCTTAACCTGAGGTACTATTTCTGGGTTAGCGGAGTCTGTAACCTGAAGCGTATGTAACCCGAGGTACCACTGTATTTCCTTGACATCTGATGGGAGGGCAATCCACAGGGTGGGTGCCACTACCAAGAAGGCACTCTGCCTGGTTTCCTGTAACCTCACTTCTTGCAGTGAGGGAACCATCAAAAGGCCCTCGGTGTTGGACCTCGGTGTCAGGGCTGAAAGATGGGGGTGGAGACGCTCCTTCGGGTATACTGCGCTGAGGCCTTTTAGAGCTTTAAAGATCAGCAGCAACACTTTGAATTGTGCTTGGAAATGTACTGGGAGCCAATGTAGGTCTTTCAGGACCAGTATTATATGGCCTCAGTGACCACTCTCAGTTACCAGTCTAGCTGCTGCATTCTGGATTAGTTGTTCTACTACCCTGAGAATTGTAGCTCTGTGAGGGGAAATAGGGGTCCCCTAACCACTTTCAGCACCCTTAACAAACCACAGTTCCCAGGATTCTTTGTGGAAACAGTTTAAAGTGGTTTCACAGTGCTTGAAATGTGTACTGTGAATGTGGCATAATACAGCTACAGAGCACAAAGAATAACCTCTGGAAATGGCTAGTTTTGTCTCTTAGGGATGCCTTGTTAAAAGTTTATTAGTTCAAGTTGCTAGAGTTGCCACCTCAACTGACCCTTGTGAAGAACACCTGCAAGTAATTCTGACCCCAGCTGAAGAATAAGGATGCCCACTGAATGTTTTGGACTACAACTCCCATCAGCCCAATGATATAATGTCTTCTTGAGATCGGTGAACTGCCCACCAGCACAGGTGAAAAGTAATTAATCAGCAAAGTGCCTTGGTGTTGTGTTCCTTCTCTTGATATGTGTTGTGGCTGTGTAGGTGTGTGATTGTACTTGCTTACCTTTGGATAAAAGAATAAACTTGTTGTGGCATTCGTATGGTCGTCTCATGGACTATTGACCCGTACACCACTAATCCGCTGCCACCAACCAGGTTCTCCCTGGTAAATCACTTAGTCTCAGTCGGGTTCTCAAGTTAACAATGAAGTTTGTAGTTTATTGCAAACACAAATAAACTTTAAATGCATTTGAAACACTGTTACCCTTTACCCTCTTAGTCTTATTTTATCCTGTCTCTAATTCTTCTACCTCCCCTGACACAAGAACCAACTGCACTAACTGTCTCTCTATTTCCATCTGTCTTCCAACTGCTCTTTCCCCCAACTGCTTTTCCCCAGCTGTCTAAACCTCTGGCTAAGCCTTTTAAAAACAGATAGGCTCCGCCTCTGGCTTTCTATTGGTCTACCTATTAACCCTTTCTCTCCCCCTGTACAGACATTTCCTAAAGAATGGGCAAACACCACATTTGTATGCTGTACGGGGGGTTTGAGCAGCATCGAGTTTGTTCCACAGAACCTTTGAGGACCAGATAATACCATTACTAGCCAGCACAGCTGTGCTGCCTGGAGCTGTTGGGAGTTTTAGTCCAGAAAATAATGGAAGGCAGCTTTGGGATTTACAAAACCCAGGACATTTTGCAGCCTTGGAGTGGATGGTAAATGGCTTGCAGGGGTGGATATTGGGGGAGGTGGACAATAGGGATAAAATACAACACTTTTTTCCAGCCAGAATTTGCCAAAACTCAATTCTGGCACCTCTCAGAACATTTGGTGCCATTGCCATCCTAAGAGAATGAGGGAAGTGTTTTTGGTGAGTTCTGGCACCCCTTTTTCTAGAAAAACAGCACTGGTAAAAGAGAATTTGGTCTGATATGACTATTGAAATTGTAGTCTGCCTATATTTTCCTTTCAGCCTGTCCATATTTGGGGTTGGTTTAGAAGGCATCTCTTATGACTGGAAAGGTAAGTGTTTGGCTTATTGCACTGAACATACATAGCTTTGCCTTTCATTGCCAGAGTCCACATCTCTTCAATTTAGGCGAGGTGTGTGTTCTCTGGACAAGCAGCAACTGGTTTTTTTTTTGGTAACATCCAGCATGTTTTAACCCAGGCTTTCCCAACCTGGCAACCTCCAGATGTTTGGAAATACAATGGACATGCAGGTTGGCGCTGATGGGGATTGTATTACAAAACATCTGTAGGGCATGGAGAAGGCTGCCTTAAACCATGCCCGTGTTGACAGGCCACTCTTCAAGATTAAATAACCTCAGTCCTAAACATACTTACACACACTTGTTTGCAGTCACTTTAAAATTAATGGGGCTCACTTTCAAGCAAAGGTGGCTAGTCTCTCCATTTACATTCTGTGGCTGTTTGTTTGCTGCTTGTTTTTAAGTGGAAGGAGGTGGAACAAACCAAGTGTGACATTTAACCAGCACTTCTGGACTCATCACTTCTGCAGGCCTCAGTTTTAAATAGCCTTGCATCATGCTGTTAAATGTTTAATTTCTCGCGGATAGGCAATCATGTTTGTTTGCCGTTCACTTCATTTCCCTGAAGGTGCTTTGTTGTTCTCTAAAAGCCCATCTCCAATATTAAAGATCTTTGTTTTCTTCATGTAGAACAGGCTTTGTGTACACTGAGAAGGATTTTAATGGCATCGGCTGAGCTGGCGTCCTCTGGGGGCAGCGTCAATGAAGGAAGTGTCTTTTGATGCTGGCTACCATCTTGGAGTAGGTTTGGTTATGTCAATGCTACAAAAGCAAGCAGGTGTACTTGTAGAAGGTCACCTGTGTAGCATCTGACCCCACAGAAATGGAATCTGTTGTTACCGTCTTGAAGAAGATGTACTGGGACACCGTTGTCAAGACAGAGCTGCCTATAGGTCCCAGCTCACAGAGGACCAACGCTAGGCTGTAGTAATGTACAAAAGTCTTTATTGAAGTTCAGTTTCCATTTCAAAGCCGCAGCGTGCAGCCCTACGTCTTAAACCCTAGATCGGCGAAGTCCCGTCTGAGTCTCCTCCCCTCTGACACCAGTTTAAGATCCTAGCCCTGCTCCACCTTTTCCGCTGCTCTCTCCTCCTCTGGGTCCTCCTGCCCGCTGGGGCATTGCCCTTTCTGGACTCTTCCGACGCTGAGTCGCTTAGCTCCTCCCCCTGCCTCCGGCGGGCTTTAGGACCCAGTTACCAATCCTCATTCTCTGCTGTCCCGTGATACTGGCCGGATCTGACCTCCCCTCCGTTGTCCGACTCTCCGATGGAGGCGTGGTCAGCCCTGCCTCGTCTTCTCTCCCTGGTGGGGAATGCACTGCCCCCGATACTTGGGACTCTTCCCCCCCACTCTGCTCTGGTGGGGAAGCTGGTCCTGATTTCCAACTACTGCTCTGGGAGTCCCTGCTGCCCCCTTGCTCCTGGGGCGTTCCCCTTGGGAACCCCCTACCCCTGGCCACTGGCACCCCCTTCTGTGAATCTTCCGATTTGCTGGAGAGGCTCATGGAATCCCTCGGGCCACTGTCCTCTTCTCCTACGCTCCCCTCGGATTCTTCCCCTTCGCTCTCCATTTCCTCTCTTCCCTTTGCCTCTGCTCCTGAGCCCCTGACAATATTGAACCAACTCAAGGTATGCTGATAAAAGAGTGTAAGAAGAGCCTTGCTAGCTATGAACAGGTTTCTTGGATCATACCAAAGGTCCATTTAGTGCAGCTCATAATGATCAACAAGATTCATCTGAGAAGCTCAAAAGCAGGGGACAGTGGATTTTTTTGTTTTAAAAAACCCAGAAGCTTTTTTATTAGGAATTGTAGGTACCAATATTCCAAAGAAGCAGAAAAGACTTGTTATGTATGTGACAACAGCCACACGGATGCTACTAGCCCAGAGATGGAAAGAAGGCAAAGTCCCCACCAGAGAGGAATGGCAAACAAAGCTGATGGACTACGCCGAAATGGCAAAACTGACCAGAAAACTCAGGAACCAAGAAGACAAAAGCTTCAAGAAAGAATGGGAAAAATTTATAATTTATTTAGAAGACCACTGTAAGCAGATGAAAACTTTAGCAGGATTTTAATAACACTTGTAATGTAACAAACAATATGGACAATATGGACAAATACAAAATATAGATCATAAAATAATATGCATTTGAAAATGTTGACAATAAGACCCATGGAGGGGATGGTGGGAAGTCTCGAGAATCAGATAAATCTCTATATGGATATGTATTTGATACTGTTATAACTTTGTAAAATGAAATAAAAACGATTCCCTCGCCCCCCCCCAAAAAAAGCAGGGGACAGAGCTAATACCTGCTAGTATTCAGAGGCATTCTGCTTCTGAGGTTCCATATAACTGTTGTAGCTATTAAGAGTCTGGATGAATCACTCTGTTGTTGTTTTTAATTTTTATTCAAAATTAAAATAAAACATACTATCCAGAAACATATCATCCTTATTCCCCCCCCATTTTTCCTTTCTCCCCCCACCCTCCCACACAAAACCCACCCACCCCCACCCCCCAGCTTCCCTCAGTTCCAGTCTTTGATTTCTCTAAGAATGCTGTTTTCTGCATGATACACAGTTGTATAGATCCTCAAACTATTTAGCTGATTATTATCAATAAAAAGTTTGTGAATGTTTATTCAAAGCCAGCCAAGGAGTCCAGTTCTCTTTGTTGCGTCTTCAAATACTTTGTATTGAAGGGTTCCCATTCATCTTTAAAGTCACAGTTATCTTTGTCCCGAGAATCACTCTGCTTTGAGCCCTTTTCCCATTTACATTGGTTCAGATATAAGTCCGTCTCCATATTAATCTGCTAAAAAGAAAATACGCACAACTACTTCCATTTAAATACATACGTTTTAAAGCAGGATTGGGGATTTGACCTCCTTGAAGAATCATTGCCCTATCACTGGCCTCAGCACCTATGGAGTTGAACATGGAACCTATGGAGATGGAGTGGAACCTGGGAAATCCCCTGAGGACCACCATTCCAGGATGTGCCCCATTCAAGAATGCAAAGATGTGGTGCACCCTGACTCATCTCACCTCGCGCCGGGGAAGGGTACTTCTTCACACAGCACATAGTTAAACTTGGAACTCGCTCCCACAGGAGGCAGAAATGGCCTCCATCATTGAGGAGAAGGCTCTCAATAGCTACTAGCCATGATGGGTATGCCTTGTGCTATGTATTCAGTGGTCTGTGTTTGCCCAAGGTTGAGTCTGGAATGATTCTGAGCTCCTGTGTTCTGATTCAATACATGATGTCCCATCATAGAACGTTTCAGGATTTGGGCCTCTGCCATTGGCCCTTGAGCTCTGAGTCGTGATTCACAGCTTGGAAGTTTAGACAGCCAATCACATTGGGACTGGGAGTGGCCCAGATTTTCAGGAATGTATATAAGCAGTTGCTTTGCCCCTGTTGTCCAGTTCTGTAGTTCAATAAAGGTTCTTGCTCTTATCTCTGTGTCTTGCCTCGTGGGAACCCACCTACACTTCACTTTGCCTCCATGATCAGAAGCAAGAGGCTCAGTGGTTTAGACCACAGCACCACCCGCATCCTAGTTGCTGAAAACTACAAATAGGAAGATTACTCTAGTGGTTAGATCCTGTTTGCAGGTTTCCCATGGGTATTTGGGTCATACTGTGAGAACAAGTTGCTTGACTAGATGTAGAATATTGGTCTGATCCAGCAGGATCTTCTTATGCTCTTAATGAAGGGGACTCATCTTCTGCCGCATGATCTGACTCAGCAGAAACAATTCCCGGAGGGTGCTGAGTGCCAGTTTGTTCCCCTGGTTGCCTTTGATGTTCTGACTTAAGAAGTTTGTGGAAGCCAATAAAACTGGTCCTAAGCGATGGCAACAACATTTACCAAAGTGGGCTTGATTCCAAGCTATTGTCCTCTAGCTAAGCAACTTATCTTAACTTTAGTGCCGCAATTAATCATTTGTGTTGCTCTTGTTAAAGTCCCTATTTAGTTTGTTCTTACAAGGACTCTGGTTAGCTCATTACCGTCCTTCCCATTTTTTATTTTTTATTTTTGCAATGTAGAGCTCAAGTTCAGACTCAGCATTTGCTGCTAAAAACCACTTGAAAAACATTGGGCACTTGCTACTTTTGCTTTCATGCCTAGTTCAGGGAACAAGTACATAAGAACATATGAACTACTACCCCTCCCCTAACACCCCATACAACATGACCATATCATTGGCTCTGGGTTGTATCCAACTAAAAAAAAAAGGTAAATGACAACTGGACGGTTAAGTCCAGTCAATGGCGACTATGGGGTTGCGGCACTCATCTCGCTTCCAGGGCAAGGGAGCTGACATTTGTCCACAGACAGCTTTCCAGGTCATGTGGCCAGCATGACTACACTGCTTCTAGCACAATGGAACACCATGGTGGGAACCAGCATGCACAGAAACGGTGTTTACCTTCCTGCCACAGCAGTACCTATTTATCTACTTGCACTGGTGTGCTTTCGAACTGCTAGGTGGGCAGAAGCTGGGACAGAGCAACGGGAGTTCACCATCATCGCATGGATTCAA
Source organism: Podarcis gaigeae (assembly GCF_964106915.1). Lineage (NCBI taxonomy): Eukaryota > Metazoa > Chordata > Lepidosauria > Squamata > Lacertidae > Podarcis > Podarcis gaigeae. The sequence goes on along the minus strand of NC_139692.1, from coordinate 19,158,665 downwards.
ACCACCAACCTTCTGATTGGCAAGACCAAGAGGTTCAGGGGTTTAGACCGCAGCGCCACCCGCATCCCTTTACCTGTATCTAACTAAGCTGTACTCAAGCAGACATACTGAAATGAATGCATCCAAGTGACACATGTTCATTCACTTCAATGGATTTACTTTGAGTAAGCAACATTGGCTACAACCCTCTTTTTTTTCTAAGGCAAGGATGGAGGACCTGTGGCTTTCCAGATGTTGTTGGACTCCAGCTTCCATCCTCCATGGGCAATACTGGCTGGGCCAGTGGGAGATAGAATCCAAGAGCGGTTCTCTCTCCCTGTTCTAGTAAATTTAAATCCATAATAATATTGATATTGTTTATAAGTCAAGAACATAAGAACGGCTCAGGGCCCTCCCTGTGGAACGCCCTCCCTTCTGATGTCAAGGAGATAAAGAATTACACAACTTTTAGAAGACATCTGAAGGCAGCCCTGTATTGGAAACTTTTTAATGCTTGAAGTTTTTATTATATTTTTTGATATGCTGTAAGCCACCCAGAGTGTCTGGGGAAACACAGCCAGATGGGCGGGGTATAATAATAAAATTATTATTATTATTATTATTATTATTATTATTATTATTATTATTATTATTTATTATCAGGGGCTCAGGAGCAGAGGCACAGGGGAGAGAGGAAATGGAGAGCGAAGGGGAAGAATTGGAGGGCAGCGTAGGGGAGTATGAAAGTAGCCCGAGAGATTCCATGAGCTTCTCCAGTGATTCAGAAGATTCCCAGAGGGGGGCGCCGATGACCAGGGCAAGGGGGGTCCCAGGGGGGACACACCAGAAGCAAGGGGCCAGCGGGGACTCCCAAAGCAGCAGCGGGAGCTCAGGACCAGCTCCTCCACCAGAGCGTAGTGGGGGGGAAGAGTCCCATGTATCAGGGCCAGCGTCTCCCCCAGCAGGGAGAGAAGATGAATCAGGGCTGGCCATGCCTCCATCACAGAGTGAGGGAACGGAGGGGAAGTCAGGTCCAGCTAGCCTCTCCGAAGGGGGAAGCAGTGACAGGAGCAGTGTAACGGTCAGGAGGAAGGTTGCCGGCTGGGCGTGCGCGCCAAGTTCGAATGTACAGGCACGCGGCACAGCAGGAAACCCGGATTGGGAACCAGGTCCTAAAGCCCGCCGGAGGGAGGGGGAAGACTCAGGGGACTCAGCGTCAGAAGAGTCTAGAAAGGGCGAGACCCCAGCGGACAGGCGGGCCCAGAGGAGGAAAGAGCAAAGGAAGAGGTGGAGCAAGGCTAGAGTCTTAAACTGGTGTCTGGGGGGAGGAGATTCAGATGGAGCTTCAGCAGTCTAGAGTTTGAGACGTAGAGCTGCGCGCCGCGGCTTTGAAATCGAAACTGAACTTCAATAAAGACTTTTGTATATAACAACGAACTGGCGTTGGTCCTTTGTGAGCTGGGACCTCGGGCAGCTCTGACAATTATTATTATTATTATTAGCCTCAAGGACTGCCTCTCCCCATATGAACCAACGCAGACCCAGCAATCATCATCTGATGCCCTTCTGTGAGAGGTCTAAAGAGCGGCAGGATGAGAAAGGGCCTTTTCTGTGGTGGCTCCCTGCTTATGGAATGCTCTCCCCAGGGAGCTTCACCTGGCACCTTCATTATACATCTTTAGGCACCAGGCAAAAACGTTCCTCTTCTCCCAGACCTTTGGCTAATTATAAGATCTATGGCCTGTGGGGAAGCATTGCTTTGTTTGTTACTATGGTGTGTATTTTTGTGTTTTTGTATTGTAAGTTGGTTGACATTGCCTCCTGTAGGAGTATGTTCCATAGTTTTGACTGCACCATCAGAGGTGAGTTAGTGGCTCCTGATCTTGCAAAGGATTTGCTAATTCTCCTTTGCCTGCTTTAACTTCTAATTTGTCCCTGGAACAGGTCAACAAATAAGAAGATGGAGTGGCTTCAGTTGGAGAGGGGATTATCCCAGGACCACTGGGATTGCATCAATAACTCTAGACAGGCAAGGCTAAATATCCTGAAAATTCCTATTTATCATTACTAAGCATCCAGCTCTCCAACAGGGAGGAGGGAGGAACCTATGAAAATGCTTTGGCAAGCCGCACAAAGGAACTACAATTCAATTTTGTTTCCCTTTATTTCTTTTGATTCTCATCTAACGAGATATTAGATTAGCTGCTTTTGCAATTAGGAGAAGAAAAACGAAAAAAGAGAAATCTTATTACTAGGGGGAAATTGTCCTTCTGTGGAAAGACAGCTCTGGTTTCTGGCAGCTGACCAACAAATGTTACTGGGTCCTTCTCCCCCCCCCCCTTTTAGAAAGCTATCCTTTTGACATTTCATTGCAGCTGTTCTCCAAGTATGCCTATAAAATTGCCCTAATATGGACACCTGTTCACGGGGCGGCTGTGCTGCCAAGCCTTAGGGTCAGCAATGACCAACATTTTCCAAGTGGTAGCTAACAGCAGAGGGCATAGAAGAACTTGGTAAGCCGATGTTGACACATCGTTCCACATTTGTAAGAAATCAGTCTTTCAGTGAGGCAGCACCAGCTCTTGGGAACTCCCTGCCTATTGACATTAGGTAAGCAATTTCACTGTACCCATTTTGACACCCCCTAAAAACGTTTTTTTTTCCTTTTGGCAGACCTGTCCAGACAAATAGGATATTGACATGTGTTTTAATCCAGTTCATCACTGATATAGATTCATAGATAGATAGATCAATAGATAGATGACAGATATAATCGTTGATTTTAATTATTTTTCAACATCACTAGAGCATGAGACTTTACCTCAGATAAGAACAGAAATTGTGCGTGGGGCGTGGGGGCAATGGGAGGCCCCATTAGCTAAAGTTGTACCTCAGGTTAAGAGTGCTTTCAGGTTAAGAATGGACCTCCAGAATGAATTAAGTTCATAACCAGAGGTACCACTGTAATCCATTGGTAGCCGCATTATAACAGTTCCAAATTATATTACAATTACTAACCCCAATCATTCAAATGCCAAATTATATAATTTAGGTGGCCTCATGCATGCTAGAATTGATGGTTTACTTTGTTTCTGCATTTCAAAATCTTATTCATCCTCAATTACATTCCAGTCATAATAATAAACCCTTATACAACAACTGCAATATTAACGACATCCATTCATCTTGACATGTTGAATGATTTATAAACCCATAGTGAAGCATTCCTTATTCCTCCTGTGTGTGGCAAATATTCTGTCCATGGTGTTTCTTCCTGTCCTTGTAAAATGTTACATCTATCTATTCCCAGCCGTTGCTGCTCTCCATCGCGCCTTGGGAGGAGCTGGAGTCCAACAACATTGTTGTTCCAGAAGTTCTCCATTGCTCTTAAATAGTTGTTTTTAACTGATTATTTCATTGCTTTATTCTTTTTTTGTATACCACTTGGCAGTTTTTATTGCAGTTAAGTGGTATATGAATCTTGAGAGATAAAGTGAAAAATAAATAAATATTAAGGTGGAAGAATCAGGGGTGGGAATCCCAGCAACCTGGGCTTCACCCTTTCCACCCACCTCTGTACCACCACCAGCCTGTTTCCACTGCAAGTCCAGCTTCTGTGCTTTGCGGATGCTGTTTAGGCTGCAATACCAACCCCATCACCTGACTGAGTCAGCTGACGAGAAGAATTGCTGATCCTTGATCCTCGGACGCTATAAAGTACCACCAAAGCGCTTGGTTTGTTTGGGATGGCGATGAGTTTGACGCTTTTAACAAAATCTTTACGTTTGTCTCCAATGTTAATCTTTCCCGGAGTAGGCCTGTTGACATCAATGGAAGCAACTGGTTTAGATCCATTGATTTCCACAGGTCCACACTGCGTATGTTAGTTGGATGCAACCTTTCGTAAGCTGGGGAGGAAATGCTTTTGCACTGTAGGGTAGGAATTCATAAGATGAAGCAAACAGGGGAAGCATATGCATTTCTTTCAGTCGCATGCATCTTAGCCTGACTGCAGTGCCAAGGGATTTGTGGAAAAAGTTGGCACACATGGGATGTCAAATGTGTAAATGCATTTAATATATCCATTTTTGCCTTTTGCACAAGGAGGAGTCTTAACACCCTTACCCTCCCACCCATCCCCATCCCACAATACTGTGGTCCCAATGAAAACTGCCCTACCATGTTGAAGTTGGTATTAGGCCCAGGATGGAAACTTCCACTAGCAGGGGTTTTTTTGGGGGGGTGGAAGGATTTTCAGTGGCCTCAGTGGTGGTAAAAGTTACCCCCTCCCATCCCTGTGTGCCATGGTCCTGAATGGCCAAGCCCTCCACCACCCTTGGGCTCTTATTTTGAGAAAGTCAGAAAACAGGCATGCTAATTGCATTCCCACATACAGTTGTACCTTGGCTGTCGAAAGGAATCTGTTCTGGAAGTCCGTTCGACTTCCGAAAACCTTCAACAACCAAGGCGCGTCTTCCGATTGGCTGCAGGAGTTTCCTGCACATAATCAGGAGCCGCAGAAGCTGTGTCGGATGTTCGGCTTCCAAAGAACATTCGCAAACCGGAACACTCACTTCTGGGTTTGTGGCGTTCGGGAGCCAAAACGTTCAGAGTCGCAAGACGTTCGAGATCCAAGGTACGACTGTAGAACCTTTTGCCTGTTTTGCAGGCTAGCAGATGAAGGAAGCCACTGTGGCATCACCCTGGCTGCATATAAGATTGCAGGACTGTCCAGAAATGTCACGATTGCAGGAATCCAAGCTTGGAGCATGACTTCAATAAACAAAACAAAAAAAATTCCTTCCAGTAGCACCTTAAAGACCAACTAAGTTAGTTCTTGGTATGAGCTTTCGTGTGCATGCACACTTCTTCAGTTCACTTCTTCTTGTGTATCTGAAGAAGTGTGCATGCACACGAAAGCTCATACCAAGAACTAACTTAGTTGGTCTTTAAGGTGCTACTGGAAGGAATTTTTTTGTTTTGACTATGGCAGACCAACACGGCTACCTATCTGTAACTTCAATAAACAAAAACACCCACCGCAGATTTGTTTTCAGTGCATCCGTTCCCAGAGCTTGTTGCCCAACAAGTTCCCTGCATGTTGGAAATGAATTGGCTCTCGGCCTCCCCTAAGGTGATATTTTATCAAAGCTTGGGGGGGGTTAAAGCAACCCCCTCATTTCCTGTTAAAGAGGGATGCCTTTCGCAGCCTGCCATCCAAAAGTTGCAATTTCACAGCGGAACATTAAATATTGATTTGAGGTAGGAATAGTGCAGAGCAAAGCCCTAAGTGCAGAAAAGGGTTTCTTGGGAACAGATGCCAAGACAGGCAATGGAGCTGCGATGCATATCCAGTGTCAAGAGAGACTTTTAATCACCTGGTGTTGTGGGTTTATGACAGACCCCTACAGGCGTTTCTGAACCCTCCACCTTTCTGTGGTTTCCTTGTGGTTTTATGAGCCTTTCTTACCAGACTGAAATGTGTACGACGGTTGACTTTGGGGTACTGTGATCTGTCAGGTGTCAAGCAAATCTGCAAAAAGGTGAAGTTGACATGCCAAGGGATTTCTACTGTTCTGAAGGAAAGGCTCCTTCTTGGGTTTCAAAGGCAAAGCCATCCCTTTTCCCCGCCTGGAGGGTATATGACATCCTCATATGGCATTAGCATCTCTTCCATTGTTTAAGCCAGGCATAGGCAACCTCGGCCCTCCAGGTGTTTTGAGACTACAGTTCCCATCATCCCTGACCACTGGTCCTGTTAGCTAGGGATCATGGGAGTTGTAGTCCCAAAACATCTGGAGGGCCAAGGTTGCCTATGCCTGATTTAAGCCATCAGAATACAGTGGTACCTCGGGTTAAGTACTTAATTCGTTCCAGAGGTCCGTTCTTAACCTGAAACTGTTCTTAACCTGAAGCACCAGTATAGCTATTGGGGCCTCCTGCTGCCGCCACGCCACTGGAGCACGATTTCTGTTCTTATCCTGAAGCAAAGTTCTTAACCGGAGGTAATATTTCTGGGTTAGCAGAGTCTGTAACCTGAAGCGTATGTAACCCGAGGTACTACTGTAGCTCATATCCCCCCCCCCAACATGGTATTTTGCATTCATTTCTAGCCTAAATGTTAAAGCCCATTAACGAATAAAAGTTCCAATAAACATTGCAGCAGAGGAAGTAATTGCTCTTCCATTGTTTCAGTATTTATGCTCGCTCTTTTCTTCCCAAATGACAGCCACGGAGGTTTTCTGACACTTTCTCATCAAGCCTTATTAGCATCTCATTATGCCAGCCCCTGAGTGATGGGAGACCACCGTAGCAAGGAGAATGGCCTAATCCAGCAAATATTGGCTTGAGAAGACTGGGAGGCCAAGGTCAGGTGTCTGTGGCATGGTGGGCATGCAGAACTTCCCCTGGATAATGACAGCCATAGCTGTCAAATCATCCTGCTGATCTACCCTTCACACCAGCTCATTACATTCTCCTAGGAAAATATGAGCGACGACTGGCAGGTGCTTAAAGGGAATCGATCAGAGGTTTGGCACTTGAGGTTCTCTTCTTGGATTGAGCAGAATTCACCCGCCCCTCAAAGATCTGGAGGGTGGAGTGAAGGCAGAGAAGGTGCTGTTTCATTCATCAAGGGGAGGCAGGTTGCTCCCTTTGTGCAGGTTCAAAGTGGGTGCTCTCAGCCTCTTGTGCCATCCTGTGCATTAGTTGACAGACAGCAGCCTTTCACTGTGAAATGTAAAAAGGGAACGGTAAATGACCCTTGGAGGGTTAAGTCCAGTCAAAGGCGACTATGGGGTTGCGGCGCTCATCTCACTTTCAGGCCAAGGGAGCTGGCGTTTGTCCACAGACAGCTTTCTGAGTCATGTGGCCAGCATGACTAAACCACTTCTGGTGCAACAGAACACCGTGTTGGAAAGCAGAACAAGCTGATCAGGCGCCTGGGGTGGCTCTGTGGGGCCTCCAAGGAGTATGCCTGCCTCTTCCCACTCAGCCGCCCTATGGCTGAAGGGGAGGCGGTGCGTGAACTGTTTGGGGCAGCACAGAGTGTGTAGGCACCCAAGCCACCACATCACTCCCAGGAGAGACGCGTGGCTCGGGCGCACTGCAGGCCCCGCAGTGAGTGCCACCCAGCATTCTGTTACCCTCCTCAGTGGTGACACCCAGGGCAGCCCACTCCCACTGCACCCCCCTTCCTCTGCCCCTGCAGAGAACATGGAAACGCCTTTTACCTTCCTGCCATAGCGGCACCTATTTATCTAGAGTGGAACCTCAGGTTGCGAACATGATCTGTGCGGGAGGCAGATTCGCAACCCGCAGCGCCGTGTCTGCACACATGTGGCTTGCGATTTGGTGCTTCTGCGCATGCACAAAGTGCAATTTATCACTTCTGTGCACGCGCAAGCACCAAAACCCAGAAGTAACCCATTCCGGGACTTCTGGGTTTGGCACGGTGCCCAACCCAAAAACGTGTAACCTGAAGCGTCTGTACTCCAAGGTACCACTGTACTTGCACTGGTGAGCTTTTGAGCTGCTAGATTGGCAGAAGCTGCGACAGAGCAATGGGAGCTCACCCTGTCGCAGGGATTTGAACCGCCAACCTTCTGATCGGCAATCCCAAGAGGCTCAGTGGTTTAGATTAGACCACCTGCGTCCCAAGTAAAATGTAATTGTCTCCATTTATTTGTTTCCACGCAACACCCACAAAGTACAAGAGGACATAAGAGCCTGCTGGATCAGCCAAGAGGAAGTCATCTAGTCCAATATCGTTTTTCTTATAGTGACCAAGCACATGCCTCTGGGAAGCCTGCAGCCAGGAACAGAGCACAACAATACTCTCTCCTCCTGCAATTTCCAGTAATTAGTATTCAGAAGCATGCTGCCTTCACTGGGGTGTATGGAGTGTTAGGGGAGGGATAATACCTCTGCTGTGGGACACGTCATGCTCCTTCTGAGGTAGTTGGCTCACCTTTGTTCCCCACCCTGCACTGACCTGTGGCTCCTAGAAGCTGTCACCTTGTGACTGTGGCCACACCTCAGAAATGGCTTCAACTGGCTGGCTAAACCAGGTGAGATTTGAAGTACAATAAATAATTGGGGGGGGATATAGGGGGAGGAAGAACTGTAAAAATGCTCAAAGGGGCTTGAACATGGTCACATCCACCCCACTTCCCTAAAATAAATCCTGGGAAATGTAGTTTGTTAAGGGTGCTGAGAATTGCAGTTCTGTGGAGGGATCTCCTAACAACAAATGATTTCTTGGGGAAAACCATGAGTGTTAAAGTGGTAAAAGAATGTTTTAAATGTGTGTGTGTGGGGGGGTGATTTTAGTGGCTACAAAATGCTGACTCTGGGCAAGGGGGAATGGAAATCTGCAGCAAAATGCAATGGAATATCCTGCCTGAAGGCATAGCTGGCTGGAGCATGGAGCAGAACAGAAGTGTTGCAAAGTGAAGCATTTTACCGCCAGTGCCATTTGTCTTGACTATAATGTGAATCGGGCTTCCAATCTCAGTCCAGTTTCTCTCTCAATCCAATCCAATTCCAATCTTGATTCAGAACAGTGCCTCTGTTTGGAAATACCTGGTTTCATTTTTGCAGGAACCTCACTTAAAGCTACCCAGTATTTTTCATGAGGTACTATCAACAACAACAACAAAATCTATCCTAGTACAGGAAAGTACAACTCCTGTTTCTGGGTGCAGAGGTGTTTTGCCGTGGAAACCATATCCCTTTCTGTGTGCACTTGTGTGTATGTCCAGCCATCAGACTTTTGATCCTGCTCTGCCATCAAATGGCAGTGGGACAGCAATTCACCCTGGGGGCCAGGACATCTTTCAGGACAGGAAGATATGGGAGTGTACTATTCCATCCTGAGGCTGAAAGCTTTTCTTGCACCCTAGCTGGTTTGCATTGCCTAATAAACCCAGAAGGATTCTTAATAAACATAATAAAACATATAACAACTTCCCTAGACAAAGCTGCCTTCAGATGTCTTCTAAAGGTTGTATATTTACTTATTTCCTTGGCTTGGGGGTTGCACAACTCCATGCCTTCTAACCTTTCTCCAATGAAAATAGGGACATTCTAAGCAAAAGCAGGACATTCCAGGATCAAATTAGAAATTGGGACAGCGACCGTAAATCTGGGACTGTCCCTGGGAAATAGGGACAGGGAGTCATAGGGACACAGTCATGACGGTTTCTGGGCTTGATGAGGCATGTGAGCCTAGCCTGAGCCATCTCCAGCTCCTCTCCAAGCTAGCAAGCCCCACCTGGGCTGTGGGTCCTTGCCTGCCTTCCCTTAGAACTGACAGCTGTAAGTTCTGGAATCCTGAGATCAGGGATGGTCCTATTTCACCACTTAAGGCAAAACAGGAAGTGCCACTCTGCTCTCTGCCACACTACCACCACCAGTGGGGCACTCACCACCACTGAGCCACCTGCCAGTGGTACTGCAGCTGTACCACCAGCTGTGCCACCTCTGCCGCTTGTGGAGAAGCAGTGGAGGCATTGGTCCCTGAAAGAGCTTGCAAGATCTCTCCCAAATCTCAAGAGATATTTTGCTCTCCTAGACATCTTGCAAGACTTTGATGAAAACTCGCAAGATCTTGCAGGAAATCAGCAGGAAATCACCTATCTGTTTCCCTGCAAGCACACACCTTTATTTATGTATAATACAATTTTCTCAATCTACCAGATCTGCACAAAACATCAGACTGTGTGTGTGTGTTGCTTCAAGGAAGGAAAGCTGAGGTCCATGGGTATTTGTTTACATGTGCACATACGCCTTTTGTGATCTACCATGCTTGCACAAAAGAGCAGTCCAAGAATAAAAGTAAGTGATGCCTCACTCCAGACAAGGTAAGGATTGGGAGTTGTTCACATGAACAGTCTGTTGCTTCATATCCTCAAGCAGGCCTGGCCAGGACGCAAGCCATCTTGCAAGACTTTGATGAGATCTATCAAGATCTTGTGGGAAATCTGCAGGAAATCAGCACCTATCCTGGCACCACTTCTTGGCCAGGACGCAGGCCTGGTGTCAGGGTGCTGTCAGTGGCTCCCAGCTGTTTGCCTAGGAAAGTATAAAGACAAGGGGAAGTTTCTTAGTCCTTTTTTATTTCAAACTTTACAGAGAGAGGCTATAAAACCCAGCCTCTTGGATAATGGTGTTGTCCCGAGTGAATCTCCACCCTCCCCATCTCTTCCACTTCCTCATTTGTCATCATCATCACCTCCTCTATGAGTGCCGCTAAGTGCCCTCTGTCTTTGAACTCTCTGCTCTCCTACTTTTAAGGCTCGACGGGTTCTGGGAGATGGAGGGTTTGGAATGCTTTCTAGTGGCAACGTGTCAGCCAGCTGCTGCTCCTCCTCTCCCATAATTTTCCCACTTTCCCCCTCATCTGCCTCTGAGCTGTGACCTCCTGCAAATCACTGTTGTAAATCTATACTGTCTTCTTCTTCCTCCTCCTTCCTGGAAGGGTCAGGATGAGGAGATGATCTCCACAATTCCTCCTCCTCTGCCCAGCCCCTGACACACAGTTTCACCAAAAACCCGTCATCATCTGGTGAAAATGCTGCGATTCACTGCCTTTCCACAAAATGAGCTGAGCCCTCGGTGCCCTAAACTGTGGGGTCATGGTTTCACCAAAAACCCAACATTGTCTGATTCTCTCCCAAGTGGCACCAAACACCAGCAAAAGGATTCCTACAACGTTTGCTGGTGAAAATGCTGCGTTTCACAGTGCCCGACAAAATCAGCCTTTGGCCCCCTAACTCAAAGGTATCCCATACAAGGGTTGTTTGTGTCCATGTGGAGACAAAGTAGCTGAACTGTTGGGCCATGCCTTCTTTGAATGTGACCTTCAGAGAGAGGAACACAATAAATTGTTTTGTCCCCTTATGAGGAAACAACCTGGAAGGACACAGGACTGTCCCATGGAATATTTATTGGCTGATACAAACAAGCTAATAGCAAATCTAGTGCCCATGTTCTCTGTTCAAAGGTGTTGCAAGATAATGATCTCATTTTTACCTTTTGCAGCATGTGATATTCTAAATATGTGTGTTATATCCTTTGTATTATATTGGATTTTAACCAAACATATATTTTAATGCTCATGCTTTTATTCTTTGTTTGCTGTGTTTTCGTGGGTCTGTGGCCTTATAATAAGAGATTTGATTGATGCTTCTCAAATTGCATTGGGGACAAACAACAGCAGAGACCCATTGTGTTCATAGCTTGCTTCTGTTAAGCTGCTCAGGACTGCCTGGCTAATCACAAGGGTCCTTGGTGCAATCCAGCAGAACTCATCTTATGTTCTACCTGCTCTGTAGTTAGCTCATCCCAGGACTATGACACAGGGCTGTAGTTCAGGGGCAAAGTACCTGCCTTGGGTGCAGAAGGACCCAGGTTCAATACTTGAATGTCTCCTGTGTAAAAAGCCTGGAGAGACATTGCAGATCTGTGCAGACAACACTGAGTTAAATGATCTGGTGGTCTGACTTGATGTAAGCAGCTACGTATAATTGTTGCCTTGCATACTTAACGCACAAGCTGCTCACCCGAAACTTATGAGTGGAACCTGAACGCACCTAACCCAGCTACAATTTCTACAGCTGTTGTAACCCACAATTGTTCTTAATTTTCCAACTAACTGAACCTGATCAAATGGAACTCTCGCCTTCTGCAAGTTCCTCCGCCTTGCAAAGATTTGAAGGACTGTAAAGAGTCTAACAGGTTCCCCCAATTTCATACCACAATAGTTCACTTGCAGCTCTGGAGCTATAGAGGGGTTTCCACAATCCACAACCACTTTTCTGTAAAACAATTTGCTGGGAATTTGCCATAAACCTATTCCCAGAGGAATTACAGTGGGCTTCCTGAACAGTTCAGGTAAGACTACAGGTGATTTGAGAAAGGGGGATCTTGGTGCTTTTCAGCACCATCTTTTAAAGTTTGTGGCTTATTATACTTTCTATCACCTTCCCTTCATGCTCTCCAAATCAGCTAAATTCTATCCCTTTACTAAACTTTTTTTTTAAATAGTAATAATCATAAATAAATAAGAATAAAAATGTGCACCCCACCACCAAGACCGTTCCATTGTAACTATCCAACCTCCCAAAATTTCAACTCCTCTTGCGATGGTTTGACCCCTTTCCGTTTTAACAGTACAAATTCTACAAACACCCTCCATATCTCCTCAAAATCATTTCTCCTGCAAATGCCCTGTCTTACCTTAATGACACATGTTAATTTATCATTAATAGCTATATCCTACACCTCTTTATACCATTCTTCCATTTTATGTTTTGCTTGCCCCTTCCAATTCCTAGCTATTATAATTCAGGCAGCAGTCAATAAATTTGTGAGCAAGTCCTTCATCGCCTGTGAACCTTCCACCCCATTGTAAATTGATAATAATGCTGCCTGTGGACTTTTGGTCAGCTTTAACCCCGTGATTTCTGATATCTCCTTAAACACCCTTTGCCAAAATGATTGTACGTATTTACACCCCCACCACATGTGAACATATACTAAATTTAAGATTATGGGGAGTCTTCCCTCTCCACAGTCTGTGTACACATCAGTATATACACTTTCACAGAACCAGTTGTGCATGGGTAGAGTCAGCTTGTACCCATATTCAGTTAATGTGTGAACCAGCCTATAGCTAACCATTCTCGGTTCTGCCTTAAGTAAATGTTTTTGTGAAGGTGCATAAATCAACAACATGAAAAATGCCTTGTCCTTAGATGCTGTAAGTTTAGTTCCTCGGCCTTCTCACTCAGTACTCCCTCCTCCTCTTTAACTCCCTCTCTTTACCTATAATTAATCATGATAAAGTTACATTTGGTAGAGAAAACATCCCTTGGAGAAATGGCAGTTCATAATCAGTATGATCGCAAATAATTAAAGGTACCTGTGGCGAAGCAAAGAAAGGATGGAGCAAAATTTGTCAGCTCGATATTAGTTTCCAAAATGAAGAAATACCTGCCCGTTTGCATTCAAAACTATTCCCAATTAAAATTAGTTAGTTTTGTTAAATCTGGCCCTAGCCAAAGTTTCCATTAGATTTCTATTTTTGTTGGACCGTCTGGTGTTTTCCCATCATCCTTCAATCTTCCCTCTTAGTGTTATTATATTTAAAATCCATTTGACATCTTCTTTAGCTCTCCCACATCCCAGCAATAAATGCAAAGGCTCCAGAGGGATATTGTATACAGACATTATTAATGCCTGAGCCCCACCACCAGCAATAGTTAAAACCAGAGTTTAAATGTACCATATTACCAATAAGACCAAATTACAATGATAAATCTTATTCAAGTATCATCTGTAATAGACTTTCAAAGAAGATTATTTTACATTAGATGCTAATATAAAGATTTTATATTAGCAGTTATTTTTCTTTATAATCCTAAAACTCATTCTGATTGAAATAAGAATAGAAACTGGGGGGGCAGGAATTAACAGCATGTCATATATTTCTCTTAGAAGTTCTTTAAGTTGCTAGTTAGAACTACAACACAGTGCCTCTCTAGCCATGTGAGTAGTCCCTTAATATTTTATCTTTCTCACTTAACAAATCTCTATGGTAGTGGTGGGGAACCTCAGTGCCAAGCCTGGATGACCCTACTTCTCCAGAAGTTTGACCACATGAGCAACTCATCACCTCCATGGCCTGTGCTGTCATCTGGGGCCTCTAGTCCAGAAACCACCAATGAACCGCAGTCTCCTAAACAGCACAGGAACCAACATTTGCTAAATCAGCCAAGGTTCGTTTAACTACAAGAGACACTTCCCAGCCTGAGTGGCTGCTTTATTTAAGCATGGCTGCCTTATTTAAGTTTAGTGCTGTCTGCTGCTGAAACAACATCCAAGCCTACTTGTGTCAGTCGCCAGCCTGAGTGCCATTTGAAGCTGTCTGAGGTGCTGCCTTGAACTGGAACTCTTGCCTTGCCTCTATCCCTCAAAGCTGTGTTCTATTTATTCAGGGCTTCTAGCTTTTGTGGGCTGTAATCCACGAAAAAGTCATGCTTAGAATTAAATAATTCTTATCCAATAAATCATTTTTGAGCACCAGAACTGGACATATCTCACAGTCCTTCCATACATCAAAAACACACAAATGGTTACCACGATGTTGCTGTTAAACAATTGGGAGCTTGTGTTGATCTGCTGCAAGCCACTCAGAGATCCACTAGTACAATGTTCTTGTGGGATGTAATCCACTGGAGCAGTCAAATACAACATTCCTTTTATCCCTAGGGTGGGCACAAGAAGGGGGATGTTACTCCAATCAGTATAACTTCCTGTTCCACTGGTCTGGAGCGTCTTCCCCCTGCATGTGACCAGGGAGATGGGTGTGACCCTGGCTGACTCCATAAAAGAGCCGAGTCACGCAGCCATCTTTCTCTCTCTCTTGATGCCATGCTGCTTTCCTGCAGCCATTTTGTTTTCTTGTTGCTGTTGTCTTAATGTATTTTGCTGTCTGCTGGCTCTCAGCCAGCAGCACATGGGCTCAATCCCCATAAGGGATGAACTCACACTATGTTCTGAAACTACAAGCTAAAGCCTGCCTTCAGGGATCATTCTGTGAACTGAATGTGAGCAAACGTCTTGTAACTTTTAAGGAAAGACTCTTATGTCTTGATTCTTTTAAGAGGGATCAAAGGGGATACCAGGAATAATCTTAACTAAAGAGATTAAACGATTCTGCAAACTAGCTTCCTGCTGTATTGAGGAGGAACTGCTCTGCTACATGACTCACTAGCGTGAGTGAAGGAAGGATAATATTTAATCAATATATCCTCTCCTACTATCCTTAACGTCCCCACAGCTTTTAGCAAATGCAAGCAGGGCAAGCAGGCACGGATTTGCATCTGTTTTAATTGCAACATGCTTTCATACTTGCAATTCTTAATTATCTGCTTTTTTGTTTTGGTTTTTTGCAATTCATCTTTACTGATTTCTTTTACAAACATTCATAAAATCGCATTGTAGCATTACAATTTTTCTTGTCATTAAACATGTGATTGTGAAATATAATAAAGAAAAAATATACTCTTAATCATTTAATTCATTTGAACTCCCATTTACACTTGATGTCCCTCCCCTTCTTACTTGGGTCCTCTATTTTACTTAGTTGAATGCCCGTCTATATATTTGGTAACCTACTTTTCCACTATATTTAATTTATCTCCTTACAAGGTTTATTCTAAACTAGTCAAAAAAAAATTACTTCTCCATAATGGTCTTTCAGATACTGTTTAAATATTTTCCAATCATTTCTAAATGTTTGTTTCATTTGATCTCTTATCTGCCCTGTTAGCTTATCCATTTCAGTGTACTCCATCAATTTAATCAGCCACGCTTTCTTTGTTGGTAAGATCTATGTTTTCCAATTCTGAGCGTAATTATCTACTTTTAGTGTATTTGTTTACAAAAACATGTCCTCCTTCACAAGTCTGTGTCGAATTCCCTGTAGTTCCAGGTGGGTATACATTCCTGCTTCTACAGTTCTCACTGTGGGTGGTGCTGTGGTCTAAACCACTGAGCCTCCTAGGCTTGCTGATCGGAAGGTCAGCAGTTCGAATCCCTGTGACAGAGTGAGCTCCCATTGCTCTGTCCCAGCCCCTGCCAACCTACCAGTTCGAAAGCACACCAGTGCAAGTACATAAATAGGTACCACTGTGGTGGGAAGGTAAATACCATTTCCTTGCACCCTGGCTTCCGTCACAGTGTTCTGTTGCACCAGAAACAGTTTAGTCATGCTGGCCACATGACCCAGAAAGTTGTCTGTGGACAAACATTGGCTCCCTCAGCCTGAAAGTGAGATGAGCACTGCAGCCCCATAGTTGCCTTTGACTGGACTTAACCATTGAGGGGTCCTTTACCTTTACCTTACATCACTGTTTCTACAGTTCTCACTGCCCACCTGCCCCCAGTTTTGCACACCTTGGCAAAGCTAAGGAAGACCTATGAGCATCTTCTCTCTTCCAAGCAGTGGTCTCAGGTTAAGCAAAGTTCAAGTCCCAGCAAGGGAAGGTCATGGAAATCATAAGCTAAGTCCAGAAAAGCAAGCTCCACGTCCCAAAGGCAAACAAGCAATGTGAGTAGCACCCTGGACAGTTCCAAGTAGAACAAACACAGACAGAGTCTTGAATGGAACTGCAGCTTCTTTTGAACAGATAGCCCCAGCCCTGATGAGAGGTTTTTTTAATTTATTGACTCCAAATATGTTTCCGAGCACAATTCAAAGTGTTGCTGCTGACCTTTAAGGCCCTAAACGGCCTCGGCCCAGTATACCTGAAGGAGCATCTCCACACTGAGGTCCAGCTCCGAGGGCCTTCTGGTGGTTCCCTCGCTGCGAGAAGTGAGGTTACAGGGAACCAGGGAGAGGGCCTTCTCGGTAGTGGCGCCAGCCCTGTGGAATGCCCTCCCATCAGATGTCAAAGAAATAAACAACTACTTGACTTTTAGAAAACATCTGAAGGTAGCCCTGTTTAGGGAAGCATTTAATGTTTGATTTGTTGTTGTTGTTGTTGTTGTTGTTGTTGTTGTTGTTGTTTTCAAAGGGGCCCAACCTCATTTATGAGCCTTGGACTCTGGTGGTGCAGTGGAGGCCATGGTTCTACTATGGACCCCAAAGCTGGAGCCACTGGAGTCTGAAGACAGTCATGTACCCTCTTCAGGCCATAAAGGCACTGGAACCACCAGTTCTCCTAATGCTGGGGCGTCTGAGGTAGTGGGTGCATCAAAGGCTGGTTCCGAGAGCAAATGCTTCGGGTCAGATATCAACACACACACACACACAACACCCATATCATGTGATATTAAGGACAGAGGGGAAGTAAACGGTTTTGACATATAAAGTCTTAAATGGCTCAGGACCACAATACCCGAGCCTCTTTCCATATGCCTCTTTCCATATTAGCCTACCCAGACCCTGAGATCATCTTCTGAGGCCCTCCTTTGTGCGCCCCCTCCTTGAGAGGTCCAGAGGGTGGCAACACAAGAATGGGCCTTCTCTGCAGTGGCTCCCCATCTATGGAATGCTCTCCCCAGGGAGGTTTGCCTGGCGCCTTCATTGTACACCTTCAGGAGCTAGGCAAACCAAGCCTTTGGTTGAACTGATTTATATTCTATGCCCTTTTAAAACATGTGTGTGTGTTTTTTTGGGGGGGGGCTATTGAGTTGTTTTTATTTTTATTAGGTATATTGTGGTTTTATATCTTGATTTTATTCTGTGAACTGCCCTGAGACCCCCGGGTATAGGGCGGTATATAAATTCAATCAATCAATTAATATTGAGTGTCAATTCCTGTTCTTTTAAAAATATAACATTGCAAACTCTACAAATTTGATGCAGAAATTAACAATCAGGCATAAGAGTACATCTTGGAAAGGGCCAGAAATTAAACACTCGTGTCTGAATGATATTGAAGAGCGTTCTGCCCGGACGCTGAGGTCCAGCGCCGAGGGCCTTCTGGCGGTTCCCTCATTGCGAGAAGCAAAGCTACAGGGAACCAGGCAGAGGGTCTTTTCGGAAGTGGCACCCACCCTGTGGAACGCCCTCCCATCAGATGTCAAAACAATAAACAACTACCTGACATTCAGAAGACATCTTAAGGCAGCCCTGTTCAGGGAAGTTTTTAATGTGTGATATTTTAGTGTTTTTTGGTTTCTATGGAAGCCGCCCAGAGTGGCTGGGGAAACCCAGCCAGATGGGCGGGGTACAAATAATACATTATTATTATTATTATTATTATTATTATTATTATTATTATTATTATTATACACTTTTCCAGCACTGTGCAGGAGTGCACGAGGCTCAATGGCAATTTCTATTCTCCTTTTGCCCATTTTCAGAGGACCACAGAGGCAGCATCTGCAGCTGCCTTTCTCCCCCAGAAGGGAACAACCGAGCACAGCTAAAGTTTTCTGCTCAGAAGTTTCCTAAGGGATGCTTGAAATCCCCAAATGAGTCAGCAACAGCATCTTGGCAGAAGCCCCAGGCGAGAGAGAGAAAGAGGGATAAGCAGGAAGTTGATCAAATTGTTCTCATTTCCCAAGATGGATGGCACACCATCAGCTTGTCAGGGAAACTGACGGGTTTTGACTTGCAGCAATTGAAACACATGCTGTTGAGCAGATAAGAAGCATTTAATGGAAACACATGTCTCAAAGAGTGAAATTCCCAGAAGATGCTATATAAATGAAGCCCTTTTTTCCATTGCACAGAAGCACACACACTTGGCAGGGGGAGTTCACAGGAAAGGTGGGGGGAGCTACTCAGAAGATAAAGCACTTCTCTACCTTCTGATGGTGGCTTCTGGACCATCTTTAGGGACTCCCCAGGGGTAACCAACATAGGGTCCCTTTGCCTGAGGAAGCACAAATCTGTGACAAGGGATCCAAACTCCTGGAGTCAGCAGGATTCAAGCCTGAAATGGAACAAATAGGCAAATCTTAGTGGCTGCCCCAGAAACCCAACTAGGAAGAGTAAACAACTTCTGGTCTCAGCATATATTAAAGTCTAAAGGAGTGCTCTCTACCTCTTCCAATGATGTGTTATATGGCTCAGGAGTTGAGAGTTGGTAAGTCCTGTTACCTATGCAGAGAACTCTCCAGCACTTCCCCACTCAGTGCATGGGATGTTGTGAAGAGATGTTTGCTGAGATCAGACTCTCTCTCTCTCTCTCTCTCTCTCTCTCTCTCTCTCCGGAGGATGCAGAAAGTCCCAGAAGCCCTTCAAGCAACAAAGTTGCACCAGCTCCTTTAAAAGCTAGTTAATGTTCCTCCACTAAAATGGTGATAACTGATGTCCCAAAGAGTGGCACAAATGGTTTTTAATTAGGAGACTGCTGCAGCACATTAGGCTCAATGAGGCTTTAAAAGTCTATCTCTTGGCCAGCTTCACTTCATCACGAAAACCTATTCCTTGCCATGAGCATTGAGGGAAGGATGATTCGGGTGTCGTTGGATGGGTCACATTTTCCTGGAGCAATCCTCCTCCCAACCGTAGACCCCATTAAGTATGCAAATACTTCATCCTCTGAATTGTCTGGAGCTCTAGTGTGGTTCTGCATGATAACACCTTTGTAGCAGATCCCAGGAAAGCACAAAAAGAAACAGGGCTCTGATCCAGCACTCTATTCTGGGTGGAGGAAAGCCCAGATCTTGCACTGTGCTCCCTGTCTCCACAATGGCACCCACGTGCATTTCAGTGATGAAGTTGCCAGCTGCCAATCTATCTCCTCTTGAGAAGCATTGGGTTGCCTGTTGAGAGCCCCTCTTGTGTCTTTACCACAGAAGCCTGGCAGGCTGCAAAGCATTATGGGAAAGAGTTCAAGGATGCACACACAGTTCATTCAAGGTGCTGCTGACCAAGCCTGTTGGCTCACCACCCCCACTATGATTTTATTGGGGGGGGGGGAGAGAATTTAAAATACTGTAAGTTGCTTCAAGTACAGTGGCACCTTGGTTCTCAAATGCCTTGGTACTCAAACAACTTGGAACCCAAACACTGCAAACCCGGAAGTAAGTGTTGCAGTTTGCGAACTTTTTTTGGAAGCCAAACATGCTCCGTTTTTTATTAACTTTCTTTTCTGTCATTACAAACATCTCCTATCACTAACATACATATTACACATCTTCACCCCTTCCCTCCCGGGCTTCCCTCAGCTTCCATTTCTGGTTTGTTACCCTCTTATTGCATACTGCTGTTCCTTACAATCCACTGTATCATTTCTGAGTGTTACACTTCCAATCTGAGTGCCACACTTCCATTTTGAGTGACATGCTGAGGTCTGTCTGGTTTTGCATTTTTGTTTTTGCAGCTTTTTTGTTTTGTTTTTGTGAGTGTGTGAAACCTAGTTCAGCTACTGATTGATTGATTGATTGATTGATTGTGTGACTGCAGTACATTGATTATTGCTTTCATTTTATGGATCAGTGGTCTCGTTAGATAATAAAATTTATGTTAAATAGCTGTTTTAGGGGTTGTTTTTAAAAGTCTGGAACAGATTAACCCATTTTGCATTATTTTCTATGGGAAAGCGCGCCTTGGTTTTGGAATGCTTTGATTTTGGAAAGGACTTCTGGAAGAGATTAATTTTGAGAACCAAGGTACCACTGTACTTCAGTTAGTAGCCATTATATAAATATGTCAAATAAATAAATACCTCTTCTACACATGATTGATCTTCTCCCTGAGGAAACCTGAGGTAGAGAGATTGAGAGGTCTTGCATTGGAGCAATGGCACCCTGTCTGGTGCTCCTGGTGGTGGTGATGTACTGTCATTTGATGCTGATTTACACCATTTCCTATGTCAGAGGGAGTGAACCTTCCTTGGCTCAGTGGACCAGAGCTTTATCTGCCTCTTCCCCACAGGCCAACACTGACAAGTAGGCGGGGCCACCAATTTGTCAGTCACCTGACATCATAATGCCATGGGACCCATGCTCTATCATAATGCCATGGGCGAGCAGCTTCTGAAACTCTTTCCCCTCTCATCTTAGTATATAAATCCATGAATAAAGTTACATTCCATACACACAAAGCATATCTATGGTGTTAAAGCAACTTTGCTCTGTTGCTAGGCAGGGTTCGAAAATGACAAAATTGTCTGCCTGTTGGCATCACTGCCTTTTTCAATCAGATCTTTTTGGAACGGCTTACTAGGCAGAGGGAAAAGCATAAACTTGGAACTCTTACATGTGCTTGGGATTTTCCCTTTCTGCCTTTTGCAATAATATGCCTCTTTGTAGAATGCCTGTTAAGGCGGGGGCAGGGAGATTTGTTGTAGGGATGGGGAATGTTGAAACAATATAAAGATCTCCCCCCCCCCCAATGTGTCCTCAAGTTTGGTGACCTTTTGCTAGTAAATCAATAATAAATTGCATATTTTTTTATATGAGCATGGCAAGCTTAACTTTTCCCATCAGAAGAATGCTATCAAAAGGACAGTTTAGTTAGCTATTAATTTCCCAGCTACAAACCCATTATTGCTTAACATTCCCCACAAAAGGCAATTCAAAGCTCCCCCCATAATCTATGAAAATGATACTGCAGTTAATTAATACATGCTTAAGTACTGCAAATGCAATTATGTGCACATCCTCAAACCTCCTAAATCCATATTCTGAAAATGTTGAAATATGAGAATTAAGATAAGTTTAAGTTTCCTGCAAATGAATTCAAGTCAAGAGAAGTTGCTTTGGAATGGTTGGTTGCTCCTAATCTGTTTAGCAAGCCTGATACAATTTGTATTTTTTCCAGGATACTCTCTTCAAGGACAGGGTCCAAATTCTATCCTTGGCCTGCTCTCACCCTCATTCACTTCCCTTCTTCTGCCATTGTCACCCAGTTGACACTTCACAGGATGCCATTTTATGTCACCATTTCCACATCCATTTTCACAAGGGAGCTGTCACGAACGTGTGAAAAATGTACATACCAAGGCACTCCCCAGGATGAAATAGTAGGAACTCAGGGATGGTGAGTGCTTCATCCTCCACAAAGGTCACCAAGATTCTGTGCCTGATATACTCCAGAGACCACCAACATTATTCCATCCATGTGATCGACTCAGATACTCTTAACACCCTATTAGTGTTTGCTCAATAAACAATGGTGAAGTGACCTAAGATGGGTTAGAAGAGTTCACCATTCGGAACGTCTTCAAAAAAATAAATTCAGAAATTGTACTTGAAGGAACTCTTAGTGATGATTTGACAAGGAACCTTGAGAGCTGTTTTTCTGAGAGTGTTGAAGATCATCTCACTGCCCAGGGGATACGGATCTGTCTCTGTCCTAAGGAAATATGAAAAATCCATTCTGGATCCCTGGCAGAGCATCATCAAAGCCAGTGACCATTCTGGTCCAGGTGATGGATGCAATAGATGGAGGGATGAGGGAAGGTATTTGGGATGGACAGCTCCATGTGGTGCTCAACTTGGAGCAAGTTTGGGATGCTGCTTCAGCAACAAATTACCCTAGCTCAGGGCTTATCTACGTTTACCTTTTGTTCACTCTTTCCAGGCACAGCCTTTTCTTTATTTTTTTTTAAATATATATTTTATTAAGATTTTTAAACATAAATGCAAAGATAAAGAACAGTGTAACATATATCATAACATACTTTCTTGACTTCTTTGGACTCCCTCACATCTCCCGCTCCCACTTGCATCATTGTCAATTCTTGCCCGCAATTTATCATCTTGTTTAGAATCTTGTGTCCCATTCATTTAAATATAGTCTATTAATTCTCCAATAGGTTTATAATTTTTCCTCAACTTACTTGTCATCTTAATTCCATCTAGTTTAGTGGTGCACAATTATTTATGATCTAGCATCCTTTCTTAACATTCAACCAAATTACAATGTTTTTTTAAATAAATCTTAAATTTCTTCCAGTCTTCTTCAACCCTCTCCTCTCCCAGGTCTCGGATTCTGCCAGTCATCTCGGCCAGTTCCATGTAGTCCATCAGTTGCATCTGCCACTCTTCCAGTGTGGGTAGATCTTGAGTTTTCCAGTTCTTAGCGATGAGTATCCTTGCTGCCATTGCTGCATACATAAAAAATGTTCGATCCTTTTTTAACACCTTCTGCCCGACAATACCCAGAAGGAAGGCCTCTGGTTTCTTGGTGAAGGTATACTTAAATACCTTTTTCAGCTCATTATATATCATTTCCCAGAAGGCCTTCACCCTAGGGCAAGTCCACCAGAGGTGAAAGAATGTTCCTTCATTTTCTTTACATTTCCAACATTTATTATCAGACAAATGGTATATCTTGGCAAGTTTAACTGGGGTCATGTACCATCTATATATCATTTTCATTACATTTTCCTTCAGGGCATTACATGCAGTGAAGTTCAACCCAGTGGTCCACAACCTTTCCCACTCCTCAACACAGAATACTCTGGTTTCTCTTCAGATCGTATAAATCTTTCGCCTTTCACAGCCTTTTCTTTAAAGCACCATGCCTAAGCGCCTTTTTGGTGCTTGGCTCCAGAGCTTTCCCCATGAAAAAAATGCTCATTAAAGTTCAGTTGGAACAAACAGCAATCTGGAAGAAACCTGATGCTTGCTGTGATTAAATGTTAAAGAGCAGGCAAAAACAAACAAACAAACCCCAAAACACCACTTTGACATGGAGCAGAGAGAAGTTGAGTGTGGACAAGTCTTCAGTCTGAGTGGTTAGCTCTGCTTTGCAGTGGAAGAAACACCTCTGGTACAAGGTGCCGTGGCTATTTCAGCACCCATACATCTCCACAGTGCATGAGAGACAGTAGTGCTGTTAGAGCTTCTGGGCTGGAATCTTTAGAGCAAGCTTCAGTGCAAGCTTGGACCAGAGAGGTGTTGGCAGAATGACTTCCTATTGTGCTGGAACTTCTGGGTGCAGTGGATTGTAAGGGACTGGGCAAAGGAGGAATGGTGGAGACCGCCTGCCCAGTCTCTCCCTTCCAGAAAAGAAGAAGACAGTTCAGAATTACAACAGGGGTTTGAGGAAGGTCACAGCTCAGAGGCAGATGAGGGGGAAAGCTGGAAAATAATGGGAGAGGAGGAGGAGGAAGAGGAAGAGGAAGCACCAGGAGAGCAACAGCTGGTGGACACAGTGACTTCAGAAAGCATACCAGATCACCCCTCTCCCAGAACCCACCGAGCCTTGAAAGCAGTAGAGCAAAGGGTTCAAAGGCAGAGGGCCTTCAGTGCCACCCATAGAAGAGATGAAGAATGAGGAAGTGGGAGGAAAAGGGGTTGGAGAGTCACTCAGGGAAATGCCATTCTTCGAAGAGACTGCATTCCCAAGACTCTCTCTGTGAATATTGAATAAAAGCAGATGGTAAGGACTTTTCCTTGTCTCATCCTTTCCTGTCAACCTACCAGGGGGGTTGGATCCTGTGCTGCCTGACACTGATGGTGTCAGACCCTGAGGTCTTTAGAGTGGCATGGAAAACTGAACATTGACTCTGGAGAAGACTTTCAACGAGAGGCCGGCAGCTGAGACAGCATGCACAAGCCCATGGCTCCTTCTTCCCATACATCTTTCACTCCATCTGACCTGGGCTGAGTTCATTGCCACAAAGTTCCATCTTTGCAGCCTTGTTTCACTCTGAATAAGGAAGAGTTAACTGAAAACTTCTTCAGAAAGCATTCGGAGGGCATGCAACTACTCTTCTCCCCCATACACCCTTCCTTTGTGTACAGTAATTATATAAGTCTGCCCAGAGATGGGATGAGCACTCTCCATTAGCCAAGAAGGACCTGATTGGGAATGACATTTTGCCAATAAATTCATTTTCTTAAGAAAGCCAGAACTCCCGAGCACCCAGCCTTGCTCATCTGCTTCTGTTTGCCTGTTTAGTCAACTGTCTAATCTTCTTTATGAGAAATGGGATGAGCAGGGAAGATCGGGGGAACTACTTTGGGAGTTGAAAACCAGATGGCAACCTATCTGTTATTTGCATTATTCTATAGAAAGCTGATAAAGGGTGCACCTAGACTGTCACTGTTTTGCAGGAGGGACTCAAACACTGCAATTAAAATGGGTTAAGGAGCTCTGATGCCTTTTTGCAAAAAAATAATAATCTACTTTTTAATATAAAAGCTGTTTTTTTGCAGTTTGGAAAGCAATGATGGAAAGCATTGGAAAGTGTGGAATGAACAAATGAGGAAATGTAGAAAAAAAACATCCTGCAAACAGATCAGGAGGAATTCAAGATGAGAGCTCATTATTGTATCAGACTGAAGAGATTGTCTGGAGGGGCCCTGAGTGTGTGATCAGTATACTCTTACGTTCCTTTACCCAAAATGCTATTCTTGTTTCAGACAATTCCAGTCATCAGTGGGAGAGGACAATTCAAAGAATGGCAGAAAGTATTGTCAAGATTTATCTGGCAAGAGAAGAAACCTAGAATAAAGTATAAACTTCTTACAGATAAGAAAGAAAGAGGAGGATTCTCGTTGCCAGATTTAAAGATATATCGTGAGGCGTCCTCTCTGACCTGGCTAAGAGATTGGATGAAACTAGAAAACACAGCTATATTGGATTTGGAAGGTTATGGAAACAGGTTTGGGTGGCATGCATATTTGTGGTACAATAAAGTCAAAGTAGATAGAAGTTTCTTGAATCATGCTATAAGAAAGCCATTATACGAGATATGGTCTAGATATAAGGATTTGCTAGAGCACAAAACACCATGGTGGATTTCACCAGCAGAAGCAATATCAGTAAAAAGGTTAAATATGAAAACTGATTGGCCTACATATAGAGAGTTCCTAACAGAAAGTGACAAGGGGTTAAATTTGAAACCATATGATCAAATCTGTGAAAGGTTAATAGGATGGCTTCAGTACCACCAGATAAATGATATATTTAATAAAGATAAAGCCAAGAATGGCTTTGAGACTTATAGAATGAAGCTGGAAACCGAATTGTTAGAAAGCAAAACAAAAACCTTATCAAAAATGTATGATGTACTTTTAGAATGGCATACAAAAGATGAGGAAATCAAAGAAGTAATGATAAAATGGGCAATAGACATCGGGCATAATATTCAATTTGATACATGGTCTCTAGGCTATGGAATGGTGGTATGAAATTCACTGCATGAATGACACTAAAAGAAAAAATGTTGAAAATGATGTATAGATGGTATTTGACTGCAGCTAAATTAGCAAAAATGTACAGAATAAGAAATAAAAGTTATTGGAAATGTAATGTCAAAGAAGGGGATTTCTACCACATGTGGTGGATGTGTGATAAAGTGAAAGGTATTTGGGACAGTATTTATAATGAATGTTTTAAAAAATGTTTAGATATACTTCCCAAAGAAACCAGAAGCGTTTCTGTTGGGAATGGTAGGAGTGGAAATACCAAGAATAGACCATAAACTGTTTATGCATGCGATGACCACAGCCAGAATTTTATTAGCCCAAAAATGGAAACAGCAGGAGTTGACGACTATTGAAGAATGGCAGATGAAGATGATGGAGTATGCGGAAATGGCAAAGCTGACCAGGACAATCCAGAACCAAGCTGACCAAGTGTTCCAAAGAGAATGGAGTAAGTTTATAACATATCTGGGGAATCACTGTCTACATATAAAGTCACTAGGAGGACTGAGATAAGACTCACAATGTTTAAAATTAAGGAACGTTCTATTTGTGATTAAAGTGTACAATAAGTAAAGCGAGATATAGGTTGAGGACGATATAAATGTGCAGAAATAAAATGGAGATTTAAGGAAATCAGAAGAGGGAGGGAGGGAAGTTGACAGCTCAGCAGAGCAGAAAGATATGATTTTACATTATGATGTAATATGATTGCTAAAATTCGGGAAAGCAATAATACACACACACACACACACACACACACACACTTAGGTTCCCTTGGAGGGATATGCATCAATCATGTTAGCAACCTTAGCAGATGACTCCTTCATTTACTGGGAGGTCAATCCATCATCTGCCTATTCCCCTAATTCCTTTCCAGTCCCTTACAACATCTAGCCTGTATCTTCCCTTCTCCAGAGTACAACTCTTACCATCTTCATCTTATGCTTTCCCAATGCTTAAGGAGAGCTGTCTTCTAAGTTAGGAAGGAAATGGAACTAAAGTGGTTAGAACACACTTTTCTTAATTAAAAAAAAAGTCACACTGAATTCAAAATCATGTTAACAAATCTACAGAATTAGAAAGAGGTGTCTGTGCTTCTTAAGCAGCTGAGTCTAGCAGTTTGCATCCATAGGTGGAGACTTTCTAATTCTGACTCACAGCCTGCAATGAATCAGTAATAGGCGTCAGCTTATAGTTGATGGAGGGACCTATAATTCCTCTCATAACCATTCACTGAAAGGGGGATCTAAAACAGGGATGGGCAGAACTGGATCTATTAGTACAATGTTTTTCTGCCTTGGGTCCCCAGGTGTTCTTGGACTACAATTCCCATCATTCATGGCAACTGGATAAGCTGGCAGGAAATGATGGGAGTTGTAGTCCAACGGCATTGGGGGACCCAAGGTTGGAGAACTGTGGTGACGTTAAGGATAGTAGGAGAGGATATATTGATTAAATATTATCCTTCCTTCACTCACGCTAGTGAGTCATGTAGCAGAGCAGATTCCCCTCAATACAGCAGGAAGCTAGTTTGCAGATTTGTTTCAATCCCATTAGTTAAGCAATCCAGTCTGGCTTGATCAGACTGGATTATTCCTGCTGTCCCCTTTAATCCCTCTTAAAAGAATCAAGACACAAGAGTCTTTCCTTAAAAGTAACAAGAAGTTTACTCACATTCAGTTCACAGAATGTAGTTACAGAACATAGGGTGAGTTCATCCCTTATGGAGACTGAGCCCATGTGCTGCTGGCTGAGAGCCAGCAGACAGCAAAATACATTCAGAGAACAGCGTCAAGCGAACAAAATGGCTGCAGGAGAGCAGCATGGCATCAAGAGAGAGAGATGGTTGCGTGACACGGCTCTTTTATGGAGTCAGCCAGGGTCAAGCCCATCTCCCTGGTCACATACAGGGGGCGGACACTCCAGAGCAGTGGAACAGGAAGTAATACTGACTGGAGTAACATCCCCCTGCTTGTGCTCACTCTAGGGATACAAGGAATGTTGTATTTGATTGCTCCAGTGGATTACATCCCACAAGAACATTGTACTAGTGGATCTTTGAGTGGCTTGCAGTAGATAAACACAAGCTCCCAACTGTTTAACAACAACATCGTGGTAACCATTTGTGAGTCACTGGACTGTGAGATGTGTCCAGTTCTGGTGCTCAAAAATTATTTATT
Organism: Podarcis gaigeae; assembly: GCF_964106915.1. Lineage (NCBI taxonomy): Eukaryota > Metazoa > Chordata > Lepidosauria > Squamata > Lacertidae > Podarcis > Podarcis gaigeae. The sequence goes on along the minus strand of NC_139692.1, from coordinate 19,130,874 downwards.
GGGTAATAATTATTTAATTCTAAGCACGTCTTTTTCACCAGGCTCAGTTTGGTGGGTCTTGGGGTTTTAGTAAAAAACAACAACAAAGTAGACCCCCCAAGACTAAAGCCTGATTACCCCGATCTAAAAAAATCCATTCTTTTGGCAGTCTTTAACTGTGAGCACAACAGGAGCTTTAAAAAGAGGGTAAGGATGGAGACAATCTGCTAAAAAAAAAAAAAAATCTTTTTGGTTTCTCATTTTTTTCTATTCTTAAGTTCAGTTCTCCATGTTTCCAGATCAGTCTGAGATTTTTTAAAGTCCTCATGAAAAGCCTTCAGCATTCTAATATGAATTTATCCTAAGTAAATTTGCTTAATATCCTTGTTTTTGCGAAGCCATTTCCCCTAAAATAATTCATTTTTGTATGTTATTTACACCAATATGCAATATGCAAAAATGCATTTATAGGCATTTTTTTACAGATTGCTTGGCATTGCACAGATTGAATGGCATTGCAAAAATCAGAGAAGTGCAAATTTTGAAGGATGGTTGTGTTTCAGTCTATGTGTTGCTTCGGAAAGCATGAATTAGGTAGAGTTGTCTTTGCATCGCTGCTTTTTGACTATGGGAAGTCAATCAGATTTTTACACCCAGTCGCAGAAAAGAATCGCTAATTTCCCCCCAAGTACTTGCAGTTAATTCCCACCCCCCCACCCCCAGTATGGAAGCAGCCTCAAGATCCCAGCAAGAATGCAGTGAAAGTCTTTGCTGGGCTGACAGAAGAGCCTCTCTGCATTTTTTGTTCTCCAGAAATGAGCTGAGTTTTGAAATAAATGGCTGTGATGGGTTAGTATGACAGCTCCAGCATGCTCTCCAGAAGAAACTAGCTTCCTTGAAATTGCTTCCATAACAACTGCTACATAAATTCCCTCAAAAATGAACCCTCCTCCCCAAATAACAACAAAGAGAGTCTTGGAGATGGTGGGAGAGAATTTGCTTGCCACAATCCGTTTTGCTTTAATTGGAAAAGAAAGAAAAACAAGTGAGATGAGGGATGGACAGATCTATTTCTCTCCTGTTCCTGTCAATTTGATATGTGATAATTCTTAGGCCCCTTCTATCCTATTTCACATCAATCTATCATCCTGCCATTTCTAGAGGGATCTGATTGGCCACTGTGGGGAACAGAATGTTGGACTTGGTGAGTCTTCTGTCATTTGTTTCACGTGATGCTCAGCAAGACCTCAGAAGCCAGAAGTGGGTGGTGAATAATTCTCAGTGGTCAGAGGGTAGAACCTGGTTGCCCTATAGAGGTCCTTCCTTCCTTTCTCCAGTCACTGTCAGGCTTCAAAGAATCCGATCCCTCCCATGGTGACAGCTAAGAAGTTGGTAAACAAGAAGAGTTCTTACCAAGTCTTTTATTCAATATTCACAGAGAAATGCCGTCTCTCTTAGATAATGGCATTGCTCCGAGTTAAGTTCCACACCCTCCATCTCTCCTGTTCTACATCATCCTGATGCACACAGAGACCTATAAACTCAGCTAACTTGCCAGGCTAGAGGCCTTGTGCCTTATCTTGTGCTTTGTTGTTGTTTAGTCGTTTAGTTGTGTCCGACTCTTCGTGACCCCATGGACCAGAGCACACCAGGCACTCCTGTCTTCCACTGCCTCCCACATTTTAGTCAAACTCATGCTGGTAGCTTCGAGAACACTATCCAACCATCTTGTCCTCTGTCGTTCCCTTCTCCTTGTGCTCTCCATCCTTCCCAACATCAGGGTCTTTTCCAGGGAGTCTTCTCTTCTCATGAGGTGGCCAAAGTACTGGAGTCTCAGCTTCAGGATCTGTCCTTCCAGTGAGCACTCAGGGCTGATTTCCTTAAGAATGGAGATGTTTGATCTTCTTGCAGTCCATGGGACTCTGAAGAGTCTCCTCCAGCGCTATAATTTAAAAGCATCAATTCTTCGGCGATCAGCTTTCTTTATGGTCCAGCTCTCACTTCCATACATCACTACTGGGAAAACCATAGCTTTAACTATACAGACCTTTGTTGGCAAGGTGATGTCTCTGCTTTTTAAGATGCTGTCTAGGTTTGTCATTGCTTTTCTCCCAAGAAGCAGGCATCTTTTAATTTCGCGGCTGCTATCACCATCTGTAGTTATCATGGAGCCCAAGAAAGTAAAATCTCTCACTGCCTCTATTTCTTCCCCTTCTATTTGCCAGGAGGTGATGGGCCCAGTGGCCGTGATCGTGTGCTAGGAACAGCTTTAGTCCCAAGGTTGTAAACAACATTCATAAGTGTCTACATTTGACAATGTGCTGTGCTCAAATGCCCTAACCCCCTCAGGTAGAAAGGAATGCAACGAGACCACGTGCAATGGGGGCTGCTTAGAGAGAGAGTCCTTTCTTTCCTTACCTAATGAATAGGTAATGAAGGAAAGACCATACATGGTATAATTAGTATTGTGCTGTAACTTTAGATTGGAGGACGTTTATGCATATGTATTGCTTTAACAGATAACAGCTATGTATATTAAGCAGGCCCACCCTTTGGGGCTTGCTCAGCTTTCGGAGAGTGATCCCACTGAGCCATTATTGCTAGCAATAAACACCCTTTGTTTTCTCACCGCTGCGTGGAGATTTCCTTCAGCCTCAAACATTAATTTTGCTACAATCCCTGTGTCGGCTGATCTGAGCTTTCTGCCTCTGAGCTTTCTGTTCTCCTACTCTCAATGCCCGCCGGGTCCTGGGAGAGGGCGGTGTCAGGAATGCTTTCTAAAGACACTGAGTCTGTCAGCTGTCTGTCCCCTGGTGCCTCTTCTTCCTGCTGCTCCTCTGCCAATATTTCCCAGCTTCTCCCCTCTGCAGCCTCTGAACTATGACCTTCTGCAAGCCACTGTTCTAAGTCTATACAGTCCTCTTCTTCTTGGGGAGGTTCAGGAGAAGGGGGAGTGTTCCCAGCATTCTTCCTCAGTCCAATCCCTGACAGTGACTAGCAAAGGTAAGTGGAAACGTGCAAAATAAGACAGACCATTGAAATTAATTTGTGCAGGTTGCAGCTTCCAGCTTTTCTCGTTGCAAAATGTGGGTTGGCAAAGGATTCTAATGGGTGTGTGTTTAAAGCATATATTCTGATATGTGAGGTCTTTTATTCTGGCATTGATTCAAAACTATTTTGGAACTCTTCTGTCTAACAGCCAAATAATATCTGAACTGCCTGGGGGCACTTTTTCACTAGCTGACATTAATTATATTTAAAGAAACACTCCTTCCGAAGCCTCAACCATTGTAATGTGTTAATTGCCCCCCAGGAACGGAACTCCTCAGCAAATGAGGCAAAAGGGGTTTCGATTCCCAAGACATTCCACTTTCATTTGGTTTGGGGAGGGCCTTTCCCACCCCAGCATGTTCTCAGAGCCTTCTCAATGGTGGAGATACATCAGAAAACACACAAGCCAAGTTTTCATTCCTCCCCAGGTTCATATGTATTCCTTTCCTCTTTTTGGATGCAGGGAAACTTCAAGTTAGCAGCATAGCAAGACTCTCTCAGCCCCCCCCCCCCAACTCTGGTCGCTTCTTCTTCTAGGCAAATGTTGTAAAGAAAATGTGTATAAATAGAGCGGATTTGCACTTACGCAGTTGCCTATGAATAGCAGTTTTCTGCCAGATTAGACAGTGATATGAATAATGGGGATGAGCATCACATTGTTCTGAGGGAGGAGCACACACAGAAAGGAGCGACAACCCAATGCAGCCAAATTCTCACTGCAGGCAGTGAGAGAACATCCCCGGGGTTATATGACAGCAGACTTTCTCCTTTTCTGAGATCCCTGGGGGTCGAATGTCTTAAAACCTGGAGGTCGATTTGGAAAAACCAGTCTTTGTCAAGTTGAAGTTCCAGGAAAAAATATATAATTGAAAAATCATTCTTTCTGATTCCTCTTGTGCTTAATCCAAAGTTTTGGGGTGAGTAATGAGAGCAGAAAAACCCACAAATTGAAAAATGCATTAAATGGAAATAGCCCCTGACTTCCCAGATGCTGCTGTGAATTGGGACTCACATTATTATTATTATTATTATTATTATTATTATTATTATTATTATTATTATCATCATTATCATCATCATCATCATCATCGTCATCATCGTCATCATCATTATCATCATCATTATCATCATATTTAAATCCCACCCATCTGGCTGAGTTTCCCCAGCCACTCTGGGCGGCTCCCAACAGAATATTAAAAACACGATTAAACATCAAACATTAAAAACGTCCCTAAACAGGGCTGCCTTCAGACGTCTTCTAAAAGTCAGATAGTTGTTTATTTCCTTGACATCTGATAGGAGGACATTCCAAAGGGCAGGCACAACCACTGAGAAGGCCCTCTACCTGGTTCCTTAGTTGGAGACAAGTTCTGTTGTGTCAGTCTCATCCTGGAAATTTCCAGGCTGCACAAAAATACATTAAAGCACTTTTTTTAAAAAAATCACACCAAGAGCTGGAGGAACCAGAGTGGGTTTTGCTGTTGGAGAGGTTGAACAACTTCTCAGAACTGCAGCCTGGAAAGGCCGCTGAGCATTGCCAACATACAGGTGAAACTCAGAAAATTAGAATGTATTAGTTTCACCTTTTAAGTTGAATTACTGAAATAAACAAACTTTTCCATAATATTCTAATTTTCTGAGTTTCCCCTGTATCTCCTAAAGACCAGGGGAGAAAGAAACCAGGCAGCAGCAGGAAAGACCCCATTGCTGGGCCAGCCTTCCTGCAACCTCACCCCCCCCCCCAGATGTTGGACTCCAGTTCCCATCAGTCCCATGGTCTTTGCATGCAGAAGGTCCCAAGTGCAAAGCCCAGGATCTCCAGGAAAGACTGGGAATGCCCTCTGCCCGAAATCCTGGAGAGCTTCTGCCAGGTAAGGTAGACAATACTGAGCTAGATGAACCAATAGCCTGGCTCAATATAAGGCAGTTCCCTGTGTTTGCTTGACAGAAGCTATAAGGCCAACAGCATCTGGAAAGTACCAAATGGGAGGGGGTCTGCTCTGGTCCCCACAAGGGTTGCTCTTTTTGGCATCTGGTTACAAGAGGGAAGGAGGGTTCTCAACCCTGCTTCATGGCTTCTTCTAAGGCTCTGGCTCTGTTCTGCCTCCCAGGAAGGGATTCTTCTGCAGCTGGGACAGGGCAAAAACCAACACCTGCCTGCCATGTTTACATTCACATTGAGGAAGCACCAAGAAGCCACAACGGACACAATATCGTAAGGTGTCAGGGACTGGGCAGAGGAGGAGTGGTGGAGACTGCCTCCCCATCCTGACCCTTCCAGGGAGGAGGAAGAGGAAGACGGTATAGATTTATGACCATGGTTTGTGGGAGGTCACAGCTCAGAGGTAGATGAGGGGGAAAGTTGGGAAATCATGGGAGAGGGAGAGGATGAGGCAGACATCTGAAGGCAGCATAAGCATGTGACTGTAAAGATTATGATTTAATTCATCTGTAAGTTTCTGCAAGTAAAGTTTTTGAATGTTAAAATATATTTATTTATTTGAAAACGTGTATTTAAATGTGTATCTAGATTTTCAAGCCGGCTTACAAAAGAGAACCATAAAACAGATCAAAAACATTAGAAATAAAAGCAATTATCATAGCAACAATAAAAATACAAAAATCAGTAGATATAAAATCAATTAAAAACCTGGGCAATTTTTTGGGGAAAATGTCTAAAACATGGCTCTCTGGGCAACCCAGTCAGGTAGGTGGTGGCATATAAATAATAATTATTATTATTAGGAAAGCCTTGATGTTGACAAGTCTTGGCATTGGTTTAATTTCCAAAGCAGATTGTCAGTCATATATGATTAATAATAATAATAATAATAATAATAATAATAATAATAATAATATATTTATACCCCGCCCATCTGGCTGGATTTCCCCAGCAACTCTGGGCAACACCCAACTGAATATTAAAAACACAATACAGCATCAAACATTAAAAACTTCCCTAAATAGGGCTGCCTTCAGATGTCTTTTAAAAGTCGGATAGTTGCTTATTTCCTGGACATCTGATGGGAGGGCATTCCACAGGGCAGGTGCCACTACCAAAAAGGCCCTCTGCCTGGTCTGAGCTTCTTAGCTGTGTTTTTGCTACTCTTACTTCAACAAATGTGCCTGCGATCAGAGCACTAAGACATTCTCAAAGGTATCTTTTTCAGCATCTCTGGGACTTAAATCCAGCCTGAGAATGGGACCCAGTAAAGCCCCTGTGTTTTCTTCAATTACAGAATGGAATGAAGCTGGGCGGCATCAGATCCTGTGACTGGTAAGGAGGGTGAAGCCTTTGGGTTAACAAGGTAAAGGGACCCCTGACCATTAGGTCAAGTTGTGACCGACTCTGGGGTTGCGGCACTCATCTCGCTTTATTGGCCAAGGGACCTACTGGATCATGTGGCCAGCATGACTAAGCTGCTTCTGGCGAACCAGAGCAGTGAAAGGAAACGGCGTTTACTTTCCCGCTGGAGCGGTACCTATTTATCTACTTGCACTTTGACGTGCTTTCGAACTGCTAGGTTGGCAGGAGCAGGGACCGAGCAACAGGAGCTCACCCCGTTGCGGGGATTCAAACCGCCAACCTTCTGATCAGCAAGTCCTAGGCTCTGTAGTTTAACCCACAATGCCAAAAATGTGACTTTCTGCTTCTCTCTGGTGGACAGAGCAGAACTGGCTGTTTTCTGCATTTAAGCCCCAGCATCTCACCTGAAAAAATACTACAGGACCCCTGGCATGCTTATGGGTTGCTGGTGACCACTGAGACTATTTGCTAACCTTCACTTCAAATTGGATCTCAGGTCAAGGTCCCACCAGGCATTATTTCAGGCCAAGCAAGTCACCCGCACCATTAGCTCTCTCCGTAATGGGAAGGCGATTCCTCAGTGGACCATTGAGCTGCAATGCATGTCAAGGTAATTGCCAATTAAGGAGACCTTGAGATGCTGGCACCATAATCTGCCAAGAAGACTCACTGGGATCAACTAAGCAGCGTGATCTCATCCCATTTCAGCTTCACTGGTGCTGTGCCCCCCTGTTTTGTGTGGATTTTTTTTAAAAAAAATAAAGCACACGAGTGCACATTTAAGTTGCACACATACTTTTTACATAAAATATGCTTTTTTTTCTTCAATGCACTTTTCCACAAAACGCACATTTTAAAATGTAATTTCTCTGTATGTTTTACACACCAAAACTGCATCAAAAAAATCATGGAGGAACGTACAATCTGAGTGGGTGTTGTTGCATCTGAATCTGCAAGCAAGTGTTGGATCAGGTCAGTCTGCTGCAGAAAAACAAAAACAAAACAGAGAGATTAATTTCCTCTTCCACCTCTGCTGACAGGTAGGAATGACAGAGAATTCTGACGAAATTGGAACAGGAGTGGAAATGGTGAGTGTTCACTTATTCATTCTGGTATAGAAATCAATCCAGTGAATTTTTTTGGTATTTACTGGTTGTTGTTGTGAGGATCACAATTACAATTGTTGCCTTCACCCCAAAGTCCCAGGGTAGGTTACAGCGATTAAACACAATACAGTGGTACCTCGGGTTAAGAACTTAATTCGTTCTGGAGGTCCGTTCTTAACTTGAAACTGTTCTTAACCTGAGGTACCACTTTAGCTAATGGGGCTTCCCACTGCCGCCACACAATTTCTGTTCTCATCCTGAAGCAAAGTTCTTAACCCGAGGTACTATTTCTGGGTTAGTGGAGTCTGTAACCTGAAGTGTCTGTAACCTGAAGCATCTGTAACCCGAGGTAAAGGTAAAGGGACCCCTGACCATTAGGTCCAGTACAGCTTCTGGGTCATGTGGCCAGCATGACTAAGCCACTTCTGGTGAACCAGAGCAGTGCACAGAAACACCGTTTACCTTCCCGCAGGAGTGGTACCTACTTATCTACTTGCACTTTGACATGCTTTCGAACTGCTAGGTTGGCAGGAGTAGGGACTGAGCAACGGGAGCTCACACCGTCACGGGGATTCGAACCGCCAACCTTCTGATCGGCAAGTCCTAACCCACAGCGCCACCCATGTCCCCGTAACCCGAGGTATCACTGTATTAAAAACATTTGAAAACAAAATTCCAGAAATAAGGTTGGTCCTGAAAATATACTTCTCAAGTGTCAAAAGATAGGGTAAAGTAGTGTGTCTTCCGCTTTTGCTGGAAACAATACAATGAGGGTGTCAGACACACCTTTACAGGGAGGGAGTCCCACAACCTAGGGGCTGCCACAGCGCAGGCTCTCTCCTGGGCTGCCACCCCACAAGCTTATGAGGACAGAGGAACTACAAAGAAGGCCTCTGTTGCTGATCTTAGCATCTGAGAGAGTACATAGGGAAGGAAGTGGTCTATTAGGTATTTGGGGGCCTGAATCAAGGGTCTGGAAACTAAGTCTTACGAGAGCGCTTGAAGGAGCTGGGTATGTTTAGCCTGGAAAAGAGGAGACTGTGAGGAGATATGATAGACGTCTGCAAATATTTCAAGGGCTGTCACATAGAAGAGGGAGTAAGCTTGTTTGCTCCTGCTCTGGAGGGTAGGACTCCATGGCTTCAGGTTACAAGAAAGGAGATTTCGACTAAATATTTTTTAAAACTTTCTAACAATAAGAGGTGTTTGACAGTAGAACAGTCTCCCACGAGAGGTTGTGGACTCTGGTTCCTTGGAGGTTTTTGAGCAGAGGTTGGATGGCCATCTGTCATGGATGCTTTAGCTGAGATTCTGGCATTGCAGGGGGTTGGACTAGATGACCCTTGGGATCGTTCCAATTCTAAGATTCTACAATTCTATGAGTCATTTGGTGCACCAGCAATATGCATTCTATTACATTTTCGCCCATTTGCACTGTGCTTCCTTTGCACTGAAATGCATGAGGTGGAATGATGAAATGACCAGGTAAGTTATGTAATTAGATAAGTCATGTAATTTTGCCACAACAAGACATATACCGTACTGGCCTGAATATAAGCCTCACTTTCCCCCCCCCCCAAATTCTGACCGTGAAAATTTAAAGTGCTGCTTAAATTCGCGACCTTACAAAAATTGGCTTTTACGATATCGCTGCTGAAACAGACATACAGTAAAACGGAACGGGTGTGAGTACCTGCGGAATTTTATGGGAGCAGCTTATATTCGGGTATTGTCTTTTTTCTTTCTCCCCCTTGAATTTTAAAGGTGTGGCTTATATTCCGGCCAATACAGTAATATAGGTTTTGGTGGAAGGTGAACTGCAGCTGAATGGAAGCAGTGCTGCATGCATTGAATATGGAGCAGATTATCCGATTATCCAGACGGTACATGGAAGACACAGAGAGTGGCCAGATGTTCTCTCCTGCTGTGAACATGGTTTTTGGAGCTGCTGAGCTGTGTTTTTAGCTGCCCCTTTGACCACAGGAAAAGCTAGACCATCTCATAAGTGAGTGTTAAGGAAGGCAGGAAGGTAGGTTAAACAGAAATCTACAACAGAGAAGGATCAAAGGAGCGGGGAAGAATTCTCTTTGAATTACCTGCTTCATTCTACCTCTGTGTGTATGTGTGTGTGTTTTCCAAGTTTTCTGCAAAATAAAACACAAACAGCTCTTCAGTTGTCATCTGTCAGCTTTCCAATTGGAGCTGCAGAGACAGGGCAATTTACTCCTGTGGGCTCACATGCATCAGGTCTCTAAAGTAGAAGTTAATTTCAGCTGTTCACAAAAAAAATGAAGATTCTGGGAGTTTGTGGAGAGACGGTGGTGTGGGCACTTGATAGTCTCTGACATTAACCTGAATATTTGATAGAGTAGCATTGGACCACATCAAGGGAGGACGGAAGAGTCTCTTCTCGAGCTCAATAAATAAGAAACACGGAAGGAAGCAGCTTGATCTCCCTCTGTCCACAGAGTGACAACACAGTGCTCATGGTTGAAAGCTGAGTTTTCTCCTGAGAAGATCAATCAAAAATCACAAGAGCCCTGCAGGTGGATCTGACCAAAGACCGTCTAGTTCTGTATTCCCATGGTGACCAACCAGATGACTTTGGGTGATGGCTATGCTATGGAAATACTTCAAGGCAGAAATCGAGAGCCCTGCTCAGCAGAGAGAGAAGGAGGGGGAGACTAGCTTTCCATATATATATATATATATATATATATATATATATATATATATAGGTTTCCATACATATATCATCATTATTCAACTTAACCACCAAACAATCGTTTCATAAATTCCTCTCTCCCCCTTGGCTTTCCTCCATTTCCATTTCTGGTTTGTTGCATTCTGCTGCTTATACAGTGGTACCTCAGGTTACATACGCTTCAGGTAACATACGCTTCAGGTTACAGACTCCGCTAACCCAGAAATAGTGCTTCAGGTTAAGAACTTTGCTTCAGGATGAGAACAGAAATCGTGCTCTGGCGGCGTGGCAGCAGCAGGAGGCCCCATTGGCTAAAGTGGTGCTTCAGGTTAAGAACAGTTTCAGGTTAAGTACGGACCTCCGGAATGAATTAAGTACTTCACCCGAGGTACCACTGTATATAGTAGTATATTATCACATTATTGTCTTTCTTGTTCTCTCTAACTGCATTATGCATGTTTATTTAAACCCTGCCAAAGAGTCCATACTTTTACATTGTTTCTGCAAATATGTTACAAAGGGTTCTCATTCTTTTCCAAAGTCACTATTATCTTTTTCACGCAGTTTATCTGTCAATTTTGCTAATCCTGCATATTCCATCAACTTTTCATGCCATTGTTCTTTGGATGGTATTTCTCCCGTCTTGCAGTTTTGTGCTATTAAAATTCTTGCTGCTGTAGCTTTCCATATTTTTGAATTAAGGCCATTAAGTCCAGAGTCTCTAAAATTGTCTGACTGCCCTCACTGCCTCTGGGAAACCCACAAGCGGAACAAGGGAACAGCTCAGTGACAGAGCATATTCTGTGCATGTAGAAAGTCCCAGGTTTGACACACACACCTCACATCTCCAGGTAAAGAAAAAAAAAAAGGTAAAGGACCCTTGAATGGTTAAGTCCAGTCAAAGGAGCCTAGGGAGTTGTGGCACTCATCTCGCTTTCAGGCTGAAGGAGCCGACATTTGTGCACAGACAGCTTTCCGGGTCATTTGGCCAGCATGACTAAACTGCTTCTGGTGCAACAGAACACCATGCCAGAAACCAGAGCACAGGGAAACACCGTTTACCTTCCCGCCGCAGCAGTACCTATTTATCTACTTGCACTGGTGTGCTTTCCAACTGCTAGGTTGGCAAGTGCTGGGACAGACAATGGGAGCTCACTCGGTCATGGGGATTTGAACCACCATCTTCTGATCAGCAAGCCCAAGAGGCTCGGTGGTTTAGACATAGCGCCACCCACATCTCCAGGTAGGCCCACTTAGTTCAGACCAATTCCAGTGACAGCAGGTAAAAAGATGAAAAACCAGCGGCACAGCTTTCCCCCATTAACACACTTCTACAAAAAGAATGGTATACACACTGCATGTATACCATACATTTAAAGCACCCGGTTTCCCCCAGAGAATCCAGAGAAGTGTAAGGGGGCTGAGATCCCCATTCTCCCCCCTCCCCCGAGCTACAATTCTCTGAATCCTTTAGCAAGGTATTTCCCTTCCCAGGAAACTCTGCAAATTGTAGCTCTGAGAGGGGAGTAGTGGATCTCTTTAACAACTCTCAGAACCCAAAACAAACTCAACATCCCAGGATTCTTTGGGAGGATCCATGTCTGTTTAAAGTGGCATGATTTTGCTTTAAATGTGTAGTGCAGATTGGGCCTTTAACTCTTAATTTTTAAAAAAATTGTACCCTGCTCAGTTTTAATTTGCAATATTTCGCTGTGTTTTGAGGTAGTTTTTACAAACCTTTACTGAATGTTGCTGGGTTTTTTTATTGTTTTCATGTAACTCAAGAGATTATTATTGTGTGAAACGATTAGATATTTAAAATACTGTAAAGAAATGGCAACAGCTCTCTGGGTGACTGGGAGCTACAGCTCCCTACTGCCATCTGCTGACTACTTTAGATGAGACCAAGGAAAAATATCTCCCAAAGTGGCTGGGAGGCTGTGGGGAGAAATATTGGTGCTACTTAGGGAAGGAGAAGCAGAGCTACCCCAAAACTGGCAAAACAAAGCTGCTTGTGGTTTGCTAAGAAAATAGCTTCTTCTTTTTCAAAGAAAATAAATCCTCTCTCTCAGGTCATATCTTCACACTCCTCATGAAACCGAAGAACTCCACCAAAGTCCTGAGGCTTTATAGGGCCTGGATAAATCCTATTGGACCTTGAAAATCACCTGACAATTGCCCAATCCCTTAAGTGCTGCTCCTCAAGAGGGAGCAAATCAGCCGTCTCCTTGTTTCTAGGGCGATCTCCTTGTTGTCATTGGGATGCAGAGTGATGGGGACTCCTGGGATGGGCTGTGAGAGACTCTGATTTTAGATCTCCAAGCCCACCCAGGGACAGTAAAATTTGTGTGAAATTTGAGTTTTGAGGAATGGCTGTGTTTCCGTTCCTATCTTGTTTCAGAAAGTGCAAATTAAGTAAGTTTGCCTTCAAATGAATCCTGAACTGAATTTCTGCTACCATTCCTCTACACATCCCTGTGTCTTATGCAGGGGTCAAGCCCAGTGCTTACTAGCCCTGACCTAGCCACTGTGATCCATGCGACGGTCACCTCCAGACTGGATTATTGTAACTCGCTCTACGTGGGGCTGCCCTTGAGACTGACCCAGAAACGCCAGCGGGTGCAGAATGCCGCGGCGAGACTCCTTATGAGGTCTTCGCTGCAAGATCATATTCATCCGGTACTATACCAGCTGCACTGGCTCCCGGTGGAGTACAGGATCAGGTTTAAGGTGCTGGTTTTAACCTTTAAAGCCCTATACGGCCTAGGACCCTCCTACCTACGGGACCGCCTCTGCTGGTATGCCCCACAGAGAAATTTACGGTCTGCAAATAAAAACATCCTAAAGATCCCAGGCCACAGAGAAGTTAGGCTGGCCTCAACTAGAGCCAGGGCTTTCTCGGCCGTGGCTCCAATCTGGTGGAACGCTCTGTCACAAGAGACTAGGGCCCTGCGGGACCTGACATCTTTCCGCAGGACCTGCAAGACAGAGCTGTTCCACCAGGCCTTTGGTCAGGGTGCAGCCTGACCCCCTCTTCTGGCAATCTGCACAGAATTTTGCTTGATGGTTGCCATTAATTTGATCTTAATTTGATTTTAATTAATTTTATAATGAATGTTTTTAGAATGTTGGACTATTTTGATTGTTGTTAGCCGCCCTGAGCCCAGCTTCGGCTGGGGAGGGCGGGATATAAATAAAATTTATTATTATTATTATTATTATTATTATTATTATTATTATTATTATTACTGCCTTTCCCTGTTCAAAACGACTCCAAGGCGAAACTGTACTTGACTAGCCTAGAACCTGAGTCTGGGATCACATATCCACATGCCCTTGTATTTTAGTCTTAAAAGCAACTGGGAGAGGGGGGAATTGGGGGTCACAGTGCTGGTCAAGGGGGTTAACCCTTTCCACTCATACCATTAACCTGCTTTAAATACCTCCCCCAGGCCACTACTATCTGCAGGCAAAATACAGCTGCTTGTCCTTTTTTTCTTTACTTTCCACAGCTAATCAAGGCTTTGGAGGAGGAGTGTGCAATGGTACCTCGGTTTACAGACACTTCAGGTTACAGACTCCGCTATCCCAGAAATAGTACCTCGGATTAAGAACTTTGCTTCAGGATGAGAACAGAAATCGCGCGGCAGCAGCGGGAGGCCCCATTAGCTAAAGTGGTGCTTCAGGTTAAGAACAGCTTCAGGTTAAGAACAGACCTCCAGAGCGAATTAAGTTCTTAACCCGAGGTACCACTTTATTGTCTCCAGAGATATGGAGCTGGAGGAAATTCATAATCATCCCGTGCAGAACTGCAGTCCTGATCCACTTCACCCCTCCCTAAGAAACAAAACCCCACATACACTTGCTTTTCAGGCTAAAACAGGGGTCAGCAAACTTTTTCAGCAGGGGACCGGTCCACTGTCCCTCTGACTATGCGGGGGGCCAGACTATATTTTGAAAAATATAAATACCCTGCAAGCCGGTCCCCCAGCTGCCTCCGGACCTGGAGGAGGAACGCTCTCTGCATGTGCTCAGGAGCACTTCTCGGCGTTGCCTGCTCTCCGGTATTGTTGACGAGCAGCAGCCGCTCCATTGGCCCATCCCCATGGAGTTCCCAGGTGGCATGCACCACACACTGCGGCCTGTTGTCCGAGGCCAGGTCAGCAGGCAGGCTGCGCACATAGAGCGCTGGGCAGGCGGCTCACAGCTCGCCCTCCAGCTGCTCCAGTGCAGCCGCTGAGGACACCAGCAACAGCAGCGCCGAACCAGGCGCCAGGTGCGAGACCAGCAGGTGTGCCAAGCTCCGGCTGAAGCCCCGCAATGTGCCCATCACGATGCCCATGGCGCGGCCCAGACCCTCCAGCCTCTCCGTCCATGGCCACGCCGGGTTTACCGCAGTGTGTGGGCAACGAGGCTTCGGATTGGCTGCAGAAGCCTCAGCACCGCCACCCGCCCAGAGGCATCTGCAGTTTTGGATAGGCTGCAGGAGCTTCCTGCAGCCAAGCCAAAGCCGTGTCAGTGTCACAGAAGTCAGCCCCTGTGAGGTGAGGCATCCACGGCGGTGCCAATTTAGCTCAGCGCACAGGGACTAACCGAGCGGACGGAAGGTCCGTGGGCCGGATCTAGAAGCCTGTTTGCTAACACTTGGGCTAAAAGGTATCTCAGGCAATCTAACCATGGATGGTTCACATCACATTTAGTTTGGCCTTAAAATATTAGAATAATTGGCACCCACCCCAGTGACTGAGCTGGTTGCTCTGGCACCCTGAGCGGCACACATGCCATGCACCCGGGGTTCAGGGCGATCTGCCCACAGGTGTGGGGACCATAGCTGTCAACTTTTCCCTTTTCTTGCGAGGAATCCTATTCAGAATAAGGGAATTTCCCTTTAAAAAAGAAAAAAAATGACAGCTGTGGTGGGGAAGATCCACCCAAGGGGCAGGGCGATCCACCCACAGGGCCGATGGACGCGGCTGCGCAATCCTCCCCGGGGGGCAATCTCGGCACGGGGGGGCTGAATGTCACCCCTCTTCAGGCTGAAGGGGGTTGACATTTGGCGCCCCGCGACTCCCAAGCCTACAGCAAGCCGGGGAAAGAGGGAGAGCCGCAGCAGCTGCTGCTTATCCCCTTGCTGCTTTGCCTCATGCTGGGCTTGGGGGAGTCACGGGAGGTGGGGGCCACACCAAATATCACCCCCCCTTCAGGATGACACCCAGGGCGGCCCGCACCCCCACACACACACACCTTCCTACATCCCTGACCCACCCACCAGAAGATGTGTCCCTGCCTCTCTGTGTGTTTGAAGTTCTCTTTTTTAATCAATCAGAAGCCAGGGTACAAAAAGAAAGGCTTTGTTACTGGCAGCCGTTTGAGAAAATGAGAGCATTGAGTGGCAACCACAAAGGAGGGCTGTCTTTGTCCTGGTGAGAAAGTAATGAAGGTTGAGGAAAGTTGGCTTTAAAATGTCACAGCCAGCAGGCAGAGAACAATGAGGCTGGCTGGGATGGCAGCTGTTGAACATATATTCTGCATTGCCTCTCTCTGCAGCCAGGACAAATCTGGGGTAAGGCATTGTTAAACAAGTTCTCTGAATGCCAATGAGCTTGCCTTAATATACACTAGTGGCCAAACTTGTGGAAACCTTTTGGAAAAAGTGTATTACCGAGGTTTGATGGCTCATAACACCACTCTCTCTTTTTGGAGTACAGTGGTGCCTTGCAAGACGAAAATAATTCGTTCCGCGAGTCTTTTTGTCTTGCGAGGTTTTTCATCTTGCAAAGCACGGTCCGTCGCAACTGCGCCTCTTCAAGCGGCTTTAGTCTAGCGAGTTTTTCGTTTTGCGAGGCATTCGTCTTGCGGGGCACCACTGTAATACCATAGAATTATATATCAATGGAAAGATAATTTAATGAAGAATGTAATGCAATAGCTTTTATGAAGGATTATTTATTACAACAGCAGTCATAAAGAAGAAACGTGTAACACATAGGAAAAATGAGATATATAGAAATTCTCACCACGTCAGTTAATACTTAGTTGGAATAAAAATAAAAAAAAATGTCCAGTAGCACCTTAGAGACCAACTAAGTTTGTTTATACTTAGTTGGGCAACCTTTAACTTTAATTACAGCCTTACAACGCCTTCCCATGGAGTGAACCAAGTTTTTTAGTTCTGCAGCTGTAATAATGTGAAACCAAGATTGAGTTATTGCCTCTATTAATTGGGTTTTATTGATGGGTTGCTTCTGACTAGCAAGTGTATTTAGTCAACTCCATAGATTTTCAATTGAGTTAAGGTCTGGGTTATTCCCAGGTCATTCCAGCAGTGGAATATGATTCTCAGGAAACCACCATTTGCACACAGCAGCAACATGATATGGAGCTGAATTCTGTTGACATAGAAGTGCTTCATTATCTTGGAAAATATGTATTATATATATTAATTTAACATTTTATTTTGAATTGTTCGATGTTGCCCGTTTTGAGCACTCTTGCAATTAGGGAGTTTATAAAAAAAGAAATCTGTCAAAGAAGAATGCCCACTCCGAAATTAAGCATACTCAAGAAAACCCATTGATTTCATTCAAGGCTACCTCTTTGAAGGGCAGAAATTGTATTGCATTGGTACAGGATGAAACAACTTTGCTAGCAGGCACAGAGTTTTGAAATACGGATTTTTTAACATAAATTTTATAGGCGGAAGGCGTGTTTTCTAGGTGGTACAGGGTATATCTTTGACAACAGAAATCAGGATGCTTGCCAGAGGTTGTTGGACTCCAACTCCCAGCAGCCAGCAAGGGCAATGGTCAGGGATGATGGGAGTTGTAGTCCATCTCTAGAGGGCTACAGATGTTCCACACTCCTCTCTTACAGTCTTTGACAGCTCTGGGGGATTTAAATTATTTTCCTGGCACTTCTGGTTCCCACCAATCCCAGCCAGCAGGATGAACGGTCAGAGATGATGGGAGACCAACAATATCTGGAGGGCCACACACTTCCCACCCGTGTGCTAAAAATATGAAACCCCTTTCAAATACAGTGGTACCTTCGTTCTCAAACTTAATCCGTTCTGGAAGTCCGTTCCAAAACCAAAACGTTCCAAAACCAAGGTGCACTTTCCCATAGAAAGTAATGCAAAATGGAGTAATCTGTTCCAGATTTTTTTAAAACAACCCCTAAAACAGCAATTTAACATGAATTTTACTATCTAACGAGACCATTGATCCATAAAATGAAAGCAATAATCAATGTACTGCAGTCACACAATCAATCAATCAATCAATCAGTAGCTGAACTGGCTTCCACATAATCACAAAAACAAAACAAAAAAGCTGCAAAAACAAAAATGCAAAATAAATAGCAAAAACAGACAGACCTCGGCATGGCACTCAAAAGGGAAGTGTGGCACTCAAATTGGAAGCATAACACTCCAAACAGAGCATGTTTGGCTTCCGGAAAAAGTTCACAAACTGGAACACTTACTTCCAGGTTTGCAGTGTTTGGGTTCCAAGCTGTTTGAGTACCAAGGTGTTCCAGAACCAAGGTACCACTGTAGAATAAACAGCCTTCGGGGGGGGGGGGTTCACCACCAAACACCATGAAAAGCAAGTTATTCTGGATCATAGTCTTTCACTTAAAAACTGGTACCTCTTTTTCTCTCCATCAAAAGTTGGTGACTTTACGTCACACAAAGGAGCCATGTGTTGGAGGGACAGCTGTGGAGCTTTGGTGATGACGACATGGCATGTGACCTTTAGAGAGATGGGAATAGGAGTCCATTTCCTTCAATAATTACAGTGATTTCTCACTTCCCCCATAACATTTTGAGAGAGCCCTTGTCCTGTGTTCCTGCTTTCGACACTGTTTCATCAACTGCAAACATTGCTCAGCCTTTTCGCTCTGAGCAAGCACCCAGGAAGGTTGTCCTGCACCATGCAGGTTGGGGCATCTTTCCTGGTTTGGGAGAGAGAGGAGGGGTTGCTAAGCAACCACATGCTTGTCTCTCTTTCCAGGTGTCCCATCAGCTGGTTGGCGATAAAGGGGAAATCAACCAACCAGCCACCTGACCTCCTGGCTAAAACAATGGCTCTATTCACTGTTGGGGTAGGAGGTGTGTGGATTGTGGATGCACTAGGAGAGGAATCTGAGCCAGTGGCCTATTTAAAGATGGGTCACCAGCTTGGCCCTATTCAGCCTCCATCTCCTACATCTTGAAGCGATGAACTGAAGCTCCAGACATCATTTTGACCCACTGGAATTCCCTGCAATGGTAAGATAAAAAGGTAAAGGGACCCCCTGACCATTTGGCGCTCATCTTTATTGGCCGAGGGAGCCGCGTACAGCTTCCGGGTCATGTAGCCAGCAGGACTAAGCCGCTTCTGGTTAACCAGAACAGCGCACGGAAATGCCGTTTACCTTCCCGCTGGAGCAGTACCTATTTATCTACTTGCACTTTGACCATGCTTTCAAACTGCTAGGTGGGTAGGAGCAGGGATCAAACAACGGGAGCTTACCCCGTCGCGGGGATTCGATCCGCCAACCTTCTGATCAGCAAGTCCTAGGCTCTGTGGTTTAACCCACAGCGTCACCCGCGTCCCATTTAATGGTAAGATACCCCTGTTAAATTCTTCTCCGATGGCTTCATGAGCTGCAGAATATCTCAAGCATCTCAAGCGTGACTCTGGCATCCTACACTTGTGGAGATAGGAGAGCAAGGGGCAATCTGGAAATAAAATGACTGATGATGTGCATCTATCACTCATCCTCCAACATTCCCTGCCAATTCAAAGTCAGAAACATTGGTAAATCACTCTGCCTATTTTTTGTCTTTTGCAGGGGTGGTTTCTTCAAACATTCTTGGTGTGTGTCACTAGATTTGTCATGAAATATAATTAGATCTTTTTGACCAAATTTGATTCAGATTCCGTTGTGGTCCAAGCCACACACTCCCTTCAGGTAATGCCCTTTTTGCAATGTACTAACAGGCCAGTCTCTGTGCAAAAGAACAGATGGAAACAAAATTTCTGATATCAGAAATAGCAGCGTTCAGAAACCAGAAGTGGGATCATTTCAATCTCTCCAGACACTTCTGACTTAAGCGTTTCCTTTCTCAGACAGAGGGATTTCAGAGGGAGACTCCAGGATGAAACTGTCTGGTTAGAACCAATCAAGAAGTCTGAATCTATAAGTTTCTATAAGACTATGGTTTCCTGTTCCCACTGCTGGGGGTAATTTACACAGCAAAACCTGAATGATGGGGTAATCACCAGTTTTTGTTGCTGTTAATTGGTTGCTTTGCTTAGCTACAATTGCTGTACTTTTTGAACTTTCATTCCCATACAGCCCTATTTTTTTCCTCTCTCTCTTTCTAGCTAGGGGTGTGGGTTGTGTGCATATTAACAGTGACTAACAAAGCAAAAATATTACCATATTGCATTTGCTGAAGCTAAGTGGTGGCAGGTATTACTATGTCCCAAAGTGGGGCCATATGGTCTCAAGGTTAAAAGTCTATAAATCCAGACATTTTATCTTGTTTCCAGTGTTCCCGGAACAAGGTAGTTTCTCTCTTGCAGTACCTGATAAATCAGAGGGGCTGTGATTTTCCAGACCGAAGTGCTTTGCAAGTGGTTGTTCTGATAGATATATTTTTTTCAAGTTTGGAGTGGATTTACAGTATGATTCCTAAAACATGTGCGTGGGTCAGTTGATGTTCTTACACACAAACTGACTGTCGCATCTCACACTCAGCATGATAAATGACATTGGAGACCTGCAGGGAATGTTTTGTTTCATTTAGTAAGTCCTGGCAGTCCTTGTGCTCTTGAAGGGAACTGTCTCCATAAGATAAATACTGATAAAACGTTCAGTGGTTGGGTTTGTCAGGATGTGATCCAGAATGACTGATGGGTGGCTTACATACAACTCTCGCTTTCATAAACTTAGAGGCTGGCAGAAAGGTATTTAACAGTATATAACGCTTTTGAAATGGACTTTAGACTTTGAAAATTTATGCTGTAAGACCATTCTAGCCTTTCAGTTGCCACAAAACTGCTGTCTCCACCCACCCAAATAGTGTTGACCTTCAGCCGTCTCCCTCTGCAAATAAATGTCATGTGTGGTTTGACCCTCAGGTTCAAAGTCACAATCCTGGTCCCTCCTCAGAGGCAAAGGGGGAAGAGAGATCATGGGTGTCGGAAGAGAATGGTGAGCTATTTTATGGGATTGGACCTGGGAGTTATAAAAACTGGGTGGGCAGTAGACAGGGCCAGCCCAAGACATTTTGGCACCCCAAAACTGCACCCCCCTCCCCACCAGGGAAGAAGAGGTGAGGGACAATTCACATCAGGAACAAGTGGGGAAGAAGAAGAGTTTGGATTTGATATCCCACTTTATCACTACCCTAAGGAGTCTCAAAGCGGCTAACATTTTCCTTTCCCTTCCTCCCCCACAACAAACACTCTGTGAGGTGAGTGGGGCTGAGAGACTTCAGAGAAGTGTGACTGGCCCAAGGTCACCCAGCAGCTGCATGTGGAGGAGCGGGGATGTGAACCCGGTTCACCAGATTATGAGTCTACCGCTCTTAACCACTATACCACACTGGCTCCCACACTGGAAGGAAGACTGACATCGGGATCTGCTGCCCTGATGAATCCTAGTCACCTTGCCTCATGAATGGGCTGGCCCTGAATACAGGTTTCTATAGTGGTACCTCGGTTTAAGAACGATTTGGTTTACAAACTCCTCAAAACCAGAAATAGTGTCCCGGTTTGAGAACTTTACCTCGGTCTAAGAATGGAATCTGAATGGTGGAAGGGCACCAGCTGCGGGAGGCCTCATTGGGGAAAGCACGCCTTGGTTTAAGAACAGTTTTGGTTTAAGAACGGACTTCCCCAACAGATTAAGTTCATAAACCAAGGTACCACTGTATTGGGATCTGCTGCCCCTGTGGATCCTGTCGCTTGAGGTGGTCATCTTCTTCCTCCTCCTGCTTTCCATCTCCTGCCATCAATATTTTCTCAAGATGAAACCCAGAGCACTAACAGGATTATAGGAACAAGGAGGAAGCTTCCTTATACCAAATCAGATTCTTGGTCTGTCTTGCTCAGTACCGGCATCAACTCTCTGGGTTTCAGGGAGTGGACATCCTCAGGTCTACCTGATAATGCTATTGGGGACCATTTGCATGCAAAAAGCTCTGCCACTGAGCTACAGCCCTTCTCCGATATTTCAGTTTCCCACCCCATAATCTAATTTCTCTCTCCTTTTGTATCAAGTGCCTTCAAAAACATTTCTTGCAAACTCCTGCACAGCCCAGAGGTGCCTCTTGCTTCTGGGATCCTTTGGCTTGCTGATTGGAACAACCATTGGGGTATGGTTTCTGGGTAAGTACAGGCCAGCTGGGAGGTTGTGCATAGCCAGGCTTAAGTGGGCACATGGAGATAAGTTGCTTCTTCGGTAGCCCAGCTCTGGTGGTTACTATGTGGGGCGCAGTATCTAGGCTGCTGTTCCACCCTCCTTCTGCCATTGTCCTCTTAGTGAAACAACTGCAGAAGCCCCTTCCCCTTCAGGGGTCGTTCCCCCTCCCGGGCCCAGAGGCTGCTCTAACAAGGTGCAGGGAAACGATGGAAGAAGGGGAGAAAGACCAAGACGCCCTCGCTGGAGACGCTGGCAGCAAAAAAGGTTTGGAATCTCCAATGTAGCACTAAGTTAAAGGCACTAAAGAGGTGTACTCGTTTTGCCCGTGAAATGGGTGTTGTTGTGCAAAAGAACGCATAACCATGTTGTTGGTAGCTTTGTTGTGCAATGGGTTGCGCAATGGGTTGCACAAGTTTCCGTTACTGCAGCTAGGGTTGCCGGACCTCCAGGGCGGCAGGGGAAGGGCTTGAATCTCCAGGTGGGCAAGAGTGCTTTTGATTGATTGATTGATACTACAATTATGCATGCTGTTCCCAAGCTTCAATTACCAGGAACCAGCTGCAAAATTGCATAGACTCTCCACCGTGAGCTGCCCTCCCCTGTCCCAAACAACCTCTATCTCCAGGGCTCAGTGGATGGAGGGTGTACAGAGGAAGAATCATCAGGGTCTGCCTCTGTGACACCACCAGGGTCTCAGGTTTGGGCCCTGAAATCTCAGGGTCTGGGATGTTTCTGATCTGGCAACCCTAACTGCAACTGTTGCATTGGATTCCTCTGTTGCACAAGATTGAAGCTCACCTGTCCGCTACTGCAAAATCCCTAGCGCTAGCAGACAGAGAATGCAGGATACAGGTGATATATATATTACAGTGACTAACACAACATTTTTTAAATGAACTCTTTTATAAAAAAAAATGGCAAACTCTAATGAACTGAAGACTGGAAAAATGAGAAAGTGAGAGAACTCAAAACTGACAGGTTCATCCCAATGTGCTTAGAAGAAAGGTGGAATGTGTTTAGGGGGTGCTGGCTGTATGGATAACAGAACTTTTGAGGAGCACAATTCATGAGTGAAAGATCCCTAGTGAGGCTCATAGAAGGAATCTAGCTATTGCAAACAACCAGGTAAAAGCGGAAAGAAGTAGACACAGCTGCATACTCCTTACACCGCTTGCTGCCACTATCTCCCCTTAAAAAATAATAATGCCTTGTGAAGGCCTGATTGCCCCAAAATGATGGATAATACAGAATTCCTTCCCAGCAGGAGCAGATCAAGTCCAGCAGGATGAGGTTTTTAATCCACCCCGTTTTAGTATTTTTCAGAATAAACAGAAGCAACTTCTTATTGGAAGTGCAGGCTGAGGGTCAATCCAACTGGTTTCCGGTATGCCATGAAAACTGGGATGTCTCCCTGGGGATGCAAATCTGCAGGTGGCTGGGTCACGCCCGGTAAGTGCAGCCAGATGGGGTGTCAAATCTTCCCAATCCCCCACGCTTTGTTGTCTTGTCTATGAAAGGCAGTTGCATAAATCAGTCCGTCAGCTCACAAGATATGGAACCTGTCCTGGATATCTACAGAACCCCTCCAGAGGTTTCATTATTTCGCATCACTGAAATTGTAGTCTTCCAGGTCTGGTTGTAGCACACTCTTACATGCACACAAACACACACACACTTTGCTAATTTTCTGGGTGACGTTTTTATTTTCGGTACCACTTCTGCCTCTCAAACTTTCCACTCAGAGACACTCTCCCGTACCACTTAACATTCATTCATTCATTCAAATGTATTTAAATCATTCCCATACCATTTCACATTTACAAAGGAATCTGCAAGTGGTTTACAACTTGTTTTTATTTTATTTTTTTAAGAAATATTTATTAAAGTTTTACAAAAACAAGAGTACAAAAATACATGAAAAAATAAAAAAATAAAAATACAACATACAAAGGACAAAAAGAAAATAAGAAAAAATTAAAAAATCCGTTTTTCATAACTTTAAACTCATTTGCTTGTTTCTTTGACCTCCTCACACCTCCCCTTCTTGTGTTCCCATTTACATAATCAAATCAGGTTCCCATTTACATAATCAAATCAGCAAATCCTTACCCTCTTTCATTTATCTTAACTCTATATCTTAACATTTTATAACTCTATATTTTCATCCATTATCAATTCATTTTTGCATATTCTTATTAACTTTGTTGCTAATGCCACTTATTTTCAATCCAACATCATTTTAACATTCATTAATTTTACAGTGTTTCTGCAGATAGTCTTTAAATTTCTTCCAATCTTCTTCCACCAACTCTTCTCCTAGGTCTCGGATTCTGCCAGTCATTTCTGCCAATTCCATAAAAATGTTGAACTGAATAACACATTGCAAACTAGAATCTGATACAAATCACTTATAAGATCTTGCTGCTATCCAGGCTTCAGCCAGTGACAGATCAACATCTCCCAGGCTTTTAAAAATGCATATATATATCTACGAAAATCTACGAAAGCATATATATATATATATATATATATATATATAATTTCAGATTTTATTGTTAATATGTATTTCAAAAAATACTAGCTTTGATTATTTTGAACATTTTTTAAATCGATGTGGTCTTTTTCATTTCATTTTATTTTATTTGCAAACTGACATGAAAATTCATGTTGAAGTGTGGTGTAGGCGTCCCAGCCAATGAGCAGCCAATGGGCAGCCAATGTTTGGCCTTCCAGATGTGTTCTGGACTACAACTCCCATCATCTTTTGCCATTGGCCAGGCTGGCTGGGGCTGATGGGAGCTGCAGTCTAACCACATCTGGAGGGCATCCCTGGAGTAGTCCATACCAATGTAGGAAGAGCCAGTGGCTCCATAGATTCATGAACACACACACACACACACACACACACACACACACACACTGGTATGATTTTTCCCAAAGTGATGATTCCTGTCTGTCACTCCTGCAGGCTCACCCACCACAAAGGGGTAAACCTAACAGATGTGAAGCTAAACACCACCCAAGAGTTTGCTCAGATTTTGCCCAACTGGAAACGAAACATCAAGAATAAGTGGCAAATGAGGTGGGTCCCCTGATTAAGCTGAACTTCTATTTTCTTCCTTTTGTTTAATGTCAAAACATGATTTCAGACTTTTTGAGTGGCATCCAATTTCTTTTTTTAAAAAAACAACATTTTATTAGATTTTCCAACCATCCAAAAGTAGAAATCACCATAACGGAAACAATAGTAACAAACACACACAACTGTATGCCAAAACAATTTCAAATCCAAAAATAGGGATTCTCTGAATCCCGTGACTCCCCTCCCCTGGGTACTGTACATTTTAATTCACACACCCCTACAACCACTTGTTAAAGTTTTTGCTGCAGTAATATCTCCTGAGCAGGATGAATAAAATATTGGGGGGGGCAGATATTTTATTGGGGGGGGGTCAAAGGGACCTTGGCCCCTATGCTCCTGAGGCAGGCAGATGCCAGCCTATTATTGGTTCTTTGTAATCTGCCTTAGGATATATTTGTCTGGAAAATGCCACAGAAATTTGATCAGTCAAGAGGATTCTATCAGCTTACCAATTTCCTCAGACTGTTGTATCCAGAAATTGTCGTGGCTGTGCATAATGGGTCTGTTTGGGCTTCACAGCATTTAACCACCTATTTGTTTTATTCAGGAGTAGATGCCCTTCAGGTCGGATTGTGGCCCTCAAATGTTCTGGTAAGTAACCCAAACTCACCTTATGGTACTTCAGAAACCATCATACATTGGTGTCCTGATTTGCCCTGAAAAAAAGCACCTTCTCACCAATAGCCAAATCCAATGTTGTTCACATCCAGCCATCTTTCATAAGCAGACAAACAAACATCTAAGGCAGGCATAGGCAACTTTCGGCCCTCCAGATGTTTTGGCCTACAACTCCCATGATCCCTAGCTAACAGGACCAGTGGTCAGGGATGCTGGGAATTGTAGTCAAAAACATCTGGAGGGCCGAAGGTTGCCTATGCCTGATCTAAGGCAATGCACAGTCTGGGTGCAAAATGAAATGTGTGCAGCCATTTGCACGTTGAGAGCCTTTATCTGCATTAAATACACATGCTTTATTCCCATCCTTTGCTGTGACTGAGGTCCAATCTGCACAAAACTGAGGTGGGCCTCAGGAACCTTCACATTCTTAAAGGATGCTGGGATGTGGCCCTTCACCCTAGGAACACCTCAACACTCTTTCAAGCAAAAGTTGTTTTTCTCTCAGATTCCTTGGGAGCTAATCTGAGGAGTAAGCCCCCCACCTTTCATCTTCCCCACAGAGTGTGGCTCCAAGGCTCCACAGGCAATGGAGAGAAAGGACCCATCTCCGGGGCACTGGCCGTGGCAGGTCACCCTTTATCACGAGGCCAACCATTTCTGCGCAGGCTCTATGGTGTCGCAGGAATGGATCGTCACAGCTGCTCACTGCATGCACAAGTAAGTGTGGGAGAATCTGACTCCAACAGCAGGAAAGAAGGTGCAGATTTGGCCAAAACTTTGTCGGTTTTTCATAGAATTGTAGGGACCACAAGGGTCATCTCGTCCAACCCTGTTTTCGCCCAATGTGGTGCTCAGATCCACGACTCTAAGATTAAGAGTTTCATGCACTGTCGACTGAGCTGTCCCAGCTCTTCTGGACAGTTTTGTGTAGAGATGCAAATTTGTAATTGCATGGACAAGTCCTCCCGCTGCATAGCTCATAGGTAAGTCATTGGCTACCTACCATCTTACTTAGTGGATAATCGGCTCAGCCTTGAGACACCATTTTTATCTGGATGGAGGACCATGCATGGAGTAAAAAAGGGAAGGCTGCTCTCCTCTGCTAATGGCCCCATCAATTGAGAGCAACAGAAGCAACTTAGCAAAACTTAATAAGGTTTCTTGCATAGGGAAGCCAGTGAGGGTCACTAGGTGTCATTGGCTTTGAGGAGGGAACAGAATGGGTGGTATTGCCCCCAGAAGATGTCACTGTTGGGGGAATGTGCAACAACCTCATACTGAGCCAGAACATCGAGGTCCATCCAGCTCAGTATTACCCACCATAGCTGGCAGGACCTCTCCAGGGACTTAAATGGGATATGCTGGGGATAAAACCCGATACCTCTTGCATGAAGAACAGATGCTGTACCAGGAAGCTATGGTCCTTACCTATGGATGGCACTTGATGCAGTCCCATCTCCAGGTTTTTTGGGGTGTTGGGTAATGAACTCTTCAGGCAAGGTCTTAGTATATAGGAGAGAGGGTATGCAAACAAGTTTTCTCACGTCTCCCCACTGTTTCCAAACATGTTGGGCTTTTCCATGCAAAACGAGACAGGTGGATGGACCACTTGGACTACTGCAATGTGCTCTATGTAGGGCTACCTTTGAAGGTGACCCAGAAACTACAACTAATCCAGAATGCGGTAGCTAGGCTGGTGACTGGGAGCGGCCACTGAGACCATATAACACCGGTCCTGAAAGACCTACATTGGCTCCCAGTACGTTTCCAAGCACAATTCAAAGTGTTGGTGCTGACCTTTAAAGCCCTAAATGGCCTCGGCCCAGTATACCTGAAGGAGCGTCTCCACTCCCATCGTTCAACCCAAACACTGAGGTCCAGCTCCGAGGGCCTTCTGGCGGTTCCCTCACTGCGAGAAGTGAGGTTACATGGAACCAGGCAGAGGGCTTTCTCGGTAGTGGCGCCCACCCTGTGGAATGCCCTCCCAATCCAATGTCAAGGAAATAAATGAATCTGACTTTTAGAAGACATCTGAAGGCAGCCCTGTTTAGGGAAGTTTTTAATGTTTGATGTTTTATCACATTTTTAACGCAGCCAGATAGGTGGGGTATAAATAATAAACTATTATTATTACTATCATCATTGTTATTCGGTCTTGAAACCCTTTCTGAATATCTGGCACATTCATCCTCTGGAGATGGAAGCGAAAAAGCCCAGTGAGGCAGAAGTGGAAGTCCAAGCATGTTCAGGATTTTTGTTTCATTCCAGACTTTCCGGCTGGGTGGCCTTTGCTGGGCTTGAAGACCACACCAGTGGCAAAGAGCAGGTGGAAGTGGCAGTGGAGAAGGCGGTTCCCCACCCCAACTACAGCAGCAGGAGCCCCGACTATGACATTGCAATGCTGAAGCTGAAGGAGCCTCTGCGTTTCTCAGGTGAGCTGTGCCAGCAGCCGGCGATGGTGGGCCATTTATCCATAACAAAGGATCCAGATTTGCAAAGGGAGCTTTATACATGTAAGTGCACATTTATAAATAATTGCTATAATTCAAATGGAAATGCAATTAATTTCACCATAGGGTGCTTCCTCATTCTGTTGTCCAGGTTTTGATAACTGTTGATGGGCAACTTCATATCGTGCTTAATGTTTAAACCAGACTTGGGCTGGGCATCCTTTTAAAGAAAGGAGTGGCCACTGCAAAGCAGGACACACAGCCACCATCCATCCCACTTTGAGAAGGACTCTCACACCATAAGCTTTGCTCTTGGCACAAAGGCTAAAGGGTCGGCAAGGCTTACTGGGCGTGGGACGGATCACTCCCGCGGAGAACCTCCATGGGCTGGACAGGTGCAACGTGATGCCAGAAATCGTATCTGCACACATCCGCAGCTCCAGAAATTGCTTCTGCGCATGCCCAGACGCCAAAGGTTGTGCCTGCGCAAAAGCGATTTCCGGCATCTGGGCATGCGCAGAAGCAATTTCTGGAGCTGCGGAAGAGAGCCCCCCCACTGCACTGCGCCGGCTTAGCACAGCACGCAGGGACTTGCCGAGCAGGCAGCTCGGTTTGGGGGCAGCTCGTGAGCTGGTTAAAAGGCCTCCATGGGCCGCAGGTTGGGGACCCTTGTCCTACACCATCAGTTCAATGGCTATAAGATATATATCCTTCCTTCCAAGATACTGTTGGAGCTGTGTGTTTGCCCCAGTACCATCAAGACATCCCTAGCGGAAGCACATGCTGGATTTCGGCTCAGGACGCCACAAGATTAGAAAATGGTAAGTAACAAACCTAGAGAGATTTTATTTAAAAAATGTTTATGTATATAGAGATACCACTGTTGCAAGGAACAGGGTGTTGCTGCTTGTTTTGCAGCCACAGGTAACCCTGCTGAGACGCTGATGGAAGTGCCAGTGACCCTGCTCAGCACCCAGAAGTGCAACAGCTCATGTAGGATGGCAGGGGAGCTCAGCCCTAGAATGCTCTGTGCCCACTACTTGGATGAAAACACTGAGGCTTGCAAGGTAATAGCTGGGAAATGTGTGGCTTTGCAGTTGTAGTGGGATAGGGGGCACGTGGGGTCAGAAATACCGGGGTGAGAGCAAATGCAGACTTTGGTCTTGCAAATTTCAGCGGCGCACTGTGCGAGACCAAAATTTGGAACTCCCACCACCTCTTGCCTTCTGTTCTGCTCAGTTCACAATGTCAAAGTTGCAGCACCCCCTAGGCTCAGTGCCCATTGCAGCAGAATCGTCTGCGCTGCCTAAATCCGTCTCTGGTGAGAGGAGTCCCTAAAGGGTGAGGGAAACCCTACAGAATGCCGAGAATCCAAGGAAAAGTAGTTTAAAATACATGATTGTTTTCAAACTGTATTACATATTAGTGAAATAATCATTTGACAAAAGTTATTTTATTAAAAAGTAAAATCAGAGCCCAGTGTTCTCATAGCTTTCCAAATTGCCTTTGCATTCAGGAAGGAGCAGGTTTTAATTTGAGCGACAGAATACAGAATTTCCTGCGTTACGTTTCCTTACATCACCTCAAGTCAAAGGGCTCAGAGACTTCATTTTTAAAATTGCATACACGTATTCGCAGAGAGACAAAATGGAACAGAGCTGACAGTGCCTTGGTTTTAGCCAATGAGGTCTATAGAACCTTGTCTAAGTTGCTTTCCTGTACAAAATGGATATTTCCCAAGAAAAAAGCAAATGTTTATCAATCATTCTCTACTCCATGGATGGTAAATTCTTTCCCTTTCTGTTTAAACATGATAAAGCAGCTCTCCCTTCTGCTGGTTTCATTTATGTCTTCTCTTCTTCTGCCTTTTTAATGCTGGAATTTGTTTACTGTTCCTCTACCCCTGGCTGTTACTGGATTTTAATGTTTTATTGTTCATAAGCCACCCAGAGAACACTGTCATGGGAAGGGACGCTATAGATGTTCTAAACAGGCAAACTTGGTGGAAATAAGTCTCCTCCCTGAATTAAGAATAGCTTGGTAAAAAGCAGAGTGTCTAGGTTACAGGAGAGGGCCAGGTTAATAAAATAAAATAAAAATCCTATTTCCCTCTGGATTGAGAGACCAGGACATCTACACATATCAGAGACCATCTCCTTGCTATTTGCAGGCCACGTGGGGAGGACCTCTGGTTTGTCTGCTTGAGCACGTCTGGCGTTTGGTGGGGATTGGGAGCCAGAGGACCGGGTGCAAGGAGCCTGGACAACCTGGTGTTTATACAGAGGTGGCAGAGTTCCTGGACTGGATCCATCATGTCATGGAGGTGAGTGGGGAGCGAGGTTGGGATTGCTGGAGCCAGTTCATGCAACCATCATTGCAGCGGAACACTTGGCTGCAATGATATTCCTGCCACCTACCCAAATATTCACCATGTGAGAACACACATTTGGAGCATCCTGAGGACCACATAATCCACAGGGATGCTGCAGGGAAGAGGATGCTGGACTAGGATGGCTTTGGTCTGCTCCAGCTGCAGGGCTCTTATGTTTACAGAGCCCTTTAGCAGTGCAGGAGAGACTCACACAAGCTCTTGCACTTCTGGGACAAAAGGGGTGTGAGGACACGAAACAAGGAATCATGTTCACATGTGGTGGGGGTGTAAATATGTACATTTTTCTTCCGGCAAAGGGTGTTTAAGAAGATAGCAGAAATCACGGGGTTAAAGCTGACCCAAAGTCCAGAGGTAGCACTATTATCAATTTATGATGGGGTGGAAGGTTCACAGGCTATGAAGGACTTGCTGACAAATTTATTGACAGCCGCACAAATTACAATAGCTAGAAAGTAGAAGGGGCAAGCAGAATATAAAATGGAAGAATGGTGCAAAGAGGTTTGAGATATAGCCATTAATAATAAATTAAAGTGTGCCACTAAGGCAGGGGTCACCAACCATGGGCTGGAAGCGGGCCGTGGAGGTCGTTTGAGAGGCCCACAAGCCACCCCCGAACCGAGCTGCCTGCTTGCGAGCTGCGCTAAACCGGCACAGTGGGGCACAGGGACTCACTTCCGAGGCGCTGGAAATCGCATCTGCCCACGTGCAGACGCTGGAAATCACGGGCGCACATGCGATCCAGCCCATGGAGGGATCTCCGCGGGACCGATCCAGCCCAGGCAAGATAAAGCTTGCCGGCCCCTGCACTAAGTTAAGACTGGGAATATGTAGGAGAAATGGTTTTGAAGAGATATGGTGTTTGTAGAATTTGTATTGTTAAAACAGAAAGGGCTTAAACCAGTGCAAGAGGTGCCAAAATTTTGGGAGGTTGGAGTTATAATGGAATGGTCTCGGTAGTGGGGTGCACATTTTTATGATTATTTATGTATGATTAATAATTTAATAAAATGCAAAAAAGGGAGTGAAGCAAAAAGGGAAGGCCCCTTAGCCCTCTGCTCCCCATAAAAGTAAGATGCTACTATTTCTACTTCATTTTAATATGAAAAATGCCCTCCAAGAGCCATGCTGGTGCCCGGTTTTCCCATGGCAGAACCAGCACAGAACTCTTAATAACCAAGAGCCTTTCAGAATGTTTTCTCTTCCTGCTTTGCCCCAGCCAACCCTGCACCCAGCTTTAGAAGCAGCCCAACCATTAGGCAGAAGGAAGCAGCTGCCTTGGGTGTGCTGCAGGGCAGGGAGCCAGTGTGGTGTAGCGGTTAAGAGCAGTGGACTTGTAATCTGGTGAACCGGGTTCGCATCTCCGCTCCACAACATGCAGCTGCTGGGTGACCTTGGGTTAGTCACACTTCTCTGAAGTCTCTCAGCCTCACTCACCTCACAGAGTGTTTGTTGTGGGGGAGGAAGGGAAAGGAGATTGTTAGCCGCTTTGAGACTCCTTCGGGTAGTGATAAAGCAGGACATCAAAACCAAACTCCTCCTCTTCTTCAGAAGTCGGCCTGCCCTGTGCTCCCAAAGCTAGACTGCTGAGTAGGTGGAGGACTTTCTCCTATCACTGAAGAGGCAACTGCCAGTCCAGTTGGCTTCAGTACACTGAAAAGGAGGGGTGCCATCTTGCCCTTTCCCCAAAATGTGTTGAGCCACTATCGCTAGGGACAATGACTTGAAAGGCATAGGATTAGCCTACTAGACAGACACAAACCCAGCAGCTTTCATTTTAGAAATTCAGGGTTAAGCAATGGCTCAAAAGCTGTCCCGTTGCCTTCCAGAGCTACTAGTCGCCAGTGGGTGAGCACAGAAGAGCCTCTGCACACCCCACATCCAGAGTCCATCGTCCCACCTTGCAACAGCACAGAATCCAGAACTCAAACCAGGAAGTTTCTCCTGCCCCTTCAACATTCCCACTTCTGAGCACATGGGGCTGAGAACCTGTCATTGTAGAATGTTCTCTTCCAAGGATGAAATCTTACGCAATTGCTCAATAGCACATTCTGCTGGGTGAACAAGCACATATCTGCCTTGCCAAAAAAAACCCCACACCTTCCTAAGCCCTCACCTGTGCTAATATCATTAGCTTTTAGCTGAAAGAGGGCACAACAAGCACACCATCAGAAAGCCACTGGATGAATGGGTAAATGTGGTTCCAAGTGAGTGTAAAGTGATGCACACTGAGGCAATACAGTAAAATCACAACTTCACATATACACTGGTGGCCTCGGAGCTAGCAATGAATGACTTGGAAAGGAATCTTAGGGGCTGTGACGGATTGCTCAAGGAAAATGTCAGCCCAGGGTGCAGCATCTGCAAAAAAAAAGTTAATTCTGTTCTAGAGATCAATAGGGAATGGTCTGCAAAAAATCTGATGCCATTATATGAATCTATTGTGTGAACAAACTGGGAATATCGTGCACAGTTCAGATCACCCCATCTGAAAAAAACTGGAAAGGGGCAGCCAAAATGACTAAGGAAAGTGGCACTGGCCATATTTCACAGTAAAGGAGACAATGACATTGAGGCTAGTTTTTTATATGCCTATTTAATGGCTCCCAAAAACAAGTATGAGAATACAAAATAATTTGTAAGTAATGATTAATCCAGTAACATTTTTTTCCACAGTCTTGGATTTTATCTTCTTAATGAATGCTAGACAAGACAGTGACTGAATTTTAACCTCTGTGAATGGAAGTTTAAATGCTTGGGGTGGGGGGGGGGCACAAGAAAAAGGGAGTGTTCAACCAAAAGCTCCACCTCTCCCCCAAATAATCAGAAGACCGAGGTTTCCATATTAACCAATGCTCAATCTCAAATTCTGTAGATGGAGGTGGGGTATGTGGGAGAGAGCATCTGCCTAACCTGATAAGCGAAAGAGGAGAAAGCTTATGAGCAGCCAGTTTTGATTAACTATGTAGTTATTAAGTCAAGGAAAGAATACTGCAGTTGTCAAAGAGACAAGTAGGCCTCTTCTGTTGTTCTCCATGAACGTCAGCAAGGAACAGCTGGACTAAGCCTCTGGCCCCACCCTCAATATCAAACATACCACTGGCTTGCCCCCTGAACATCTGTAGCAGCGGCACTAATCCATACTCTGCTGTTTGTGCATAGTTCCCTGAACAAACATAGGCTTCCATGCTGTAGATGCCACAGGATGCATGTGACGTACCTCCAAGGCAGGAGGGTGCAATTGGCAGCATGGCTGGCCTTCTCCACCCGTAGACCCTATATGGGAAGAACAAAAGAAGAGGACTCGGGGTAAAAAGACAACTTCTGAGGCGTGCTGCATGGGGTACGCTAAAGGCAGCAGCTGGTAAAACTACGACGTTTTGGCACTTTAAAGCCCTTCAAAGGGCACAGAGAGATTTTTCAAGTCTTGAGTGCTTCAGAAGCCATTTGCAAAACAGATGAGGTAAGATGCACAAAGGGGAGGTACCACCCCCCTCAAAAAACAATAAAACGCTGCATAGATGCTCTGCCACAAGGAATCAGATTACCCCAGGCCACTGAGAGCCCCACATCTCCCAGTCAGATGTACTGCAGGGGCATGTTTGCCATGAGTTCCACCGGACCCAAACTGGTTTTACCAAACACCCAAAGCAGAGGGAAAGGGTTGGCAAGACCTGCAGGCGTGCACGTCAGGATTTAACATCCGACAAGCCAGGATTCCCTCTGGACCACAGGTGCCAGGTCATGTCAGGCGATCATCTTCGGAGGCCTGGGAAGGCAACACAATCGCTGTGCTGGCTTGAATGCCTCAGGCGATGCTCCTCTGAGAAACTCAACCTGGTCTGCAGGAAGGTCCTGCTCACAAAAGCCAGGAAGTCATTGTCAAGAGATACGGTCAAAGTGGATGAGTGTGTGTGTGCAGGTGGGGGGTGAGAAGACACCGGCTCTGCCAACTGCAGCGTGTCCAGGAAGACAACATTTTAGGAACAGCAGAGGCACTGGAGCTACTTGATCTTTGCCAGGGCAGCTGCCCTACGCTCTGTGTTCTGGAACAAGGCTCTGATTAGGTTCTTCACCTCGCTTGCGGAGAATGCGGCTGCAAGGGGCCCTTTGCCATCTGCCCACCTGGGAGAGTCAAAAACAAAAGAAATGGAAAGAGCAGGAGTGGTTATTTAATCAGCTGAGGGAGAAAGGAAATAAGGGCAGGGAGAGTGAGGGAGGGAGGTCTTTTTGTAAACCTCTCTGCCCATGGCTTTCTGTGGTCAGTGGGTTGGGATCTGGGGTCCTTGTACCGATGCCTGTTCTTTGCACATTACTACAGGACCCTATCTATCCCACTTCAATTCCTGCCCTTTCCTTCCTTCTCCAGCATCTTTTTAAGCAAAGATGTCACATTCTTTAAAGAAACACACCTGGATCTTGGAAGATTAAATTTTTATTATTATTATTTATTATTATTATATTTATTCAATTTATACACGCCCTATACCTGGAGGTCTCAGGGTGGTTCACAACAAAACAACATATAAAATCAAATCAAAACCAGTAACCCAATGCCCACTCTAAAAAACCCCACATTCTAAAGGGTGTTGGACATCAATACAGTTGTACCTCGGGTTACATACGCTTCAGGTTACATACGCTTCAGGTTACAGACTCCCCAACCCAGAAATAGTACCTCGGGTTAAGAACTTTGCTTCAGGATGAGAACAGAAATCGTGCTCCAGCAGCGCGGCAACAGCAGGAGGCCCCGTTAGCTAAAGTGGTGCTTCAGGTCAAGAACAGTTTCAGGTTAAGAACGGACCTCCAGAATGAATTAAGTTCTTAACCCGAGGTACCACTGTAAAATCAACCAAAGGCCTGGTTAAAAAGGAGCATTTTTGCCTGGCACCTAAAGGTGTATAATGAAGGCACCAGGCGAACTTCCCTGGGGAGAGCATTCTATAGAAGGGGAGCCAATGCAGAGAAGGCCCCGTTCTCGTGTTGCCACCCTCCGGACCTCTCAAGGAGGGGGCACACAAAGAAGGGCCTCAGAAGATGATCTCAGGGACCGGATATGTTCATATGGAAAGGGGCAGTCCTTGAGGTATTGCGGTCCTGAACTGTTACAGGTCAAAACCAGCACTTTGAATTGGGCTCAGAAACTAACTGGTAGCCAGTAGTGTTGGACCAGGATCGGTGTAATATGCTCAAACCGCCTTGCTCCAGTGAGCAACCTGACTGTTGAATTCTGCACTAGCTGAAGTTTCCGAACCGTCTTCAGAGGCAGAACAACCAAAAATGTGTACCGCTACAATAGTCAAAATGTGGGTTTCTCTGGTGAAAACCACCTCTTGAGTGGGGCAGGGGGCAGGCACAGAACAAGCATCCAAGCCAGGCTATATCATGCCACTGTCTGGTGTTTTCAACTTCTCCCAGTCAATCCTTACTGGTCTGGGAGGGCTAACAGGAATACGGAGGATGCAGAGCAGATGGTATGGAACACCCACCGGTCCACAATTACTTGCAGGCTGGCCTGTAGCACCATCATGAGCTCCTTGAACGTCATCCATTTTGGCACGTATACGGGGACCTCCTCCTGGAAGGGTCTGTTCTGTTTTTCTTCTGGCAGGGGCATGAACACCAGGGGCCCCTCGTCCACCATCGTCTGACAAAGCATGTGCAACCTGTCTGCGTTCTCAGCAGAGATATCCTGCAATACGGCAGAGAGCAAGAGCAAATGGCTGGTGTCAAAAAACAGGCTCTCTGTGATGTAATTCATTTTCCTCTAAATGAATCAGAAAGAATATACTTTTTTTGTTACATGAATTATATACCACTTAATTGAAAAAAAAAAACAACCCTCTAGGGTTTGCATAAAATATACTTTTAAAAAACCAATAAAATCAAATGTTAAAAAGAAATTGGCATGAGCTTTATCTGAACATTTGCACACCCCAGCCCACTTTCCAGAAACCCACAAGTCTATCATCAGATTAGCGAGAAAATTGTTTCAAGTAGCACACTTAGATCGCTTTTACAAGAGATGCGGAAACTGGAGGTTTAAATTTTGCATGTCTCAGAAGACATCAACGCTTGATGCGGACAAGCAGACTTATTCTTATAGTTTTAACTTCTGCTGCCACCTTATGTTGAGGATAGTCGTCATCCCCCCCCCCCCGGCGCCCAGAGGAGAACCCAAATATTTCCCTTGAAGTAACAGTCCAAGATGAGGTCTTTTCAACCAAGACGGAAATTACGTGCCCATCAGGACATTCAGAATAATCTCCTGCATAGGAAGTGTGTAACACTTGACTTCTCTCTCTCTTTTAAAAGAAGCCAATTCCCATGCAAGCAGCATATTCACAAGTTCAAAAGCAGCTGTATTAAACTTAAAAGATGTAGATCCTGACAGAGATGAAATTGCCATTGTGGTTTTGTTGTTGTTGTCTTTAGTGGAGTGATTCCATGCTACGGAAATTGGAAACGTCAGGCTTGCAGAGCCTGAGAAGCTGCTAGGGGAGGCTTTTCCATCATCATAAGAATTGGCTCTAACTTTCTAAAACGTGAACCAGATCCACAGAAGAAAGGCTGCTCACACTAAGAGAAGCAACTGTGTTTGCGAGGAGGAGTAGACCTCAGCTACATTGAGAAACCACCTGTGGCCCACACGGTTCTCACCTCCAAGGCAGCAATTCTGCTGATGATCTCAGTGAGAGCAGTGTTAAGCAGAGTCCCCATGGCCTTGCAGTAGATATTCACTGGAAGGACGTCCTGCCAGACCATGCCAAGCCTCTTCAGCTGGTGCAAGACCTTGAAAGAAACTGCACCTTCTTAATACATACAAACCCAAGACGACTCACAATGTGACCAGTAGGGGTGGGGAGGAACAGACAGTGGCAGGATGCAACTTAGAAAAGTAGGCACGTTGATGGAGAGATTCTTGGTTCTCAAACTTAATCCCGGAGTCCGTTTGACTCACGAAACCATTCGAAAACCAAGGCATGGCTTCCGATCGCCTGCAGGAGCTTCCTGCACTCAATCGGAAGTCATGGAAGCCAAGTTGGACGTTTGGCTTCCAAAAAATGTCTGCAAACCGTAACACTCACTTCCAGGTTTGCGGCGTTTGAGAGCCAAGCCATTCGACTACCGAGGTACCAACGTACTAGAATTTGGAGTCATTCCAGGAAAACTGACAGGCAGCAAATTCAGAAAGTTTCAGAAACTGTTTCTTTACACAACTCATAGCCAAATGATGGGTGTCTCTGTGGCAGAGATGGCTGTGAAAGGGGGAGCTTTGATGATTGTTGTTAGCCGCCCTGAGCCTAGCTTCGGCTGGGGAGGGCGGGATATAAATAAAAAATTTTATTATTATTATTATTATTATTATTATTATTATTATTATTTAGAACCTCCAGGTTCAGAGATAGTATACCACTCAATACCAGTTGCTGGGGGGGGGGGGAGTGTGGGGAAAAATGACAACAGGGAAGGCTGTTGTTCTCATGCCTTGCTTAGAGGTTTCCTGGTGGAATCGACATGGCCAGGGTTGAAAACAGGTGAATAGACTAAACAGACCCAGTAGGGCTCTCCTGATCTTCCTTCATTGTACAGAACAGTATCTGCCTTTCAGTGTCAGTGTAATGTACAGACTGCAAATGATGGGCGCTGTAAAAGCTTGCAGCCGATCCCTCAAAAGCTTCACCTCCACTCACCTGCCGCACAGCTTTGTTTGCCGCTGAATAGTTGTCGTCATCATCCACACTGGAGAGATCCCTGGCGCTTGAAAGTCTCTCCAGGAGTTCCTCCTTTTGCACTCGCATCTGGGCCAGGAAACACTCCGTCCCTGTGGGGAAGAGGGAGAAGTCTCAGTTCCAGCCTTGAGTTCCAGGAACCATAACACCACCAGGCAAGTTTCTGAACTACCCAAAGATCTACCTCTTCATAAGCAGCAGGTTCCTGCAAAGAACACCAGGAGAATTTTCAAGGGACTTTAGGGAAATGTTCCTCTGCACTTGTGAGGAGTCCCACAGAAATACAATACAAAAGAAGATCGGGCAGAGGGATTGTTTCTGTGGGTTGGCAAATTTACTAGTTTGCAGGGTCACCTGTGGTTCCTTCCCCCACCCCTTTCCCGCTAGAACAATCTTCCCCCCCTTGCATCCTCCAGATGCTGTTGGACTACAACTCTCATCTTCCTTAATCATTGTCCATGCTGGCTGGGGTTGATGGGAGCTGGATTCCAAATTTCTGGAGAGCATTTGTTGGTATAACAAAAAGAAGAACCTGGACTGTACCACAATGCCACACACACCACACCACATATCCCTGTTGTAATTGAATCTCTGTTTGCATTTGAAAGGTACGCTGCTTTGAGAATCCGGCTAGGCTGGAAAGAAGGGTGTAAATATCCATAAACATGAACAAGTAAGTTTCCTCCAGGCTCACCAAGTTTCCTGAAACCAGGCACCAGGTCAACAAATGTGGCTATTCCATCCATTAGGTGGCCACGGAATTGGTGGCCCAGGGTCAGAAGGTGGTGTGCAATGTACATGCAGTTGTTGTGATGTATAGCAGCCAGCTGGGGAAGTTTCTGAAGGTTTTCTCTAGGGAGGAGAAAAGAAGGGGGAGAGCAGATGTTCCCAGATGGTCATGAGACAGTTTTTGATCATTTTCCTCCGCAACCACCTAAAGAAAATAAAGCCACTAGGTTTCCCAGAGCAGGAATGTCATTCTGTCTATATGCTTAGAACAGATATGTGGTCCCCTCGGATGCTTTTGGGGACCAACTCCCAACATTTCTGATCATTGGCCCTGCTAGCTGAGGCTAATGTGTTTCGGAGCCCAACACTTTATGAAGGTCTACATGCCTCCCATCCTTGGGGTAGAAAACCCCTAACGGAGGAAGGGCGAGAGGCGAAGGCAGAGGGAAGGCAGTCCCTTTGGGATCATGCAGTGCCCATTTGGAGTTGGCATAGTAATGAGATATGTTAGCTGCCAGTGGAGGAGCCTGCTGTTGCATCTTACTTCAGACTGTATGGGTTTAGGCAAGCTGTTCTCTGGCACCTGCATGGAATGTAAAGCTGCTGTTGCTCAAACATTTCTGAAATTTCCAAAGGATCACTGTCCAAAGACATTAAGCCATGTCTTCATAAAGGTTTTTTGTTTGTTTTTTAAGAGAGAACAAAAGGAGGAAAGGGGGACTGAAGAAACAAAAAATTTTCACCTCCCCGGCGAGGTTTTTCATGTCACTCACTTGTGATACATCGGCACCACATCACAGAACAGATGAAAGATGTTCCGCACGGAGTAGAAGAGCTGGATGCAGCTGGGGATGGGGGGAGCAGGGAGAAGAAAGGAAAAGCAGAAACGTTATCTGGGTTGTGTGGCTAAAAGCATCACAGCTACAGCACAAAATGCTTGGGGGACTTAAGCATTTGTTGGCTGCATGGCAGGCCTACCCACTCAACACCCCCCAAACAATTCACTCAGAGTCCTCACCACTGATCCGTGCTGGCTGAGGCTTCCTGGAGCGTCTGATAAGCCAACACCATCAACTTCTGTACAGATTCACTGATGCGGCAGGCAGGAAACGAAAAGGTGTGGCGGCTCAGCCTTTTCTCATTCTCCAAATTTGTTGCCTGCTTGTCAAGAGCCTCAGATACTATTTGCACCTTTAACTGGTCACCTGCTCCGGGGTCAGGCATTTTGGGCAGAATTACAGAGGAGTCTGGGGTAACCTAGGAAGGGGAAATAAAGATGTACACTGGAAAGTGGGGATGGGAGTGGAACTGCAGCGCAAGCAAAATACCAACTTAGGGCACAACACATAGGTCAAGTGTTTGTGTTGGGACTGGAATGCAGGACTTTTAACGTGCCTGGAAGGAAGACCAATAAAAGTTAAATGATCTTCCGTTTTTCCAGAAAGAGCAGAATACAAGCCCAATTAGGAAGAGGGGAAAAGCTTACTACAAGAGTGCCTAGGAAGACCATAGAAACAACCCAGGTTAGGTTTACCGCACAGCCCAGCAGGCCCCAAACATACTGTACTGGCCTGAATACAAGTCACACTTTCCCCCCAAATTCTGACCTTGAAAAGTTAAAATGCAGCTAAAATTTGCGACCGTACAAAAATTGGCTTTTATGATATCACTGCTGAAACAGACATACGGTAAAACTGAACAGGTGTGAATGGCTGCGGAATTTTAAGGGAGCAGCTTATATTCAGGTATTGTCTTTTTTTTTATTCCCCCCCCCCCTTGAATTTTAAAGATGTGGCTTATATTCGGGTGCAGCTTATATTCAGGCCAATACGCAGAGCAGCACAACTCTGTATAGGGATCTTGAATTTCCTGTTTCAAAAACTGGACTTTGCTCAAAATAAAGAGCTATCCCAGAGCACTGCCTGATTCGCATACTTTGGAATAACTAAAAAAGACCCCCCAAAAAATCCTTATCACTAAAATGTAAGCATGGTTAACAACACACAGGATTACGCAATCCACCTGGAAAAATACTCAAACACTGAGGAAATAAGCAGAGGTTCTATTGACTCAGCTACCTTTATGGTGTTGTGTATTTCCGATGTCATCAGATTTCTGGCTGCCACTATCACATCCTGGCATTTCTTATTAGCAAAGTGACAGTTGACGTTACGGGCATAGGTCAGCAAGTCGGTGGCATCCTCCTTTAGGAACCGCATGTCCTTTAAGGCTTTTTCAAACTCCTCAGTAGCTTTAATAACCTAAGCCAGGGGGTGGGGGAGAGAGGAGGAACAGTGAGCCCCGTAAATGCTACCTATGGGTGGAACAGAAGGCCCAGCATTGGGAATGAATGTGCCAATGTGTCTCCAGCTTTCAGGCCTTGAATCCCCATAAAATAAGGAAATTATGGATCATTTGGTTTAGTAGCAGGCCATGGGAAGCTGACGCATTAGAATTTATCAGACGCTATTGCGGCCTACTAACAACAGTGAAAAAAGGAAGACAGTCAGGAACTGATCAGTTATTTTAGTATGTGCATATTTTGAACTTTTGCCTTCGTCCGCTAAGCAAACCTTTACAACGACAACTCAAGGGCTAACTTTGAAGGCAAAGGGAAGAGGGTTTAGGGAACTGTTCCATAGGCCTTTCCCATCCTTCACAGTCCCTCAGCTGCTGCAACGCTCACCTCAATATACTGCCCCAGTTTGCTGCTGTTGTTTGGGATCGAATGCACCAAGCAGTCGCGAATGAGACAGTCCGAAATGTCCTTCCAGATTGTGTCACCCAACACCTCTGCCAGGACTAGATTGGAGCTGTTCTCCTCCTCTGCACAGTGCTCAAGTGGAACACCTGGGAAAACAGATGGTCATGTAAGAATAATCATGGCCCCCTTGATGCCCTGGCACAAAACACCAGCATGCACAATAGGGGCAGCTCCCCTTGGCAGATTTCCTCTGCATTTGGAAAACAGTGGCATAATTTTTAGGAGCCTCAATGGCTAGGTGAACCCTTGTCACTCCAGATGTTGTTGAGCTACAACTCTTATCATTCCTGACCACTAGCCATGCTGGATGAGGCTGATGGGAGTTGGAGTACAACATCTGGTAGGCCACAGGTTCCCCGGTCAAGTTCTGTGGCATCTTCTTCAGCAGCAAACAAGAAGTTCTCCTGACCCACTCTGACGGCCACCTCCCATGGTTCCGGCTAGCAAGGAGCTCCGTACCTAAATGATACTTGTGAAGGACCTCAAGTACCAGCTTGATCCTGGCAAACACCTCCATGGGGGACGGGTGGCCAAGATTGGAGCCCACAGACCTAAACCTCAGCGTGACGGCATCAGGGTGCTCCTCAGGCAAGGGCTGCAATGACGGGTGGGAGATGAGCGGCTTGAGGATGTACTTCAGCAGCAACTGTCCTGGCACAAAGAACAGGGAAGGAGGTAGCCATTAATAGCCGGGGTTGAAAGACCAAGTAGAAGCAGCATGCTGGGCGGCATTTCCACTTGGGCTGCTGCAACATTCCTTGAATTGGTCTGGCTTAACTTAAGAGTGAAGATAGTACAAGGGGGTGGGCAAGGAAGAAGAGGGTAGTAGATTCTTCTGGAGCAAGCAAGAGGAATTCCAAAATACTGCTCTTAACGAAGAAAAGATAAAACTGCAGCAATTTGTCTCTGTATATTTAATTAAACTCTTTCCCACATCTCCATGTTTCAGCTACTGAGCTACAACCCTTCCACACTTACAAGAGCACCACCCCAGTCCAATGCTATTCCTAACTGACTAGGCAAAATAATAATAATAATGAGGTGGGAAAGAAAATATTAACTGAGCTATACTGAAGATGGAAGAAGGATGCCTCCCCACTGTTTTAGGAGCTGATTAAGAGCAGACTGCTGTGAGGAAAGAGGGAAGCAAGTCTCTGATTTTAATCCAGAAAAACAGCTATGCTTCAGGTATCTAAAGTTTGGAAACCTGATCCAATTCAAATGACATATGGTTTTAACTACAGCCAAATTTTGGTTGTCGCCAGTGAAAATCACTTACCGAAGTGCCTGAACTTCAAACGCAGCTCATCCAGGATAGCAAATGCCTGCAGCACAGACGCTACTGTTGGGCCAGGGACCACATCCTCCTTGGACAGCACCTTGCACAAATGCAGTTCTGTCTCCATGGCTGACTCCAGGCTGCCCACTTCTAAGCAAGAAGTACACAGGACAAGCCCCCGTTACAGCAAAACATTGGCTTCAAAGCCAAAGCAAAAGAGCAAACAGAGAGGATGGGTTTTGCATGGCCTGCCTTTCCAGACTTCAATATCAATTCACAGGCAATTCCACAAATAGGGTTGCTTCAATGTGTTCAATAGCAGCCAATGAGATGCATGTCCCATGTTGGCATGGATATTTACAAATAGCAGGAGACCATCGCTCCATGGTAGAGCACATGCTTTGCATATAGAAGGTCTCAGGTTCAAGGCATGACAGCTCGGGGGGGGGGGGGGGAGGCGGTCAGGTAGCATGCAATGGAAAAGACCTGCCCTTGCAAATCATTAGTACTAAACTAAATGGGCA
Organism: Podarcis gaigeae; assembly: GCF_964106915.1. Classification (NCBI taxonomy): domain Eukaryota; kingdom Metazoa; phylum Chordata; class Lepidosauria; order Squamata; family Lacertidae; genus Podarcis; species Podarcis gaigeae. The sequence continues at coordinate 19,087,684 of NC_139692.1, read as the reverse complement.
AATAATCTGAGTCAGTATAAAGCAGAATTCCATATATCAACCATATAAATGTGATCATGGTTTCGTATTTATTAACAAACTGGAAATCTTAATAAACAGCAGCAATAATAAGGCAGCTTCCCATGTTACTAGCTTTAACTTCTTGGGATAGATTCCTCTATAAAACAGGATGCATATAAAACACAAAACATTAGATAGGACAGAGAAAGCTCATCCTTCCTGAATCCAAATTGCTTTCCTTCCCCTGTTACACACTGCCACAATCCTGCCAGAAACATGTAAAGTGCAGAGTGCCAGGAGACATAAAACCTTCAAGATGTAACCTGCAGAGTATGCTTGACCTGTTTCAAATCTGCAAACCCAAACAGTTCCTTGTCAACATTCAGAAAAGAGGCAGGCAGGATGGCAGACTTTGAGAGAGGATTCAGCACAAGGTGGGGGGCGGGCACAGAACATCCAGAATTTTTGAGTTGCTTCTACACTTTGTGAACACCAAACTGAACACAGCCCACAAAAAATGCACTATGGTCTGTAGGTCCTTGACAAGCCACACTCTTCCCACCCCCAAGTCTGTTTCTGCAGTCACAGACAAGCAGAAAGAAAAGGAAGCTTATCAGCACCAACCACCCAAATTTTTTCCAGGCACTCTGAAATTTGATGCCGGTTGCTACAAGTTTCAGCCAACACTTCCAAGTGCTCTTCAAAATTTCCCTACTCTTCCAAGTTTGTCAACACAGACAATAATATTACAATAGACATTGCTAACCATAAAATTCTAGGCATTACAATTACTTTGGTTGCACTACCCAAGGACAAAAGGAACCTTTACTTTTTTGTATAGAACTTCCAGCACTTGTGAATTTCTTTGTATCTCTTTGCTTGATTGTTGTTTTCAACAGTGCCATAAGGTACATTACTAATATTCCCATTGCCCCCACCAGACAGAGAACAGTGGTTGAGAAAGAGTAGCCTACGTATAGTCAAGAATAAGTCCACAGGAAAGCAGTTCTTGAACCAAGCCCAATAATTGAACCACAATAACTCTGGAGGGGAAATTTGCTTATAAGCCCTCTTATATTCTATTATGTGATCAAATAGGACAATAAAGCCCAACAGAACCACATATACTCTCTGTACTAAGATTTTAGTTGTGCAAAGACTACTAACGTCTTAATCTTATAAAAGCCTACACATATATTAATATGTATTTGTAGGACCATTTTTCCAATTTGCAACAGGGCTGGGTCACAATAACTTAAGACACAACTTTTTACTAAGTGATACTATTTGTCCAACCAACTAAGTACCATTCACTCTGACTGACAATGGCTCCAGCACCTGCTACCTCACTTTCTTAAAAATCTGGAGATGCCAGAGCTTAAATATGGAACTTTCTGAATGCAGAACACATGCTCTACCACTGAGATATCCTCCCCTCCACTAGAGATCAGCCAAAGTCAAATTGTCTGCCGTTTCATCTCTGACCTCCAAAAAGTACACATTCACAACCCCCAAACAACGCCCCCGCCAAACCTTTTGATTGAGGAACCTTCCACACAGCCATTTGCTGCCACTCCTGACCCAAGAGGTAGATAATGTTTTGGGTCTGCATTGTGAGCTCCCTGCGGAGCGCCTTCAGAATCTTCAGCTCAAAGCCTCGACGTGACTCCAGGGTTTTCAGAATCCTCCGGGCCTGACAGAAAGGAGGATAAAGAGACAAAGAGTAAGATACTGCACAAACAGTAGCCAAGCAAGTCCATTCTTAGAGGGACACAAAAGTCCACAGCAGTCACAGAAGTCCCCAAAGCGACTGGAATTACCTTGTTCAGGTGGCAGGCTGCTGACACATACTTCTTTTGTGGCAGCAAGGCATTGAACTGTTTGAGAGCAGTTTCGAACTTTAAAATAAAAAGAAGGAAAAATCACTGTTGACTATATTCAGAATGAGGTCTGAAAAAACAAAGAAATAGATTGGCATTGCAACTGGGGAAGAGAGGCCCCCTCTCACCTCCTGCAGCTGTTTCAGCCCAGTCAGAACTAGCGTGTCTCTCTCCAGTTGCTGTTTCAGCTCAGAAAATTCTGCAATGGCCACGTTCAGGTCATGCTGAACCTGGGAAGGAGCCACAAAACCAAAGCATTTGTACAAGTCTGGGTTGCAAACATTATTTAGCTGGTTTTTTATTACATGTCGTACCTCCTTTTTGTAGGGCTAGGCACAGAAAGCATGCTTCTTAGCATCTAGTTAGGTCTAGATACAGACCTATTTGAGGGGGGAAACCCTGTGCTGTGATGTTCAGGCAGCAAGGTCACACAAAAAAGTTACTTTCCAATTTGCAGTTATTTTATGATCATATAGTTTTATGGGGCTTTTTTGTCAGACATAATATCAAACTTCTTAGTCCTTCTAACTAGCTGAAGACTCAGTTCTGGCAAAGGCCCATTATTTTTCTTTGCATCACCTCCATCTCAATCCTGGACTTCAGCTGGTCAATGCTGCCAGAAAGTTCCTCCACTTGGGACTCCAAATCCTTGGCACTCTGCATACTGGGCAGAAACTCTATGTACCTCTTGTTGACCATGCTGCAGACTTCATCCTGGAAGAGTGGAAGGAAAAGTCACTTCAAACTTACATAAAATCACAGAAGTGCAATAACTCATGGAACCCAATCAGTTGACCAAAAGCATGATTCTCCATTTGCCAGTTCCTCAGAGACTGCAAGCAATCCAATTTAACACAAGTAGATAAAAGGTGTAACAAACAAGGTCCCTGCACAGCAAATTATCTTTAGAGGCCTCAAGTAAGCAACACGTTGTATGCTGCAGCGGAAGGCAAATAACCCCCAAGGGCACAGTAGTCATATTGATCCAGAGAGAACTTCTCTCTGGTCCAACTGTCAGTAGTTGCAGTAAGCAGTGGATTTGTTATTATTTAACCCTGGGATGCCATATGTTGCTAGAATACTCCCATCACCCCTGCCAGCTCAGCCAACAGTTAAGAGATCCTAAGAGTGGCACTCCAACAACATCTGGTTGACGAACATGGGAGGACTAGACGACCAGCTCTATAGGAATGGGCCATAGCTCAGTGGGAGAGCATCAACTTTGGATGCTGAAGGTCTCAGGTTCAATCCAGGTGGACCTGTAGCTGTCCCCTGGAGAAGCTGCTGCCAGTTTGTATGTAGACAATACTGAGCTGGAAGGACCAAAGGTGTGATCAGCATAAGGAAACATCTTACATTGCTATTCTATGGCAGGAGAAATCCTTTAACAAATTAAACAAAAAGCATTACACACACCAGTGTCAAACTCTGAAAAAACTACCTACCGGGTGAAAAAATTAACCTGCCAGCTCATCACAGCATGGAATAGTGGTTAGTGCTGCACTAGGGCTAGCACAGTGTTTCTCAAACTTGGGTCTCCAGCTGTTTTTTTGGACCACAACTCCCATCACTGCTAGCTAGCAAGACCAGCAGTCAGGGATGGTGGCAACTACGGTCCCAAAACACCTGGAGCCTTAAATTTGGGAAACTTTACTGGCCCAGCAGATGAGGATTCAAATCTCTACCCGGCCATGAAGCTCAGCAGGTGGCCCTTGAGCCAGTCACTGTCTCTCCCAGCCTAGCCTACCTCTCAAGGTTGTTGTGGGGTAAAATGGGGAGAATTGCAAAAGCTACCTTGAGCTCCTTGGAAGAAAGGTGAAATATGTTGAATGGTCTCTTTAAATGTGAAGGTTCATTATTGTTCCACAAGATGTGTATGTCTTTAAGGGCCAGAGCAAATAACATGACCTAGTTTTACAGCTGTGAAACAGTATATAAGGTGCTGGTAAGTTGTGTTAATTAAGCTGTGTCAGCAATTGGGTATAGTATATGAAGAGCAGCACCTAGCTCTCTCACCTAGCAGCACCTGGGGGATGGGTTGGTGGTTGGGTCGTGCTTGTAGATATATTTTGTTTAAAATGAGTTTTTGTTTTTGTTATTAAAACCTAGCTAAAGTTATTTTGCATTCCTTGTAATGTGTGGTCTCCCCAGCACGCTTTCTGCAGTGCAACTAATCTGCAAATAGCCAACACATGGCAATGAATAAATAGAAGAATACATAATACAGATGTGAAAGAAATAAGCAACTATCCTATCTTTAAAAGACATTTGAAGGCAGCCCTGTTCAGGGAAGTTTTTAATATTTAATGCTGTACTGTTTTTAACATTTGATTGGGAGCTGCCCAGAGTGGCTGGGGAAACTCAGCCAGATGAGCAGGGTATAAATAATAAATAATAAATAAATAATAATAATAATAATAATAATAATAATAATAATTTAATTTCGCATGGGCTCAGAAACACTCTCGCTTAGATCACTCCATTAAAGGGTTTCAGGGGGTAAAAGGAAGGCTTCGAAAGGGGCAGAGCCCATGTAAAGCCCCGCCCCTCTGCGGCCAAGGCCCCGCCCACTAGGTGACAGGTCCCTCCTCTTGGAGGCCCCGCCCACCTCTCTTCCCCCTCCCCTCCCCCCTCCCCTTCCCCGCACCTTTAGCTCCTCCACCCGGCAAGAGAGGCGGGAGATGCGGCCGCTGAGGCCCTCCTTCTCCAGGCGGCCCGAACAGGCCAGCACGGCTTCCACTAGCGAGGCGCTCCTCGCTTCCGCCTCGGCCTTCTCCGCCATGAGGGAGAAGTGCCTTCGTCGTCAGCAGCCGCTTCTTCTCCTCAGCCGCGCGAAAGGCATCACGGGAAAGGGAACGCGCGTCAGCCTTTCCCGCCGGGAGAAGCCTTACATTCCCAGAGTGCCCTGCGCCCGCCCCGGGAGGACAGCCCGTGGAGTTGGGCGCTGGGGAAGGGTAGAGCGGCGCACGCAGGATACGGACTTCCGGTCTCAAGTGAAAAGTCGTTTCTCAGGCCGGAAATGCGGGCTTTGACATCTAAAAACAGAGACACCGGACGGGGTGAAATGGCACCGAGGGGGGCCCCTCTCTAGAGTGAACGTGTGCATTTATTAAGTAATAAAACGTGGCGTGCTTTCGCATTTACGTGCTTTCGCAAAGCTTACATCAGAAATGGGAGCGGGGAACCATAGAGCTGCCGAAGGGTAGAGCGCGCAGCTCCCGAAAGAGGCCCAATGGCGGCTGCGCATCTGTGGCCATAGATATAGAAATATAGAGCAGCTTCTGCTTTGGATTCCTTTTTGGGCCGCTTGGCGAGTCTCGTCTGCCGGCATGGGGTGAAAAATGCGCCTTGCGGGGGGGGGGGGGACAGGATTTATTTTTGAATACTGTATAGAAATGCAAACCAGGCAGGGAGGCGGTGCTGCATAGGGACCTCCCTCAAAGGAAGATGTGTATGGGGTGTTCATCTGCTGCTGTAATTCAGCATAGTACTGAAAATTTAGTTGTTATAGTTGTGCGTTTTCTTAATTGTTGTTGATGAGTAGAAATAAACACTTAACAAACACATCGGTCGGTTTTCTTTCGTCTCACGTCAAAAAGGATCGGAAAGGGGCAATCAAAATGAGGAAAGGGATGAAGCGACTCCACTAGGAGGAAAGGTTGCAGCGCCTGTGGCCTTTTTAGTTTAGGGAAAGTGAGTGTTCCGGTTTGCAAACGTTCTTTAGAATCCGAACGTCCGACGCGGCTTCCGATTGGCTGCAGGAGCTTCTTGCAGCCAGTCGGAAGCTGTGCCTTGGTTTCTGAACATTTTGGAAGTCGATCGGACTTCTAGAACGGATTCCATTTGACTTCGGAGGTACACCTTAGAGTCAAAAGGCTTGTAGCTTATAGCCCTGAATGTGTGTGTGTGTGATAAGAACCAGCAAAGATTCATGCTTACATCAGGGAACATCCAAACCTTTATATTTTAAATAAATAAATGGCATTTCCTTGTGAAGCACCCCAGAGTTTTCTTGCAATCACAAGGTATAAACTTAGTAAGTGAATGAGACTGCAAATACCTCAAAACATTGATACAACGAATTGGCATCAAACCTCCAGGGTTTCATGCAGGGTTCTTTCCTGAACCAGGGACACTTCTGCCTGCAAAGCTTTACCACTGAGCAACAGCCCTTCACATGAGTGGTGCTGGGGTAAGCCCTATCAAGCTGAAGCATACAGAGCTTCTAATTGCTCCTGGAGCAGCTGCTGGCTTAGGAGAGGATGATTCATTGTCTGAGTCTGCTGTGACCTACTAAAGAAATAACAAGGTAACTATTAATTACCTCCTCACCAGTCTTTCTCTTCCCATAGAGTTGAAGTTCACAGAGGCTAAATGTGTTTGGACAGCTTCTTTATATAGCAGAGTAACTAATAAAATATGCAAGTATATTCAGGAATAGATGTCATTTCCCCCAAAGTGACATGTTTTGCACAGTTCTCTCCATTTCCCTTGCCCCTGTTTTTCAGTTTTTGCCCTCTGTTTCCTAAATGCATAGCCTAGAACATTGCATTTAATGTCATACAGTGGTACCTCTAGTTACGAACTTAATTCGTTCCGGAGGTCCGTTCTTAACCTGAAACTGTTCTTAACTAGAGAAATGCTTTCACTAATGGGGCCTCTTGCTGTCGCTGTATCACCAGCACACAATTTCCGTTCTCATCCTGAGGCAGAGTTCTCAACTTGAGGTAACTCTTCCAGGTTAGCGGAGTTTGTGACCTGCGGCATTTGTAACTCAAGGTACCACTGTATTAAGACTTTGCCCCCTACGTGGTCTCATTGGAAAACAAGCTCATTTAATCCTACATCAGCCTTCCCAGACCTGATGCCCCTGTGAAGTTTTGGGTGACAAGTCTTTTGGGAATTGTAATTCAAAGCATCAGCAGGGCACCAGTTTGGGGCTGTCTACATACTTGCTGAAGCAAGTTGCTTAGTTTGGAGACCAAGCCAACAAATCTTTTCTTTTGCATGAAACTACTGAGCAGTTTTGTTTTATTTTAATAGCTCAGAGTAAATTCAAGACAAGTGTGGATTGTTCAGGGTTGGTAATCTGTTTATGAACGCAGCACTGCTACAACTCTAGCCTTGTCAATCTTGGCTTTGACACACCATGTTGAACTCACACACATGTAGAGCCTACACAGGAACATAGGAAAGTTGTCAGTACTATACAAAGTCAGAGTATCTGGCCACCTAGGTCAGTATTGCTGGCATAGACTTGAGATCTTTTGCATGCAAGGCAAATGGTCTCCCACTGAGCTATGGCCCTTCCATGCACAAGAGTAGGCTAAATAAGACCACCATATGGAGGCTGCATGCAAGGTTCCTTTGATCTGCCTTTGAAGCTTAGAGCTACTTATGCATATTTGAAAAAAGGAACAGCACGGTATAGCATGCACACTTTCCATGGGGCAGCTGGTTTAACTATTATTTTAATTGTATTTTTTATTTGTCTTTATTATTAAACACCATATTAGGTTAAGGTCTGCTTAACTACTATTTCCCCCCTTTTTGTAATGTACACAATATATTTTGTTGTTGTTGTTCTGTTTTCTTTCCTGCACAGGTACTGTCTCTTGTTCTTTTTTGTGTGTCTTATTTTACTCTGTGCACTTGAAATTTTGTACCTTTTTGTTTTTCAATAAAGAATAAAACTGAAATGCAAGCTTTGTAGTAGGCAGGGGAATCTGTGGCCCTTCAGATGTTGCTGGACTTTCTCTTTTTCCCAGAAATAATTTTTATTTGATTTTACAAATATAAAATTATAAAGATAACACAGAACATATCCTCAATTACGAGATTCCAATGAATCTCTGGCCTTCCCACCTTCCTCTCCATGGGTTCTATTATCAAATCTTTTCTACTGCATCCTTTTCAATACTCCCATTTATATATATATATAAAAAACCCTTCATTATCTCCATAATACTCATTACATTACAAGTGTTATTGCAATCCTGCTAATGTTTTCATCTGTTTACAGTGATCTCCAAGATAGATTATAATCCCGCCCCCCCCCCCATTCCTTATTAAAGTTTTGGTGTTGGTTCTTGAGCTTTCCAGTCAATTTTGCCATTTCGGCATAGTCCAACAATTTAATTTGCCATTCTTCTCTGATAAGATGTTGCTGGGCTTTCATTCCTGTCAGCCCCAGTAAGGCCAGTGGTCAATTATTATGGGGCTGCAGTTCAGCAACATCCGAATGCTAGCATAGGAATAGCCACCCCTGCTCTGTAGACAGGAGGGCATTCGCAGTACAAGTTAATGTGAGATTGAGATTGAGTTAAAGAGATACAGACACAGCCCATGTAACCTTTCTCATTATTGCAGGACTGGCTCTTCTTCCCAAATTATCTTCTTTTCCTCACCTCTCCCACCTTGTTTCACTCTAAATATCCAGGGGAAAGACACCTGCAATGCTTTCAACATTTGCAGATCATGTCTCCAGTTGATACTTGCCACACAGCACTCATCTGCAAAGCATGAAGGCACACAATATCATTGTTCAAAGAATAAACTTTATTCGCTTTCCCATTTCCCCTCCCAGTGTCCTTGTTGGAAAAGGGTGTGTGGCTTTGTGTAAAAAATAATTCCATTTAGCAGCAGCCACAGCAAAAGAGGGACCGTAAGACTGGTGAGTCCAGAAGCTAAAGGCTTCCATTAGGCAAAGAAGGAGAGAAATGGGGCCAGCTAAATGCACATGGGCAATGAGGGAGGGAGGGATAGGACAACACATCCACCAAGAAAGAGTTCTGTATGGCACTGTGACAAGATGAGACACTTTCGCATTTGCGCCTGGAGGGAGCTGCAGTTGGGGGTGCTGCCTGCAGCCCAGGCACCTACTGCATGTGGCATAGAAAAGGGGGGAGCCAGAGAACTGGACAGACCCCAGGACACCCAACGCAAAGCTTTTTCCAAAATGGTTAAACTCGAAGCAAAGAAAGATTCTGGTCAACGCTTGCGAGCTATCCAGCTTTGACAGCAATAGCTATGCCAATAAAAGTAGTCAAAAGGGTTTTGGGTTGTTGTTGTTTTTAAAGGGACAGATTCAGCGTTGAACTTCTGCTTGCAGAAACCAGAACCCCCAATCGGACATTGATTCAGGAACACAAAAGTTGCTCTTTGTAAGGGATCCGGCCCCAAGAGCTGTCCTGTAGTGCAATTTTATTTCAGGGCATCATCTTAACTCGGCAAACCCAGAGAGAGCTGATGGGAAGAGTCCTCTGAAGTCAACAATGGCTGGACAGGGGGATGTGGACAAGCCTTCTTCCACCCGGGAGTGCAACAACCACAACATGATGTGAAAAAAATAGCAGCTACCCTCCTGCAAACCTGAAGGGCATCGCTTTATTCTTGCTTCCTGTTGGTTGAAAGAAAAGCCCTGAATGCCTGAGGTTGCTTAAACACTGGCCTCTGGGTTTTTGTATTCGCTGCTTCTCTCCTCTTCTGTGATGTTGGAGAAGCCCAGCTTAGAGAGGCCTTCCTCACTGGGACCATCGTTGTTGAGGTCTGTCGACAGACAGGGGTGCAGCAGATGGTCCCAGTACAAGCTGAGAGTCGACTGGTCCTGGTTTTCCATCTCCCGCTGTTCATACATCTCTCGTGCACTAATTACTGGCGTCTGGACTTCGAAGGTCTTCTCAAAGCGGGTGTAATCTACACGGAAGGCGCCTTTCTCCAACGTCATGCAGGGCTCAAAGCGGTGGCCCCACAGGATCTCGTCCTCTACGTAGGAGGTCCGGGCTTGACACGTCATTCCTGGGGGGAAAGGAATGTCAGTGGGAGGTAGGAAATGTGGAAGACACCATACAGTCCAATAATAATAATAATAATAATAATAATAATAATAATAATAATAATAATAATAATAATTTTATACCCCGCCCTCCCCAGCCAAAGCCGGGCTCAGGGCAGCTAACAACCAATAATAAAAACAAGTTGATTAAAATACAACTTTAAAGATTAAGATACAACATTAAAACATTAGGATGCAGCCTCTTTACAACTCTATTGGGTTTAATAGGACTTACTCCTGGGGAAGCATGTATAGCATTGCAGATTAAGTTATACATCTAAGTTATGTTGTCTGAAGGAAAAAAAGTGGAGGGCAAAGAGTGGAAATGGAAACATTGGCATTGTCTGAATTTGGCAACCCCCATATTTTTGTGTAGGGATTGCCATATGGGTCAAAAGTTGTTTTACTTTAAGGGAGGTGCAAGAGGGAGAGTGTGGGGTTCAAGTAGAAAAAGGAGGGGAACAAAGGCCCCCAGAAACCTGGAACTGGCTTTGTGACTTAGAGTGTTGCATGAAATGAGGACTTTGGGGTTGTTTCTGTAAGACACATGTGCCCAACTACAGTCATACCTTGGTTCTCAAACTTAATCCATTCCAGAAGTCCGTTTGACACCCAAAACCATTTGAAAACCAAGGCGCGGCTTCCAATTCGCTGCAGGAGCTTCCTGCACTCAAGCGGAAGCCGTGTTGGATGTTTGGCTTTCAAAAAACGTTCGAAAACAGGAACACTTACTTCTGGGTTTTCTGTGTTCCGGAGCTGATTTGTTCATCAACTAAGCCGTTCGAAAACCAAGGTATGACTGTGTCTTGAACTTCCCACATTTAGGAACGTGGGATACAGCTCTTTTATTTCATCAGGCCATTGGTCTATCCAGCTCAGTACTGTCCCCTGTGACTGACAAGGGCCTCTGTAATTTCAAACAAGTCTCCCAGCCCTATCAAAGATTTTGGAGATTGAACATGAGACCTCCCTCTCACTCCTGTACAACCATGAACTCTACCCACCAAAGTTAACAAGCTGCCTCGTGTTGACAGGACAACTTATCCCAGGAAATAAGGAGCTGAGTCAAGACACCTGACCTTGCCAGACATTGATGATACTGTTCCATCTATCGCTCTCAGGGTGATCAAGTGCTGTGCTGCAGCGAGCAAAACCCACCAGGAACTGACCTCAGGCATTTCTACATTTCTCTCTTTGAAGTTTGTGTTACAGGCAGTGCTTTTATTCTAGAAAAAAAAAGGTGCCAGTATTGTGTACCCTTGAGTAACGCCCCCTCTTCGGGGGGGGGGGAGTACTGGTTACAACTACAACTTTTAAAATGTTGGTGCCCATTTTGTTTCACTCTGTGCTACTTTTACTTTTTATTGTATTGTTTTTACTCTGTTATGCCCATCTGGATGTGTTCAATGTGCACCTTATCTTGGTGTTTTTTTATGATGCACACTGACTAATAAATATTGGATTGGATTTGACTCTTCCATAGGAAGTGGCCTTATACCAGGTCAAACTCTGCTCATTTTGCCCATTCTGGTTTTTTGTGGTGGTCCAGGGTCTCGAGTGGTGGCAAAGGGGATTCTTTCCCATCACCTGACCCCTTTAACCAGAGATGCTGGGGACTGAATAATTTTTTATTCTGCATGCAAAGAGAGTGAGGCCCAAACAACATCTTCCACTGTGCCTTCGGTCTACCTAGATCAGTATTTTCTGACTGGTACCTGTCCTCCAGGATTCCTAGTAGAGGATCCTTCCTATCTATTATCTGATCCTTTTCACTGGCCTCATCAGGAATAGAAACTGGGGCTTTCTGCAGGCAAAGCGTCTGCTCTGCCACTCAGCTATGATCACTTCACTCAGTTCTACTTGTTTTGACCTCCAATTTGCTTTTTGAAAACAGAGGCTAAATGGTTGTCACATCAGGTATCCAATTGCACAAACAAGCTGCTAGTCACCAGGAATATTGGCTTCATAGAATCAGAACTGGGAGGAATCTCATTCTGTGCTAGGGCAGTGATATCTGTCATATTCCGTGTTTGTTCCAATCAGCTCCACTACCGTATGGGCTTCTGCTAAAACCTACGTTGTTTGTCTCACTATCTGCTGTGACTAAGACCAATTTCGGTGCATTTCAATGGAAGGGGAATGCCAAAAAACAATTCAGAAAACAACAAATTTGTGTAACATTTGTAGATTAAAAAAAAATCACAATAGTGAATACTGCTTATATTTACGTGCTTTCCCTTCCTCATGTCAGTCAAATGTGCAAATAATGGCAATTTCTGCTGCCATTTCTGTTACTGATTGAATTATCTGACCTTATTCTGTGCATGTATTATAGGGGGAGAAGGGTAGGGGACCCACTTAAGGGGAAAACCAGTCCCACCTCGACTCTCCCCAATTTTAGCCTAAATGTTCTACACACAGTAACCGGAATTCTTTGGGGGACGCAGCATGCTTTAAATGCATGGTACGGAAGCCAGTGTGCAAAATTCACAAAACTGTGACAGTTCATGTTCTGACTTCAAGGGACAGTATTTATATGTGAACAGAATTTGAACACCCAAGCAAGGGATTTTGGGGCTCAGGTGCTGGCCTGAGAAAGCAGCCACATTTATCAGGCCATGCTGCCCAAGTTGGGCATTCTCTCCCCAGCAAGGAGACCTACCAGACTCCAAACTCTTAAATTCCACCAGGAAACAGGTGAAGACACTTCAGGCAGGCTTGAAGAGGGGATGATATGAAAAGAGCTTTTGCTGGAACATGGCCAGCTGTTTAATAAGCTCTTTTATGTGGATTCAAGTTGTTATTTTTAACCCCCATTAGATGCTTTCAGTTGTTCATGTTGGTGGTTTTTTGTTTTGTTTTTTAAGCAGGGAATTAAATAATACTTTTTAAAAAAAGGAATTGTCCAAGCTGCTGCTCCCTCTTCCAACAATTTTGCCGGTATGTGAGAAAGGGCACTTCTAGGATTTTGCTATTTTGAGGTGGGATTCAGTCACAGACCAGCAAATTCAGGCTTTGCAATTAAAGTATCGTTTCGCTCTATAGGACACACCGGACCATAGGACGCACCTTGTTTTAGAGGGGGAGAACAAGGAAAAAAACTTCTCCCCCTCTCTGCTTAGCGCCCCTTCAGCAAAGCGACAGGAGAAACAGAGCCCCTTCCATTTCTCCTCCCACTTCGCTGAAGGGGCGCTGCACAGCTCTCCCTCTCTGCTGAAGCCAGGAGAGCAAGACTTCAAGCAAAAGGAACCGAAGCCTTCAGAGCGCAGCACGAGTTCCCACTGCGCTCTGGAAGCTTCAGGGTCCTTTCGCTGAAGCCAGGAGAGTCGGTGTGCACCGACTCCTCTCCCTCTCCAGGCTTCAGCGAAAGCAACGCGAAGCCTCCGGAGCACAGAGGGAGCGCTCCCTCTGCGCTTCAGAAGCTTCGTGTTGCTATCGCTGAAGCCAAGGAGCCTGCATTCGGTCCATAGGACGCACACACATTTCCCCTTAATTTTTGGAGGCGAAAAAGTGCATCCTATAGAGTGAAAAATACAGTAGTTCTGGAGTTCTCGCACAACAAACTCACTTCCCCTGCCCCAGCAGACATTTTGTGATCTTTGGGGATCACGCTTGCTTGATGCAGTACTTTATAACCTTCCCACGAACAAATCAGAATGAATGTTCAGTAAGTGGTCAATGTCATCTAACCTCCCCACAAACTTTGTGCAAACTAATCATGTTGAGTGCTTAATAAGCAGGCCCTCTGGAAATGACAAGACAGAGAGGAATGACCACCAGATGGCATAGGACACAGCATCCTGCATTGCAAATAATTATGTTTTGATTTGATTTGTCTCTGTGATGTTTATTCTGTGTGCATTTAATTAGGGCTGCCATATATCCAGAATTTCCCGGATATGTCCATGATTCGGACACTGAAAATAGCTTCCAGAATTTTCAGAAATCAGACAAAATGTCCAGGAAAATCCAGGCATATTGCAGTTCATATTGGAAGTGCTGATTTTTTTGACCAGTGCCCTTAAAAATACAGTGGTACCTTGGTTCTCGGGTGGTTTGGCTCCCAAACAAATCAGCTCCCAAATGCTGCAAACCCGGAAGGAAGTGTTCCGCTTTGCGAATGTTTTTCGGAAGCCGAAAGTCCGATGCAGCTTCTGCTTGAGTTGAGGAAGCTCCTGAAGCCAATCAGAAGCCACGCCTTGGTTTTCAAATATTTTCAGGAGTCGAACGGTCCCCTGGAATGGATTAAGTTCGAGAACCAAGGTACCACTGTAGGTGCACAACTTTTGTGTCCAGATTTTCACTTTTTGAAATATGGCAACCCTAATTTAATAAACGTCCACATTTCTTTCACTTGAGAGTGCGGATTCCACTTTAAAAACAAATGAACAAAAAATCCTAATCGATATGCTCAGAGATGGCAGTGCTTATACATGCATTTGCACACAGAAATTATTGGCTGAATGAAATATGCTAGTGTGTTGTGTCCCTCCACCCGCAAATAAATGTTACTTTTGTTTAACAGCAATTCCTTTGTTCTTGAATTGCTTATAAACTACTCTGATTATGTCTCTCAGCTTGGTTACTAGAGCACAAAGTGATGGTGCTCACATTTAAATTCCTTCATGTTGTTGAACATGAGGCGGAAGCATACCCACATCAGCCTGTCCATAGACTGATTTTCTTCTGAGTTGCTCCTCTGGAAACTCCAGCCATATGACATAAATTGACTGGAGACTGAGGAGAGGGACTTTTCAGTTGCGGTCCTCCATTTATGGAATTCTCTTCCTGGGAAATGCTTGCTTGGCACCAGTACTGATTGCCTAGAGGTGTCAGGTTAAATATCTTTTTTTAAAAAATAACTACCAGATTTTTTAACCTTTGATGAATTTTGACTGAGATGGTTTTGATTACAGTGGTACCTCAGAACTTAATTCGTTCTGGAGGTCGGTTCTTAACCTGAAACCAAGGTACCGCTTTAGCTAAAGGGGCCTCCCGCTGTCTCTGCGAGATTTCTGTCCTCATCCCGAAGCAAAGTTCTTAACCTGAGGTACTATTTTGGGGTTAGTGGAGTCTGTAACCTGAAGTGTCTGTAACCTGCAGCGTCTGTTACCCGAGGTACCACTGTATTGTTTGTTATATTGTAAATGACCCAGATTTTTTTTCCTAACTGAAAGATGACATATGAACCTACCCAGACCCTGAGATCATCTTATGAGGCCCTCCTTCACATGCCGCCTCCTTGAAAGGTTCGGAGGGCAGCAGCACAAGAACGGGCTTTCTCTGCAGTGGAATGCTCTCCCCAGGGAAGTTCGCCTGGCGCCCTCATTATACACCTTTGGGTGCCAGGGAAAAATGTTCCTTTTTAACCAGGCCTTTGGTTGATCCGATTTATATCCTATGCCCTTTTAAAATGGTGTTGTTGTTTTTTGAGGGGGGTATTGGCTTGCTATTTTTATTTTTACTAGGTATTTTGTGGTTTTAGATCTTGATTTTGTTCTGTGAACCGCCCTGAGACCCTCAGGTATAGGAGGTATATAAATTCAATAAAAAATAAGAAAAAAGAAAGAAATAAGTATTTCTTCCAACTTGCTTGATTATCACCAGCCCATGCTGCCTGGGGATGATGGGACTTGGGAATCCGAAACATCTGAAGGGCATGAGGTTGCAGAAAGGTTGGGACAGACATTTGAAGCATGCTGTGTACAGATCACGAGAACGAGACGAGTGTAAGTAGCAAGAAAGGTGTGCAGAGACACATATATTCTGGTTCTCCTATAGATCCCAGGACCCTCTACTCTCCTGAGAAAAAAGAGGTGAGATGGTTTCTGGCCACGGCAATGAGTTAATGGTGGATGTTCTTTGTAGCCCTCCAGCAGCTGCGGAGAAGTTCAGGCAAGGGAAAGAGAGGAGATGAGGCATAAACCGTGGGTAGGCAAACTAAGGACTGAGGGCCAGATCTGGCCCAATTGCCTTCTAAATCTGGCCCACGGACGGTCCAGGAATCAGCGTGTTTTTACATGAGAAAACTGTCAGAGAAACTAAACACACCAAATCAGTCCCTACCACAAAAGGTTTTTCTATCCTACCCCACCTCCCTACAAATATGCCAGACTCCACCGCCCTAAAGAATCAATGGCTGAAAATTTCCAAGGGTGCCCAAAATCCAAGAATCAGCCAGTGCCCTAAATATCCTTTTATGGAATGTGGCCGGTTGGTCTAGATGTTTATCTCAATCTACAGATATTCCATTCTATAGCCAAAACTTTAACATCATCGCCCTTCAAGAGACATGGGCGGCGGAAACTCCAGTACATGAGTAGAATGTGTCCGTTGATTTAAAATGGATCTCTGGGTTATTTGTGGGGCATAAGAATTCATTCATATTTCCCCCCCAAAAAAATATAGTCTGCCCCCTCACAAGGTCTGAGGGACAGTGGACTGGCCCCCTGCTGAAAAAGTTTGCTGACCCCTGGCATAAACCCTCTCAATGCCCCTCAGTGGAGAGTTCATTGCATGCCGCAGTGTAATGCAATCCTGTGTCTGCCAACTTGAAAGGCAGAACAGGAGCAACCTGGGAGTGTCCCCCTTGCCATGGACGAGCAATCATTACTGGCATGATTTGTGGACAGTTCCTCCTCAATCTGGATAATTGACAATAATCAAGAGGTGCTCTCGAAGCATCATATGCTAATAAGCTGCAATCAATCAGCCACCGAAAGAACCGGGACTGGTTTTCTGAAGGTATTTGAATGTTTTCTTAAGCTTGAGAATCCTTACAACAGTCTGAAAGGGAAGGGGGGGGGAAAGGAGCTTTGTGCTTTCTTGTGGTTTTTTAATGGTCTTTTTCCCCCTTGTCCTCTGCTATAATGAAGAGACGTGTGTAGTTGCTAATTTGTTTGACACTTCAAAAAAGAGGGAGGGAGGCTTTTGATTTATGTTCTACAAGAAATTTAATAAGGTTTTGCTCTGCCCCCCCCCCCTTGACTGAAGTTGAAAGGACTTTAATTATGATACCGCTGAACAGGGGTGTTGTTGGAGAAATGCAGTGGGGGAAAGAGAAAAACGACCCACAGCTGGATAAATGCTGAAATGAGGTTGAATTTTAGGAAAGACATCGCTGTGTATTGTGTGCTGAGAAAGAACTCCAGAGGGGAATTTAATGGTGGATGTCTGGAAAATTCACTCTGTGAGATATCTATGGCTGCCGTTCGCATGTCAGCTTGATAACAGTGGAATGATATGGAATGTGACCTTGTGCCACTCAGATAAACACCGCAAAGGATTGAATGGCGAGAGAAAGAACTGAACTCTTTCAACATTCCAAGTCTGGAATAAAATTGTACATGAAGGGCTACACACTTGAAATTTATTACAGTGGTACCTCAGGTTAAGTACTTAATTCGTTCCGGAGGTCCGTTCTTAACCTGAAACTGTTCTTAACCTGAAGCACTACTTTAGCAAATGGGGCCTCCTGCTGCTGCTGCGCCGCCGGAGCACGATTTCTGTTCTCATCCCGAAGCAAAGTTCTTAACCTGAGGTACTATTTCTGGGTTAGCAGAGTGTGTAACCTGAAGCGTCTGTAACCTGAAGCGTATGTAACCCAAGGTACCACTGTATATATTTACAAGATGAAACTGAGGTGCTGTTTTGTAAGGTGAAAAAGCAGACAGCTGGAAGAATGGTTTGATGGCCAGTGAAGGATGTCAACTGAAGACTAAATAAGAAATGAAGCTGCTATGGGGGGGGGGATCTTGGTCATATGATTGCAACGAGAGCAGGGAACTTGATTTTAAGAAATTGTATTATAGCAATTTGGTTTGATCTGTAATAATTTGGAAAATCAATAAAAATATTTTTTGATAAAGAAAAGAAGAAGAAAAGAAAGAAGAGGTGAGGTAGGGCTAGCAATCAGAACTGCATGGATCATTTCTCCAAAGCTCACTCATGCTGAGTTTGTAGGGTCACCCAAACAGGTCTCCAGAATATCTCCCCTTCTTTGATGTTCTACTCTACAGTGCACCCACCTGTCGCTTCCACAATGCCTTCAAGGATGATGATGATTTCAAACTGTTCCTTCTTCAGTGTTTCCGCGGACATCTCCCAGAAGGGGCTGACCTCATTGATGACATGACAAATTATCTGTGGCTCCACCAGGAACAGTCGGTCCTCCCCCGTATCATAGCCCAGGTTCAGTTCTGACTGCTCCAGTGGGATGAACTCCCCCTCCTTTGTTTGCCTGGACTTGATTAGCTTGGCTCTTATTTTTGCATCTACCATGTGACTGTCCCGGAGATCTCCAATGCGGAACATGAGGCAGAGCTTCTCATCCCGGTGGGAGATGACACACTTTTTGCTGAATATTAAGGTCTGGGCACGCTTCTTGGGTCTAGAGATCTTGACAAACATGCAGCCCACCATGAGGGCATCAATCATAGAACCAATGATGGACTGGGCCATTAGCAAGATGACCCCTTCTGAGCAATTGGCCGTCACAATCCGAGATCCGTAGCCAATTGTCCGCTGACTTTCTACAGAGAACAGTAAGGCAGAGATGAAGTTATCAATGTTCTCAATGCAAGCCTTCCACTCGGGGTCACCTATGTGGTTGACATCATCTCGGACCCAGGCATCAAAGTAATATATGATGCCAAAGACCACCCAGGTGATGATGTAGCACATGCTGAAGACAAAGAGGAACCAGCGGTACTTGAGATCCACAATGGTGGTAAAGATATCTGAGAGGAACCTCTTCTTTTCCTGAATGTTGCCCAGGTTCACCTGGCACTTGCCCACCTTGGTGACGTAGCGCTGCCGCTGCTGCTTGTTACCCCAGCCAAACTGCCGGTCATCGTCTATGAGTTTACAGCGCCGGCTCTGCCCTTTGTCCGAGGAGGGCACGGAAATGATGCTACGGGTTGGGGTTTTGTTCCGCGACGAGTTGATGATGTTGGGCGCACTGAAAGCATGCTGGGGATAAAGCCGGGCATTGAGGTCCCGCAACAGAGAAGGTGGTGGCGGGTCAGTCCTGGAGGACCGGTGGTATCTGGGCAACTCATCTGTGTCGATTGAGACTCTGGGACGGTGCTTGATAGGCACAACCTGCTCTGCGGTGCTGAGCCTCCGCTGGAGAAGGACTGTCCTGTCATTGGGGATGTTTGAGCTGCAGGGTACCGACACGTAGTTGCATGTCAGGGCACTTTTCTTGGTGGCTGCAGTTTCCGTTTGCTGGGGGCTCCTGTCTAAAGGACCCATCGAAACAGCTATCATTTCAGGCTGGAAAAGAAAACAAACTTAGTAAGCTCTCCATTTCTGTCTTCCAAAATAGTGAGTCGTTGGTTAAGGCTTGATCATGGAAGCTCTTCACTGAAGCACAACCCCATATTGGAAGCTGAAGGACACACACACAACCCCCCCCCCCCAGAAGATAAGGATAGTAACCTGGAAGCTGTCTTATATCACTTTTGTCCCTTGGTCCATCTAGCGCATTGCCTGTGGTTTCAGGCAGAGGACATTCCCAGTCCTACCTGAAGATCAAACTTGGGATGCTCTGCTGGCAAAGCACATGTTCTACCACTGAGCTGCAGCCCTTCCCCTAACAGTATTTTGTTTGGCAAGGATGTATTTCTCCTATTGCCACTTTTCTAGAGAAAGAGGTGCTGTAACTCACCATGAACGCCTCCCTTGTTCTCTTATAATGGCAGTGGCACCTACCAGAGAGATGATGGAACTGAATTCCAGTGAATTCCCACTGGAAAAAAAGCCCTGCAAACATTCTGAAATCCCTTCTAGAAATTGCCAACAGGTCACCAGGGCAACTGGATCTGTCCCACCATTTATTTATTTGTTCATTTATTAAATTTGTATCCCAGGATGGCAGAGAACACAAGATAAAGCATCTTACAAACAATTCCTGTACAGATTCAGGCTGGAAAAAAATATCTGAAAACGCTTGTTGGAAGAGGGAGATCTTCAGTAGGTGCCAAAAAGACATCAGAGACAGCACAACTCTGATGTTCAGATGGAATTGCTCTACAGTGGTACCTCGCAAGACAAAATTAATTCGTTCTGCGAGTTTTTTCGTCTTGCGAATTTTTCGTCTTGCGAAGCACGGATTCCAATAGGAATGCATTGAAACCAAATTCCCATAGGAATGCATTGAAACTTGAAAGACGTTTTCGTCTTGCGAAGCAAGCCCATAGGGAAATTCTTCTTGTGAAGCAACTTAAAAAATGAAAAACTCTTTCGTCTTGCGAGTTTTTCATCTTACGAGGCATTTGTCTTGCGAGGTAGCACTGTATCCAAGTTTTGTTCAAAGTAAGACAATTAACTCAAACTTAAGAGAAGGAAGCAGTAGTCAAGTCAAGCATTTGTTGTTGAAATTAGGGGTGGCCCACCTTTTAAAGTAAGGGGCCTGTATTCTCCTGTCCCCAGCCAACCCTCCAGGGCCCACATGCCCACATCCTTATTTTTTTATTTTTGACAAAGTAATAATCATAAATAAATAAGAATAAAAATGTGCACCTCACCACCAAGACCATTCCATTGTAACTATCCAACCTCCCAAAATTTCAACACCTCTTCCGATGGTTTGACCCCTTTCCGTTTTAACAGTACGAATTCTACAAACACCCTCCATATCTCCTCGAAATCATTTCTCCTGCATATTCCCCGTCTACCCTTAATGACACATATTCATTTATCATTAATAGCTATGTCCCACACCTCTTTGTATCATTCTTCCATTTTATATTCTGCTTGCCCCTTCCACTTCCTAGCTATCATAATTCGTGCAGCTGTCAATAAATTTGTGAGCAAGTCCTTCATAGCGTGTGAACCTTCCACCCCATCGTAAATTGATGCCCACGTCCTTGTATATACACAAGCAGGCTTCCCCCTGAGGAATTCTGGAAACTGTAGTTTGTTAAGGGAGAGTTGTGAGGAGACCCTCTGCTCCCCTCGGAGAGATGCGATTCCCCAGAGTGTTTCAACCAGCAAGGGAGCTCTGGGTCCCCCACCCACATACCTTCTGAGGAAAGGTTCCATATTGGCTTGTTTCTGTTGGGGGCCGAGGCAGGTAAGCCAACATGTGCTTGGCAATTGGAGCCTTCGCTGGGGGGATGGAGTTTCTTCGGCTTCGTGACTCTTCAGACTTCAGCCTCCAGTCGCCAGTGTTGTTGCGGACACAGAGGCCGTTGTCTGGCTGCAACTCCATGCTGCTGCTAGCCAGGGGCAAAACCATCATTTGTTTCAGGCCAAGGTGGGGGCCTAACCCAGGGCCTTACGCTTCCTCCGGTGAAGGATCCTTCCATTACAAAAAAGAGAGAGAGCAAAGTCAGAAGGAAGAAAATAAAAGGAGAAATCTAGAGGAGAAAACAAGAAAAAGGGGAAAGAAAGAAAACCAAAGCAAGTCAGAGTAAAATGAAAGAACTTCCTGCTCTCTGCAGCTACATATGGTATTCTTTAAGGTCCAACCATTCTATCTTCTATAAACCAGTAGAAAGCAGCTCCCTATGTTCATTCCTCTGGGTCGCGCCGTGGTCTAAACCTCTGAGTCTCTTGAGCCCACCGATCAGAATGTTGGCAGTTCAAATCCGTGTGACAGCGGTGAGCTCTGTCCCAGCTCCTGCCAACTCAGCAGTTCGAAAGCACACCAGTGCAAGTAGATAAATAGGTACCACTGCAGCAGGAAGGTAAACGGTGTTTCTGTGCACTCTGGCTTCCATCATGGTGTCCCATTGCACCAGAAGTAGTTTAGTTATGCTAGCCAGATGACTCAGAAAGCTGTCTGTGGACAAACGCCGGCTCCCTTGGCCTGAAAGTGAGATGAGTGCCACAACCCTACAGTTGCCTTTGATTGGACTTAACCATCCAGGGGTCCTTTACCGTTTACCATACCTGTGAGGGACAATCTATCCACCTGGGTCTTGTACCGCTTGAGGTTCTAAATGGCCTCAGCTCAACATACCTGAAGGAGTGTCTCCACCCCCACTGTTCTGCCTGGACACTGAGGTCCAGCTCCAAGGGTCTTCTGGCGGTTCCCTCACCGTGAGAAGTGAGGTTACAGGGAACCGGGCAGAGGGCCTTCTCGGTGGTGGCACCTGCCCTGTGGAACGCCCTTCCATCAGATGTCGAGGAACAACTATCTGACTTTTAGATGATATCCAAAGGCAGCCCTGTTTAGGGAAGTTTTTAATATTTGATGTTTTATTCTGTTTTTAATCTGTTGGAAGCCGCCCAGAGTGTCTGGGGAAACCTAGCTGGATGGGCGGGGTATAAATAATAAATTATTATTATTATTATTAGCTCTCACAGACAACCTTCCATACCCAGACCAGTTCAAAACCTCATTCTTCAGAGTATTATGTAAGCTGCACAGAGGAGATTCCCAGTTACAACATGATTACGAAAGTTGAACTGGCTTCCTGGGTCAGGAAGGGGCTCCTCCCTAGCGAATCCGCAGGAGAAATATGCAAGCTTTCCATTTTTACCCGCCTTTGCTCAGAATACACCTGATTTAGGCTGAGGTCCTCTTAAGCACCAGATCCTATTAGAGTCTGGCAAAGGTCATTTCAAAAGGTTAGCTGGGCTGCCCTGTTTGTGAG
Source organism: Podarcis gaigeae (assembly GCF_964106915.1). NCBI lineage: Eukaryota > Metazoa > Chordata > Lepidosauria > Squamata > Lacertidae > Podarcis > Podarcis gaigeae. The sequence goes on along the minus strand of NC_139692.1, from coordinate 19,065,365 downwards.
CGGGCACCAGAGGCCTCTGTCCTCAAAGCGAGAGATATATCAGTCCCCAAAACATCTTGCCTATCCAAACAGACAATTTCTTAAAGATAGGGGAGGGGGGAATTAGATTCAGTTTGCATTAAAAAGTGAATTTCCTTAATTCATGCTTTCCAAAACAATTTGCGAACAACAACACAGCCATCTTTTGAAATCTACGCTTCTATGAATTTTTCAATGCAGGCAAAATTGTGTGCACTAAAATGTGCCCAAAAGGGTATTTATGAGGGAAAATATTAGGGGAAATTACTTTACAAAAACGTATATATTAGGAGAAATTTGCAGTAAAAGGCTGATGAATTTTCAAGACGATTATAAAAACACCCACCCACAAACTGATGTTAGAATGTGAGGAATTGAATTTGAGAACTGGAGAGTCACAGATTCACCTACCCCTACCTAAATGGACCAAGGTTTCCTAATCCCAAATTGTTACATTTGGATTATTAAAGACTCCCATGTTTCACAGATGGAGGTAGCAGGATTGCAGCAGGACCTTGGGGAAAGAGAGAGCTACTCCACACTGTAATCCTGATGAAAATCCTGCTGCCACTGCTTCTTGTGCTGAGTTAGGCCAATGGTATATCTTGCTATATATATGGTATATCTTGCTATATATATGGAACAACTGATTGGTTCAAAATTGGGAAAGGAGTACGACAAAGCTGTATATTCTCTCCCTGCTTATTTAACTTATATGCAGAATTCATCATACGAAAGGCTGGGCTGGATGAATCCGAAGCCGGAATTAAGATTGCCGGAAGAAATATCAACAACCTCAGATATGCAGATGACACAACCTTGATGGCAGAAAGTGAGGAGGAATTAAAGAACCTTTTATTGAGGGTGAAAGAGGAGAGCGCAAAATATGGTCTGAAGCTCAACATCAAAAAAACGAAGATCATGGCCACTGGTTCCATCACCTCCTGGCAAATAGAAGGGGAAGAAATGGAGGCTGTGAGAGATTTTACTTTCTTGGGCTCCATGATCACTGCAGATGGTGACAGCGCCACGAAATTAAGAGACGCCTGCTTCTTGGGAGGAAAGCAATGACAAACCTAGACAGCATCTTAAAAAGTAGAGACATCACCTTGCCAACAAAGGTCCGTATAGTAAAAGCTATGGTTTTCCCAGTAGTGATGTATGGAAGTGAGAGCTGGACCATAAAGAAGGCTGATCGCCGAAGAATTGATGCTTTTGAATTATGGTGCTGGAGGAGACTCTTGAGAGTCCCATGGACTGCAAGAAGAACAAACCGATCCATTCTGAAGGAAATCAGCCCTGAGTGCTCACTGGAAGGACAGATTGTGAAGCTGAGGCTCCAATACTTTGGCCACCTCATGAGAAGAGAAGACTCCCTGGAAAAAACCCTGATGTTGGGAAAGGTTGAGGGCACAAGGAGAAGGGGACGACAGAGGATGAGATGGTTGGATAGTGTCTTCGAAGCTACAAACATGAGTCTAACCAAACTGCGGGAGGCAGTGGAAGACAGAAGTGCCTGGCATGCTCTGGTCCATGGGGTCACGAAGAGTCGGACACGACTAAACAACTAAACAACAACAAATATCTTGCTTAGCATTGCCTTTGCCCTGAGTGGCAGCAGATCTCCAAGGTTTCAGATAGGAAAGGTTCCCAGTCCAACTTTACGCCTTGCCATTGGCTTTGCAGCCTCTGAGCACATACCACAGTACAACCAACACCCTCTTGCAATCAAGGGCAGAACAACTGGGGTTCTCCCGATGCTGGATTTATGCACAAGCTAAATAAACTACAATTTGGAACCTCAGGTTATGCTGAGCCTCTAAATGCAAACATGTTACTAAATTTAAAGGTGTTCCATATGCAAATACAGATGTACCTTGGAAGCCGAACGGAATCTGTTCCGGAAGTTGGTTCAACTTCCAAAACATTCAGGAACCAAGGCGCGGCTTCCGATTGGCTGCAGGAAGTTCCTGCAGCCAATCGGAAGCCGTGGAAGTCACGTCGGACATTCGAAAACCGGAACAATAATTTCCGGTATTCGATTTTTCGGGTGCCAAAACGTTCGACTCACAAGACGTTTGAAAACCAGGGTACAACTGTAGGCTTATTGCAAGATACATGTGTTAGTTTGATGGTTAGCTTTTAGTTGCATCCTTGTCTATGTACTGGTAAATAGAAAAGTTTATTGTTTCTGTTAGAATAAGACACCTTTCATTTTTATTTTGCCAGTGCTCTAGGGCAGGCATAGGCAAACTCAGCCCTCCAGATGTTTTGAGACTACAATTCCCATAATCCCTGACCACTGGTCCTGTTAGCTAGAGATGATGGGAGTTGTAGTCTCAAAACATCTGGAGGACCGAGTTTGCCTATGCCTGCTCTAGGGCCTTGATGTAATTTAGGGGATCAGCACATCTTAAAGCAGCCTGGGGCAGGCCACACATCCTTCTGGCAATCGTCTCTGCAATTATGGATCTTCTCATTAAAGAAAAACCTCTGGCAAGCTACCAGGAAACCTTCAAGTTTCCATGGAAACAGTTTGAAAATTTATTTTTCTAGCTTTTCATTAAGATATAATCAAGGCACGCACATCAAAAAGAACAAAATGATAAATCTACAAGTGTTTGAAACTGTAAAATGGGACTGCTCCAACTCAGCTAAAATTGGATATACAGTGATACCTCGCATTAAGAACTTAATTCTGGAGTTCCATTCTTAACCTGAAAGTGTTCTTAACCTGAAGCACAACTTTAGCAAATGGGGCCTCCTGCTGCTGCTGCTGCTGCGCCACTGCTGCACAATTTCTGTTCTCATCCTGAAGCAAAGTTCTTAACCCGAGGTACTATTTCTGGGTTAGCAGAGTCTGTAACCTGAAGCGTCTGTAACCTGAAGCATCTGTAACCTGAGGTACCACTGTATAAGAATTTGACACTGGCTGTATGGCTCAATTATTAAACATATATGCATTTCATGGAATTGTAGAGATAGAAGGGACCCCAAGGTTCAAGGCCCTGCCATTGGTTCAGGTCCTACCCTCCAGAGCAGGAGAAAACAAGCATGCTCCCTCCTCCATGTGACAGCCCTTAAGATATGGCTATCATATCTCCTCTCAACAGCCTCTTTTCCACGCTAAACATACCCAGCTCCCTCAACCATTCCTCATAAGGCTTGCCTTGATCATCCTCTATACTGGATTTACCATGCAGGAAACTTGCAACTGAGGCCAGCCAACCAAAACTTTAAAAACTCCAGCCAAGGACAGACTACTCTCTCGCAAGGCAGGCTGCTCCCCTATCAAACAGCTCTTCCTTTTAGGAAGTCCTTCCTAAAGTTTAGCTGAAGCTAAAGTGTCACTTGATTAACCAGTATTTTTGATAATCACTTTATATTGCTTTTGTATGCTTGCCTATAATAATGTACATCACCCTGGTGTTTTGTGAGAGGACAGTATATAAATACTTTTATAAACAAATTAAAACTCACCCACTCATTCTATTCCTGCAGCAATGGAGAAAAAGGATCTTCCATTACACAGAGCCCTTTAGATATTTGAAAAATGACCTCATGTGGCCCTCCCTCCCCTTAATAATAACAATAATACCTTTATTGTCATTGTACAACATGTGTACAATGAAATTAAACGAGCTTTCTTCCCTTAACCTTCTTATCTTCAGGCTAAACACACACAGCTCCCTCAACCACCCCTTATAGGACTTGGTTTCCAGATCTTTCAGCATTCTCCATACATGATCCAGTTTGTCAGGGTCCTTTCTGAAAACTGGTGCCCACACTGGCCTGAGCAGTGCAGAATAGAGTGGAACTTCCTTCTACTTCCTGTCAACTGGACACGAGGGCTGATTGATATATCGTCCAAAACCAGTTTGAAATCCAGATCGTGATATCGGTTTCATAGGTTTTGACTTGGTAATATATCATGAATCGTGTGTGTGTGTGTGTGTGTGTGTGTGCACTTTGCAAAAATCACAACATAGGAAAAACCGTGAAGTCATCCAATGCCTCTACATATTTCAGACATTGTGATATATTAGTATATTGCGATGTTTAGCTGGTGATGTATCGTTATATTGAAAAGCAGATATCACCCAGCACTGCCGGACATAACAATAACAACAACAACAATTTATTTGTACCCTACCCATCTGGCTGGCTTTCCCCAGCCACTCTGGGCAGCTTCCAACAAAGACCAAAAATACACAAAGATGTAACACATTGAAAACTTCCCTGAACAGGGCTGCCTTCAGATGTCTTCTGAATGTCAGGTAGTTGTTTATCTCTTTGACATCTGATGGGAGGGTGTTCCACAGGGCGGGTGCCACTACTGAGAAGGCCCTCTGCCTGGTTCCCTGTAGCTTTGCTTCTCGCAATGAGGGAACCACCAGAAGGCCCTTGGAGATGGACCTCAGTGTCTAGGCTGAATGATGGGAATGGAGATTCTCCTTCAGGTATACTGGGCCGAGGCCATTTAGGGCTTTAAAGGTCAACACCAACACTTTGAATTGTGCTCAGAAACATACTGGGATCCAATGTAGGTCTTTCAAGACTGGTGTTATAACTGTGTTAGGACAGCCTAAGATTGCAGTAGCCTTTAAAACACCTGCATCACGTGCCTCACCAGTGTTCAGCTTATCCTATTCTAAAAGCAATATACAGTGGTACCTCAGGTTACAGACACTTCAGGTTACAGACTCCACTAATTCAGAAATAGTACCTCGGGTTAAGAACTTTGCTTCAGGATGAGAACAGAAATCGTGGGGTGGTGCGGTGGCAGCGGGAGGCCCCATCAGCTAAAGTGGTGCTTCAGGTTAAGAACAGTTTCAGGACCTCCAGAACGAATTAAGTTCTTAACCCGAGGTATCACTGTACAGCATACATGCTAAAGGGAGGATTCAGCTAAGTTGTTTCATGTGTGGAACAAGGTCCACTCATGCTACAATTTCCCCTTCTCATCCTGCACCTTCTAAATTTGAGCTGGGGGATTGAGGGGAAACCTAGAACAGGTTTAGGGGACACACACAGGGAGGAGAGGGAGGAATAATAGCACTGTAGTGTTGGAAGGGACACCAAGGCCCGATGCAGGGATCACAGCTATAGAATTCCTGACAGATACTAATTGGAAAAGCTTGCAAATACCAGATAGGCTTAGGATTTAAATATGTAATGTGATAAATCAATATGTTGAAATTTAGATTAGGAAAGTAAGAAAGATCTTAAGTGATTAAGTTAATTTTATGAGAATATAGGTTTTGGAAAACCATTAAAATGATATACACTGAAATTCAACCAGGGCGATACGAGGAAGTCACTTAACAATGTTAATAAGATTAGTCTTAATAAGGTTATGATTTATGTTTTTTTGTTTATTTGTTGGTATGTTCAAAAATTTGTGGAAAACCAATTTTAAAAATTTGATTAAAAAAAAGAAAGAATCCCTGACAGATGACCATTCAAACGCTGTTTAAAAACCTCCAGTGAAGGAGAGTGCACCTGATTCTGAGGAAATCCATTCCATTGTCAAACAGCTTTTACCGTCAGAAAGTTATTCCTAATGTTTACTCAGAATTGCCTTTATTTCAATTCAATCCTCTGGAGCAGCAGAAAACAAGCTTACTCCATCCTCTATGTGACAGCCCTTCGCATATTTGAAGATGGCCATCCTATCACCTCACAGTTTTCTCTCATTGCATGGGTGTACCTTATTTCTTGTGCACACGCCCCACTTAGCATGACATTGAATTCCATCCTAAGGGCGATGGTAATGATGATGATTATATATATGGCAGGGGTAACCAACGTGGTGCCCTCCAATTGTTGATGCACTCCAGCTCCCAGTAATAGGCCCTGATGGGGGGGACCATTTGACCATTAGGTCCAGTCATGGCCGACTCTAGGGTTGCAGCGCTTATGTTGCTTTATTGGCTGAGGGAGCCAGCGTACTGGTCATGTGGCCAGGATGACTAAGCCGTTTCTGGCAAGCCAGAACAGCACACAGAAACGCCATTTACTTTCCTGCCAGAGCGGTACCTATTTATCTACTTGCACTTTGACGTGCTTTCAAACTGCTAGGTTGGCAGGAGCAGGGACCGAGCAACGGGAGCTCACCCCGTCACGGGGATTCGAACCGCCGACCTTCTGATCGGCAAGTCCTAGGCTCTGTGGTTTAACCCACAGCGCCACCCGTGTCCCCATAGGCCCTGATAAATGAGGACAAATGTATTCCATAGTGTCTCCTGATGGTGAGTGGATAGGGAAAACCAGGAATTCTAGGAACACAAGGCTGGAATTTGGGGGATATGCATGTTAATGGCACAATCCAAAATGACTTGTGTACATTGGGTGTGTCCAGCCATGTCTGAAACAGCTATGGTCGCTTTTCTCCATGGGTTCATGTGACAGCAGCTGGGACCAGTCACAGTTCCTCATTCCAAGGTTTAGAAATTACATGGACCCTTCAAATATTAAGAAGTACTAAGCAAGCGCTTTAGAGTGCATTTTGAGTCCAAATGAGCTAGAAGCAGCAAAGGCTGCCATTTGCATCTCAGTCTTCAGAAGACATCCATGAAGATTCGAAAAAGTGCAGGCTAAGAAAGACAGAGATGCAAGAATTTAGTTCAAAGTGACCTTCAAAACCAGGGATCTGCCACTCGGGCCGGCATGAGGGATGGATGATATGTCGATTTCATTTTTTCAATCTTAAATTAGGTTCTCCACATTTCTGCAGCAATTTGAGATCCCTTGAAAATCCCCATGAAAATTCATCAGCATTGTAGTGTGAATTTCTCCTAATGAACACACCCTAGCATGCAATGGTGACTAATATACACCTATTTGCAAGCAATTTCCCCCTAAGGCAATGCATTTTTTGCATGTCGCTTGCTCGAATATATGCATTTTTTTGTACACATTGGCTTGCATCCAATACTCATTCTATTCAGAGTAAACCCATTAAAGTTAATGGATGCATCTAATTTAGATACATTCATCTCAATGGATCTGCTCTTAGTAGAACTTAGCTGATACAGCCTAAAGTTTGGGTGGAGAATTGCATTGCAAAATTCAACGGTTTCAATTCAAGAAGTGCAAACTTAATAGTTTCTTGTTAAACGTGCACAAAAACAAATTTCTCCCCCATTCCTATTGACTGCTCTGCAAGAAATGCTTGAACCCACAGCACTGCCAAAACTGCAAAAGGAAAAAAAAAAGGGGGGGACCCATCAGGGGATCTATACTGCAGATGGACATTAGGTTTTTTTTTAATCTTCTCTCCCAAGAACATTTGGTGAGGGTGCTAAGAATGATCCATTAGAAGAGCTCTTGCTACCCACAATATATATAATCCACAGAAGTAATCTGCATGCCTCTCTGTGGATTGAGGATGTCTGTATTTGCACAGACCCCTACAGGGCAACCCTAATGCTCCCAGCTGGAACTAGCTGGGGCAAAAGAGGACGAAAGCTAAGCAGTCTAAAGTCTAGCGAGAAAAACAGCCTTTCCTTTAGCTGGTGATTTGCTGTGATTTGCCTTCCCCCTTCCCATCACGCCCCTGTCCATGCCAGATGGCAAGTGGTGGCAGGTTAGAGGTTGGGTTTGACCGCTCTGGTGAGGGATCTCCCGTCTCAGTCACGGGTGTGTCAAAATAATGGGTTTACAGCCAAGTCCAGTTGCACATCCATGTTTGGTTAGGGTGTGGGGGCTGACAGTGTAATAGCAGATGGCTAAGCCAATTATGTGACATAATAGCATTGCCCAGGCTGAAGAGGCAGCAAGCATCTCTTAGCCCTTCCCTCCAGGCTCAAAGCAGTCTGAGCAGGTGCCAGGTGGGAGGAGGAGGAGGAGGAGGTTGGATGGGCGAAGCCTGAGAACCTTCTGCCCCATGACCCTGGCAGCATTTCACAACACTTAGTCAGGGAACTGGTTTCATCCAGCATTCATGCAAATAGATGCACACTTTCATGTACATATTTGCACAATTTCTTCAGCATGCTGGTCCTGTGCTTCGCTCCCCCTCCTTTTCGGGTGAGAATTTTCCTGCTGGAAAATTTTAGAACCCTACGATTCTGCAAGTGTTCGCATCGTGCAAGAATGGAAAACTGCAACAGAAAGCCAGCTAGTTCGAATTAAGGGACAATATGCACATTGATCCTTCATGAGAATTGGATGCTGGACTAGATGAGCCTTTGGTTATGATCCAAAACATCATAAGCACTGCTGCCAGGCAGGAGATCCATTCCCCAACGTCACCAAAGTCCTCATCTCACTCTCACCTGTATCTCTTGTCCCACAAAAGGTACATTTTATTTGCCCTTCATACTTTACATCAGTCCCTCCCCTTAGCAGGTCACCTTCTCAAAGCTCTGATGGCTAATTCTTGCAAGGGTGACCTCTTCCAACTACCAGCTTCTGCTGAGAAAACATCAGCCACCCACTGTGGGCCATTAGCAAGCAATTTCCCAATCAAAGGAATGACTGGCTAGCAACCATGACGGATTCCTTAGAGCAAATCTGGGGAACCTGCAGCTCTCCATATATTGCTGTGCTACAACTCCCATCATCCCCGATGAACTGGCTATTCTGGGGGGAGTGGGCCACACATTTCCTACCCTTTACAAGTGCCTTGTGACTGCAGTACTAAAGCTCCTGCGATGCTCTGCTTCTAATACATCTCATCCTAGATGTTCAAAATACATGCCAGAGGTTCAGAGTACCCACAGGCACACCTGTCCAAGCCACCTTTTTGATCCTTCCTGATCAGGTGTATGTGAAAAGACATCTGGCAGCTGGGAAAGGGAACACAGTGGTTCAGTGGCCCAGTTGTGAAACTGGGGAATTGGAATGGTCTGGGGAATTGGATGGGGGAATCACTCAACTGAAGAACCTGTGCTTTGCTCAAGGAAGGCTTCCAGTTAGATCCACTATGTCTCCACCTAAAAGGGTATTGGACTCCAATGGACCAGTAGCCTGTCTCAGTCAACATAAGGCAGCTGCCTATGTTCGTATGAACAGGACTTCATGGCCCAAGAGTGTGGCATCACAGCTTTTTGTATTGGTTCTCCCCTCCACACCCCAACATCAGTTGGAACATCAGTTTGGAACACTCAAACAACGGGACCTTAGGAATGTTGAGTCTTGTCAAGGAAGAAGTCAGAAGCAGAGGAGAAAGGCAATACATTTAGAGCAGCGGCTGGGAAACATCTGTAGATCTCCAGATGCTGGACCCCAACGTGACTGCCAATTAGCTACTGGGCTAAGTCCAAGGTGCTGGTTTTGGTTTATAGAGTCCTATACACCTTGGGACCAAGATACAGGTATATATGGTTTCTCTCCACCAGCAAGAATTTCACTTCTGGCATCTTTCTGTATATGCATCCTGAGAATGAACTAATGTGTTCTTGGAATTAAACATGCAGGGGCATAGCTCTAAGAAGAATCAGGATTATAGCAGCTGGGAAGGGGTGATGTAACCCTTTCCTCCCCTGCTACCGTCCTGAGCAAAACCCTTCTTCTGAAGATGTTCTCTGCACGAGGGAGGGGGATTTTCCTCTTTGCACCTCCCAAAGCAAATGTCAATTTCAGAAGAAAGATTTTCATCAGAACTATGTCAGGGCAGGAAAGAATGACATATATTCTTCATGGCAGTTACGACGCCAAGAATTATCACATTCACATGCACAGCCAGCTAATACTATTTGCATTTAGAAAAAAAGAAAAAAAACCTTCATGTTAAATGCAAACACATTAATGTCAAGTTTAGACTCTGAAGGTGCCTATTGGAGTGAGGGTGGCATCATGGTATCGGGCAGACACCAAAAACATTGGGTGGCATCAGGCAAGCCTGCCCCTGTCAGCCTACCCTACCCTGCAGGGTTACTGGGAGGGCCAAATGGAGCAAGCCCATTCATGCACTCCTTGACAAAGTCCTTGAAGGGACAGAAAATGCCAAGTGACATCGATGTTCACACTGAGGTGTGGATTTTAAGGCAAGCATGTGTAAAAAGGTAAGAAACCAAAAGTAAGTCTGACAGTCCAACCAGACAAGGCAAGGGCTGCCTTGATTGAAACGACAGTGTCTGACATTTTAGCAAGTATGTGTGTGGAGACAGAGGGGGGATTCTCAAGCACCATTTTGCCCCACTGCCATTTTCCTAATGAAAATCTACACAGACACAAAGGTTCCATGGCCCATAGGGATTAAAACTAGCAGAGGGTGGTCCATTAAGGAAAATGGGGCACTTTGCCACCAACCTCCATCTGCCTCAGTGAGCCCCCAAGTGCCTGCCTTCTTATTTTATTATGATTATTATTACACTTATATTCCACCTTTCATCCAAGGAGCTCAATGTTGCTTACATACCATAATTCTCCCCGTTTTATTCCTATTATTATTATTATTATTATTATTATTATTATTATTATTACTACAGTGGTACCTCGGGTTACATACGCTTCAGGTTACATACGCTTAAGGTTACAGACTCCACTAACCCAGAAATAGTACCTCGGGTTAAGAACTTTGCTTCAGGATGAGAACAGAAATTGTGCTCTGGCGGCACGGTGGCAGCAGGAGGCCCCATTAGCTAAAGTGGTGCTTCAGGTTAAGAACATTTTCAGGTTAAGAACAGACCTCCGGAACGAATTAAGTACTTAACCCGAGGTACCACTGTACTGGTATTATATCCCTAGCAGGAGTCAAGGTGGCTTGCAGATTAAAATGGGAACCACTAAAATAAAACATAGAATTCAAACTATATACATATATAACATCTGTATAAAAGCATACAAATTATTACAACGAAGTCAGCATGGCCCCAGTCCTTTCAATAAAGCAGTCAATCCCCCCCAAAGCCTGTTGGAACAAGAAAGTCTTCACCTGCCGGCAGAAGGACAACAAAGAGGGAGACTGTCTAGATTCTCCAGGGAGACCATTCCAGAGTCTGGGAGCAGCCACTGAGAAGGCCCTCTCCTGTGAGCCTGCAAGTATGGCGAAATTAAGAGACAGGCCTCCCCAGAAAATCTCAAAGCCCAGGCAGGTGGTCTTTCAGATAGCTTGGGCCTAAGCCATGTAGGGCTTTAGAGGTCATATGCAACCACGGCTGCACAGATGTTATTGGCCCAGAGATGGAAAGAAGATAAAGTTCCTACCAGAGAAGAATGGCAGATGAAGTTGATGGACTAGTCTGAAATGGCTAAAATGACCGGAAGAATAAGAAATCAGGAAAACCAAAATCTTAATAAGGAATGGGGAAAATGTATAACTTATCTTAAAGACCATTGTAAACAGTTAAAATCGTTAGCAGGATTGGAATATCACTTGTAGTTTAAGGGTGAATTCTAGACACAATGGAAATGTGAAAGATTTGGATGATCATAAAAGATGTAGGAGGAAGTGATTAATAACAGGACCCACAAAGGGGAGGATGGAAGTCCAGGAGATTCCTCGGAATCTTGTTTTAATGATTTATGTTTGATATATCTCTGTAAAAATTTAATTTGAATAACCAAATATATTTTTTTAAAGAGGTCATAACCTGCACTTTGAATTGTGCTGGGAAACAGCCAGTGGAGCTGTTGCAGCAAAGGAGTCGCATGTTCCCTATAACCAGCTCTGGTTAACAATCTGACCACAGATATTTGAGCCATTTGAAGTTTCTGAACTATTTTCAAAGGCAGTTGCCCTGCAGAGCATGCTACAGGAATCCAAACGGGATCTAACTAAGGCATGTGTCACTGTGGGCAAATCAGACATCTCAAGGAACGGGTACAACTGGTGCACTAGATTTAACTGTGCAAATGCAATTCTGGCCACCGCAGAGACTTGGGCATCCATACTTGGGGCTAAGCCCAAGAGCATGCCTAAACTGTGAACCTGTGTCTTCAGGAGGAGTATTAACCCATCCATGATAGACTCAATCCCTTTTCACTACTCTAAAGTTAAAGGTAAAGGTAAAAGGACCCCTGACAATTAAGTCCAGTCGTGAACAACTCTGGGGTTGCGGTGCTCATCTCGCTTTACAGGCCGAGAGAGCAGGCGTTTGTCCGCTTCCACAGACAGTTTTTCTGGGTCATGTGGCCAGCATGACTAAGCCGCTTCTGGTGAAACCAGAGCAGTGCATGGAAACGCCGTTTACCTTCCCACAGGAACGGTACCTATTTATCTACTTGCACTTTGACGTACTTTCGAACTGCTAGGTTGGCAGGAGCTGGGACCGAACAATGGGAGCTCATCCCATTGCGGGGATTCGAACCACCGACCTTTTGATCGGCAAGCCCAAGCGGCACAGTGGTTTAACCCACAGCGCCACCCGCGTCCCTTCCTCCATCTGACCAAGGGCATCCCTGCATTGTCTTGTTTTGTCTGCCTGGATAATGATGATGCTGATGATGATTATACTACCCTTCACCCGGAGATCTCAGGGCAGTTGACAAAATAAAAACACAGCATAAAACCACAAAATAAATCATTAAAAAAAGTAAAACAATACTCCCCACGCTCTCCCACAAACACATTTAAAACGGTATAGGATGTTAGCCAAAGCCTGTTTTAAAAGGAGTGTTTTCGCCTGGCGCCTAAAGATGTACAGTGGTACCTTGGGTTAAGTACTTAATTCGTTCCGGAGGTCCATTCTTAACCTGAAACTGTTCTTAACCTGAAGCACCACTTTCACTAATGGGGCCTCCCACTGCCACCGCGCCACCGGAGCCCGATTTCTGTTCTCATCGTGAAGCAAAGTTCTTAACCTGAGGTAATATTTCTGGGTTAGCGGAGTCTGTAACCTGAAGCGTATGTAACCTGAGGTACCACTGTATAATGAAGATGCCAGACAGAACTCCCTGAGGAGAGCACTCCACAAATGGGGAACTGCGGAAACCTCGAAACTCGGGGCAACTTCTCCCAGTGGTTTCACAAAAGTGTTAAATAGCATATGAGGTAGGTTAGGCTGAGGCAGACAGTGATTGATCTAAAGTTCCCCAGTGTGAGACTCATGGCTAAGTGGGGATTTGAACTCCAGTCTCCCAGGTCCTAGTCCAGCACTCTAAACACACTGGCAACCAGTCAAGGGGTGGCTTTGCCAGTCATTAGCTCAGGCCCCAAAGTCAGCTGGTCTCCCTGCCTTCTGCCCCACCAGTTCCACTGATCATCGGCTACCATTGATAAAAAGCCTATCTGTGCACACAGGCTGTGTATATCTGACTTAGCTTACCCCATCTGCCTTTTGCAGATCTCGGCGGCTCACAAGGAAATCCTCCTTGGTCCAGACAGAAGTCGATGGAGGAAGGATTCCCCCCTCTTACCACTCACAAAATATACCATGTGCCTAGGCTGCTCATGCATGCATAGCCCCTCCAAAACAAGAAAGGTGAACACACCTGGCAAAGATTGCCAACTGACCCACCACCTCCTCCTTATGAACATATTGAGTCGGGGTTATGTTTCAAACCCAGGAGGAGGAGGAGGAGGGAGAAGGGAAACCCAGCTACTCTGCACCAATCGGATTTGTGGTGTTCCTAGCCGTTCTTGCTGTAATCCTCGCTGGCGCACATATTATGAAATGCCAAGTTCCTGGAAATCCTTCAGCAGTGAGAGAGCTGGCAGGCAACACTGCGGGGAGAAACCCTGATTGGCAACACAGGCAGTGCCTGCATCCCGTGCTGCGGTGGAGCAAGAGGGATGCGGGTGGTGCCCCTGTCACCCAGGGGGATATTTGCCAACCTTCAGCAGACCAGGTGAATGATGTTTCTCAGAGAGAAACCCACCAAAGCTAAGCAGAGGGAGAGAGGTGGTTTCCCTTAGTCTTGCATGCTGTTGTAACATAAGAAGCTGAGGTGACACCATTGATCCATCTAGCTTGGTTGTGTCCACACTGCTAGAGGGTACTACCAGTCCTACCTGGATATGCCAGGCATTGAACCTGGGACCTTCTACCACTGATCAGTGGCTCTTCTCCTAAAACCTTGCATTTTTCTCTTTTGAAAACCCATTTATTATGACGAGGGTTTCCCAAACTTGGGTCTCCAGCTGTTTTTGGACTCCCATGATGCCTAGTTAGCAGGACCAGTGGTCAGGGGTGATGGGAACGGTAGTCCAAACAGAACTGGAGACCCAAGTTTGGGAAACCATGATTATGACGAACCAAAATGTCACAAAACAGCAAGCAAGTTTCTGGGTCCACCAGAACTCTTCATCAGGCTGGACATTGAGTAGGTCAACAATGTTTAGGCAACACGATAACCATATATATACGTAATAGACAATCTTTATAGAATTCCTTCAAACAATAACAAGTTCAAAATGAAATCTTAGACTCAAAGTCTCTGAAAGTCTTTGAATGAAGTGAGGTACCAGACTTTGTAAGATAAGCTGTGAAGCTTTGTGTGTTCAGCAAATAGAATGTCCAACAATGAACAGAGATTCCGGATATTGACTGCTGTTTCGTAGATCTTCGTCAGCGAGGTGGGAGAATATAGAATTGTTTCATAAACCCATATTATTTTGAATGAATATATGTGAATGTAAATATCAAATGCTGTGGAGCAGTGCTCATGTAATAATTATTACATGAGCACTGCTCCACAGCATTTGATATTTTCATTCACATATATTCATCTCTTGGCAGATGGCACCCCTATTGCATCAGTGCTGTCACGACCATAACATAGGTGGCCAATTGAGGCCGCAAACAAGTGGCTTATTTAGGGCTACTTGGCAAATGCATGCAGTGGCTAGATCCAAACAGAGGACAGCCTGGTTCAGAATTTGACTCTCAAGAGTGAGTCTTGGGAGGCCTAGCAGATGACCTCAGTTAGACCACTGTTTGTTCACCCTTGGTGTAAACCAGCCTTCCCCAATTCAGTGCCCACCAGATATTTTAGCCTATATATTTTAGCACAGCAACGGTGGTCAGGGATGATGGGTGCTGAAGTCCAAAACATCTAGAGGGCTTGAGGTTTCAGAAGGCTGGTCTGCATCACACACAATATGTGACTATCAGAAGAGACCTGAAGCTGGATGAGAACACAGGTCCATCTAGCCCAGCTTCCTACATCCCACCATAGGCCTCTAGGAACCCAGCAAGGAGAGTTTGAAGGCAACAGGTCTCTGCTGCTCTCTTACTTCCTCGGATATTCACTGTAAGAATGAGCAACAATTCATGAACGAAAATTCATCAAAATCTGCACTTTGATGAATTTTGCAATGCAGTTCTCTAGCCAAGCTTTGTGTTTGAAAATGCGTATAAGGTTTGCATAAAAATGCACATATTAGTAAAAATTGTGTAAAATGCATTACACTGGGAACATGGTGTTGCAGACATGTGTATATTAGGCAAAATTGCATACCAAAATGGTTGAGTGGTATCCAACTAAAGTGTCAATGATAAAGCAAAGACTTCCACTTGTGCAGTGGGATTTCCCCCTTCCCTCTCTTCCCTCTGCACCACCCCCAATCTGCTCCAGAGAGTTGGGGAGACCTTTAGAGCAGATTTAGGGGGTGCACAGTGGGGGAAAGGAGGAGAGAAAGTTCCTCTGGGAAAGTGGAAATCCTTGCACCAACAGAATGAGTTGCACAGGTCAACAACTGAGACAACCATACACTGGAAGAACTTGGCATTAAAATGCTGGTGAATTTCCAGAATGGCTTTTAAAATAAGAATAATTTTAACAATTGAAAGCTGGTGTGGAAATGTGGAGAACCAAAGTTAAGCCTGAAAAAATGAGAAACAGTGAGGAACTGAAATTGACAGATGCTTCCATTGACAGATGCCTTTGGTCTCACTTCCTGGAAATGATACAAGATTCCAAGACACACCCCACTCTGGATCCCTCCCTCCAAATTGTCATCTAGGCACCAGGGATTGGAAACAGCTTGCAAAAGCTGGTTGGAAATTCATCCAGCTGCTTCTGGGCAGTTTTGGAAAGACAATGCCTAGCAAGAGATGGTGGGCCAGATCAGGGAAAGAATCAAGGTGTTCACAAGGGAATCAGGTGCTGCAAGAAACAACCAGGACGAGTGTCCAAGCCGGTGGCCACCAAAGGTTTTGGACTACCAACTCTATCAGTCCAGCCAGGGCTGGAGGGGACTAGGCTGGGAAAGGCTGGCCTAGGAAAATGCAGGCAGAAAGCAGAAATAGTTCCTTCCCACTCCTGACAGCATTTCAGGTCCTCCCTGACTCCTGCTCTCTCTCTTTGACCTGACAAAATGCAAGCCACTTGCTATATCCTATGCACCCAACTAGCCCATTTTGGGGGGACATTGCCAATCCCTGTTCCTGACAAAACCCTGCCCCTATTTTTTTGCCATTCTGAGAGCTGCTCTATTCTGTTAGTGGGTGCAAAGATGCACACGCTATAATTCTTCAGGTTTCAAATATCTCCTGCATCTATTGTTTTAATACATCAGATGGGGAGGTATCTGAATGCCATCAGTGGGGTGGTGAGAGTGTCAGACCAGGGTCACAAAAACACCAGCTGGAATCCCCATTTGGACCTTCTCTTCACTTTACCTTTCTGAGAGTTCTGCCATGAAGATAAAACGGGAGGGGGGCACGAAACGCCTTGGAGGTAAAGAGGAGTATATACCTAGTGAGCAAACAATTTGTGCACCAATCACACTCGTGTGGATGCAAAAATCCCCACGACCATTTCCCCCTTCACTGCCTGCACCTGGGTAGCAAATATGGGCTGTGTTTTGCGTAACACCTACTCTCCAACAAATACGAGAATTCTCTAGCAAAACCCTGTAGGCGTATTTAGTTGGAAACAGCAGCGCAGTCCTGGGCATGTTTACTCAGAAGCAAGTCCCACTATATTCAGTGATGCTTAGTTTAAGGCAAGTGGGTAAAGGATCACAGCCTATCTCCCCTTAAGTTCAATGGGGTTTACTCCCTACAAGAACCAACCCAACCCAATTATCCTACCAAAACACTCTCACAGAGCAATTCCATCTGTATTTATTGGCAACTGAGTCTCAGTAGGCTTGGTGGAATTTACTCCAATGTAAGTGTGCATAGGACAGCAAGCTTAATTATTATTTTAAGTCAACTGCTATGGTCAGGTTAATGGGCAGCAAGCAACAGTGGGCAGTGGAAGAATGTACAGCACCTCGGGCAATGACGCCTGGGGAAAAGCAGAGGCCTGTTACAAGCAGTACCCAAGAATGTTCCAGTTTTCATCTGTGAAATGTCAGTGGGGACATTAAATGGCTACTTGCACAAAGACAGGGATTTATTTTTTTTTAAGTCATCCAGGAGGGCCTTCAAGTTAAGTGTGCTCACAGGATAATTTCCTTTCTGGATTCATGAGCTGGGATTGGGAGGGGGGCATTTCTGTAAACCACCAGGCAGCGATCCCACTAAAGCAGAGGTGTGTGTGTGTGTGATGGGGAAAGGTAAGATCCACAGACAGCCTCAAGGGACCTTCCTTTAAGATAAATGTAAAATCGCATTGCAAAATAGCATCGGATTTAAAGATGTTTAGCTATGAACCAGGATATATCAGTACACCTATTATAAGATATAGGTAGCCGCAAGGAAATAGGTTGTGGTCTGAAACACTGGGATGGGGGGCGCCACCCCATCACCCCCACCCTAAACAACACCCAAGAAAGGAGCTGGCTGCCATGCTAAATTGTGAGGGACACAGACATACATTGAATTACCAGTCCACTTATAGACAGGGGAAAAAGACTGGGGGAACCCCTCTTCTTGGGAGAAGTAGAAACCTGATCATATATCTATGTCTGATTACATAACCAACTTTTTGGGAGAATCAAAGGTATTGGGGGCGTGTAGGGAAGCCATATATACTATACATTCACTTATCCACTGTAGAACTGTCGCTTTCCTCCAGTTGACTTCAGCGAAAGTGAGAGACCCAACCACCATCCCATTCCAGCCCCTTGGTGTTCAGAGTTGGTGGCAAGCAATACACCTACCTCATCTCTCCAGCGGAGTGTGCTGCGGGGGCCGG
This sequence comes from Podarcis gaigeae, assembly GCF_964106915.1. Classification (NCBI taxonomy): domain Eukaryota; kingdom Metazoa; phylum Chordata; class Lepidosauria; order Squamata; family Lacertidae; genus Podarcis; species Podarcis gaigeae. Next base: position 19,047,371 of record NC_139692.1, on the reverse strand, counting down.
ATCCAGCGAGCCCCAAAGGCACAGCAAATTCCCGTCCTTTCTGCTGTCGCTCCTACTGGATTGTTAATCTAGAGCCCCTTGCTAGGTCTTCAGCTCCGGGGTCATTGCACTCCCCAACGCGTTCCCATCCATTCTGGAAGAGGCAAAAAAAAAAAAAAAAAAGCCAACTAAAACCCCCCTTTTTTTCTTCCCCAGTTTGTGCGTTCAGAGCTGGTGGGGGAGATGGAGAGAGCCAGGCGGCAGCCTTCCAATCCTGTTCTGGGAGAAGAAGGTCACCCGTTAATCTGTCTCAATGACACGCAGAATTACCTCAAGATGATTTAATCAGAGAGGCCTGGGCAAGGAGGAGAGACGCTGGCTGGGAGACTCCAGGCCCCACAGGGTTAATCTCTTGGAGACTGAGGCACATGGTGGGTCCATGTTGCCCCCTGCCCCCCTCCCCACATGCACATCTGCCGGCATCTGCTCTAAACTTCCAAGCTCTTCCATGCGTTGTGTGGGACAGACTGAAATGCTAACCGTCAACTAGAATGAGAAAGCGATGGTAATTTAAAGGGGAGAGTAAGACACAATTCCTGACCTGAGTGGGGAAAGGTGTCTGGATTTCTGCTCCTCCAGAGAACCAGGACAGAACCTGTCTACCCCAACGGCCCGAGTTTCGCTTTCCGCACCTAGAAAAAGGCCTGAATGACACCTACCGAGAGGAGAGATTAAGAGTCTATATTTACACCTGCTTATGAAGGAGCTAGGAGGAGATGTGCTCACGGAGAAGGCAAGTGGAAGAGAAAGGAGAGGGCCGGCCGAGAGAAGACATTCAGTGGTGGCCCTCGCAAGGAGTTGGGTGCTGAGTGCCTGAGGAATGATGCTAGGAGACATTAGGGGTCACCACCTTGTTTGGTGCATGGGGCAGATTTGGAAATGGAAAAAAGCATCATGGGCTCCACAGAATAGCTACTTCACAGGACCAAAATGAGTGATGCTCAGAACCAGCCCATTCCAAAGACAGGTAAAACATCTGCACCTCTCTTTTCCCCTCCAAAAAACCAAAACAACACAAAACAACAGGCCAGAAATCAAGCAACAGTTTCCCCACCCCAAAGAGGCAAAACATGCTCTCAAAATCCCAATATTCCTCAAACGAAAGGAAAAGCAGGCAACTCACTCTCAAACAAACCAGAGCAGGGAAAGAACCCTCAAACAGAGCCTAAAGCATTCTGGGGAAGAGGAAGTAAGAGGTCAGGAGAACTGAACTGAGCTTTCCAGTCAGATCAGCATCCCCTTCATCCCAGGTAAAAGAATTAATTTCCAAAAATCAGGTATAAAAAAATTAAATTTTGGAAGGGAGCCAGGGTCTTGACTGGTAGGGGCAGGGGTGCCAACTTAAATAAAATGTATCATTATATATTGATATATCACAGTGTTTAGCTGGTGATATATCACAATGTTGAAAACCAGATATCACCCAGACCTGTTCCTCAGTCATCAAAATGTCTTGGGCCATAACTGTCTACATTAGGTCTGCCATAGCTGGCATTCGTCCATCAAAAATAGCGTCTGGGCATAATTATCGAGTATTGGTTATAAATGGCCAGGAAAACCCAGGTGTATCGGAAGTTGTTTTTTTTAGCAAATTTCCCAAAAATTAGCTAAAAGAACTTCATTTTTGTGCGGGGATTTTGCACAAAAAGCTCAACAACTTTGCCATAAAACAAAAGCTCAACTTCTGTGTCCGGATTTACACTTTTTGTAATTTGGCAACCCTAAATATAGTGCAAGAGTAAAGTGGGGGGGGGGAGGCAGTCAACTCTATCAGCATCTCATAGAAGAGGAATACTATACCCTGGAAATGGGGGGGGGGTGGCACCCTCCTTTTTGGTCAATAGGGTGCCAGAACAACAAAGAGCTGTGCATCACAAAATCAGTGGATTTCCTGTAGGAATTATTTTTTAAAAAAATATTTTTTTGTGTTTTTCAATTTTATACATTTCAATAATTTTACAATCATTTTAACATTCCGAAACTCAACTTCCTTCTGCCTCTTTCTGCAGTTCCTTAAATTTATTTTTTATATTTCCTGCTTATTCCAAATTAACTTAACCATTTATTCATCTACTTTAAATGTATACTCTAATAAAACTGCAGGTTATTACAACAATCCTGCCAATGTCCTTATCTGTTTACAGTTTGTTTGTAAATATTCAATAAACCATTTCCATTCTTTTATTAAAAGTTCGTTATCTTGATTTCTTATTTTTCCAGTAAGTTTTGCCCTTCCTATTCCTACAGCAATTATCACCCTCAGAATAAAACTTGCCTGGTAGACTGAAAACAATCCCATTCCTCATGAAAAGTCTTTAAGAGGGTGCCATTTGCCCAGTGTAAACTCTGTGGTTGGAGAAGGTTTTTGAGAACCTCATCTATGACCACCACAGCCCTGCAGTGATGCACAGAACGGTACAAAACTTAACTTTTCCTGCAAGACACCATCTTGCCTTCTATGTAGAGACTGAAAGGGACTCCCTTTCACTGCACCGGGACGGAAAAATTCTCAACCTAGCTCAGAGGCTGCAATGGTACTAAGTGAATCGTAAATCGCTTTGTGGTCTATGAAATATTCTAAGTCCAGAGACAGGGAGAGGATAAAAGCCAGGAAAATCTGCAGACTACATTTAAACCTGTCTCCAGCCACACAGGGAGGGGGGCGGGTTAAAAATAGCAATGGTTAACCTGTTGGTTATAAATAACTACTTAGCCAGTGTTGTAAACGGCTCGAGGATTATTAATACATATGGAAGGTTTTAATCACTTAGTTGCTTACTGCCAGAGTTCAGGTAAACGATGTCTAGAGGCATCTGCTTCAACTGCAATTTGCATTTGTGGTTTCAGGGATAAATGCAGTCTCCCTCTTTTCCTAATCTGCATGCATGGCACATGTACTGATGCAAGGAAAGGGTCGTGGAGATACTCAAACCAGGACCCACCATGCTAACAATAAGTAGATCACTGGTACTTAAAACATTTCCGCTTCTGTGTAACCCATTCAGTATGTTTCTGGGTGCTATTCAAAGTATTGGTTTTAATCTAAAAGTCCTAAGGTGTTCATTCCTGTACAAATATTTCCCTTTGAGGTCTTGCACTATGTTGCTCTCCTCTTCTGACATTAGAGCATCATTCTTAATATTATTCTATATTTATTTATACAGTGGTACCTTGGGTTACATACGCTTCAGGTTACAGTCTCCGCTAACCCAGAAATATTACCTCAGGTTAAGAACTTTGTTTCAGGATGAGAACAGAAATTGTGCAGTGGCGGCGCGACAGCAGCAGGAGGCCCCATTAGCTAAAGTGGTCTTCAGGTTAAGAACATATTCAGGTTAAGAACGGACCTCCGGAACGAATTAAGTACTTAACCTGAGGTACCACTGTACCCTGTCTTTCCCCCAACAGGGAGTCAAAGTGGCTTAAAGATAAAAATAAGAACAGCCAAAAGATTTTTTAAAAATCAATAATTTAATACAATGGTGGCAGTGGATAAAGATGTATTGTAACTTTTGAGTAGATGTTTTTGGTAACAAAAAAGGGGGGGTGAAACCCACAGAAACAATTAAAACATTACAATAAAAACAGTATGGCACCAAACCCTTTCATTAAAAGCGGTCAGTTCCACAAAGTCTGTTGGGACAAGGAAGTCTTCATCTGCCATCAGAAGGACAACAAGGAGGAAGCCAATTGAACTTCTCTAGGGAGGGAGTTCCAGAGTCTGGGAACAAACTTTGCCACTTTTATTCTCAAGAGACAATGGAGTACATCTCTGGGTGTGAAGTTAAGCAGTGTGTATGGAGATCCTGTGCTATCCAGATGAAAAGACACACACACCCCAGCCTCGCTGATGTGGTAATAATAATAATAATAATAATAATAATAATAATAATAATAATAATAATAATAATAATTTATTTATACCTCACCCTCACCCATCTGGCTGGGTTTCTCCAGCCACTCTGGGCGGCTTCCAACAAAATAGTAAAATACAATAGTGTGTCAAACATTAAAAGCTTCCCTAAGCAAGGCTGCCTTCAGCTGTCTTCTAAAAGTCAGATAGTTGTTTGTTTCCTTGACATCTGATGGGAGGGTGTTCCACAGGGTGGGCGCCACTACCGAGAAGGCCCTCGGCCTGGTTCCCTGTAACTTCGCTTCTCACAGTGAGGGAACCGCCAGAATGCCCTCGGCGCTGGACCTCAGTGTCTGGGCAGAACAATGGGGGTGGAGACACTCCTTCAGGTATACTGGACCGAGGCCGTTTAGGGCTTTAAAGGTCAGCACCAACACTTTGAATTGTACTCAGAAACATACTGGGAGCCAATGTAGGTCGTTCAAGACCGGTGTTATGTGGTCTTGGTGGCCGCTCCCAGTCATCAGTCTAGCTGCTGCATTCTGGATTAGTTGTAGTTTCTGGGTCACCTTCAAAGGTAGTCTCACATAGAGCGTATTTGCAGTAATCCAAACGAGAGATAACCAGAGCATGCACCACTCTGGCAAGACAGTCTGCGGGCAGGTAGGGTCTCAGCCTGCGTACCAGATGAAGCTGGTAGACAGCTGCCCTGGACACAGAATTGACCTGTGCTTCCATGGACAGCTGTGAGTCCAAAATGATCTGCTAAGTGCCTCCCCTGTTGGCATACTTTGCAATGGCTGTTTTAAGCAAAATGAATTTTATCTTGTTTTAAAACTGGAACGGTATGTCCCCTTTGAAGATGCATCTTGGCATAAAGTTGATGAAGCCATGTTCTTTCAAGTTAGCCTTCCTCACCTACTGGTCTCCACCTGTTTGGACTACCACTCCAATCAGCCCCAGGCAGCACAGCACAACCACAGGGAATCCGATCTGGATGTTTTAAAACAGACTTTGCAGTCTATCGCATCTTTAGGTCTCAGTTCAGTAAAACAAAATTTTTGTTCCTGTGAATTTCTTGAGCACCACTTCTAAATTCACGAGAGTGTGTATATGTTGCAATGGGAGAGGAGCTCTGTGGTAGATTTCACTGGAATTGCTAGCTGATCACTCCAGCTGTATACTTTGCTTAAAATAACTAACACTTCTGCAGCAACTACAACACGAGTGGGGAAAGGCAACGCTGTCACCTGAAATAACAACAACAACAACAACAATTTGTTTATATGCCACCCATCTTACTGGGTTCCCCCAGCCACTCTGGGCAGCTTCCGACAAATTAAAACATCATCATAAAAAAATGCAAGAGTTTGATTTGTAAAAAGCAGATTTATAGGAAGACTTCAGCCTCAGAGTCAGTAGGTAACTTCATCCTAGAATCAAAGAATTGTAGTGTTGGAAAGGAACCAGGAGGATCATCAAATCCACCCCCTTTGCTTAACAAAGAAGGATGTTCCTACATGTTTAGAGGTTCCTTATTCTTATTATGTACATAAACATCTTAGGGCTGAGCTCTGAAGACACAGCCCATGTTTCAGTGCTAAGTCCAGGCCAAAGTGAAGCTTTTGGAAGATGTGGAAATTTATCAGCATTGACTGCTTGTACTTTACTCGACAATAAAGTAGGCAGACGAGTAAGAAGAGACAGGGCAAATAAACATGATAAATCCCAATGCTAGGCAAATCCACACATGGAGAAACAGATGGGGAAATCATATAGGGTGGCTGAATGAACCCCCAAGGATGTTTGGAGGCTGGAATGTGCTTGCTTAGGGTCGCCTTCCCTAACCTTGGAGGGCTCTGTCTATATTAAGGAAAAGCTCCCATCAACCCCAGCCAGCACTCCACGCAGTCCAAGATGTGCAGAGGGACCTGGCTGTGAAAGGCTGGTTTAGGAGATGAGTTGACTGATTATTGCAGTGTGGTTTTGTCAGCATTTGGCTAATAGCATGCAGAAGAACTGATATTGCAACCCAGGAAGCAAGATTATTCTATATTTAGTTCCCTCCTCATTAAAAAAAAAAGTTAGCAATTTATAATCTTAAAAGGAGTTCACTGTGTGCGTACACAGTCCCACACAGAAGCAGGGAAGGTTGCAGTTGATTGCTCCCACCTTGAACAGACTGTTTCCTACAACCTCTCCATTTATTAACTAGTACACAGGTCCCAAGAAGCTACTTGAAAAGACAGGTGGCATGTGCATTACACCGATTGCAAAAGTTCTCCAGCAAGCGACCTTCATAAGCTGCTCCTTGAGCAAACTGGGCCTGTCACCTCTGACCCCTGAGTGGTCTTGTGGATCCTTAAGTAGAATCGCATTCTATACACAGCTGTTTTCTCTGAGCTTTGTGTATTTACTCAGTATCTGGAGAATGGCCAGGTTTGGGGGGGTAAATCTGAAAAATGATGAATACTCCACCCTCTGCAATGGGGAAAAAAGGCTCAAGCACCACTCAAGAGAACCTTTCAAAGCTCATTTTAAAGATACATTTCCTCAGCCCAAGGGCTCGTTGGTAGATGTTGGTCTTCTACCCTTGCCAGCTATGGTTTGGAACTTCTCACGGGACAGAGAGACACTGGTTTGTTGGTTTGTTTCTTCCTTCCCCATTATCCAGATCAACTCATCTCCCATCCATGTTTTTCCTTTCCTTCTATAGTCATCTCCCTTATTTCCTATCCAGAGCTTCTGGACAATGGAGCATTTGGCATAATAGAGACCATCTGTCCCAGCTAACTTGAAGAGACGAGCAAAATATGAGTTAACCCCCCCCCCCCCCGGCTAATTGGTGAAAAGATCAACATGCTCTGCCAGTAATGTGGTAATTCTGCAGAGGCGGTACTGCACAAAGTGTTTCTGCACAAAAGGGTCTGTAGAAATGAACACCTGCATAGTGGGATTTCAAACTGCAAAACGTACAGTTATCTTTGTGCCACATTTCGGTGAATCTGTTTGAAGAAGTTGCTCTATCAGCCCCATCTATGCCCGTTCACATGCTGAAAGGGACTTGGTCAATTGCATCAATTCAATTAACATTGACATTTCTGCCTTGCACATGAATTAAGCTGAATTAGGATTTGTATTTTTCCCCCTCCAGATAAAGGCAAAACCAACCAGATATGAAAAGCTTGGCCACACCTTGGAATGAGTGGTATTCTCTTCAGCTCCTCCTCCACTGCTCTTTTAAAAAACTAGCACCAATTCAGATGGGCTCCATTGAAACCTACAGCATATTGATGACACTGTAGCTCTATCAAAACTTCTGCCGCAAGAATCAAGCTCATCTGGAATAGTGAACATTCAAAGGCAGAGAGTTTTGTATGCTGGTTGAGAGTCCAAATATGGCTTGGCACTACAGTACTATAGGCCAATTGGGGGGATTAATTATCTCGCTCTTCGGCTGGGTCTCCTCTTGTGTTACAACTTCCATACCTTTTTGGAAGAACCTCAACTTGGAATTGAATGAATTGGAGACTTGGAACACAGGACTTTGGCATGCCTGCGTCATTCAAGATGAAAACATAATGGAGTGCAAAAGCTATGGCTCCCTCTTAACCCTTCCTTTGGAGTTCAGAATCTCTAGGATTGTAATGGTTCTCTCTAATGGACTGGGATTCCTTGCCCTCTCTATTTCTATTTTGGGGTTGAACTGTCTGAAGATAAGGGAACAAAACCTGGGACTGAAAAAACGCCTCGGAATCGCTGGAGGAATTCTCTTCTGCATTTCCGGAATGGCAACCCTCGTGCCCGTCTCCTGGGTTGCCTACAACGTAGTGCGAGAATTCTGGGATAAAACTGTGCCAGAGATTGTCCCAAGGTGGGGATTCGGTGAAGCATTATTCCTGGGCTGGTTTGCTGGGTTTTTCCTCATACTAGGTGGGTTTCTTCTGATCTGCTCAGCTTGTTTCCTACAAACCCAAACAAAGTCCAAGCAGTTTGCTGTCCACCGTAAGCCAGAAGTGCGAAAGGATCCCAGGTTACAAAGTCATCATCAGTACTTGCCACCTAAAAATGCAGACCTTGTCATCTGAGCTGCCTGCTATAGTATCTTTACAGGTTTCATGAGAACCATTTGAGATGGTCAGAATGGCTTATATCTGACTGGCTGGAAACTGGGTTATTGTCTAGGATCCTTCCAAGCATCCTTTATGGAGCACTTTTTTTTGAAAAATATGCTTGGGAAAGCAAACTTTCTGTACTTACATGTGTCATACCATGTTGTGCGGCATTTTCAGTGGCAACAGGGATACCCATCTCAATGACTGCAATGTGGGAAACTTAAACATGAATGCATAGAAATAAATTGTTTTCCTTCAAAATTCACTAGAGTATTATTAATATATTAAGATGGGGACAGGGGGAATGGATGCAGGATTAGAATCCCTGTTCTTTCCTGTGCAAGACTAATTTTTCTTCAGTCTAAACAATCAGGAAAGTGGCTGTTTAATGACATACCCCTTCACTGGAAAGAATTTTTGTCAAGGAGACTGACTGTAGTTATGATATCCAATGTCAATAGCAAGGTATCAAGTTTTATTCAACAGGCATTGTCAAACCTTTTATGGAGTACTTAATTGCACTGTAAAAAAATAATGAACCGTTTGTTTGCTTTTCACATGGATCAGAAATCTCTGTCTTTTGAGACAATACAGTAATAGGGTTTTGGGGAAAATGGCTAAAAGGACACTTCTCAAATAGAAGCATGAAGCATAGAGAAAAAGACCTTGTGAATTATAGTTTCATTATTTGTGGTGTCTCTGCTACTGACTTCACCTACTAACGGTGCAATCTTATACTGGTCTGCTTAGAAGCCCACCCCACCTCGAACTCAATGGGTCTTACTCCATTGCAAGTAGGCAAAGGCTTGCAACCTAGGATCCATATGGTAGGTGTTGAATGAAGATGATATCTTTACCGTTCAACCTACCTGTGCACTAAAGCAGGTAGCAGGTGAGATGAGTACATTGAACACGGCAATGGTTTTGAACTTCAAGAAAGTAATTCTAGGTTGAAACTTTGGCAGAAGCTCCTTTAAGTTGCATTCATCAACAATATATAATTCCTTTCTTGGGCAGATTTCAAGGAAAGGTTAGGTAGGCCTGGATCACTTGCAAGCCTGATTCTGTTGATAACACAGATGCTCTCATTTGGGGGCAGGGAGGGGGAAAGAGTTTTATAAGTCTCTCTTCTGAATTCTACAAGTTAATCAGAGCAAAAACAGCATGAATACTTGTATGGTTAAGAGGCCCATGGTTAGGCTCCTGGTTAGTCCTGGCAACGCCCAAATCTAAAATGTAAAAAATAAAGGCAAACAACATTTTCTCCAGGAGGCTTGTTGTTGTTGTTTAGTCGTTTAGTTGTGTCTGACTCTTCGTGACCCCATGGACCAGAGAACGCGAGGCACTCCTGTCTTCCACTGCCTCCCGCAGTTTGGTCAAACTCACGCTGGTAGCTTCGAGAACACTGTCCAACCATCTAGTCCTCTGTCGTCCCCTTCTCCTTCTGCCCTCAATCTTTCCCAACACCAGGGTCTTTTCCAGGAGCCTTACACCTATGTAATCATAGGGGCCCAGCCTATGTGCACAGCAGTCCACCCCAAACTAACCAGTCAATGTTTTAGATTGACCAAGGATCAGCATCACAGGCTAAATAATGAGGCACACCACAACTGGAAGTAGTGGAGCAATTAATCTATTCTTAGCACCAAAGCAAGTAGGATGCAGACTAGGTCATGTTATATGGCTAATCCAGTGGTGACCTTTGCAAAAATTATCCAATAGGAAAGTCTCCCAGTGTTCAAACACAGCTGAGAAAAGGAGAAAGATAAAGTCTAGACCGTGGGTAGGCAAACTAAGGCCTGGATCTGGCCCAATCGCCTTCTAAATCCGGCCCGCGGACGGTCTGGGAATCTGTGTGTTTTTACAGGAGTAAAATGTGTGCTTTTATTTAAAATGCATCTCTGGGTTATTTGTGGGACATAGGAATTTGTTCTCACCCTCCATATAGTCTGGCCCCCCACAGGTCTGAGGGACAGTGGACCGGCCCCCTGCTGAAAAAGTTTGCTGACCCTGGTCTAGACACTCAAAAGAAACAAAGCAATCCACTACAAATTTAAATAGGGTAAAATTCTTTATTGCACATTTAATTAAAACAGAAAAAGGCTTCTCAAATATGTATTTCCATTTACATCCCGATTGCCAATGTATTCCAGTAAAACAAAGATTGCTTAAAAATATTGGCAGTAGACTTTGCCAGTTAAGCAGTATCTTTTTATAAAGGTTTATTATTCCTGACTTCAGAGCCCTTGTCACTGCCAATACTAGCCTGATAATGAAAATTCAGTGATTGGTAATAAAGGAGATATGCTTTGGGAGGTCAGAGAAAGCAGTTTCCTTAGGGGTTTTGTTTTGCATCTCCATTCTTGTCCTGGAATGACTTTTGCAATTCTGTAGCAACTGTAAAATATTGCCACCGTCACCATTTCTCCTGATGGCATCAACTGTGTTTTGAGTTGCTAGCATACACAAACGAATGCCTGTATTTTTTACAACCCAGGCTACCAGGTTCTTCTGTTACCGCCACATCAGGAGATATCTGATGGAAAGGGCCTCAACTGATAGGCTCCCATTTTAAGGTGTTTTTCCATGAAAAAGGTGAATGTGAATTATTGCTCTTAAAATTACCTACGACTGTCTGGCTTATTCCCTGAATCAGTCCTGCTTTGATGTCAATGAGGTCCAGTTTAAACAGGCTTCAGGTTACATGCTCCCCATTGTGCTTTAAATGCACTCCCTTGTGTTGGCCCAGTCATATGCAATGACAGCCCAACAGCTATCAGCACTGATAACATACTGCTGGCATTGTGACACATGAACAGACCAGCATGTGTGGCAAGTGCATTCAAAATATAACAGAGCGTGCATGGAATGCTCACAATGAGCATATCAAACCACTGTATACTCCATAAGAATTGAGCACAATAGAAGTATATATATACAATATGCTGTGTTTAAAATTTCCGTTTAAAAAAATAAGTGTCTTCCTACCGTGTTCTTGTAGGAAGCCAAGGCAAACGCAGTTATAGTCAACGTAAAACAGTGAAACCTCAAGACATGTTCTAATTTAGTGGCTGCCCATATATGGTGCACACCAGAGGATGTCATGTCCCATTTAGCCCTTTTCTAAGCACAGTTTTGGTTAGGTCTGAATGTGGATTGTCTCAACATAGCATCTCTCTTCCTTGCTCCATTCCAAAAGGTGGTCGGCAGCTGGATTCCACATGCTGATGGGCCTGTGGTCTCCAGAGCTTAATGCAGTACAGTCGGCAGTTTTTATTTGACAGTGACAGTCGAGGCCCCATGAATAGATTCCATGACAGCTGCAAATCGGCTGCAGAGATCGTAGGGAGAATTGGGGCGGATCTTGGGTGGTTCTTTCAGAACTATGCCCTCGGAGGAACAATCTAGCAGGCGGGGTAGGAATTCACTCAGTTTTAGCTGCAGGTCCTCTGTAATACAAGAAGAGCCAAATAACAACAACAACAACAACAACAACAACCCAATAGCAACAAATCTATGCTTTGATGTCTTGTTGAAACTAAGATTGTGAAATGTAAGAAGATGCAGAAAAACTCTGGAATGCTGATCTGTATGTAAATCTGGAAGTTCCCTCAATCATATTTCCCCTTTTCCCACTCCTTCAAAGCAACATAATGTCACTTACAAGTTAAAATAGGGCACTTATTGACAACTTCACCAAGCACTTCCCATAAACACTCGTGAAGACAGTGTTGCAGACATCACGGATGTCTACAAACCCAACCTGCAAACACTTACAACAGCACCTCATTCTCAGTGTACAGTAAGAGATACCTTTTAAGTTGTACCCAATTCACAACCACCTGCATTTTACAAGGTGGTACTCGTCAGATAAGCCACTTGTCTAAAAGGAAATATTTTTCACTGTAAGCAACTATCGGCAAGTCTGAATTGCAGATGTGAAAAAGCTTTTTCACAAGTTCATGAAAGCAGAACACAAGAAAACTCAACTGTAGAAACCAGAGCTTTTGTCTATTTTGAAATAGTATTTTAGGGCCAATACTTTTTCCTGACACCCCCTGCTGGCTGAAGTGAACAAAGTTTAACCAATTTATTGAAATCTAGCAAAGAAAAATGCACAACAGATTAACTTCCAGATCATGTGTGCTTATTTTAATTCACGATATGTTCAGTAATAATAATAATAAATTCCTCACACATTGTTGCCTCTTACTACTCCATTCTGCCCCCTGCTCCCGGAATCTCTGGGGTAAAGACTGACATGCCACGTGAAGATTTAAAAGTAAGTTTTCTGATCAGTGTGTACCTCTGATCACAGGATGTGCCAGGTACAGATGCAACATGTACAAGTAATTTCTGGCAATAAAAAACATTTTCTATCATTCCTCACCCCAGGAGAATGCTGCTTGGTGTACACAGTAAGCTGTTATAACTGGAACGGCCCATACAAGAGGGTGTTACTTCTGCTTGAAAACAAGAGGGGAAATGAAAGAATCAAATCCCATATTCTGAAGACAAAGATCTAGTAATTCAAGAAGGCAGTCTCTCCAGTAAACTTTAGATGCTGTAGCCCACCAGATGCTGTTGAACTCCAACTCCCATCAGCCTCAGCCAGCAAGGCCAATAGCCAGATGTGATAGGAGTTGTAGTCCAGCTGACATCTGGAGGGCGACATTTTGCCACCTTGGCTTTAGGGCTAAGCAAAATGCAAATATTGTGGATTATCTGAATTGTGCAAGGGCATTTTACTGACAGTCTTTAGAAAAACAGTCAGGAGGTACACAAAGACTAGCAATACTAGGCGAGAGACAGGATGATAGCAGCACAGAGTAAGAGGTCCAGGACCCCCTTTCTTACCATTCATGTCCTTTCCCAGGTAAGCACACCAACGATTTCTCATGACCTCAACGGCATCCAGGTCATCCTTTGTATCATTGCTGATGAGGAGGTGCATGCAGGGGATTATCAACTCATTCAAGATGTTCACACCTTCATCCACGCTCAACTCATTGCTACTTTCAAACAGAGCTGCTGCAGCATCGTTCAACTTCTGTGGCAAAGCGATATGAGAAACACATTTATGGGTCTTTGGCAACAGCTCAGCCTGGTGTCTGGTTACTTTCCGCAATGCTTCCTGTGGCAAGTTTGAGAGTGCAGCTGAACATTTAGGGGTTTTTGTTTGCTTGTTTTTACACTGCCATGGCAAAAAAGAGCCCAAACATCTGCCAGATATGCCCCTCTCTGCAAAGGGCCCCAACCTGAGCGAGGTTTTCACTAATCCATTCAGGAACCAAGAGATAGAGCACACTATAAAGGTAAAGGACCCCTGGATGGTTAGGTCCAGTCAAAGGCGACTATGGGGTTGCGGTGCTCATTTCGCTTTCAGGACAAGGAAGCCGGCATTTGTCCACAGACAGCGTTTCGGGTCATGTGACGAGCAGGACTAAATTGCTTCTGGTGCAACAGAATACCGTGATGGAAACCAGAATGCACAGAAACAATGTTTACCTTCTCGCCACAGTGGTACCTATTTTATCTACTTGCACTGGCATGCTTTCAAACTGCTAGGTTGGCAGGAGCTGGGACAGAGCGATGGGAGCTCACCCTATTGTGGGGATTCGAACTGCCAACCTTCTGATCGGCAACCTTCTGATCGGTCAAAGGGTGGAGAAAGCAGCACCCATATAAGAGCCAAGACCACGAGAAAATTAAAACTATGCAAGGAAGAGCAATGGCACTGTGAGGAGAACAGTGTATTAAAGCAGTGAACTCCATTTCTATAAAGAATTGGATCTGCACATGAGAATAAGACGAAGATTGAAAACAAAGCAATGATTTGGAAGTGGATCATTCTACCAGCAAGCTCCTTGAAGGGGTGGTGGGAGGGGAGAAGGGGTTAATACCAACCAAGAGACATTTTCTTCTGAACAGAGCAATTAAAGATGCATTGGCGCCTCTGTTGGCTCCCTTCCTCCGCAAGGTCAGATTGCTCTGATAGGCATACACCAGATAGGTCAGAGCTTCATAGTACCTTATAAGAATAAGAAAGAGGGTGAGAGTTGCAATCTTCGAAATCAAAACAGGTTGTGCAAGCAAACATTTACTGCAAACTACAGCAGCCATTCATAGCTCTTATACTTGCTTGGGACACATGGCTATACCCAGTGCTTTTTTATGGGGGTACGCTGGGGTAACACATACCCCTAAACGTTTTGTGAATCTAATGGAATAAACCAAAATATTTTAGTTTCTTCTCTAGCACGGTGAATTGTCAGTTCTGTTGCTACCCCCAATGGCAGCCTCATTTCCTGTCACAATATTTCTTGAATCTCAAATGGAAGTGAGCGTTTTAATGTGTGAAGTAGGAGTTGGAATCTAGCAGAGGAATCGGGAAGATGTTAGTGCACACAACCTCATGTCAATGTGGAAGTGACTGTGAGCTGTGTAATATGAGGTAATGCATGTTCTTTGTACTTTTGTCCATTTACTGTATTCATTTTTTCCTGATTTGAACTATAAAATGGTGATTTTCTTGAGTCAAAATGAGAGTACCCCTAAAAAAGCACTGGCTATACCTATCTGTTAACTACTTCCCTGTGTTCAGAAAAGAAGCCCTTCTGGAATACAAATAACTGGGAAGGGATGCTTTGCTTAAATGAGCTAGGAACATTTTCTCAGTGTAGCCCATGCACCACTCTGTAGGAGGACAGCTGCCTAGTAAGAACTGGCCTACAAACTAGCACATTGACCAAAATTCACAGGAACACAACTGTATCCTGTTCAGAAGTTCCTGCTCTCCCCTCAGTGCATGAGGGATTACCACAAGCATCCTAGCACCACCCTTCTTCACCATCCTTATGTGTCCATTAGAATAAGGCTTGTCCAAGCTTGCTGGAATCTTACTGATTCACCTCTCCAGACAAAATGAAACCTTTTGAGCCAAAGTATTCATGAGAAGATACAGATGCGGAAGTGGAAACATCATGTATTTTAATATTTTGCTGGAAGCCGCCTGGGGATGGATGGGGGATAAATAATAAATTATGATTATGATTATACACAGTGGAAAAGTCATACCTCGGGTGAAAGTTGCTTCAGGTTGTGCTCCGCGGAGACCCAGAAGTAACGGAACACGTTACTTCTGGGTTTCACCTCTCACGCATGCGCAGACGCTCAAAATGACGTCACACGCATGTGCAGAAGCTGTAAATCGCGACCCGTGCAGATGTGGGGTGCGTTCTCTTCAGGATGTGAACGGCGCTCTGGAATGGATCCCGTTCGCATCCAGAGGTACCACTGTACTTCCCCACTCAAGTCGTCCCTAATTTCTACTTGCTATGATGCACCACCACAGATTTCAACCTTGTGTTGGGTCTAAGAATACATCCACCAATCCTCAGCTACCCTTCAAATCTTCATCACAACCTTTAGAAACAATTTACACAAACTTACTGTTTATTCTGATACAGTTCCAAGCCTGTTAAGAGGTAAATAGATACTTTGCGAAACAAACTGTAGTCTTCGTGCCATTTCTGTGCCGGAAAAAGAAAATGGTCACAATCCATTAATGGTTCAGTAAGTCCCACTTTATTCACACCTGGCTTTTCTCATATTGCTCCTTTTCTCTTGTTGCTTTTGGGCACCGCATTTTTCCATCTATAAGACGTCCCCATGTATAAGACGACTTAGTTTGGGGGACTCAATTTTAAGAAAATGAAGGGAGATGGTCCAAAGTTGTTGAGCTTCTCCCCCCCATGCAGCTGCGGGCAGAAAATACTCCCTAGATCGTTTCCCAGGTGCAGCGGCATCTTGGGAAGTTGCACTCCCGCCAACCGGTGCGTGCCACCCCCCCCCCATCTGTGTATAGGACAACCCCTGTTTTTGGACAAGATTTCTGAGTCAAAAAACCTTGTCTAATACATGGTAAAAATACGGTAATCATCATCATCATTTTATTTGTATGCCACCTTTCCACAGTTAAAACAATGCTCAAGGCGGCTTACAATATGAAAAGATTTAGTTACAAACATAGCAAAGTAGTCATAAAAACAAATAACACACATCAAGACTACATAACCAAACTGAACCATTTCCACATAAAAATATACAAAAAATTAGTATCAATAACAGCAAAAGCTCCTGACAAAATTTTCCCCAAAATACCCCAGTCCTTGCTGGGCAGCAGCAGAAGCAGCAGTTCTTATGAAGCCTGTCAGGCCCTGCCCTAGGCCAGGTGGAGAGAGGCAGGAATCATAGCCCACTTACTAATTACAAGATACCTATTCCGTGTGCTGCTCTGGTTTGCCAGAAGCAGCTTAGTCATGCTGGCCACATGACCCGGAAGCTGTATGCCAGCTCCCTTGGCCAGTAAAGCGAGATGAGCACCGCAGCCCTGGAGTCTTCCATGACTGGACCTAATGGTCAGTGGTCCCTTTATTTACCTTTACCTATTATGCACTTTTTGGGATGCGGGTGGTGCTGTGGGTTAAACCACAGAGCCTAGGGCTTGCCGATCAGAAGGTCGGCGGTTTGAATCCCCGAGACAGGGTGAGCTCCCATTGCTCGGTCCCTGCTCCTGCCAACCTAGCAGTCCGAAAGCACGCCAAAGTGCAAGTAGATAAATAGGTAATTTACCTTCCGGCGGGAAGGTAAATGCCGTTTCCGTGTGCTGCTCTGGTTCACCAGAAGCGGCTTAGTCATGCTGGCCACATGACCCGGAAGCTGTACGCCGGCTCCCTCGGCCAATAAAGCGAGATGAGCGCCACAACCCCAGAGTCGGTCACGACTGGACCTAATGGTCAGGGGTTCCTTTACCTTTATTATGCACTTTACCCTCAATTTGGGTATATGCAGTATGGCTGTCCGTTGGATTCAGATGAATCCTGAAGTGAATGTGAAGCAGAATCTCTACAAGACAGCAAAGGGAGCACCTGAAACACTCTGTAGTGTCTCAGCAAGCCAGACACTTTAAAAATGCTGTAGACACATTTCTACTGAAAATGGATGAAGAGAATGCTACTAAATTTACCATAATACCTAAATGGGATGCGGGGGGGGGGGGGTAGGGAGGGCACTCTTATTTCTGCTACTGTTTTATGTGTGGAACAGATTTTATCCAGGATAGGGGACAGGGCAAGAGGAAATATAGACATCTCAGAGAGAGGGAGTAACCCTCAAAACACAGCTCTGAAGAAACTAAGTGATCACCACTTATCTGAAGGAAACAGATTTTACTTTTTTGGTCATAAGAATAGCATTTGCTCACCTAACTATTAGGCTGCAGCTTTGACACAATGATATAAACCAGATCTAAAACTTTAGAGCTAAGGCTCCTTACCTTATACTCTTCCATGTCCACCTCATCAGGTCCAATCTCTTTCAACTTAGCTCGAGCTACCTTCATAATGCTAATCGATCTGTTCACGGAAAGGAGGAGAAAGCTAAGTGAAGGGACACCCAAAAGCCAGAGAATGTCAACTGAAACATCTCTTAGATTTAGCTTGTTTTGATATTACATCTATATATTTTAGAAATGCAAGCAGCGCGGACTTGCTGGAAGCTGCCTTCTTAGCCCATTGAGGAGGAAATGCAAGTTAGAAATGGAGAGCTAAAACACAGAACAATAAAAATCTCTTTAACCATCTAATACTGATCAGTGCTACCAAAGTCACTGAACACCACTCCTACCAAACAAAGCCCCCATATAGCACTTTCAAAACAATTCTGTGCCCTTCCTTTATTCACACAGAAGACATTCCAGCTTATGTGTTCTGAACAAACCTTTCATCATAGCTGAGGTTTTTGTCTGCAAACTGCTCCAGAAGAGTCCGTTCCACCACTTGCTTTGGCGCATTGTTCTGCAGGAAGTAAACTAGGACGTGCTGAAGCCGGGGGTCATTTTGTGGTGTTGGAGTCTCTGTTGACAGCGAGTACAGCCTGGAGTATTCTTCATGGAATGCCTAATAAAGCCAAGAATTGGAATAATATCAGTCTGACAATTATGAATCCACAATGCAAGCAGTTCTTAGACTTTGAGGGACATTCTTATCAATAAGCTGCTCACGACCAACTTAAGCTGGATGTGCTGAAATTAAAGTCCTATGAAGCCAAGCAACTGCAAGGTCTTGTTTTGCTCTGCAGATGACCGTCATGAGGCCTTGCTCCAACCATGTCAAAGTAGCTCCTTGGAATTGGTAGGCAAAAGCTAGTGCCATATGATCTAGTGCAGCAATACTGAGGATTTTATTCAGCACACATCTCTAACAACAACAGGAACAAACTGCTCTCTACAATTGTTATCTTTTCTGTGAATTGCCCTGAGACCTCCGGATATAGGACGGTATAATGCAAGTTTTGCTTCTGACAGCAGTTGGCACTTTAGGCTGTTTCTGGAAGGCTGCAGGGCTACTAAGAAAATTCCCAGTGCATTGGCTTTCAACAATCATTCAGAGGATTTTCTGAAAGGTGGGCAATTTCCACCTATCTACTTTGAGACAGCAAGATTTCTTGAGATGTCCAGAACCTGAGCTAGAAACATGAGTCCTCATTTGTAGACTTTTACAGCTGAGAAATAGGCTCAATGGATACCAGACAAAAGATTTCTTAACAATATACATACATGCATGCATCGTTTTATTTATATGTTGCCTTTCCAAGGTTAAAACCACACTCAAGGTGGCTTACAACATGTAAAAAACCTGCCATACAATTACAAATGTAACGAAAGTAGTCATAAACAATAAATAAAACATCAAAAAATACAACCAAATTAAAGAATTTGCATAAAAATCATAAGATCTAAAATAAATATACCAAAAATATAAATAAAAGCAGCAATCCCTGCCCCCTCAACCCCTAACAATACCCGCAAGCAGGGGAAAAAGCAGAATAGGATAAATGGTTATCTCTAGGTTCTAAGTTTTCTAACTACAGGAAGCCCTCCTTATGTAGAGGAAAGAAGGAAAATCAGGATGCCACCCTCTCTAGGACTAGAAAGAAGCTTCACAAGCCAGTCCAGTGCTTCCCTTGGTCATGAGAAGACCACATCTTGTAATATATATATCCAATAGCAGTAGTGGAGGGAGCTGCACTTTGGGGTGCATCCAATAAACTTCTACTCAAGAGTGGAATGTTTATGCTTTAAGAGCAGCAGCAGGCTTTTTATCTCAGTGGAGGACAGATCTTAAGAAGGCTCCTTGGAGGAGAAACTTCAAAAATCAGTGAAGACCTGCTTCCTCAAAGTGGAATATCAACCTCTTGTGACGGAACAAATGATCTCTGCAATCAAGACATTGCAGGGCAGAAAAACGAAGTAAGGAACAGCCACGTGGCATCCATAGCCAATGTTTCATTTTATTTCTCCACTGCCAAGAGGCCAATGTGTACAATAGTACCTTAACTAGCCCTGCTTCAGACCCATCCCGATCAAAGGTTTGACGGGCTTTAGCAATAGCCAGGATCACACCTTGCATGGCAGGACTGAGCATCATCTGACAGAAAGAAGAAAAAAGAAAGATGGAGAGAGGAAAAATGAAAAATGCTACACGATGAAAGAGTCGGAACAGGCAAGAGCTAAGACATGCAGAGTCCAGAGTCAGGGTTCTACCTTCTTCCATACCTGGGGTCTTCCAGATGTTTGAATTCTGAACTGCAACTCCCATCAGCCTCAACCAGTATGGTCATGGAAGCAGCCAGTTGAAGACTGCCCTTCATGATTATTAAGTTACTTTGATTTGTTCACACATTTGTAGACACACCTCAACTTTGTGCCCCTCTACCAACTATGAATTAAGTGTCCACATTTGCGTCGAGAGGGTCTAATGAAAGATGAGCAGGAATTAAGGGCAATTAAGGGGATGCAGAGATACATCACCAAAGTCCTAACCCATGCCCGTTTCCTGTATGGGATGACATAATGTGCAGGTCCACCTACTCCACAGCAGGTTGCTAGCAACTGGCTTACTTAACCTACCAGTCCCCACTCACATGCTGAAAACCCCCAGGCGTAAAACATATTGTTCATTCAATCCGGAGACAAATATGATGGTGCTGTCGGGATTGCTTCCATGCACAGGAGAGCAGTCAAAATTTAGGACTAGGTCTGCTGCTACGTTTTCAGAATGTTATGTGGCTTCACCATCTTGGATGGCCTTGGCCTTGGATGGCAAAAAGACCTCGGTAGAGGCAGAACAGCTTTAGTATTTTTATTTTTAAGTGAGCAACCTTGGGGAGTACTCTCGTGTCAAAGAAACCAAACCACTGGTGGGAAAGTCTGCAATCCTAATAACCACCATTTGGATTGTTTGAGAGACAGCTCTGGGATGTTTACTTCCAAGCACAACCCATCTGAAATGGGAAAGATGCAGCCCGCGAGGGCAGTGTCTGGCATCTTCCCTAGTTCGCAATGCCTCAGAATGAAAGATGCTCATCCCCAACATTTTTGCTTGCTGCAAAAAAGACACACAGACACATAGCTGTGTACCTCTTCATTATATCCATCTGCATCTGATCTAACTAGAATCTTTCCCACACTGGGGATATCCACTTCAGAGATCTGTGAGCTAGGTGGGGCAGAAAGCTCCAACCCCATAGCAGCCTGTGGCTCTTCTGCCTGAGTGGTGGGGTTTGCTTCTTCCGGGAGGTGCTGCACTGGTTCCTCCTCCTTTGACTGTTGCCACACAGAGATAAGAAAACAGAAAGAAATCAGAAAGGGAAATGAAAGGTAAGCCAGCAAAGCAAAAAAAAGGTTCAAGCAAGAGGAGGCAGGGAGCAGAGGCATGGAAAAGGGTGGCTATAAAGGTCCGGAAGCCCAACAATTGCTATTTTCACCTTGTCAAGAGCTGCCAATCCACCAGCCTTCTCATATGCATCAGCTGTCTTGGCAATGGCTTGAGCCGTCTGTTCCTTGGCAATCATGGCATGTTCGGAGGAGAGGGAATGTGCCATCCGTTCAGAGCTGGAGGAACAAGATCTTTCTGAGGAGAGAAAAATAAGCGTAGTGCACAATTTACTCTCTATGTCCAGCAAGGCATTTAGAAAAACATAGAACTCGACAAAATGTTAGAACTTGGGTCGTGCCTAGCCCTGAGCTACAGCCCAGTGTACAGCTGTACAGCTAGTGTAGGAGGGCAAAGATTTTTATTCTACCTTTTGAACAATGCTTTCAATGAACGGGACAAAAACAGCAGCCCGTGTCTTATAAGTAATGCATTAATAAATCTGGAAGAATAAAAAGGTAACAAGGCTGGTGCCAAGGATCATCCCCAGTGAGGGAATTCTACAGATAGCAACCTGCATTACCTCTAAATGGCATGCGCTTTGGAAGAACCTCTGAAAATCATCTCAATACATGGGGCAAGTCAATATGGGAGGTAAAGTCCACACAGGGCTTCTTATAGAAATTTAAGCACCAGGACTGTCTCATCACTCTCAGCAATCCAGTAAGTCAGAGGGCTGAACAACCGGCATTGGGAGAGGCAAGCAAAAAGACTGACTGCTTTTCTCACCTTGTCCCAAGTCAGAAGAGAGGTCCTGAGACTCTGCTGGTGATGACTGATCCATCTGCGCCATCTTGCTCGACTGCTCCTCCCACTCTGCCACCTCCTGTTCAAGCCTCCAGTTGTCTTCTTGGATGTAGTGCTGGAGCTCCAGAGGCAGAGATTCCACTTCTCTCTGGGTCTGCCCATTAACATAATCTAATCAAAGGGAAAATATCCAGAAGGTGCTGGTGCTCATTTGCCCCTTGCATCCTACCTCTGAATACTTGTCAGGCTCACTATTAAACCAAGACACTTTGTGAAAGAATAGCCTACAATGAAACCTTTGTTTATTAATACTATGGGTCACCCCTACTTATCTGAGCACCTTGGATAGAAGTTGCAGACAGTTATAGAAACAGATTTGGGTTCACACACCACCCTATTGGGGTGGGGGGTGGGGCTACACATCCACGGGACGCAGTGGCACTGTGTTCTATACCACTGAGCCTCTTGGGCTTGCTAATCAGAAGGTCGGTGGTTCAAATCCCTGCGATGGAGTGATTGCTCTGTCCCAGCCCCTGCCAACCTAACAGTTTAAAAGCATGCCAATGTAAATAGATAAATAGGTATTGCTCCCACACTGACCTGGAAAGCTGCCTGTGGACAAACACCGGCTCCCTCGGCCTGAAAGTGAGATGAGCGCTGCAACCTCATAGTTGTCTTTGACTGGACTTAACCATCCAGGGGTTCTTTACCTTTTACACATCCACACACCTACTGCTAAGGCTCAAAATGCAAATGATGTATAAAGGGACCTAGGGAAAGCCCCAACTCCTCCCAAACCATTAGCTCCTAATTTATTACTCCTCTGCTCTGTCAACCCATCAATGCCTGGAGGATTCTTTCAGCTTCTTATCAATCCTTATGCTTATCCTGGTCCATATCTACATTTAAATTGGGGTAGGGTTGGAATGGAACTTTATTAAGATGATCTCTTTTGTTGCCTTTTGATCCAGAACAATCCTGAACAGGAGATACAAATAAACTGAAGCTGCTTCTATCCCAAACACGCACCACTGTTTTGGGGTTTAGAGCCAGTATAGTTAAAGAATGTCAGAAGCAGGACCTGAGAGACCAGGATTCAGAACCCAGCTGGACCATGAAGATCAACTGGGTTATCTCAGGCCAGTTACTATGTATCTCAGCCTAACCCCTCTCACAGGGTTGTTGTGAGGTTAAAAATGGAAGGATGAGCACTATATAGGACACCCGGAGCTCCTTATAGCAAAGATGGGGGATGCATGTAGGAAGTAGGGAAAATAAAATACCTCATTTCAATCCAACTGGCACCCAATGATGGTTTCCAACCGCCAGCATTCAGGGCAAAGACGGTGAGAGGTGGTGAGAGATCAGCTGGACTACTTAGGTGTGCTTCACACCGCCTCCCAAACCCCAATGGACTAGATGTCTTTTCAGTGTTCCAGAGAAAAGGAGGAAGATGCCATGAGAGATGGCAATGGTCAACTGCTTGCCTGCATGTTCTTTACTTGTTCATCTTTTTACCCTGCAAAAGCTAATTTTCTAGACTGCTCCAGAAGACAGGTATCTGAATAGAGCATATCATCAACCTGAAGGAAGAATGTGCTGGGCTAAGCCAACATCTCTGTCCCCATATGGATGTTGGCTGTTACTTTGGCCCAGTTAGGAACACTCTCAGCACTCACTCCTGCATTGCAGGAGGAGGTCAAGACATCCTCTCTCTTGTGATTTTAAACAGCATTAAATGCAGGCTAGACATCTTACACTCCAGTACTGTACTCTTTTTACTGTACCATTTCTATACACAACTAGATGCGTCTAGAAAAACAGTTGCTTAGAAGAGATCACTTAGCCCAAACCCCAAGTCCCTACATACCTTCCTATACAATCAAGAATCAACCATGAGCCACAAGCAGGGACTGGGTGCATTGCAGAAAAGTGCTTACAAAACCAATAGCTCAAGATCACTCAGACAAGTAAGCATTTCAAAGTCCTTACCAGCAGCAGCAAAGTGTGGTAGCTTTTTATTTATGTACATCAGGCAGTAGGCACTGGCGTTCCTCAGGCCTCCAAAAGAGTCCCTCTCCAGTTCTTCCCAAGATGACTCTGTCACAGAGATGTCATTATACTTGAGCCAGCTTTTTCGGGGCTGGTTGTAGATGTAGGCCCAGTAATGGCCAGCGTTGGCCTGGCCTTCATGGACCAAGACAGCATGCAAGTGGTAAGGGACCTGCAAAATATGCACACACATACACAACAGGCTTATTTTTAGCAGGTGAAGTAACATGACCTCAGGCCATATTCAGCCAGGCACATTCCCAGCTGTTGTGCCTGTTAAGAACTATCCATTCATACAATCCTGGCTTCACACAGAGAGAGACAGATTATTTTCTTCCCAGAGTAATATGGTTTTAGTTGGCAGAAAGCAGTGCTTCAGAGTCACTGTGACAAGTGTGAACTTTAAGGGTCAAAGCCCGACTACCCAGAAACCACTTGGCAGATTGACATAGAGAATTACAAACCATTTATTGGAAAAAACCAAGATTATACAACGTAACTCCACTAATATGATGGCAGAATCTTGAAACCCAAGCCTTTTAAGATGAGGAGCCAAGAGGCAGACACTGTATAATCCAGAACACACCCAGCATTTGATTCATTACGTGCTGGAGGAAAAGGGCAGAAACACCTCTAAGCATGAAAGAAGCAGCGGTCCTAGTAATGTATTTTGAAGGGATAAGGAGAGAAAATTGAACCAACTCCACCAGTTATTAATATTTACAACAGCATCTACAGCTCACTGAAGCAAGTACAGGAAATAGTGTAAGGTAGAAAAATGGAAAATGCCTGTGTCTGAGAACAAGTTTTAATGAATCCCATTAGCAATACCA
The DNA here is from genome assembly GCF_964106915.1 of Podarcis gaigeae. Taxonomy (NCBI): domain Eukaryota; kingdom Metazoa; phylum Chordata; class Lepidosauria; order Squamata; family Lacertidae; genus Podarcis; species Podarcis gaigeae. The sequence continues at coordinate 19,022,956 of NC_139692.1, read as the reverse complement.
TTCCACAGCAAGGTAATTTCATTATTTGCAGGATATCATATAGAATCCAAACGCCTGCTTGAAAAGGCTGGGTTTTAGTAAACTAGTTTTACGTGGACAGATCAGAGAATTACTTTAGGTTCAACAACAGCAGATATGCCCCATCTCCCAATAAGATGATATTGCTTTCAAGAAAACTGTAAATGAACTCAATTAACAGCATGCACTGCCAGCATGTACCAGTGCTAGCACAAGAACAGAAAAACATAATCTCAATGAAAAGACAAAATATCTTACCTGATGAAGCAAAGGATCTGAGTACATCTGGTCAATAGATTGGGAAAGCAGTGCAATAGAAGCATTCAGGTCTGTTAATCAAAACAATTCAATACTTATGTTTGATCTTGCGTTAGCTGTTAAGCATTTCTAGGACACAGACAACACAAATATCTACCCACATTCAAATCCACGCAGGTAGTTTCTTGCTGCCTTGAAGGAGGCACCGGTGCACCCATTCTTTGAAAGTTCTCCCTGGACCTGGACAATCTTAATAACTCTAAGCCCACATGCCTCGTTCCTTAGGGAAGTGATTAACAGGGAGGGGCCTCTCAACTCCAGACATTCTTGGAAGAAACTGATTATCTAGAAGACCCACTCCAGCCTGAAATTAGGCCTTCATCAGAAGAAAGATGGAGAAGTGCAGCTCTGTTGATTCTCCTCAATCTCTCAGTGGCTTTTGATACTACTAACCACACCATTCTTCAAGAGCAGCTTCAGAGAATGACGTTGGAAGCATTGATTTACAGTAGTTCAGCTCCTATTTCCAAAACTCTACTCACACAAAGGTACTGGGTGATGATTTCGCTCAAGCATTTGACTAAAGGAGTGCCCTTGGTTCAGCTGCTGTAGCTTTGTTAGCATATTGTCCATTTTCACATTTACTGTATTTGAATGTCACATCCCACTCTGGGATTGGGTGAACAATGAAGAATGGGTTAGAAATTACTTCCATTTATATAGAAAATAATCATGAAAATTGCCAAGGCTATTGATGTTTTGTGAAGAATACGGTTACCTGCAGAAGTCTCAATTGCTGTGGAGGTTTAATAGACAAAAGTGTGCAGACAGATTAAGAGCAGGCTGCATTTAAAGTATTTATTTCTTGCCTTTCAGCAGGTCTCTAAAGCAGCTGATAATCAAGTGAAAACTGCATCACATATAACAGGATACAGGCTCCTCCAGCTCAGAGTCTGCATCCTACAATATGCCAACACTTACTAAGCTTTCAAACGTCCAATGAAGCAAGCAGGTGAAATAACTGAATTTAGAATAAGCATGTTTCCATGAAAGTTGACAGTTTATTTTGCATTGGCATGGGGCAGAGAATGAACAGCCCTGAACATACCCAATGAAAGTCAGTGACTCTAGCTCCAACTGAAAGTTGTTGTTGTTGTTGTTGTTAATTTCTGTCCACCTTTCACCATAAGCTCCCAGGACCATTTAAAATACAGTAAAAGCTTACAATTTAAAAAACAAAAAACAAACGCAATACAGTGGTACCTTAGTTCTCAAACTCAATCCATTCTGAAAGTCCATTCGACTTCCAAAACATTCAAAAACCAAGGTGTGGCTTCTGATTGGCTGATTAGCCCCGGAAACGATAGTAAAGGTAAAGGTAAAGGTACCCCTGCCCGTACGGGCCAGTCTTGCCAGACTCTGGGGTTGGTGCGCCCATCTCACTCAAGAGGCCAGGGGCCAGCGCTGTCCGGAGACACTTCCGGGTCACGTGGCCAGCATGACATCACTGCTCTGGCGAGCCAGAGCCGCACACGGAAACGCCGTTTACCTTCCCGCTGGTAAGCGGTCCCTATTTATCTACTTGCACCCGGAGGTGCTTTCGAACTGCTAGGTTGGCAGGCGCTGGGACCGAGCAGCGGGAGCGCACCCCGCCGCAGGGATTCGAACCGCCGACCTTTCGATTGGCAAGTCCTAGGCGCTGAGGCTTTAACCCACAGCGCCACCTGCGTCCCCCGGAAACGATACCGACAGCCAAAATGGGTGTTTGGCTTCCGAAAAGTATTTGCAAACTGGAATACTTCCAGGTTTGTGGCGTTTGGGAGCCGATTTATTTGTCAACTAAGCCATTCGGGAACCAAGGTACCACTGTAATAGGGAGGGCACTATCTGGGCACAGACCTTTTATGTCTTGTTCAACCTCTTCTCTCCATCGTTGCAGGCAGGCCACAACAAGACTTATTTCATCCTTTGTAATCTCACGAGGAACATGGCCTTCTGGCACCTTCACAGGAAGTCTGGGAAACTGGAGGGGTTTGTTGTTTGGTTCCTGGTGAGATGTGGCTAGGGCAGAGACCACGTCCTTGGCACTTTCAGCTTGTGTTACTGTCACCCTATTAAGAGAAGGATAGAAAGATAATCAATGCTACAGTTCCCAGCAAATGGAAACCAACACTTCTCTGAACTCAGCAGCCACCTAATGAGCTATAGTATGATGCTTTTTTGGCCAAAGACCCCCCCCCCCCAAAAAAAAAGAAGCATACATCAAGTTACAACAATTTGAATCGCTGACATGTTATTTTTCTCATTTTAAATCAACCCCGATGGAAAACCAACCTCTGTCAGAATGGCATCACTCAGCTTTCAACCAAGTCCTTCATTGGAAATATGGAAAGCAAGGAAATGGAAAGGATATATAAAAGGATCCCAAGATTTCTGGAGTCAAGGTGAGGTTGCAAATGATATCTTAAGAAAATCAGTTCTTTACCTGCTTTGTGTTGGAGGAGTCTCTGAAGTTTGGCATTCAGCTACTGGTGTCAAGTCTTGAGTGCAGGGGGCATCCCCAGGCAGCCTAGTACCTGCAAATTCAAGAACATACTGCAGCATGTCTGGCAAAGGGAAGCGGCTGGCACCAGAACCGTATCTTGTGTACCTAAAGAGAGTAAATCAAAGAGAATTATGACATGTTATTTATATCCTACTTTATAAAAACACCAATTAAGTTTATTGAATCCCTGTATACTTTAAATTATTCTAACGGGATCAAAGCTACAATAGTTATTTAAGGAAGCATTAGCGACCAATTGGGCTTTCCCTTTAAATATCTGGCATATGCCCAAGTACTACTGTAAATCTAATTTAAATTTTAACTACCAAGAAAAACTGCATGATAAACTACCACTGAAAGTTGGATTCTATAACGTCAGGCATAATAACCCAAGAAGGAAGAGGCATCTGTTTGTAGGCCTTTCTAAAAGTCAGTCAACACGCATGGAGACCACTTCCTTGAACATAACATGGGCACCAAAACAAGCAGTGTTAATTAGTGCAGTATTTGCCTATATTACCCAACAGTAATATAAAGTAAAAGTTATTGTTCATGGTGGAATGCCAAGGACCAGTTAAGGAACTTATGTGTCTCAACTACAAGCCACTGTTACTCAGCCATGAGAAGCTTAACAGCCAAGCCTTCAATCCATGTCCTTGTGTGTGTGTGTCCAATGCTGGATAAAAGCTTGCCCTCTTCAGGAAATTTGCTTTGGACACATCCAGCAGCTATAATAAATGTGGCTAGATAGAAGCAGTATGTAGTCATATGACCCTTTGTGGGCTGGAGAATAAGGAGAAGTCATAGAAAGCTTTTCCTTGCCAGTCTGAGAGATCACTGAAATGACTGGAGAGATGTGGAGGCTCCCGCCAAGATTGCACTCACAGATCCCAAACTGAGTGAAAAACACACCAGTCCAATGCGTTCATATTAATTACATATGGGGAAAGGTGATATAGACACTGCTGCTCTAATCATGGACTGGCCACCATACATAACAGTCTGAATATGGAAACATGAAGTTTTGTAGTTCGAAAAGCTGACCACCTACCTTTCCAATTTCTGTTGTAGAACCGTTATCTGATCCTTCAGTTTCTTGATCTCTTCTCTTTTGGCTTGAACAAGCTTTTTGTTACCATACAGGAACCTAAAGGAGAAACACTTATTTGTGTGGTCTCTTTTTGTAGGATTAATCCTCCCATTCAAAAGTACACATGAATCATTGTGAAGACTGATGCAGTCATGCCAATATTACTCTAGCAGGCCTTGAGGGTAAAGTCTGATGCTCTGAGCTTTTGCATATGATACTGCCAGTTAACATCTCACCTGTCCATATAAATTATCTGTGGAAACTCTAGCTTGTTGTGTATCTTCTCTGGCTGCCCAAGCGACTGATTGAACTCAAAACGGGAAAGTTCAAAAGTCAACACGGGAGGAAGTTTTGTAAACCAGCGCTGGAACACATAAAAAAAAGTTTTAGGACAGGAGAAGGATACTAGACTTTCAAATATGTAAGACACCAGAGATCTCACCATATCTATCGACCATAGGAAGTCATGCGCCATACCCAGGGGGGAGGGGCGATCAATGTATGTTAATTTGTACATTTAGTTATAAGCTATTTCTGAATACTGATTTTAAAGTCAAGCTGAGCCCACCTTAAATTGCTGGGTGTGTACAAAGGCTTAATGTTACAGAGCAACCCAAACAAGTCTTACAATCACAACTAAAAACTGCCAAGTCGGAAACTGTTTCAAATAGACACTGAGCAGCAGAGTTTTCTAGCTGCTGATATTAAAATCCACAATGGAAATATCCTGCCAATGATTCCATCTTCTAAGCTTTTAATAGCCTTCTGGCATCTAGAGCTAGACAAAGCTTGCACGATACAAAATAAGTAAATCACACCCTCTGTTTAGAGCTATTTGTAATTAGTTGGCCTGATGCACTTTTTAAAAGTTATCCTAGTTGCCACAACTTTTACCTTGGCAGTTGAATGTAACATAGGGACATTAAAAAAAAATAATTCTGTTTCTTAAAAAGCAATCCTTATTCTTTAATCCTACAAAAGCTGATAATTTAACTATAGACGAGAAAGCAGAACTAACTCCTATTAACTGAACAGAGTGAGAGCATTCCTGACTATTCCCAACACATCAGCCTCCTAAAGCCTTCTTCGCAATGTGAACAGAAAGGTTCCGATTTAAGATGCATTTCTCGGATGGCTGGAAATATACAAAAAAGACTTAAAGGGTTAAGTAAAAAATTGCCTCTGGCTAAGATTTTTGCTTTTAAGCTTCCTGGGATCCTAAACTACGGAGCTGAAATCACTCAAGATGATTTGCCTTACAGTGAAGCCCTGGGAGATTAGGTGGGTAATTTAGAAAACCTGACATTATTTTCAACATAGAGCCAATCAGCTCTATCAAGGAACATCACATGCTGCAGAAGAAAGTACCAATATTGCACAGAAGGACCTTAAACAGCAGCAGAGTCTCCTTTCATTCAACTGCCTGCCAGAATGCAAAACTTTATTTTTCATTCTTTGTCATGTGTTCATAAACAATTCTTATAAAGAGAGATGCTTTAGGTAGTTTAAAGTAGTTCTGAACAGCTTTCAAATATGTCTAAGCAGCATATGATTGGGTCATGATTTAAATCAAAAAGCAGAAAGAGCAGGATAGGTGGAGGCAGAAGATTTTTTTAGGATGAAAATGAAAAGTGTAGTGTACACGAAGAGGGAAAAGATGAATTACAAAAAAAAGCATACCATAAAGTTAAGAACTGTACTTTTACCCTCCGAAAATATGGAGGCAGTGGTTCCTCCCTACTCGGGTATGGGTAGGCTTCAATAGAAAGAGAAACACTTTATCACACTTACACATAATAAGCAGACCCTTTTACTGCAAGGTAAATGCTGGACAGGTTATGTGGGAAGTCAGCAATTATACAACCCAGGCATGCTAGCTTTGATGAACATGTCAGCCACGAAATACTGTACACTTAACTATTCCCATGTAAAATGTGAGCTTCACAATACTTTTTACAATTTCTCATTTGGGATCATGTTTGTCTTTTCTCTGTTGCCTGTAAGTAAAATTGATGAATCGTGTAGAACTAACCTCTTGCCCATACTTCACTGACTGATTAGATGACGACGGTTCAGTCTCCCCCTCTACCATGGCGCCTTCCAAACATCCATGCAAGTTCTTATAACCATTTACCTGCAGGGGGTACTGGCCAAATGTCTCTATTTTGGAAAAGGTCTTGCCTGAACATGAAAGGAGAAAAGTCAAAAGCCAGCTTTTCATAAAACCAAGCACACACCAGAATATCTCTTTACAGATATATCTAGATATTGCAAAGAGGTTTTTATTAAAGCTAAGCCAAACAAGGGTTTTGTTTTTTTTTCAACTGACTGGTCAATATAAACATATTACAGTTTTTAATAAGCCTTCAGCACAGTGTAATGGCTCTATAGATTTTGCTGGGAGCTGCCCAGAGTGGCTGGGGCAACCCAGTAAGATGAGTGACATATAAATAATAAAATAATAATTCTTATTCTTTCCTACTTTTTCCTGATTTAGGGCCAATATTAATAACAAATTTGGGAATACTGAAAGTATTCCTTACATTCTCATCGCATGTGGATAACATATGAGGATATTAGTTTTGTATTTTTTGGTAAGATTTTTTTTTTGTAATAGTCAAGATTAGTGATAGTTCTCTCGTGAACATATAAACTTCCTAGTGATGCAGTTCACCGAACCTTCCAAGGCAGGGAGACTCACACATTTCTGCATATGAGTGAACAGCATGCATGACTGCTTGCTTCAGAATTTAAGAAGTAGAAATCTACAAGAACAAAATATTGCTGTGAACCCACCGTCAATTCCTTGGAGTGCTCCTGCTCAAGGCTCTAGCCCTTGGAAAAGATCTTCATAACCATGGTAATTGAGCACTTTCATTAATTTCAATAGTAAGCTAATGTGGATATTTAAATGTCCCACTACTGACATAAGAGGGAGCTGCAAATGCTTAATTTTGCTTGGACTGTGGCCAAAACAGACCTATCTGCAACAGTGCCCAGGTAGAGTCCAGGTAAGGACACAAATCAATGTAAAGAGGATTAAATTAACACCCTTCTACCTTACCTTCATGAATACCTTCAGTAAGGAAAGTCCCATAAAAAAGCTGAACCATTGGGTTCTCAGATTTGTCCTGTGAGTTACCACTGCAGAAATCAATCAATCAAATAAAGACATGACAAATTCATTGGACTCAGGAATACAAAGTGTTTTTTAAAATAAAATAAAATAAAAACCAAGGCTTTTATCAACAATCCTTAGGTGCCTGAAAATGGAATAAAATGACAGGTGGTCTGTATAAAAGGACAGGGGATATGAACTTGAAATATGCAGTTATCAGTTTGTTAGAAAACTATGGTTTAGGCCTAGGTCCCACTCAGACAGGAGACCTTTGCCAAGGCTGCAGATGATGGAATCATGTGATGGAATGTTCCTCTATATAACAGATACCATGCTCCACCCAAAACTAGTGTGTTACCAAGGAGGGCAGGCTAGAACTGTTCTCCCCAAATGAACCAGTCTTCTACAGGCAGGGAATTTGTCCCCCCCCCCCCCGTGAGAAAATCATTTCATCCCGTGAGCTTTCTCCTGTAGTCTAAAGTGACATAGCCCGGAATATTCAGAGCCTCAAACACTGTTTCAGATACTCACATTCTGCCATACTGACTCTAGCTATTATGAAAATGATGCTTCCCAAGTTTCAACAGACAGTTTAGCTACAAAAGCCAACTATGTCAAGCTCCTAGAGTCATAGGAAGTTGAACAGGGAGCTATTAATACGGGCAACTTACATGATTTGGAATGCCCCATTTGCTTAGAAAGTTTATCATGTATTGAAATATGAACTAGAGCTTCTTGCTTAATTCAAGATGTCTTCCCCACCACCTAAACAAGCTGCAGCACATGGTAGGAAATATTGCTATAATCTCACAATGTTAAATGCAACCCTATTCTCAATGGAAAGAAGGAAAGGGTATTCAACGATGTGTCATATACCAAACTTATTGTTCAACTAAAGTTTCTCCAGACTCACTTAACATTCACAGCCAGCTGAAAAGCATCCTCCAACCAATCCAGAAGTTTGTGGGTGAACTCGCTCACATCTTGCTAGAAGAAAGACAAGACACTTAATGCCAAAATGCTAATTACCAGCAAGCTTAGTCTGTTGTTTTTAGCAACTACTGTTTTTGCATTGTGTTTGCAACAGAACCCACTGCTCCTATTCTTGTGAGCTGTAACACAGAGACTGACTGAATACATGCATAAATAAAGAGAGGCATTTCAAAGCACATATGCACAGGAAGAGCCATCAGACTAATGCAGAATGCGGCAGCTAGACTAGTGAATGGGAGTGACCACCAAGACCATATAACACTGGTCCTAAAAGAATTACATTGGCTCCCAGTAGATTTCCGAGCACAATTCAAAGTGTTGGTGCTGACCTTTAAAGCCCTAAACAGCCTTGGCCCAGTATACCTGAAGGAGTGTCTCCACCCCCATCGTTCAGCCCAGACACTGAGGTCCAGTGCCGAGGGCCTTCTGGCAGTTCCCTCACTGCAAGAAGTGAGATTAAGGGAACCAGGCAGAGGGCCTCCTTGGTGGTGGTGCCCGCCCTGTGTACCACCCTTCCATCAGATGTCAAGGAAATAAACAACTATCTGACTTTTAGAAGACATCTGAAGGCAGCCCTGTTTAGGGAAGTTTTTAATGTTTGATGTTTTATCGTGTTTTTAATATTCCGCTGGGAGCCGCCCAGAGTGGCTGGGAAACCCAGCCAGATGGGCGGGTTATAAATAATAAAATTGTTATTATCATCACCATCATTATCACCACACTAGTTAGCTACACACAAACCACTCTGATCTTTTAGCAGAGGCCAACTAAATTTTGACAAGGTTCTCTTCAAGCACAAGCAAATAGGTCCGGGATGATTCCCAGAATCCTCATAAGGTAATAGCTGGGAAAGGGGGAAGACAAAGGGAAGCCTCCTGCCCCAAGCCACTTTAAGCATGTCTTCATGGTGGGGCACAGGGACTAGAAAACATCCCATCTAAGATGTAGGGAGAGAGGTTGAGATGCCTCTGCTATGTTTTAAAGTCACACACCCACTTTATAGATCACAATCAAGGTTGGTGGCACAACCATCCTAATTACCTGCTGCTCCTCAGGTGAACTGAACGCACATCTGAGACGGTCCAGGGCTGCGGAAGGGTCTACAAATTTACAGGGTGTTCCCAGCATTAAAGCAAAGAGATACTGAAGTTCCTGCATGAACGCGATGTTCCTCTTTTTCTGAATGAAAAAGCACAATGAATTGCAGAAATGACAACCTGAGCAATCCATTGTAACAGGAGCTAGCATTTTACTAACAGAAATAGCACAGAGGTCAAGATTGCTGATGGCAAAGGCAAGGTATAAACAAAGAAAAGGACAAGTACTGGGAAGCTGCCCATTTAGTACTCAGGGCAATATTCAAGGAGGCTGAGAGGTTTGGAAACATTGAAAGTAAGCAGTTAGAGAACGCCTAATGTATTACAATGCAAAAATGTTTAAGAATATTCATACACAGTCCCTTACTCTGCCTGAAATAATAAACTAGATATTGAAGAAATCATGATACCAGCTGTGGCAAAACAAACCAGCCTCAAACTCTGATGAAGTCTGAAGCCAGTTTCAAACCAAGTACATGTTTTAGATTCATGAACTTATCAAAATCAGCCAGGTTCATTCTAATTTTAGACAGTACAACTACAAGAAAATGAGCAACCTGCCCTTGTTCAGACAGCACTTACGCTTTGGCTTTGACAATTTTCCAGTACACTCTCTGGAAGGGAGTAGCTAAGAACCAACCGGCGGAATTCTGGCAGCTGGAAGAGAGACTGACAAAAACCCTTAAATTAAACCACTGCCTCATCTGATCAAAGCAAGACTGTAATTGGATCTCAGTTCAGAACACAACACTCTTTGTAGGCCAGCGTTCATGATAAGTTCAAAGGCTATGCGTTTCCTACACATTTTTTGATGTCACAGAAGCATGTACACTGTGCAGAGACAAACTGCTGCTCTGAAGTAGACCTTAATCATTGTAACAGAAAGATGTTGGCATGTGCTCAGCTCTCCCACTAAAGCCAGTGAAACATACAAAGCACTCCCAATCCTACTGACTTTTAGAAGACATCTGAAGGCAGCCCTCTTTAGGGAGGTTTTTAATGTTTGATGTTGTATTGTGCTTTTAATTCTGTTGGGAGCTGCCCAAAGTGGCTGGGGAAACCCAGCCAGGTGGGCGGGGTATAAAAAATAAATACCTAAATTATTATTATTAATTATTATTATTACTGGACCCCATGGCAAATAGGCATCAGAGATAGCTTGACACCATTTTCTCCCATAAGGCGGCCAGGGTCTCTCTCTCTCACACACACACACCAACTCTTATATTAAAAAGTACTGCCCAACTACCATGGATCCCTGTTAGAATGAGTGTGCAGTACCCTCTGCACCCCACCCCCATTATAAGACAAGTCTCTGGCAGAATCCTGATCTCCGGCTTTTCCTGATGTGCCATATATGTGGCACCTAGAATTCAAACAACAATTGGTAAATTGCAAGTGGAAACCATAATAATGCTTACCTGTTTTTCATACATCACACCATGGGTATTAAATACATAGGTATTAAAGAGAATGCTGAAGGCAATGGAATAATATGTCTGACCACAACCAACCTTAAATTAACACAAAGTATCAAATACCCTAGAAGCATTGCCCTAGCACAGGGTTGGAACTCCCATCAGCCCCAGCAGGCATGGCCAATGGTCAAGGATGGTTTATTTAAAAGTACTTCAAAGCCGCTTTTTTTAAAAAAAAACCCTAAGCAGTGTATAAATAGTATAAAACATCATAAAAGCAGCATCCAATTTTATGGATCAGGGAAAGAATGTACAAGGGTTCTTGGGCCTTTAACTCCACCATTTGACCAGCAGGAAATAGCTGACTCCCTATAGGAAACATGAGGTAGTCTTGGGGTAGGGGAATAGAGCAATAATGACTCTACTCACTCTAATTGTGTGCTATGCTATACTATACCCCCCTAGTGCTGTCAAGTTGTGTTATACCATGCCCCCATGGCAGTCAGTTTGTGACTAGTGCCCACAGCACTCAATCACAATTTGAAATGTACCTAATGGCCCAAGTAATCTCAGAGTCCAGCAACATCTAGAGGGCCACAAGTTCTCCATTTTGCCCTGGCAGATGGCACTCAAGAACTAGAGGCGCCATCTTACCTGTATGACTGCACTGAACCAGCAAGTATTTCCAATGTTTTTCATCCCTACTGGCCAGTCGCCTGCTCTCCTCCACTCACTCTGGGCAGCAGTCTCTCCCCAGACATCACACCGTTTCCGTTTGGACCGATTGTTGCTTTCAGCCACACTCGGTTCATAAACTCTGCCAGGGAACACAAATCAACAAGTCAGTGACAAAAATTCGGGTTGTGTTCACACAAAACTTCCCATGCTTCTGATTGGAAACTGCAAAACTGAAGAGTAGCTATATTTAACCCACCCCCAATTAACAGCATAGGCTGTTGTGGTCAGCTGTAGAGGTGTTGTGGCAGGGCACACCTTTTTGGGCTGACTTTTGATCATATTCTGTAGGGATCAGATTACATTATCTGGGATAACAATGGAATGTGGCAGGCGGAGGACCAGACTGTGTGGGAGATGTACAAGAGGAGAACATCTTGCTGACCTGAACACAACCTGGGTAAACAGTGCCAATAAAGACCATTCTTCCAGAGTGTGAATAAAATATAGTCCAAGGCGCTTCACAGATACTTAGGGAGTAAATATGGCGATGACACAGGTATCTGCTGCCCTTTCTGTACTGACTCGTGTATTGTTTTACTGTTTGGTTGTTTGTTGCCCATGGATCCTTAGAAGGGCAGGATAGGAATTTGATAACATGCACAAAGAAAAGAAAAAGGCAGAGCACAGCATACACATTCGCTGTTGCATCTGGATCTTTCTCTACAACTTGAACACTTGGAAAATCAAGGGCTCCAGAAGAAACAGCTTCCTGCAGATTAGCTTCATCATCTTCTGTTGCTTCAGCTGGACCTGGAAACCAAAGTGGCTATCACTATTTAAGTAGAGTGAAGGTGCCCCTCACAAAGCCAGTCCAAGACACAGTATTTTACTGGTTTTCAAACAGGGAGGCAACAGTTTAAAAGCAAAACACTGCATAGGCATTTTCACACTGATGCTTTCCAAAAGCACTGGCAAAGACAAACTCCAAACACCACCCAAACAAGAGGCTTTCTATGGACAATTAAACTTGGACCGTCATGTTAAGACAATGGTTTTCAAACTCACTCCAATGATGAGGACACACATCCCACAGATGGTCAAAGCAGTTTAATCCAGATTTTGACTGGAGGACTGTGTGCAACTGAAGTGTCTGGAGTTCTAGATGAGGTCCTGGCTTGCAGCCAGCCACATGTAAGCTCATTTCCCATCTAACAGAATTAATGTGCTCTCATCCATGTAAGCATATAATTACAAAAACACTGTTCCTATTGCTATCTCATCGCAATGTTTCCGTTTCAATCTATTGCCCCTTCACCCCATCATCATAACAATGAAATTGGAATGATCAAGCCTCTTCATCTAATCCAACTGTTAATGGGTCCATACTTGTCTTTCATTAGCCCCAGCAAAGTGTCTCTTTATAAATGGGACTGAGCCTATGGCTCAAGTTTTCACAACCTATATATAGCATTCCCAAAAAATGCATCCAACTGTGGCAAGAATATTTCAGGTAAAGGGAAGAAGTCACCTACTGGTTGCCTGATTTTTGCCAACTGCACTTCCTTCACTGTCAGATGGTTCTGCAGCAACAGCTTCTTGCCCTGACTCTTTAGCGTGGTGTTCTGTGAGGAAACTAACGGCTTGAATTAAGTTTCCATCAGCAGCCTAAGGACAAAAAACAAAGCATTTGTGCAACACGGGAAGAAAATATGTACCGGATGAAGTATTTCAGGTCAACAATTGCTTATGCATGACACTCACTGGAAAAAAATAAGATTTAAAGTACAGTACAATTCCCATCCTGCTCTGTCTATACACTATTCTAAAGAGATGTGGGGTCCAGCTTTAAAGAAGGGCAATAAAAATGAAAAGAGCATTTCAAACAGGAACCACATTTTCATACATACTCCTAAAAGGGTCCTATTATATCCTGAGCTAGGAGAGGCTCAGTAAATGATGGTGATCCTCTCCAGAAGTGCAATACAAGTGAAAGATAATGCCCACTAAAAAGCTCTCTCTGCACATCCTTCTTATTCTAACTTGAAGCAAATGTGACATGTTTAAGATGGTGCTTTTAAAGGTCAGAAGGGGAAGCATGGACAGCTGTCTTTATACTGTTGTTTTTCCTGGCTTGAAGCAATCCCTTTGGGGAAACATGGCTGCCTCTGCTGGCTCTACGGCGTCAACACAAAGAGCACAGCTAGAACACAGGCAGCAGAGATCAAGGGGAGGGTGATTAGGACCCAACAGTGAAGGAGGAGGCAGAGGAAAGGTGCTTGGTGAGCAGGTCTGACATTCATAGTGGCAGAAGAATACTTACCTTCAGGGCTGTGTGGAGGAACAAAGGATCCTGAATGCCTGTGATCTCTCTGAGCTGGTTGATGAGCACATTGCCATTCTACAGTCACACGGGACAAAGAAAGTATGTGTCAATAAGGGAATAATAATAGGATACTTACAGTGAGGCAATATCAACCAGCCTTCTCCAATCTAGTGCCCTAGATTGTTGCTGGACTACAGCTCCCATCAGCCTTCACCATGGCCACACAGTCTGGGCTGATGGAAGATGGAGTCCAGCAACATCTGGAGGGTGGGTACCAGGCTGGGGAAAGTTGAAACATTAGCACAGTTCACACATGAGCTAGACCTAATGATTCAATAACCATGCATACGCCTAAGCTTGAACTGTGAAGAAAAAAATTACAATCCCTAAATCAAGGTTTACATCCAAAACCAGTGACCATGGGTTTTTTTGTTTGTTTGTTCCTAAACCATGAACTGTAGCCAGGGTTTGATCTTTGCTTATCAACTGCAGTTTGAGAAAAACACATCAAGCCCTAGGCTGGACATGCAGCCAAGCCAGAAAGTGTGGTTTGTTTCTTCTGCATACAAGGAAGGAGGGCAGACCAATGGCTCTATGCGTGAAACACAAAAAGGGAAAGTTCAATGGTTGCCTCCACAGGTCAATGTACCTTTCTGGACCTTTCTAGATGCAGACATTTGATCACCTAGACATACCATTAAGCATTCTGTCCAACTCAAAAGCTTACATATTCTCCAAATACCCATAGGTATTCCATTTTATGCCTCAGTGAAAGCTAGCTCCTTATTAGAAAGGAGCATGTGCCCTTTAAAGGAGGAATTATAGCCAGGCCTAAGCAATACCAGTTCAAATATCCCTTTACCAGGGCGAGGGACCAGCAGTCTACATATTTATTCTACCAAAAAGCAGCAGCATATGCTATCAGACGTAAGCAGTCCAGGAATTTGCAGGGGTTTGATGAGGAGCTATTTTAAGCTGGCTGCACATGCCATTTAGGTTTGTCATTTCTCACTTACAACAAGGTGCCAAAGATATACAGCACGCTAGACCCTCTCCAAAATGCCCTGTAACCAGTTGGCTGGTGGAGTTAGAATGATCTAGCTTTTCTCTCTTAAAAAAACAGAGACATAACCTTGCCGACTAAGGTCCATATAGTTAAAGGTATGGTTTTCCCAGTAGTGATGTATGGAAGTGAGAGCTGGACCATAAAGAAGGCTGATCGCTAAAGAATTGATGCTTTTGAATTATGGTGCTGGAGGAGACTCTTGAGAGTCCCATGGACCGCAAGAAGATCAAACCTATCCATTCTGAAGGAAATCAGCCCTGAGTGCTCACTGGAAGGACAGATCCTGAAGCTGTGGCTCCAATACTTTGGCCACCTCATGAGAAGAGAAGACTCCCTGGAAAAGACCCTGATGTTGGGAAGATTGAGGGCACAAGAAGGGGATGACAGAAGAAGAGATGGTTGGACAGTGTTCTCGAAGCTACTAACATGTGTTTGACAAAACTGTGGGAGGCAGTGGAAGACAGAAGTGCCTGGCGTGGTCTGGTCCATGGGGTCATGAAGAGTCGGACACGACTAAACAACAACAATACAGCTTTTCTTCACCCTAGAGGTTCTATGAAGTAGGCAAGCATATTAAGGAGTAGTTGCATAGCAGCATCTAGGGTCAAATTATTCCAAATTTTACCCAAAATACATTGGTACCCTTGGATGCGAACGGGATCCATTCCGGAGCCCCATTCACATCCTGAGTGGAACGTAAGATGCATCTGTGCAGGTCGCGTTTCGCCGCTTCCATGTATGACGTCATTTTGAGCATCTGTGCATGCACGAGTGGCGAAACCCAGAAGTAACGCACTCCGTTACTTCTGGGTCACCGCGGAGCGTAACTTGAAAACGCTCAACCTGAAGCACATTTAACCCAAGGTGTGACTGTATAATATTCCACACTGATAAATTTCCATTCAGGTAATGAGGAGGGGGAAATAGTCAGGAACCAGGTCTCATTAATTCCCAAGGTCTAAAAAGTAATCTGGTCCTTTTTATCAAAATATGAAAAAGGCATGCAAATTCACCTATTAACAAACCAAGTTGGGCCCAAATACCGGAGATCAAATAGCTGATTTTTAGAAAAGTTTGGCTAGCATTCAGAAAGGGTGGATATTGAAGTAACATTTTTAAACAGCAAGGAAAACAGGTAAAGGCAAACTGACTGGTAAGGAACCCCCTTACTCAGATACTGGCAATTATGAATCTCGCATCCAGAGTCCCAGAAGGAAAATAAAATACAGTTTAGGAATCATTACATTATACTTAATTATCCCACTCTCACTATGTTCACGCAACCCCTCTCCCCCAAAAAGGGTATACTCCAGATGCAAAGACATCATTCAAGTTCCAACCTATTTAGATAAGTTTATGTCCCTAAGGCACCCTGTTAAATTATTTGTCAGGAACTGGTTTCTTTTTTAAAAACAAATTGAAATATTTATAAGATGTCCTTAAGGGCCGAAATCCTCACCAAGACAATTTCCAAAAAAATATCAGAACACTAAAATCAGCACTAAATAAGCATCTAGCTCAATAAAATACTAATCACAGGAATGTAATCCACTGAGCGTCACACACAACTGGTCAGCATTGAATGGCACACAGCAAGTCATTTTTGTAATATTGGGAACACCATCATTCTGTGAAGATGATACAAGCCTGCCAAAAAGCTGTCTGCTCCTCATAAAATAATTTGACATCATCATGATGGATAATTAAAATTAGTATTAAACTATGATTAATATTCACTGTAACAAGCAACTGTGAAAGGAATTTCATTACCCAGAGGTTTAATAAGTTTTATTTTAAGTTCGGTGATAAGTTGACCTACCACTGTTTGGTCAAACCACATTGGTAGTTGTTAATAGCTATTAGTGAAAACTATGTAAAGTACTTCTGTTTAGAAGAGTGAAGGCCAGACCCAAATATGGCTTAATTAATCTTTTTAAAATCTATAGCAATTTTCTTTCTTTCTTTCTTTCTTTCTTTCTTTCTTTCTTTCTTTCTTTCTTTCTTTCAACTTAGATCCATTGAGGGCTTTTCCCCCTCCGCCCTGGAAAGCACCAGAACTCAGTTCAAGCACCTCTCAGGTGGCTGCCACTGCCATTATAAGAAAACAAGGGCATCTCTTTTTCTAGAAAAATAGCACTTTAAAAAAGTGTCTGCAAGGGAGGCAAAAAACCTGCCTCGTCTCGCAATAAACTGATTCGTAGCACCTGAAATTTCTTCCTTCCTCTTTTTTTGCCTGCTAATGATACGACCCCACTTTCAGAGTTTTCCGTTTAGGGAGACGCACAAAGAAAAAAAGTCCTGTAAACCCATTTAGGCCCTCCTCTTCTTCTGCCACTTACAGCTTCATCCATCAAGTATCTAGGGCGCTCTATTTAGGGCGCTCAAAGCACACTTCTACACGCAATATTGAACCAGCAGACTTTTTTGTGTTTACAGGAAAAGGTTCTATAGATAGGTGACCAGCGATGAATATAACAGCAATAAATAATAATCGCAATACTAATGAATATTGCTAATATTAACGGCTCTTTCTGCTTGTATACAGACTGAGACCCAGAGTAGGGTTTGGGTTTGTTTGTTTTTGTAGGGAGGATGATAGAAGGGAGAAGGCAGAGAAGTGAAAAGGAAAGGAGGCGCGGGTTTCTTCCCTCTCCTCAGTATACCGTCGCGGGTAGGCGACCCAGCTCGGACTCACTCTCTCTCTCTCTCTCTCTCTCTCTCTCTCACGAACAACCCCCCCGGACAGGTCCCCAATCCCTCACCCGTCCTTGGCTCTCGACGGCAGCCGCGCCCCC
Organism: Podarcis gaigeae; assembly: GCF_964106915.1. Taxonomy (NCBI): domain Eukaryota; kingdom Metazoa; phylum Chordata; class Lepidosauria; order Squamata; family Lacertidae; genus Podarcis; species Podarcis gaigeae. The sequence goes on along the minus strand of NC_139692.1, from coordinate 19,005,557 downwards.
CTCCTGGGCCTGCTGCAGCTCGGCCGTCATCGCGCCCGCCGCCTCCTCAGCCACCACAGAAGCGGCCCGAGCTCTCCACGCTCCCCGCAACCGCCGCCCACGCCAAGCCCCGCCCACGCCGCCGACCTATCAGCGCGCGGCAGAGGGCGGCGCACACCGCCCCTCACCCAAACGAAAAACAAATATTTCCGAAAAGAGGAGCGCGCGGGGGGGCGTGTCGGGCTCGAGCCTCCTCCGGCCGCGCCCCCCCTCGAAGCGAGGTGCGCATGCCCACGAGAGAGCTCCCCCCCCCCCCCAGCGCCTCTTCTCGTTCGTTTTGGCTGAGCGGGAGCCGAATGCCGCGCGGGTCGCTCCGTCTCGCGGCCGCTTCGCTCCCAACGACCAGTCGCCTTCGCTAGAGGCGGCCGGTAAAATTTTAAAAATCTGATTTTTTTTAATTATTATTTTAAATCATTTATTTCTATCCATCCTGGTTTCTGTTGCCATTTTTTTTTCAAATGCCGCATGGATGCCTTCCAGTCGCCTCACACCCAACAGCTCTTTTTTATTTGCCCCAAAGCAGAATTGAATCCCAACAAAGTGCTACTCAGAGCAAACACAACGAAATGAATGGGCCTAAGTTAAATCATGTCTATTGATCTCAGTAACCTTCCTCAGAGTAATGACTAATGTCAGATACATGCAGTCCTTTCTGCTGGGAATAATTCAGACTGAAATCCCCAGATGTCAGAAAGGTTATTTATGTATGCCACTACTAGGGCCCATGTTTTGTTAGCCCCCAAATGGAAAATGTGTGCGGTCCCAACCAAAGAAGAATGGCAACTTAAGTTGACAGAATATGCACAACTTGCAGACTTAACCTATAGAATAAGAACAAGAAGAACGTATGTTTAGAGAAGATTGGAAAACGTTTATTGAATATATGGGGGGAAGTTGTGTACACCTGAAAATGCTGTCAGCGTTAAGATAAATTCAACAGTGTAAATAAGTTTTGATGAATGCAACAATGGAATACTGAATGGTATAGTTTTTGTAAAATTTGCAGAGATTTATGATATGTAAAATGAACCATGGAAAGAGAAGAGGGAATGTCCTTGATATCTTAAGGATGTAAAAATGAGTATTCTAAATTGTAAAACAGAAAATTTAATTAAAAATTGTATTCAAAAACAATAATGGAGATACTGTGGATGCTCAGGTTGTGAATGTGATCCGTGCAGGAGGCACGTTTGCAACCCACAGCGTCCACAACCCGCAGCGCCATGTCTGCGCATGTGTGGGTTGTGATTTGGCGTTTATGCACAAAGCTCGACTTAGCACTTCTGTGCATGCGCGAGCACCGAAACCCAGAAGAAACCCGTTCCAGTACTTCCAGGTTTCGGCGTGTCCGTAACCCGAAACGCGCAACGCGCAACCTGAAGCATCTGTAATCCGAGGTATGACTCTGTGTGTGTGTGTGTGTGTGTTATCTATCTATCCATCTATCTCTATATCTCCATTCAACACAAGACCCTTCAGGGCAGTGGGCAGTTTGAAACAACAGGGGTTGTGCTTACTGCTGTTTTAAAACGCCCTCTCATTTTGGAAAGAGGGACAAACGTGGCCAGCCTACAACCACCTATTGACATGTGGCTGGACTCCAATTCCCATCATGCCCTATCAGTGGTTACACTGGCTGGGGCTGATGGGAGTTGTAGTCCAGCATCATTTTGAGGGTGCCCTATGTGGGAAAACTGGATCAAGGATCCGGAGAGTTGCAAAGGAGTAGGGGTGGGGGGGATCTGGGGGAATATTGATGGATTAGTGGGGAAAGGAATATTTATGGCTTTAGTTCCCAGCAGCTTTGGACAGATAACAACACATTTAAAACACTTTCAGCACCCGTTTATAGCACATGACTTCACAGGAACGGCATTTTCCTCTCCTAGAGCTACAATTCCCAGCACCCTCAACAAACTACAGTTCTGAAGATTTTTTTGTGGGGGGGTGGTATGACATCCTATGCCCTTTTAAAATGTGGGGTTTCAGGGGAGGCGTTATTGGGCTTTTTTTTTATTTGATTATATATTTTGTGGTTTTAAATTTAGTTTTTGTCATGTGAACCGCCCTAAGACTTCTAGGTATAGGGCAATATATAAATTCAATAAATAATAATTAATAATATGGTTTTGATCCATCCTCCCCCCACCCCTTGCTTAACACCCAGTATGGTGAAGCATTCTAGTGGACTCAAGTGCTTTATCACTATTTTGGAACCATTTTGTTGGTTGTAATAAAGAGGCTTTGGAATTTTCCAAAATAAAAATGTCAATTTAACCCAGAGCCATGTACTGTATTGTAATCTATCTCTCTTCCTCTGCTTAGCTTATTTGGTGTGTTTCTCTCTGTTAAAAGCTTATCTACTTGGCATGTGGAGGACTGGCAAATAAGCATCCCAGGCGATGACATTATCATCCCTTCTGTGAATTAAATAGTAGTGCTTTGTCCCTGTCTCCCACAGCTCTGCTACAGCACTGACCAGGTCTCAGGTGTGTTTCTGCTTATCTTGCCAGGAACAGGCCATTGCTCACACATTCTTAAAAAAAATATTTATTGCTTTTACATCTCATTTTTCTCTCCAAAGAGCTTGAGGTGGTGAACGAGGTTTCCCCCTCCTCATTTAATCTTCACAACAACCCTGTGAGGTAGGCTAGAGTAAGAAGCATTGGCTGGCCCCAGGTTCACTCAGTGAGCCTCTTGGCTGAGTGGGGATTTGAATCCTGGTCCAACACTCTACCCATTACACAACATAGTGGCTCTCTTTCTTTGCATGTGGAAGGTCTCGTGTTCAAACCATGGCACCCCCAGGCAGGGCTAGAAGAGACCCCATCTACAAGCCCTGACTCTTTTTCATACTTCCTGATGTACCGGTAATTATATTATTTTATAATAATAGATTGACTATTAGTGAAACATCCCAAAACATATACTTTGATTTAAAAAAATTATGCTTTTAGGCACCATGGTTAGTGTGATCGGGGTTGCAAGAGAATGGCCAACTGCCATTTTGGGAAAATGTCTCCTACAAATTTAAGGAAGCTCCACTGTCTCCAAACCCATTTTTGTGGCCCAATTTAAAATGATGGTTTTAACCCTTGATGGCCTGGAACCAGGAAATATAAGACAGGGCCTTCTTCCACATATACTGACCTGAATCTTGAGATCCACTTCAGGGGTCCTGCTCTGGGTTCCCTTGTCAAGTGAAGTGATTCAATAACAAAATAACGAATCCTCTGATTAAAATCACACAACAAATGGCACCTAAAATGAAAGCAGGACATGCTGCGTTACCATCCCATCATTTATCAGACAGCAAATCACACACACCAGAAAAATCCAATTTGGCCCCCAGATGGCACTCTGACTATGCAAAATGTGCACGGCAGCAGTAGCTTTGCAAAAACTTTAAGGATAACAAATTAATTCTGAATAGGACAGGGGTATATTTTGAATATTTAAAAATGTGGCAGGTCCACTTAATGGTTTCTACACACTTACCCTTTCCATATGCCTCGGGGCAGCTTTGCACTAGCTCCCAATTTGTTTCCAAAGTGCTGAATTTGACCTTTAAAACTGCCTTGTCTCACTATCCATGCATTGGTTCATTCAACAGAGGGCTTTTTCCAGCTGTCACCGCCTCCTAATGTAAGGGGGGGTTGGTGACCTCCACATTATAAAATCCTCTCCCCGGATACCATCACCAACTCTTACCCTTCAGATTCCAGTGGAGTCCTCCTAGTTTTCTCATTGTCTGGGTGGACAACTGCAAGGTCTCTTCCTCCTTTTGCTACCTTTAAACTGGACTTGGATGAAGCAACCCTTTAAACCGAGCACTGCACCAGACCTCCCACTGGCTTTTATCTGCTGGTTTAATGTGCTGTCTTATTATTTACTGCTTTTCCATTTTATCTTTCTCTATAATTCTATTTATTATTGTATCTTATTATTATTATATGCCACCTTTTATGGTGAAAGGGGTGGTGGTGATGGTGGTGGTAGAAATTCCATTTTAAAAAACTGACCAACACATCAATAAATGGAGCCAGAGGGTGTTGCCGCCTCAGAGCTGTCTGAGTACATTTCTCTAAGTCAGCTTTAACGGTAGAGCATGTCCTTCTCCAGTGCCTGTATTACAGAGACATTCGTATTAGCCTGATTTCCCCACTATTTCATAAGTACCCAGAGCGCGCAGGGCAATCCTATACCTCCCTGCTGCTCTGAGATACCAATCCTGCTACAATATACAATGTTGCTAGATTCTGCACAGCAGCGCTCAAAATTTGTCAGAGGATGACCTGTGCCACAAACTAGATTTAATGAACATATCAGATTGCACTGTAAATTAGTAAAGTCTTTTATATACAGTGGTACCTTGGGTTAAGAACTGAATTCGTTCCGGAGGTCCGTTCTTAACCTGAAACTGTTCTTAACCTGAAGCACCACTTTAGCTAATGGGGCCTCCTGCTGCTGCCGCGCTGCCACTGCGCTATTTCTGTTCTCATCCTGAAGCAAAGTTCTTAACCTGAGGTTCTACTTCCGGGTTATCAGAGTCTGTAACCTGAAGCGTCTGTAACCTGAGGTACCACTTTATTAACCTTTTATGCTCTTCCACACCCACCCAATGCTCATACTCTTTTAGCTTCTTTTAAATTCTTATAGACTTTTATATTCACCTTCTGTTTTAATACCTTTTAGGATTCCAAAACGCTTTTCAGTTTTTAAATGACTGTATCCCACCCTTTTATGCTGGTCTATGACCATAATAAAGATTTGAATTGAAGTCAGCTTTCCCCAGCCTGGTGCCCTTCATATTGTTTCTAATGCAACCCATGTCAGCACCAGCCCATAGAGCTATAGCATGCTAGGATGGATTGAAGCAGACCATGCGGGGTGGGACTTTTGAGAGCTGATGTTCATAACATCTGGAAGGTCCCGTTCTAGGAGAGGCTGATTTAATTCTGCAGGAGGATACATGGGAACACCTCTCCCTAGGACCATTTTACCTAATTAATAGCACAATCCTATGAACATCTTTGCAGATTTAAGTCCCACTGTACTGTTCAAAGGGACTTAAAAGGTAAAGGTCCAGTCGTGACCGACTCTGGGGTTGCGGCGCGCATCTCGCTTTATTGGCCGAGGGAGCCGGCGTACAACTTCAGGGTCATGTGGCCAGCATGACTAAGCTGCTTCTGGCAAACCAGAGGAGCGCACGGAAATGCCGTTTACCTTCCCAACAGAGCGGTACCTATTTATCTACTTGCACTTTGAAGTGCTTTTGAACTGCTAGGTTGGCAGGAGCAGGGACCGAGCAACGGGTGCTCACCCCATCACGGGGATTCTAACCGCTGACCTTCTGATCAGCAAGTCCTAGGCTCTGTGGTTTAACCCATAGTGCAACCCACGGCCCTTTCAAAGGGACTTACTCCAGCATAATTATGTTTGGCATAGGGTTGCAATTTAAATTGGCAAACAAGCTCCTTCTAATTAGAGCTGGCCAAGGCATTAGGTTGACTGCAACAAAAGTCGAGATGGAACCTGTGGCCCCATTACACTTACAGAATCCAACAGGGTTGACAGTTGGATCTTATTTCAATACTGGCCAGGAGATCACTGTCCTCCTCCTCCATCCCACGTGAGAGCAGCAGGCTCTTTTTGGAGCTGCATGACTCATAGCTTTATTCTCTGAAAGAAAGGTATAGCCAGGGGACTCAGAAGGAGCAAATAGGGGGCTACTGATATTCCTCACCCAGCATCTGCCACAGATGCTACCCACACCACAAGCAGAAAGCACCAGGATACACAGGAGGACCCCAAGCTTTTAATAATAATAATAATAATAATAATAATAATAATAATATACCCCACCCATCGGGCTGGGTTTTCCTAGCCACTCTGGGCAGCTTCCAACAGAATATTAAAAACACCATCAAACATTAAAAACTTCCCCAACCAGGGCTGCCTTCAGATATCTTCTAAAAGTTAGATAGTTGTTTTTTTCCTTGACATCTGATGGAAGGGCATTCCACAGGGTGGGCGGCACTACCGAGAAGGCCCTCTGCCTGGTTCCCTGTAACTTCGCTTATCACAGTGAGGGAACCGCCAGAAGGCCCTCGGCGCTGGACCTCAGTGTCCGGGCTGAACGATGGGGGTGGAGACGCTCCTTCGGTTATACTGGGCCGAGGCTGCTTAGGGCTTTAAAGGTCAGCACCAACACTTTGAATTGTGCTCAGAAACATACTGGGAGCCAATGTAGGTCTTTCAGGACCGGTGTTATAGGCACCAGTACAACAAAGTTTCAGGAGGAAAACCTCTAAGAAGTTACACCCCACCCCAAAGAAAACCCCTAATGAGAAATGTGTTTACTTAGTGCCCATGCAATGGTGACTGAGGTGGGGGAGCAAAAAAAAGAGTGGGTCGACTATCTTGGAAAAAAGGAGGAAGAGATACACAGAGATATTAAATAGTCGGAGAGAATTCTCTCCTTTTCTGGTTAGGCAATTCTTTGGTTCAGCCTGCCTGAGAAGCTATTTTTGAACATTCCCAGGAACACAAGTGAATGCTGCCTGTAGAAATCAATGGAGAAACCTGAGATTTTAATGTAGCCAGGAGTGAACACTGATGCACAAACACACCCACCCAAAACAGCCAAATGAGGTCTGAGCATGCTCAGTGGCCACAGAATGCTGACTTGTTTGGGGGAAGAGGATGGAAAGCTGTGGTGGTGGAATGGAATGGAACCGCTGGCATGCTGAACAGAAGCCGATGCATTCTGTATGGTGACATTTTCCTGTAGGTACCTCTTGTGCAGCTTTCTCCTGATGAAGTGTTTGAGGACTGGGACATTTACAGGGAAACCAAAATGCTTGTTTACAAAGCTAATGTACTACCAACCTTACTGTAAGCTTGTGAAACGTGGACCACTTATAAACTCTGGCAACGGTGTCTCTGAAAACTTTTACACATCACTTGGGAAGACAGGCAAACTAATGCCAGTGTACTGGAAGAAGCAAAGATCACCAGTGCTGAAGCAAGGATCCTTCAACATCAACTTTGTTGGACTAGTCATGTTGTTTGAATGACTGGTTATCATCTTCCAAAGCAACTACTGCATTCTGAACTTAAAATTGGAAAGCATAATGCTGGTGGTCAACAAAAAAGGTTTAAAGATTCTCTCAAGGCAAATCTAAAAAAAAAGTAGTATAAACACCAACAACTGGGAATCACTGGCCTGAGAGTGCTCCAAATAGAGAACGGCCTTTACCAAAGGTGTCATGGGCTTTGAAGATGTCCAACGTGTTAAGAGGAAGGCAGGCTTGGCAAACCCTCACTGTGATCAACTCCTGCCCAGAAACCAATGTCCCCACTGTGGAAGGACGTGGGGATCCAGAATTGGCCTCCACAGTCACTTATTTAACTCACTGTTAAGACCATGTTCATGGAAGACAATCTTACTTGGCTACGATCACCAAAGAAGAAGAAATGATCCCAAGTCTTTGAGTTTTGCTCCTTATATAGATAAATGGGCACACACACACACAAGCGGGAACTATCAGGAGGCTTAGGAGAATTTAAAGGTTTCCAAAGGTACAGCAAAAACTTTAGCGGGGGGTCAACCATCCGTGTGCTTAAAATGGGTCAATGTGAGCAGAGCATGCTTGGAGGGCATGGGATGCTAACAGGCTGCTCTCTCTTTTCTGGGGGTGGGGAAGAAGGGAAAACCGGGGGAAGAGGAAATTAAACTGTTTGGAATCCAGAAAGGGAACACTATGTGCATTTGCATCTTGTTGCAAGACCCACTTGTTGTGATATGTCTGTTGTGCACAGCACAAAACACTTTGCTGTGAGCCAAATGATGAAGTTGTTCTCTGGGAGGGGGTGTTTCTCTGGGAGGGGGTGTTTCCTCCTCCATCTCTTCTTCCCCTCCTCCATATCCCATCTCTGCCTGTCCAGATGTGGCATTTGGATGAAGGGGGTGGGTGGGAAAATACACTTCTCCCCTCCCGAAAATGTGTACATCTGTCATAATTCCCATCATTTTCGGCTCCGCTGCCAAGGGAGTGAACAAAGGGAGCTGGCGATTAACTTCAAAGAACTTTGTTGGAGAGGAATAAAGATATTTAGGGCCTATTTTGTGAACTAATTGCATTTGCATATTTATGGGATTTACTGATATAGCAGTAATTAAAAACTATTTAGTAGTCTTAAAGGACACATAACTCAGTTGCTGTTTGCATAATAAACACGTCCCTTATTACGTTTATTATGTTTGCATAATAAACCTTTCACCATCTCGATAATTCAGATGGCCATTCCGGAGGGGCCAGGGCTAGATGGTTGCTTTCCTACTGAGCGGCATGAAGGGAGAGAGAGGGAGAAGGCATGCAGAAGATCCTAGAAGGGAATGGAAGAGATCGTCCCATCCACCCAACTCCTCTCTTGCTAGCTTCAACCTATAGGATATCGATGAGGGATGGAGGACCATAGCTAAGAAGCAGAGAAAGTACCTTGAGTGCAAAAGGTCCCAGGTTCATTCCCTGGTATCTCCAGGTAGCAATGGAAGAGTCTGAAATGCCATTGAGTGTAAACAATACCAAGCTAGTTCCAAATTCATGGCATACAAGACTATCAGTGACTACTAGCCATGCTCTGCCTCCAGGGTCAGAGGCAATGAAGCTTCTGAATACCAGCTGCTAAAAACCACAGGAGGGGAGATAACTCCTGCACTGCAGGTTTCCCACAGGCATCTGAGTTGCCACTGTAAGAAAAGGGTGTTGGACTCAGTGAGTCATTGGCCTGATCCAGCGGGGCTCTTCTTATGTTCTTAAGGAAGATTCAGTTGTCAGTCCTCTTGGCTTCTGTACACAGAACCAGAAGGGGTTGCCACCTTGTCCGTTGTTGCGGGCAGCAAAATGTCTTGAATTGGCCTTGTTTGCAAACCCACAAAAAGTGATTCAGATCTTCCTAGGTCTTCAACAAGGTGTCACCTCTCCATTTTAGTACTTCATCCAAATGCCCAAGACATTTCACTGCCCCAAACAGCGGCACCAGATGCCTAGGACCTCTCACAATTTTGAAGTATATGGTTAAAGCACAAATTCAAACTCCTGCATTCCAAATCTGGATAGCAATGACATTTTGGAACATTTTGTAAACATTTGTTTCTTCTTGGGCGGGGGCGCTCAGAGAGATTGGTTGAGCTTCACTTGGCCTGATTTTTGGAGGCAAAAGTTTGCAACAGGATGTTGAGGTGGCCCAAATCTATGAGTTAATCTGAATCTGTCCCCTGCCTTTTAAACCCATCTTGGCTGCTGAACATGTTTGCAAGCTTGGCTACCAACTTCAAGACAATATGAATGATTTTCCTGGTGCCCCCATAAAACTATTGCTTCCCTTTTCTTTTCATTGAATCTTGCTGCCTCCTTCCCTGGGATAAAGCAGAAGGCAGAGTGTGAAAGGTTTATATATATATGGGGTGCTGTGAGGACAACCCAAATCATGTTTGCATGAAGGTAAGGCTATGAATGACTACTAGCCACAACATTGAAGGCAATATACTTTTGAAGACCTGTTGCATAGAAATGCAAGTAGGGAAAACGCTGCTGTTAACACCAATGTCCTGCTTGCAGGCTTCCCATAATAGGCACCTGGTTGGCCACTGGGAAAAGGATGCTGGACTAGATGGGCCAATGGCCTGATGCAGCAGATCCTGATCTTCTTTGTATGTGCAGCACAAACCGACCCAACGGCTATGTAGAATCAGGCTGAATGATCAAATGGATACAGTTCAGAGAATCTGTACTGCTTCTTCCATTGCCAGGGTTGGATCTTTAGACTGTGGCTGGAAGAAGTTGCTGTCCAAAACAGCTTGAGGGCACCACGTTGGGGAAAGCTGGTTTAGTCTGATCTACTGCCCATTACTAATTTGGGAGTTTCTGGCTGCATGATCTCATCATCTGTTTTGACCCTTCAGAATTGTGATTTATGAAGCAGCCAGCTACAGTAATTCTGCTCCTGGTAAGACAGCCATGTTGCAGTTTGCAAGGGGGATTATTATTTATTTCTTCCACTGCTGCCCTGCCCTTCCTCCCGAAGGAGCCTGAGGAACCCAGATAGGGGAGCTGTCAGGCTAGTAGAGAAACCTACTAGAGTCAAGGGGTTGGGCGTAACAGCAGGTACAGCCAAGGAACTGTCCACAAGAGAGTTAAGAACCTGCAGAACTAGAGAGGATAAGTGTTGCACCAGCAAGAAAGGAACCGAGGCTTCCTCTATTAGGTCTCTTCCAAGCAAGGCCCTGATCCTGGAAGTATATAAAGCAGTGGTTCCCAAACTTTTTGTGCCCATGCCCCGCCTAAGCATCTCTAAAATCCTGATACCCCCTCCCCCGTGACATATCATTCTTATTATTCAAAAAGTGAACTCCTATTCACGCGGAGGAAGCCTAAAAGGCCATTCACTGTTAATAACTCATTCTTGAATTGCCCCCCTTAAAAACCAAATTGCCCCGCTGTGGGGCATGTGCCCCACATTGGGAACCACAAAGTCAAAGCTTCATTTTCAGAAGCTGAGTCTGATGAACTTTGGGCAATTCTCCACACTATAATGTCCAGGGCCAGATTAAGACATTTAGGGGCTGAAACCCTATATATATATATATATATATATATATGGGGCCCCCTCATTAGATAATGCAAAATAAAAGCAACAGTAAACTGTGAAATAAAAGTTTAAAATAAAAACAACAACAAAGATTTATTGTAACACATGACAGAATCTGATCTCCCCACATGAATTTGATCTACGTTCGTACGACACATACAGGTGTGTGGGAATAAATATTAGAAACAGAATAGAAAAATTGGGGAAGAGTGTGTAGCGGAGTGTAAGGAAGTTGAACAAAGTTCATTTTTTATCTTCTTTTTTTCAGTGCCCCTGCTTTGCTGGTGCCAAATGCATGTACTTAGTCTGCCTACTGGGCAATCCAGCACTGCTAATTGTGGAGTTGGTCTGGGTTCATTGCTGCCTTTTCCCTTGGGGTGCAGGAGGTGATGCCAGGGACGGAGGAAGGGGGTGCGGTGGGGGCGGGCCGCCGCGGGGGTCACCACTGATGCTGGGCTGCAGCTCTCCCGAGCCATGCATCTCTCCTGGGAGTGACGCGGTAGCTTGGGTGCCTGCAGGCTCCATGCTGCCCCAAACAGTCCGTCCGCCGCCTCCCCCTCAGTTGTAGGGTGGCTGAGTGGGAGGAGGCAGCCAAACTCCTCGGAGGCCCTGCGGAGCATCCTGCCCGGCTCCCCCCGGCTGGCCCTGCCCAACATGCATGTGGCCCTGCCCCTGGGCGCAGGGCACACACACCACCCCAGGCGCCCAATGAGCTTGCTCCACCGCTGGGTGATGGTTCAGAGTCCTGAGCCTCAGGGGTATCCTAGGCACATGGCAAAGGGTATCTGTCCAAGCCCTTGACTTTGGCAGGATCAGAGGCTATGTACATGTTAGCAGCTAGAAATGTGTCCCCCCACCCTACTCCGCCGGTTGTGTTACAAATTGCTTTCTCGCATTGTGTTTGTGTGTTCCTTCGCCCTATTTGCATTCTCTGATTTATCTTTCTGTGATGAACTCCAGCTCACTAAAACTGACATCCACACGTGAGCAACGGCTGCCTGAAAACCCTCACACACACATCTCGGCTTAACCGTGGCTTCTGCTTCCTAATCAGATAGAGACTAGTTTGAGTGTCAGATGGAAATTCCCAGGTGTCAAAAAAGGCTATTTATGCCACTAAAGCGGCCCATGTTTTGTTAGCCCCAAAATGGAAAATGAGCGAGGTCCCAATCAAAGGAGAATGGCAACTTAAACCGATGGAATATGTGCAGCTTGCAGTTCTAACATATAGAATAAGAGAACAAGAAGAACATTCTTTTAAAGAAGATTGGAAAAATTGTTTACTGAATATATGGGGCGGGGGGAAATGTGTAAGCTTGAAAATATTGTCAGCATGAAGATAAATTCAACAGTGTAAATAAGTTTTGATGGAAGTAATAATGAAATACTCAATGGTTTAGTTTATATAAAATATGCAGAGATTTATGCTTTGTAAAAGGAACCATGGAAAGAGAAGAAGGGAAGTCGTTGATATTTTAAGGTTGTATAAATGAATATTCTAAATTGTAAAACACAAAATTGAATAAAAATTATATAAATAAAAAGAAAGAAACTGGTTTGAGGGAAGGCGCATCAAACAGGGTAAGGCCAGAGGCAAAAGTGGGCACAGCAATGGGTGTGACTTCCACCTTTGCAGAGGAGCCTAAATTCCAGCCATGCAAAAGCCCAAAGTTTCTCTATACATGGGCATCTCTCAATCTTCAACCCAGGAAGGAATTCAGGGGCACTTTCCTGCCAGGCTAAAGAACCGAAGGAGGACATTGAGCAGGACTAGTGAAGAATGTAAGCCAGGGAGAGCAGGCATGCCCTTGAGAGAGTCCCAGGGACTGGATAGAAGGGCCTGGGGGCTGCATGGAGTTCCTGGCCCTGTGTTTCCCCAGACCTGGCAGAGAGGCTCCGCCAGACCTCCAACACACCTCTTTGCCCTGGTCTTTGACACTTGAGATGTGTGCTTTCTGGATCCACCCAAATTCATGTGACTGTCATTTGTTTCAACTGTTTTTGATACTGTATTTTAAATTGTTGTAACCTCAAGTACAAAAGCCTGCTGGAAATGTAAAGAAAAAGAAGGTACCTTTTACCATATGTGGTGGTTGTCTAAGGTAATAAAAGCTTTCTGGGAAATGATATATAATGAATTGGGGAAGAAATGTTTAAAATAACTTTTGTAAAAAAAGAAGCTTTTTTTATTAGGAATTGTAGGTGCCAACATCCCTGAGGAGCAGAAAAGACTTTTTATGTATGTGACAACAGCCACACGGATTCCTCTAGCCCAGAGATGGAATGAAGACAGAAAGTCCCTTCCAGAGAGGAATGGCAAAACAAGCTGCTGGGCTATGCTGAAATGGCAAAACTCACCAGAAAGCTCAGGAACCAAGAAGACAGAAACTTCAAGAAAGAATGGGAAAATTTATAATTTATTTAGGAGAGCACTGTAAGCAGACGAAAACACCAGCAGGATTCTAATAACACTTGTAATGTAACAAATGCTACAGACAATATGGGCAGATACAAAATATAGATTATGAAATAGTATGCAGTTGAAAATGTTGACAACAGGAACCATGGAGGGGATGGTGAGAAGTCTCGAGATTCAGATAAATCTTTATACAGTGGTACCTTGGGTTAAGAACTTAATTCATTCCGGAGGTCCGTTCCTAACCTGAAACTGTTCTTAACCTGAAGCACCACTTTAGCTAATGGGGCTCCTGCCGCCGCTGCTGCACGATTTCTGTTCTCATCCTGAAGCAAAGTTCTTAACCTGAGGTACTATTTCTGGGTTAGCAGAGTCTGTAACCTGAAGCGTATGTAACCCAAGGTACCATTGTACATGGATATGTACCTGGTATTGTTATAACTTTACACTTGTAAAATCAAATAAAAACAATTTCAAAAAATAATATTAAATTGTTGTAACCTGTCCTGGGACTTACTGGTGGAGGAGGGGCAATAAAATTGATTAAAACGGCCATCCCCATTTGTAAGAATCTAAGTGAAATGAGTGGATAAGAAGGAACAGTTGGTCCATTGAAGTGGAAAGGGTGTGTGTGTTAAAGAATCTTTTGCTCCTGTACTGGTACACATTGGAAGAGAGGCAATAGATATGGTGCCCCTTTGATTTGCTCCCCAAGTCACTGGCTCCCTCTAAAACATTGCCCTTGTTTTTTAAAAAGTGTTTGCCAGCACCTCAGTGCCAGTCCGGTAGAGGACAGGTCCCCTGGAATAACCTTGCTTGAAAGGAGGGCTCTCCTTTCCTTTCTGAGATGAGGCTGTTAAGTTCTCCCATCCATCACAGCACAGCATGTCTTTTAATTAAAGGGAGTTGAGACGAGAAGATGACATGCAGTCTGGATCTCCCAACACCAGCCTCCCTCCTCCTTGGCTTACGGTGTTAGTGATTGTTCTTCATTAGACAATAGAAAGCTTCCATTACCCGAGGTAATTCAAGACAGTGAGGTTAATTGCTGTCAATGCCAGAGATGCCAGTGCATAAGTCTGATGCAGAGGATCTATTTGGGATGCTATTATTATTATTGCAAAGACAGCTTCCCAGGTAAAAGCATTCTGCGAAATCCTGTTAGGAGTAGGATTTCTTACCCCCCACAACCTCAACTCTCCATCTCCAGACCAATTGCCATCAGCCACTTAGCACCAGCACGTCAGCGGAATTAAAATGCTGTCTGTGATCACTTTCCCAAGCAGAAGAGGTGGCGAGTGTTAGATCTCGTGGGAGCGCAGAAAGGCTTTCAGAGCTTGAAATACTGGTGGTGCTGGACATTTCATTGATGTGTAATGAAGAAACGGACAAGAAGAGAGAAGGTGAACTTCCTGCTTAAGAATTGTCTGCTCCTCTGATGAGATGCTGGAGAATTAGTCCTTTCCTGGGAAAAATCAGATTCTGTGAGTTACCAGGTGGTAGCTATGATGATGATGAAGGTATTCCTGCTCCTCATTTTTGTTGCAGGTAAGATTTCAGGTATGTTATTATTCCATTGCCATCTGTATACATGGCATCTTTCAGGGCAACCTAAGCAGGTCCTTGCCCTGAGAAGGCTACAGTTTTGACTATAGTACTTGGGGAGAGAGTGGAAGGGAAGGGAAGATTTGATCACTGGGTCAATTCATACACTCACATTTCTTGTTCAGTAACTTGGCACTTGGTGATGACTCTCAGCTGAACGCCTGAGCAGTCAAGTATGCGAGTCATAAGTTATTCATTTAGCATGCTTCTGAGCCACCTTTTCACAGTTCAGGGTGGTTTGTGTCAGCTAATGCAAGAGGTTAAAATGCACACAAAACAACCAGTGAGCTAGAAAAGGAACCAGCAAGCTAGCCAGAAGTCCACCCTGAAAGTTAATAAGGTGGTGGAATTCTTCTTGATGTTATAGCCACTAGGGCCCCTGTTCACACATGCAGCAAAATCAGGTGGCAATCAGGCTTGACCTGGAACGCAGCACTTTGCATGCTTTAGTGCTGTTTGTGGGGGGAGGTGTTGAAGCAAGCAGAAAACGTGGTTGCTGCTGAGACCCCTTCTTTGAAACATGCCGGATTTTACATGTATCTGAACTTCACTTGGTCCATAATACAGTGGGGATTGGGTGATTTGATCACATGACTCCTGTGCTTTGTCAGCTGTGCTGGCTCCCAGTTCATCCGCAGACCCAGTCCAAGCTGCTGTTTCTCACCTTTAAAGCCTTCATGGCATTGGGGTGCCTGAAAGATCATCTTTTCCCATAGAGACCTCCACCTGAAACTCAAGATCCACTTCCCAGGCCCTACTCTGAGTGCCCTGTCAAGTGGGGTGCAACAGTTGGCTACCAAGGTAGGGTGGCCACGTGTGCTGCTGTACAGAAGACAGTTCTCTATTTGATGGGCTGCCCAGTTTAAAGAATTCTACAGAGCGAGAGCAAGGGGCAATTAGAAGTTACCTATCAACAAATTTCAGCACCTGGACAGCAAACTGAGCATAAACACAGGCTTCCTGCCCCATGTCTTCCCCACTGAGGGGAGATAAACTGTATTTCTATTAAAGCTAGAGTAATTGTCTCCAAATGCACATCTATACATATAACTTAGTCTATGTAAATTTTTTACATGCAAATCAGTGTCCCCTTTTAGTCCTCTTTTTAAAGTGATGTGCATTGTTCTTTTCTTGGTGATAGAGTAGTTAGTCACCCAAAGGAGAAGACATTTTTGATGGTCGGAAAATCCACCTTCCCTTACTCCACTCCCATGACCTTGCTTTGAGCTTACATTTTGGCTTTGTGAGTTCCTCTTGAATACTTTTTGGTGTTGTTCTCTCCAGACTTCTAAAATTGTGATTTTAATATCTCACTTGTAATCCCCTCTTTACCGTCGTGTTACCGTTACTTCTGCTGCAGAACTGGTTTTTTTTTACTCTTCTCTGCTGATCAAATATTTATGCTGCCATTTGCTGGGTTTTCTATTTAAAATCTTGATAGTTTCATCTTGCATTTCCTGGCTTTCTGCTTGTGAGCTGTTCAGGGAATGATGGGCAGCCGTACAAATGCTACAAGTAAGCAAACAAACCAATACAAGCAGGGTGATTGTTTTCTTTATGGGGACATATGAAACTGCCAGCTTCCCCCTGCAGTCTGAAGTTGCACAGCCTATGAGAAGGTTTGCCCGCATGATTTTTGTGCATGCACAAAAGCAGGACTCGTGCCTTGCACATATTTGCAGGAGGTGGAATGAGTGCAGAGATGCTGGATTTCAACCCCTTTAGGGAAGGAAATTCTCTGTGTGCAAGACTATTATAGTCAGGACATTCTGTGTGTGTGTGAACCCATGATTTTGCACAAAAGAGAGGCAACTGGGAGTGATGGGTGCAGAATACAGTTACCCAGGAAAGGCTGGCCACAGTAATTCATACGTTGGTTACTTCTTGACTAGATTACTGTGGGGCTTTCCTTGTGCTTGATCCAGAACCTGCAGTTAGTGCAGAGTGCTTCTCCACGACTGCTGATGGGAGTGAGGCCTTGTCAGCATATTACACCTGTGCTCAGAGACCTGCACTGGTTGTCTATTTGGTACTGGACCAAGTTCAAAGTGTTACTAGGGCTATTTTTCAGCCAGAACTCACTGGAACTCAGTTCCGGCACCTCTCAGGTGGGCGCCATTGCCATTAGAAGAGAACAAGGGAGGTGTTCATAGTGAGTTCTGGCACTTCTTTTTCTAGAAAAATTGCACTGGGTATTAGTATATAAAGCCCTTAACAACTTGGGACCAAAACAAAAAAAATTCCTCCCAGTAGCACCTTAAAGACCAACTAAGTTAGTTCTTGGTATGAGCTTTCGTGTGCATGCACACTTCTTTAGATACACACTGAAGAAGTGTGCATGCACACGAAAGCTCATACCAAGAACTAACTTAGTTGGTCTTTAAGGTGCTACTGGAAGCAATTTTTTTTGTTTTGACTATGGCAGACCAACATGGCTACCTATCTGTAACTGGAACTTGGGACCAGTTTACCTACAAGATTCATCATCAGATCTTTATTACGGTCATAGGCCAGCATCAATAGGGTGGGGTGCAATCATTTAAAATCTGTAAAATGTTTTGAAGAGCTAAAATTATTAAAACAGGAGGTACTATAAAAATCTAAAAGAAGGGTTAGGAGCACTAAACAGAAGTGGAAGAGCATAAAAGGTTAGTATGTAAGAGGCTATGACTATCAGTTTACAAAGCACTCTGAAATGAGTGTTCATTAAATCTAGTTTGTGGTGCAGGCACCTACGAGATGGCCTTACCCCATATACTCCCTTTTGACTGCTTTGTTTGGTAGAACTGGTAGGGTTACAGGTGTCACGTAACATTCATTCTGCATTTGTAAGAACTCAGTCTTTTAGTGGGGCAGCACCTACCCTTTGGAACTCCTGGCCTAATGATATCAGGCATCTTTGCTGCACACTTTTTAGTACCTGATGAAACTTTTTTGTTTAGACAAGTCTGACCAGATCTTTAGAAAGCTGATGCAAGCTTTAATCTGTTTCTAGTTTATTGTTATTTTAACTTTTAAAAAGTCTTAAATTATTGTTGCTAATTATTCTTGCTTACAATTTTATCCTTTTATTCTCTCTGTAAACCACTTTGAGGTCCCCCGTCCCCTGTAAAGTGTATAAATCTTATGAAATAAATAAAATCTCAAGGATAATAATAATAATAATAATAATAATAATAATAATAATAATTTATTTGTACCCCGCCCATCTGGCTGGGTTTCTCCAGCCACTCTGGGCGGCTTCCACAGAGACCAAAAATACACTAAAGTGTCAAACATTAAAAACTTCCCTGAACAGGGCTGCCTTAAGATGTCTTCTGAATGTCAGGTAGCTGTTTATCGCTTTGACATCTGATGGGAGGGCGTTCCACAGGGCGGGTGCCACTACCGAGAAGGCCCTCTGCCTGGTTCCCTGTAGCTTTGCTTCTCGCAATGAGGGAACCGCCAGAAGGCCCTCGGCGCTGGACCTCAGTGTCCGGGCAGAACAATGGGGGTGGAGACGCTCCTTCAGGTATACTGGGCCAAGCCCGTTTAGGACTTTAAAGGTCAGCACCAACACTTTGAATTGTGCTCGGAAACGTACTGGGAGCCAATGTACTGAGGAGCCAAGCGGACATTCCTGGTTCTTGATGAGGAACAAGTATTTCTCCCTCTCTGAGTTGCTCCAGTGATGCTAAGGTATTGTGTAAGCATCTCCCTTCCCTTGATTGCATCACGCTTCTGGTGGTATCTCTCTATCACAACCCAGAGTCTCACCGAAGCAGCACAAAACTCCCAAGCTGCGGCCAAACTGGCGAGGAATGTTTCTGACACTCCCAGAGGGTAGGATTAAAGCACGTGAATGTTTGCTACAGGGGGCTAATACCCCAAAGATACTTTGCAGCTTTGAAATGTGGCCACTTCAGCCTTACTTCCCTGCGTGCTCCTGCACAGGGGAGGTGTTGTTATTATCAACAACGTCTATTCGTTTAGCTCCGTTGACAGTTGAGTTTTAGGAGCCTCATTTGCAAACGCTTCCAGGCTGCCGAAGGAAATGTGCAGCTGCTAATGATGAGAGCCGTCTCTGTCCCTGACATTAGCTCAAGCACGTTGCTTGTTTCCACAGTTCTTGCTGGAACGCAGCCCAGAAGCATCACGTTCCTTGGTGGTAGCCACAATGGGGACAGGTGGGCACAAAGCTCGCAACGATATTGCACCACAGCCGACAATTGATCATTATTAAGCTTATTTTTAGCACCATCATTAACTCCATCGAGCATTGCTGTCCCCATGGAAACGTCCGGTTTTGACTTCTGAATCGGTGTAGCAGGTTAAAGTCTCTAACTTGGTTCCATTTTGGACACAGGCCAGAGGGCGTTGAGTCTTCAGCAGGACTTCCATGCATTGCACTGTTTTTGGGATTGCATCAAGCTTAAAAATCTGCTTGATGCAGATTTTATGAATGGGGCAGCTGTATTTATGAATGGGGCAGCACTTACCCCAAAGCAGGGATGGGGAAGCTGTAGCCTTCTAGATGTTGGTAGGCTCCATCTCCCATCTGCCCCAGCCAGCCTGGCCAGTGGGCAGGAGTGTTAGGAGCTGTGGTCCAACAAGATATGGAGGGCCACAGATTCCCCATCTTGGGAAGCTGGACTTCCCAAACTGGTCTGTGAACCCTTGGTGGTCCGTGAGCTTCAGTCGGGTGGTCTGTGTCTGCAAAAGCACAATTAAAAAGCACGCATCGTTTAGCATTGTGCTCTCCAATTGCTATGGTGGGCAAAAAAAATCTTTAAGTGGTTCTCCAAGATCCTCAGGAATTTTCTGCTCGTCCATGATGGGAAGAGTTTTGGAACAACTGTCCCAAAAGATCAGGTTCACAATGTGGGGTGCTCCTCAACCCAGCTTTGTCATAGAGGGCCAGGTGTGGTAGAGTGCCTTTACCAGATGAGACTGGTGTGTCAGTGTCAGGGACTGGGGAGAGGAGAAATGGTGGAGACTGCCTCCCCAGCTTGACCCTTCCAGGGAGGAGGAAGAGGAAGATGGTTTAGAATTACAACAGGGGTCACAGCTCAGAGGCAGATGAGGGGGAAAGTTGGGAAATCATGGGAGAGGAGGAGGAGGAAGAGGGAGCACCAAGGGGGCGACAGCTGATGGGCTCAGTGTCTTTAGAAAGCATTCCAGACCCCCCTCCCAGAACCTGGCAAGCCTTGAAAGTAGGAGAGCAGAGAGCTCAAAGACAAAGGGCACGTAGCAGCACCCATAGAAGTGACGAAAGAGGAAGTGGGAGAGATGGGGGATGGAGATTCACTTGGGACAATGCCATTATCCAAGAGGCTGGGTTCTATAGCCTCTCTCTGTAAATACTGAATAAAAAGTGAGTGGTAAGAAACATTTCCTTGTCTTTGTACATTCCTGGGCAACCGGGCCATGGGAGTCACTGGCAGAACCCTGATAGTCAGCTGCTACAGCCATTCCTGGGCAGAGATATCTGACAACTTCCAAGTTAAGACTACTGCAATTCATAGTGTGTGTGTGATGGCCTGGGAATCTGATTCAGAGGCTGAACCGGAGGAATCCCAGCCTGCACAGGAGTCTCTGCCTCTAGGGCCGGCTGAGCTGGGGCAGGGCCTTGCATCTGAAGCACCTGCACCTGTGCCGGATCCTCAGGAGCAGGCACCAGGTGAATCCACTCTGGCTCCGGAGGTGATTGAGGACATATTGCCTACAGGTGTGCCTCTCCCAGCCCTGTCAGGGGAAGGTGAGTCTCCCCCTGGGTCCAGTAACCCTCCAGCCTCTCTTGAGCTGCAGAGGCTCAGGGCAGAGAGGCGGAGGGAACTGGTTTCTCCCAGGAGGAGTGTTCGCCTTAAGGCCAGAAGACGCGGGTCACCTGGGGGCCAGGACCGACCCTGGCCTCAGAGAAGATAAAGGCCAGTCAGCCCGGTCCCAGGTTGCAGGAGCAACGTCGCTGGAAACCTGCTACTGCCAGCACCCAGCCCTGTTCTTCCAGAGTTCCCGACCACGCCCGGCTTCTTGCTTTGGATCCTGCTTCGTCCTGGGTGGACTGTCTCTAGACCCGTGACCCAGGACCAGACTCTGAGCACGCCTCACAGAAACCTCCCCCTGGGACCAGTACAGTGTGCATATTTGAGACTCACTGCTTATTGAGATTAAGCAGGTGCCTTCACTGTACAGTGGTACAGTTTTCAGGTTACACGTACAGTGGTTACACGTTTTCAGGTTACGGATTTGATGAAACCTGGAAGTACTGGAATGGGTTACTTCTGGGTTTTGGCGCTGTGTGCAGAAGCACTGAATCACGTCACATGTGTGCGCAGTCTCGGTGCTGCAGGTTGCGAACGCTACGGGTTGCGAACGTGCCTCCCGCACGGATCACGTTCACAACCCGATGTTCCACTGTACTCTTTTTGGTGCCTCCTGAAAACATTTCTGTTTTGACAAGCCTACACAGATACTAAGAAAGTTGAGGTAATTTTAATCTGTTTTCGTATTTTAAGTTTTAGGTACTTTAAAGTAAGGTTACAATTATTATTTTTACTGTTTTATCTTATGTGAACCACTTCGAGGTTTCTTATAATCAAGTGGTTTTTGAATTTTATGAAATCAATCAATAGATGCGGTATAAAACAGCAAAGGTGAAAGCCACAGGTGTTTATATTTACAAGTTGGTGGTGAGAAGCACAGCCACTATTGAAGCAAGTTCATAATTTTGAAAGATGTTGTGCATAATAAAATATTTTGGCACTTTGAGCACCTGCTCTCTTAACAGCTGACACATTTATTGAGTGATTGATTCATGCATTTATATCATACCTCTTTCTCTAACGAACACAGGCCCAAGGTCAGCCAGTGAGCTTCATGGCTGAGTGGGGATTTGAACCCTGGTTTCCCTCGTCCTAGTCTGTACTCTAACCATACCCCCCACCAAGTCTTTAACAAGAACACAAACCATATTTCTAGGGCAGGGACATCCAACTCCTAATAGACTACGATCTACTCACAGTATATATAAAAAAAAAACTGGCAGTGATCTACCAGAGTTGTTGAGGTTGTTGAACTTTTTTTTGGAAAGGCAAAGTTGTTGAGCTTCTTTTAGGAAGTCAGAGTTGTGGAGTTTTTTTTGAAAGCCATAATTGTCGAGCTTTTTTGGGAAAGCCGAAGCCGAAGTTTTTTTTGGGGGGGGAGGGGATCACTGAGGGGCCAGAGATCTACCAGGGTCTACCAGGAACACCCCACGATCTGCCAGTAGATCATGATCTACCTGTTGGACATGCCTGTTCTAGGGTATATTCCCTGAGTTTAGAAACTAAGTTTATTCTTCAGGCCACTTTGATTCCAGTTTCCCCTTTACAACATTCCTTTTATCATTCTGATTCCAGTTAAGGAGGAAGGAAATATGCTTTTGCCTCCTGGCTGAGATGAAATCAGGGCTTGCTATTCCGCAGGCTCTGCTGAGGATAACACACCTGCAGCCCTGTCCGTAACATTCTGGTTGCTGTGACATTGATCAAAGATAGGGATCGCTTCCCAGCCCAGCTCCTGACATGGCATCCTTCATAAAAAATGGACATAAGCAGCCTCAGCGTGCTGAGAGAGGACATCTCATTTACAGTTTCCTGCTGGAACTCTGGTCCCTTCAGCAGCTCATCAAAACAGCTATCAGAGGCCTGGCGAGTGGGAGAAAGCGTACATCTCGGACCCTGCAGATTAGATTTTGCTCACACACGTTGCCAATTTGCTTCAGCCCAATGAGTTGGTGAGGCTGAGCTCCCCAAGGGCCAGCTGGAACAGTGAGCAGGGGGCGGGGGAGAGAATCTTTTTGCATTTCTGAGGGGCCACTCAGGAATGTGTCACATGCAATTTTGGGTCTCCGTATCTCCCTCTCCCCCACCCCCCGCCACCCAAATGCTCCCGCATCCCTGGCTCTTTTTCTCTCCTGCTATGCAAACAGATTTTATTTTTTTGTTCCAGTAAAGAAGCTTGCTCATATGGGGGAAAGGGTGGGTGGGTTTGACTGTGTGTGTGTGTGTGTGTTTGGGGGAGAGAGAGAGAGAGAGAGAGAGAGAGAGAGAGAGAGAGAACTAAATTATCTGAGTACAGGATCAGGCACAATCTCATCAGCTCCCAAACCATGTGGCTTTCGGGGTTCACTAATTCCTATTCCACATTCACTTCTGTGGTCTAGATTCCTGAATGAGATCTGCAGAACACTGAATGAAAAGCAAAAGCCCATTAACTGGAAACACATAGTCTATTATCTTAAAAATTAAAGTGACTTCAGAGCTTGGTGAAAGGCAGTAGGCTGGCTGTTGGGTGACATGAGCTGTCAGAGGAGAAAGGCAGAAATAGTGCAAAAGCCAAACTAACACCACTCTCTTTCCTAACCACAGGCAACCTCTGCACTTGACAACTGATGCCAAATGTATCCAATTACCAGATTGAGCTTTACTCCTTCTGCTTCCCTTGGTAGGGACAGAAGCCTGAAGGATCTTATAGCCTGATTCAAAGTATATTTGTGCAGAAGCAAGTTCCATTGTGTTCACTGGGAATTTATAACATCCAAATCACTAAGTATACACAGGATCACAGCCTTGGATACAGATATGGTGGTGGTGAGGATGAATGATTCTTCAACATCATGTTGTGCAGGTCATGTTGTGCAGTTGCCTGATTACCATCTTCCAAAGCAACTACTCTATTCCGAAGTTAAAAATGGAAAGTGTAATGCTGGTGGTCAACAAAAGAGGTTTAAATACGCTCTCAAGGCAAATCTTAAAAAATGTAGTATAAACACCAACAATTGGGAAACTCTGTCCTGCGAGCTCTCCAATTGGAGAACAGCCTTTACCAAAGGTGTCATGGGTTTTGAAGATGCTCGAACTCAGAACGAATGGGAGAAATGTGCTAAGAGGAAGGCATGTTTGGCAAATCCTCACCATGATCAACTCCCGCCCGGAAACCTATGTCCCTACTGTGGAAGGATGTGTGGATCCAGAATTGGCCTCCACTGTCACTTACGGACTCACTTTTAAAACTGTGTTGATGGAAGACAATCTTACTTGACTATGAATGATTGCCCAAGAAGAAGAAGAAGAAGAAGAAGAAGAAGAAGAAGAAGACACATTTCAGTCAATGAGTTGGAGAAAGTGGTTTAGGGTGAAGTAGGTTAGGCCAAGAAGCAGTGATGGACCTAAGGTCACCCAGTGAGCTTCAGGGTTGAGAGGGGATTTGGACCCCATTTCCCCAGTCATAGTCCAAAACTCTAAGCATTGCACCACACTGGCTGAGACTAGAAAAAGGATAGGACTCTGTGGGGGTTGTTAAGTATAGTAATTTAATTCACTGAAATTGTAAATTCATGTATGAATTACTATGTGTTTAAATTTGATGGTTGGTAACTGAATTCTAGAGAGTTCTCTAGTAATTCTTGTGTGATTGGCTAACGTTAGTCACATGGGAGGTATCTAGTGAAGGATAGACTCCATTTTATCTGAGGTGAGATGGCTGTGTTTTACAATCGACTGTGAACACTGCTAAGTTGAATACTGTAGTGTGTTCGAGTGTTTCTTCTTTGCTTGTAAGAAACAGAGCAAAAATGCAGAAGAAGGTGGAAATCTCTCATAGGACCTGCAAAGCATGGCTTCATTGGGATACAGAAGGCTGAGCGCTGAGCTCTGGAAACAGGAAAATGCAGTTGTTTGGAAGTTAGAAAAGGAGACTGTAAGCCCATGCTTGGATAAGCATGTGACTGTAAATATTGTTTTAATTCGTCTATAAGTGTAAGCTTCTGCAAGTAAAGTTTTTGAATGTTAAAGTCTGGACACTGGTTTAATTTCCAAAGAAGGGCATCAGTCATATATATCTTCTTCTTTGGCGATCCCTCATAGCTGAGTAAGACTGTCTTCCATAAACATGGTCTTAACAGTGAGTCTGTAAGTGTCTGTGAAGGCCAATTCTGGATCCACACATCCTTCCACAGTAGGTACATGGATTTCCAGGCAGGAGTTGATAATGCTGAGGGTTTTCCAAGTGGGCCTTCCTCTTAGCATGTTTCTCCCTTTCATCCTGAGTTCAAGTGTCTTCAAAGCCCACGACACCTTTGGTAAAGGCTGGAGCACTCGCAGGCCCGTGTTTCCCAGTTGTCAATGTTTATACTACATTTTTTTTTAAGATTTGCCTTTTTATTGGCTGCATTTTTGATACCCTTACTTCACCAGAGGTGGTAGTCCACGTACCAGCTGGCCCACTCCAGGCTTTAAGTTAATACCTCTCTGTTAGGCTCTTTGTCCCATCCTGAAGGGTCCAAGTGCTTCAGGAAGAACAGCCCTTCCCAAGAAAGTGTTGTCAGCTTTTTGTCATGTTCCCATCACACTTAATTACCTGAGTCTCTTTGCTTGCCAGGTACTTTGGCTGCAGCTACTCAGCGACCCAGGAACTCCACACTGCACCGCTTGACCCGGCGGCTTCTGAAGAAGTACAGCAAGGGAGTGAGGCCTGTCAGAAATTGGAGCAAGCCCACCATCGTCTATCTTGACCTTTTTGTGCATGCAGTACTGGACGTGGTAAAGAGAGCTTCTAGCTCATTTAAAGCTGTTGACCTGCAGGGTAGAATAGCAATGAAGTCTCTGCAAGACGAACACCTTTAAACAGGGGCTAGAGCCCATGTGTGGTGTGCTTCTGTAGTCATTGAGGTCTAAATGTGGGTTGGGTGCAAGTAGCTCTGCATTAAATCGAACCCTGTAATTATTACCTGTCTGCAACAGCAATTTTGGAAGATCTGCAGAAGAATATTGAAGCACTTCCAGAGACCAGGGATTTGATTCAGTCAACATTTTGAAGGCAAACCTACCCGGAAAGGAACTTGGCGAAACAAGACACAAACTAAAACAAAACCATCTTTCAGAATTCAAACTTTGCAGTGCTGGCCTCCGGCTAAGTAATGTGTGCAAAAATACATGTACAGTTGACTTGCAGCTTGCGTGTGTTTAACTTGCCCGATTGCAGCTTTAGGCACTTGGTGGCTGGCCAGCATGCGATCATGCAAATTAAACCCATGCAAGTTTGAGGGCTTGAAAGCTCTTTCTGTGCCAGGTTTTCCCAGTGTGGAAAGAGCTTTTAAGCTCTCAGACTTCTTACTGAGTTCTGGGAAAGTCTTTGCAAAATCTTACAGGGCCATACGAGATCTCATGAGATTTCATGGCCTCCAGAGGCTATGCAAGATCTTCCCAGAACTTGGTAAGCAAGGCAGAGAGACCTTTCCGCACCAGGTTTTCCTGCCATGGAAAGAGCTTTTAAGCTCTCCTCTTTTCTGAAAGCTAGATATACTGTTTTCTGTGCACATACCTGGGCAAATGATTTGGAGTGCTCCAATATCTCCTTTTGGAGTGACTCAAGTTGTGTTTTCCGAGAAGTTTCATCATACATAATAGAATTTGCACACCATTCTCTAGAAACTGAGGCACCTTGCTTTTTCAGTGTTCCTAAATGCCTTTCTCTGGAGTATATAGTTGCTAAAAAGCTCCCCTTTCATACTGATTGAGTTGCTGGAGGCTGGGACTCTGCTGTGGCAACAGTAAGGGGTCTTCAATGCCCTGAACACTATGTAAGAGGGAAGGGCTGGAGCCCAGTGGTAGAGAATCTGCCTAGCATGCTGAAGGTCCTGAACTCAGTTCCTAGCACCTCCAGCGGAACCAGAAGAGCCTCCTGCCTGAAACTCTGGAGAATCACTACCTGTCAGAAGTGACAATACAGTTGTACCTTGGATCCCAAACACCTTGGTACTCACATGTTTTGGCTCCTAAACCCCGCAAACCCAGAAGTGAGTGCTCTGGTTTGCGAATGTTCTTTGGAACCCAAACGTCTGATGGAGCTTCCTGCAGCCAATCGGAAGCCGCCATTTGGTCAGGGGTGTACAGAGTGGGGTGTGGAGGGGGCGGTCCACCCTGGCTGCCACTCTGGGGGGTAACAAGATGGCCTCTGCCTCCCCCCAGCTGTAGAGCAGCCGAGGGCGCATGCAGTCAGTATGGGCGCCACTCATGCGGTGTCCATATGGGCTGCTGCTCTCGCATGCCATTCATATGGGCATCCGTATGGGCTGCCTCTTGCACGGCGACCGTACGGGCTGCCGCTCTCGTGAGCTGTCCATACTGGGGTCTGTATGGGCTGCCTCTCACAAGGCTACCATATGGGCTGCCACGCATGCACACTCTGTATGGGATGCTGCAAATCTGCAGTCCGTACGGGATTGCTGCACATGTGCGTGCGCCACTGGGCGGTTCGCCCTGCCCCTTGGCGTTCCACCCCAGGTGCCAGAGAGGGTTCCTCTGCCACCGGCTTTGGTTTCCAAACGTTTTGGAAGTCGAACAGACTTCCGGAATGAATTCCTTTCGACTTCAGAGGTACCACTGTACTGACCTAGGCAGACTTTGTTTTTGTCTGGCTCCATATCAGGCAGGTTCCCATGCCCATAAGATGGAAAGCACAGTGGCTCCACAAGACCCAGAGCTTGCAAGGGACTGATTTTGTTTTGTACGATCAACTTACTCGGAAGGCGGCCGTATTTGTACCCCCCGGTGATCTGAGGAGAGATTTGGCTGTGTAATCACTGTTGTGAGACGCTGCCGCTGGCTCTGCAAGAGCGCTCGATGCCTTCCAGGCCTCAGCAGGTGTGCACGCTAATAGAGGAGCCATTCGGCAGGCATTGCGGCACGCAAAGTGCTCCCGCCCCATCTTCCCTGTCGCCTGCGACTCCTTTTGTTGATCTTTTGCCTCCTGTTCCGCGCACATAAAAGGCGGGGAGCAGTCTGAGACTCTCCAGTTATTAGGAGGGCCTTGGGGAAATCTGATTAGACCGATAATCTAGTCAACGGAGAAAGAGCTCCAATTTGTTTAGATTGAGTTTCGTCAGTGCCGAATTCCACGCACCTCCGTCTTCCACTCCACTGACTTAGAGCCTCCCAGACAGACGCCGAGGCAGCTGTTCCAACAGGATGCCGAACTGGGGGAAAGATAAATAAGAATGCGGAGGAATTATCTGCATGTTTGCTAACCACCAATTTAAGACTAAAGTAGGCTTCCTATGTTAGGGAGACTAATGAATTCCAATTCTCCCAAATATCCTTTGTTTTTAACAAGCAAGATGGAAGGGGATCCGTACATGCACACCCAAAGCGAGAGAGGAAAGAATAGTTTCAAATGGCACAACGAGAGAAGCAATTATATTGGCCAGCTGGCATGGAGGAAAACTCTGAAGGGGAGTCAAGTTTTACTTTCTGACTCGCCCCCCCCCAACTCTCTCAACTCTGGCACAAGGGATGGAGGGAACGTCAACAGCCTATGGGCTGCCCAAAGCAAAGAGTGCTGATACACCAGTGATAAGCAGGAAAGGTGCTGGAAGCAGAGATGTGGATAAGAATTAGCTGTTCATACAATGTGCGGGTATGCATAAGAAGACTTAAAACAGGAGTGGGGAATCTCAGGCCTGCGAACCAAATCGAGCCCTCCAGCCCTCTGTCTGGCCATCAGGATCGCTCCCCAAGCTGCCCCCCCTTTCCCTAGGGCTACACCCCTTACCAGCCCTCCTTGAGTGCTTCTGCAGAAGAAGAAGAAGAAGAGTTTGGATTTGATATCCCGCCTTTCACTCCCCTTCAGGAGTCTCAAAGCGGCTAACAACCTCCTTTCCCTTCCTCCCCCACAACAAACACTCTGTGAGGTGAGTGGGGCTGAGAGACTTCACAGAAGTGTGACTGGCCCAAGGTCACCCAGCAGCTGCATGTGGAGGAGCGGAGACACGAACCCGGTTCCCCAGATTATGTGACTGCCGCTCTTAACCACTACACCACACTGGCTGAAGTGTCTCCTTGAATAAGCATCCTGCCACTTGCGAGGCTATAAGTGTGTGTGTGTGTGTGTGGGGACTTTGGCAGGGTTCCTTAGAAAGTGGGACTACCATTTTTAAACTTCAAAATATTTTCTGAGCTGCCCCCCCTTTTCCTCTCAGCCTGAGCATGCATGAGATATGGTGGCCGTTTCACCAGCACAGTGGCAAAATATCTCTCTTACTCCCCACTCCCCCCCCCCGCAATTATTTCTCTGTTGTTCTCTTTGCTAGCAAGGGATGCTTCCAAATTGTGAACCTTCCAGAGAAGAAGGCAATCAACGCTGCCCAGTTTTCAAGCCCCGCTTTTGTAGAGAATATGCATTATTCTTAGCAACCTGATTAATGTCAGAGTAACTAATTAGGGTGGTAGGGAGGGAGAGATGGGTGATTCGTTTATAGTGTCAACAGCCGGCAGCGGTGTGCCATTTTGTCAATGGTAATTTACTGTAAGGAGCAGCAGACAGAGGGGGGTACCTGAGAGTCGAGGGTCAACAAAACAGCGCCAGCCAGGTGTAGGAGAAGACAGTGATGGAGATGGGCCTCCAGAGAGTTGTCCATTTGGCAAAATTGATTGGCTCTCCTTTTTCTTTCTTAGCTGGATTCCAGGTGCAGCTCCTGCAAATCTGGAGATGGGGCAAGGCAGCAATGTGATAAGGCAGAATAATTCTAGCCAGGACAAGAAACAGGCAAAGCTGTTTCTTCATTGCTTAAACCTGCATACAAATCTAACCGAGAACAAGGTTCAGGAGCATCTGTGGATCTCCAGATGCAACTTCTATCATCCCCAAGTACTGACCATACTAGTTACTGGGGCTGCTGGGAGTTAGAGCAGGGGTCGGCAAAATTTTTGTGGCTTGGGCTGGCTTATGGTCCTGCAGATGCCACAGTGGGCCAGTGTGTGTGTGTGCGCACACATGTGCAAACACTATTTCTGGCACTCCTTCCGGCGCAGAGGACGTGTGTGCAGCTTCCCATTGGGAAGCCAGCCAGCATCGCGGAAGGCGGTCCCCACTCTGCTCCTTGACAGTTTAGGGTGGCGCACAAGAGCCGACCAAGTGGGCGGTGGGGGTCCATGGGCCACTTGAACGACCCCATGGGCTGCTTGTGGCCCATGGGCCTTAGGTTGCTGACCCCTGAGTTAGAGTCTAACAACATACAGAGGGTCCCGAGTTCTCTATCCCTCCTGCAGGAAAGTCATAAAGTAACATATGACCTGCTTTGACCTACTGCTCTTAAGAGAATCTCAGACTGGTCTCCCTGCAGTTCCCACCTTTGACCAGAGACAGAGGCAAAAGAGTTGCACCCCACTCTGGCATGGCTTGGGCCCCATGTCCAACACCAGCTGGGCTCTTGAGCCACGTCTCTAGAACACTTAAGTGGATCTAGTTCCATACAAGTCATACTGTTTGAATTTGCAATGGGAGAGACAGGGATGGAGATGATCTGAAGCCACATGAAAACAGTAGGCAAAACCTGTTTAACTCTCTAGGCAAATGTGCAACAATGATAATTTCCTGATTCCACTGTATTCCATCATAATGATTGTTGTTGTCTGCATGATTTGCACAATTTACATCTTTTTCCTTTCCAGGATGCTCAGAATCAAAAACTGAAAACAAGCATTTGGTATCGGCAGGTAAGACAATACTGACCGGGGTTGATGGTGTCCCCCCCCCCCATCTGTAGGGCCACAGCTTCCATATCCTTGCTGTATGAGGTGGTGCTCCAGATATTAATTGTTAGTAAGCCAGGCCTCCCTAATAACCCAAGTAGCCCTCTCTTCCTTCCCCCATTTTTAAATTCAACTCTCCACCTATTTCCCCCACTTCTCTAACCAAAAACTAAACAGATGCATCTCAGCTTCCATCATGATACATTTGACTTTAGTACAGTTTAGAAATAGCTAGACATGCTCCTTTCTCTCTTTTGCAGATCTGGAAGGATGAGTATCTCACTTGGAATTCTAGTCGTTATGATGGGATCCAAGAAATCTCTTTGCCCATTCACCGCATCTGGGCTCCTGATATTATTGTTGGTGAATCGTAAGTGTGGACCTTGTTGGTTTGAGATGATGGTGACTCAGGGTCTCATAAACTCCTCTTAAGTAGGTTTCACCTCGGGCTGCAGTTGTTAAGCTGGAGATGTTTTGATATTGTTGCTTTTCAGTGGCATTTTATTATATTATAGTAATAAATATGGTTTATTGGTTTTAGCTGCCTTGGAGGCCTACTGCAGATATATGAGAAAGAGAGAGAAAGAAAGAAAGAAAGAAAGAAAGAAAGAAAGAAAGAAAGGAAGGAAGGAAGGAAGGAAGGAAGGAAGGAAGGAAGGAAGGACCAAAAGGATGAAGGGAATGGAACAACTCAGAGGGGACATTTGACAACTCATGAGTGACATTTCTTGCCTCAGAACTTGGGAAGTAAGGAATGGAGTAACTCAGAGGGGAGTTGTTCCATTCCCTTCTTTCCAAGCTCTGAGGCTACAAATGTCACTCGTGCCTGAACAAAAATGCAATATTTAGCAGTGGAAGTAATGTTCCCAGGTAATGTACAATACATCATGGACTGTCCCTCTGCTCTCTCTCTCTTCCTGGTATAGCGTGGATGCCAGCAAATCCCCAGATCTCCCATTTGTCTACTTGAATGCCAGTGGTGTGATCAAGAATTACAAACCCATGCAGGTGGTGTCCGCATGCATGCTGGAAATGTACACTTTCCCATTTGACACACAGAACTGCAGCCTGACTTTCAGCAGTGCTTTGCACACAGGTGAGTCAGGAGTTCTGAACCCAGGGACTGGGTGTTATTAGGGGAAAAATCTGTAGCTCAGTGGTAGAGTACCTGCCTTGCATGCAGAAGATCCCAGGTTCAATCCCCAGCATCTCCAGGTAGGACTGGGAGAGCCACTTATTCAACCTTGGACCCCCAGATGTTGCTAGACTACAACTCCCATCATCTCCAGTTAGCTTAGCCCATGGCTACCAACATCTGGGGACTCAAGGTTGAAGAACACTGTATAGGCAATATTGTGCTAGATGAACCAATAGCCTGAGGCCGCTTCCTCAGTTTCTATCATTGCTTTTACAACACCACCACCACCCACTGCTGACCAAAGGGAGGAACTACAGGGAGTCTGGTCAGACCAGATGAGATGCCTCTCAACTGATCAGAGAGAATTTAAGCCCCCAAACAGGTTTTTTGGGCAGGATTGATTGCTCTTCTAATAACTAGGAGACTAGACTCTTGTGTTGGATACAGGCTACCTTTATTTTGCTTCACGTTTGCCTTACTTTGCAGGACAAGAGATACAGTATACCTTGGAATGATAGGTACCCACAGTCTGGCTTCTCTCCATCATGAGAACTAATTTCTTGACTCTGTTTGCTCCCTCTGAGTTCTCCACATTACTGGAAAAGAATCCTGGGAAGTTTAGTTTGCAGAGGGGGCTAGGAATTGTACTTATGTGGGGGGTGAACGGCAGTTCCTAGGAATATTTGGAGGATGCAATGTGATTTAAATGTGCAGTGAGGCTGTAATGTAACATTTTGTTCACCACTGGACTTGATCTTAAATGTGCATGACTAATAGTTTTGTCATTTTTCCCCACTGTATCCTTTTTAGTTCAGGATGTGGATCTTGCTTTTTGGAGGAGATATGAGGAGATCAAGAGTGACCAGAAGTTGTTTCTAAATGATGGAGAATGGGAGTTGGTTTCTGTGCTCTCTGAGCGGCGTATCCTGCAAACTCAGACTGGGAGCATTGCTCAGATTCGGTTTCATGTGAGTACCTGGAACATTGTGACCTGGTCACTCTATCCTCTCCTCTTCCTTTCTCTTCCCTTAATGGCATCATTTAATGCCCCCATGTCCTCTTGTTCTTGTTCTCATCTCTCGTTCACAAAGGCTTCCTGGCTAAACCTGGTCCTTCAGCTTTACTGTTGCCTGGTTTTTGTATTGTAGTTTAGATGGTTGCTGTTCATTCATTTATAGTTGTGTTTTTTAAACGGCACTTTTGCATTTGATTAAAAAATAATAATCCTCACATTGTGAAGCTGCTCTGAGTGCCCTGTGGTAAAAATACATTTCTTTACTTTGAAATCAGTAATGATGTGATAATTGTTAGGAACCCAAAATTTCCAATCAGCGTGTAATGTGATTCAGTGCTAGGAGTAAGAGAAATTTGGTT
The DNA here is from genome assembly GCF_964106915.1 of Podarcis gaigeae. NCBI lineage: Eukaryota > Metazoa > Chordata > Lepidosauria > Squamata > Lacertidae > Podarcis > Podarcis gaigeae. The sequence goes on along the minus strand of NC_139692.1, from coordinate 18,972,781 downwards.
TGCACCTAGTAAGGATCTTCCTGGTTCTTCTTTCTTCATGCTTCTTCTTCTGTCTTCCAATTCTTCCAACCTCCTCTTCACTCATCCTGTTTGCTTCTTCAGATGACTGTACTGCAGAGGCCTTATTTCACCCGGGTCAAACTCCCAGTTTTGCACCACGCTATTTATAAGGGACACGGGTGGCGCTGTGGGTTAAACCACAGAGCCTAGGACTTGCCAATCAGAAGGTTGGCGGTTCACATCCCTGCGACGGGGTGAGCTCCCGTTGCCCGGTCCCTGCTCCTGCCCACCTAGCAGTTCGAAAGCATGGCAAAGTGCAAGTAGATAAATGGGTACCTCTCTGGCGGGAAGGTAAACGGCGTTTCCGTGCGCTGCTCTGGTTCGCCAGAAGCGGCTTAGTCATGCTGGCCACATGACCCGGCAGCTGTACGCCGGCTCCTTTGGCCAATAAAGCGAGATGAGCGCCGCAACCCCAGAGTCGGCCATGACTGGACCTTATGGTCAGGGGTCCCTTTACCTTTACCTATGCACATTTATACACACACACACACAGGCTGAGAGCCTCAATGGAGGCTTCACCCAGGGCAAAAAACCCAGCTAGCCCCCATAGCTTCAAGTGTCACATATCTGTAGTGGCCATGGCACAAACAAACCACACACCATTACCATACATGGACATTCACCACAAATTCAGCACACACACCCAGCATTTCAACTCTCCTCACTCCAGCACAGGAAATGATACCTTCACACAGAATCTACAAACTTACCATTATCTGGTGCTTCTTTGTTGAATAAATGAGAAGGGAAAGGTGCCAGCTTCAGCTGCAAAGCTGTGTCTGACTGTCGGCCCCCGTTCGCCTCATGAAGGCAGCTAGGCAAGACTGAGTGCTGGTGGGGTCTTCCGCCAGCAAGACAGTTGGCACCTAACCTTGGATAATATTCCATCTCCAGCCTGCAGCTGCTGAACGGGCACCGAATGAGATTGATTCCCTTCATTAGCGCCAATGGGCTGCAAATACCTTTTGTGTACTTATTATTATTACCTGGCGTTAATGGATAATGAAATGGTGGCATAATATCGCTAGCACCTGAAGGGTGTCTAATGGCAAACACGACTAAATCGAAAGCGCTCTCCTCTTTTTGCTTCCTTCCTTGTGCTGGGGAATTTAAAGGCAATGAGCTCCATCGCCTGTTAGACAGGATGGAAAGGGACGGATTTGGTTGCTGAGAGAATCATAGGTTGCAGTTCAGGACCATGGACACCTCCACAAAACCCTGCCCAGAAAAGAGCTGAAGATTCTGAAGGAACATGCTGATACCAGTTCCTGATGATGATGTTTTATACAGGGTGGCCCAAATCTTATTGAGAGGTTCATACCCCACAGTCCTCATTTGAAATCGCCGTGTGGGGTCATCTCAAATTTCTGAGCATTCAACAGACACAATGGTTTTGAAAACAATTGTGCCTCTCAAAGGAATCAGGCTCCCACTCATGGAGGAATATAGTATGGGGCCAAGCAAAGCTTATTTGCGGGTTTAACACTACATAAGCTTTCAATCAACACAAAAATTTCTAATTTTGTGGTTTTTCAAAGCTCAATGAAATAAGGAACTGATAGCTAGTGACCAACGTCAGCATTGCTCTCTCCTCCCTCCCATGTTTCCTAGGCCAGCCAGTGTGTTTAAAATGTCAGACCACGATGCTAGCCCCCACTCAGCCATGAAGCTCATTGGTGATCTTGGGCCAATCTTTCAGTGCAGCCTACCTCACAGGGTTGTTTTGAGGATAACTATGTACACCACTTTGAGATCCAGTTCAAGACAAGAAGGGATATAAATGTAACAACAGCTGCAGCAACAACAACAGCAGAATTGTGAACAGAACTCTCTAGAATAAACTCCATCACAAACTTTGGCATATCTGTGTAAGCAACTGAATTTAATACAGAACAGCATGGATTGGAAACATTTATAACAAGCTGCCTTTTCTGTTCTGGATGCCATATCTGACTTGTACTGTCTTCACTAAAAGCAAGTGGAACAGCTATTATACAGAAGCACCAAGTTCAGAGGTCCCTGGATATCAGTCTCTAGGGAGCAATAGCAGGAGCAGGCTTTCAAGAAGTATGTGAACTTGATGGGCCTCCTATGCCCTTAAGGAAACTGGTGTCACCATTGTGGCCCAGTGGGTCAGCTGAGGCAGAACAGTAGAGAAAGATAGATCACTGCCCCAGAGGCAGTATAAATTCCTTATCTCTGAAGTTTCATTAATTGCCCACCCTCTTCCTCCATCTGATCCCTCCAGATTGTTATCACCAGACGTCCCCTGCTCTACGTGGTCAGCTTGCTGATTCCCAGCATCTTCCTGCTTGTTGTGGACCTGGGTAGTTTCTACCTGCCCCCGAATTCTGGAACAAGGATAACATTCAAAACCAGCGTGCTGGTTGGTTACACTCTCTTCAAAGTCAACATGTCAGACGAGCTGCCAAGTACTGGGATCGGCACATCTCTGATCAGTGAGTGGAAACAGGGTAGCACTAATATGAGTATAACTTAATAATAATAGCACAAGGGTTCATATAGGGTAATTTTTAAAAGGCATAGTATTATGCCCATATTGCAGGTGAAAGCACTGAGGCAGTGAGGTTGTGGTTTACCTAAAGAAAACCCAGCAGGGGCAATATTCTAACTGGAGCACCAGGAGGTATAGAGTTCATTCTTCCAGCCACTGCACTATTACCAGGACAATAGGAGCTGGTTGTGATTGCACCAAAATAAGTCACAGCAGAAAACCAATCTTTTGCTCTAGGCAAAATGCGTGGGTGCCAAATGAGCTTTTCTGCAGCAATAGCCTTGGCTAAAGTGGGTCTCAAAACACGGCAGCCCCTCTTGGGAAATATCCCACAGTGCTTCAGGTGTGTGTTCTTGTGTGCCTGTCCTGTTTCTGTATGAGCCTTTAGAGGGCATACAGGAGGAAGCAAGGATTGCAAAGCAGGCATCAAAGTTCTCACTGAGGTTGTAAACCAATGGTGATGGAGCAGTGCCAACCTAGCCCAAGGCAGGCAGGTGGCTGGGCAGCAGGTTCTCTAGGTGAGTTGCTGGGGAGCCAAGCCTGAAGCAGCTGTTGGATAAGAGCAGCAGGGCTCCATGTGGCTCCCTGGATCAGCTAACCTGGCTGGGCTTCCATTATGAAGGAGCTGGCCAGCTGGTTTTGCTAGCTGCCCTATAGTGCAGAGAACAAAGCACCTCAGCCAGTTCACTGAGTTCACTGACTCCCCCCATACCTGGTAGATTTGGGGCAATGCAAGAGTCTCTGGATAAGTGCCTTTGGCTTGTGGTCATCATCCTCACTGGAGAAGTCCCTTTATATGGGCTCTGTGTGCTGGATCACAGCAATGCCAATGGTTCACAAGTATCTCCTCCTCCTCTTACCTCTGTCTCAGGTGCCTTCTTCACCATCTGCATGGCTCTGCTGGTCCTCAGCCTATCCAAATCCATCTTCCTCATCAAATTCCTCCACTTGGGTGATGATTGCACACGGGATAAGGCCTTTGCTTCTTATTGCTGCAGGAACGCTGTTGACACTGCAGGTGAAAACGCCAAGGCAGCTAGGAGCTCAGGAGAAAAAGCTGGCACTGCTGCAGGTACAGAAGGCCAAGAAGTAATGGGAGACAGAAAACGAGATTATAAAACTATAAAAAGTGGATAGAGATGAAGTCTTCCCACCCACACCTCCCGAAACTAGAACTAGAGCGGAGGGTGTGTGTGTCAGCCCGTAACACTAACTGTTGATGGATTACAAGCATACAAAAGCCCTTCTTCACACAATACATCATTAATTTGTGGAACTCACTACCACAAGATGGAGCAATAGCCTTTGGCTTAAATGTCTTTACAGTCATACCTCAGGTTAAAGTTGCTTCAGGTTGAGTGTTTTTGAGTTGTGCTCCGCGGCAACTTGGAAGTAACAGAACGTGTTACTTCCGGGTTTCACCACTCGTGCATGTGCAGATGCTCAAAATGATGTCACGCGCATGTGCAGACACGCAGATGCGGGTTGCGTTCTCTTCAGGGTGCGAATGGAGCTCTGGAACGGATCCCATTCACATCCAGAGGTACCACTGTAGAAGAGGATGGAGCAACTTCAAGAAAGAGAATAGGTCTACCAATAGCAATTAGCCATGGTGCCTATATTGAAACTTTAGAGGCAGCCTACATCTTGAACTCTGTGGAGGAGCAATGATGAAGCATGGCTGTGCCTTCACTCTGCCCCACTTGTAGGATTTTAGGAGGCATCTGTGGGGAACCAGCTTGAATCTAGAGCAGACTTCCCCAGCCTGGTATCCTCCAGATATTTTGGACAATGAATCCCATGAGCCCCAGGCAGCACGGACTGATGGGAGTTATACACCAAAATATCTGGAGGATGCCAGACTGGGAAAGGCCAGCCTGGTATCCTCCAGATATTTTGGACAATGAATCCCATGAGCCCCAGGCAGCACGGACTGATGGGAGTTATACACCAAAATATCTGGAGGATGCCAGACTGGGAAAGGCTGAACTAGATGGGCCCATTGGTCTGACCTCCCACGGCTCTGCTTATGTTCTTAAGGACTGTCCAGGCACAAACCTCATAGATTTGTAGGTAAAACTCTAGAATTGTAGTCTTAGAAGGCACTCTGAGGGTCATCCAGTCCAATGCATGAGGTCAACAAGGAACTATGTCTGCCCAGGACTGAGTTGTAAGAAGGGGTTGGGTAAGGAACGAAAGTGAAGCAAGCCCTCATTCATCTCTTCTTCCAACGTGATGAAGTGCTTCTGTCTTTCTGCAGGGATACCCTTGTCCTGGGAACACTCATCTGTAAAAGACCATGCCACTGGGACAGCCACACCCCCAATGGAGAAGATCCGAAGAGAACTCCTCCCCATCAGCTCCCACTTTCGTGCCCTAGGCGTTGCTGCCAAAGTGGACGGCGATTGGCTCTCTCTTGCAAACAAGCTTGACAAACTCCTGTTCCGGGCCTATCTTTTAGTGCTGGCTGTGTATGCAGTTACAATGGGTTCTCTCTGGGGGACGTGGAGCTCCCAGTAGGGGCAGCTGGCAAGGCAGTCCAACATGGCATTGAAGAATGGCCACATGGGCATTTTAAATGACATTCACGGTCAAATCATTATGCCCACTTACAGCATTGGAGAGCACAATTTAAAATGTGGGGCATCACCTTTGGCACTCAAGCGCTGTCTCGGCTTTCTCTGTTGACTAGTCTAGGCTAGTTAAATGAATTTAACATGCATGCGTATATATATATTAAATATGCAGATAGCATCCATAATCATAGACAAAATAATCATAGGGATCACAGCAGATGTGAAGCGGGAATTTGAAGCTTTTCCTTCTATTTCTGAGAAGTGACTGTCCTCAGGACTGCAGGAAATGCTCAAAGCCCCTCTCAGTTCCTGCTGCAATCCTGGCAAACATCAGTCCCTCCTTTCCAGATGTTATGTGTGTTATTGCCCCACAAAATAACCTGCACTCAGGTGGCACTCAAGTCCTGCTTCAGGGCTCCCGGTTACCTGTTTGGCCACTGCGAAAACAGAATGCTGGACTAAGTGGGCCTTTGGCCTGACCCAACATCCAGATTCTTGTTATGTTCTTGTATTAATGGCCAAGACTTGTTTAAGGTCATATCTACAGTAGTTGCTCCTTCTGTCTCATCTCTCCTTCCAGCTCCCCACTTTTTTGTTACTGGGATAAGGGTTATTACCACACACAGTGGGTAGTACCAATGGGATGTGGCGACGAGTTGCCATCCAGATGTTGTTGGACTTATCAGCCCCAATCAGTTGAACCAATGGGATATGGGAGTTGGAGTCCATCAAATCTGGAGGACACCTTCCTGATGCTTTGGGCAACAATACCTCTTTTCTTATATTGCCTTCAACTCTCTGGGAAACTAGTATCATCACAGAGGTCTTTCTAGCAGGGCTTCAGGGACCCAGGAGAAAACATGATGATAAAGTGGGCACCATGTCTTTGACTCCACTGCCATCATGCTTTATAGAATGCCTCTCCTCTCCAATTCAACCTCTGTCTCTCTACAAAGCCATGATTGCAGTATCATTCCCAAACCCAATCCAATCAGTGCATCAAATGGGGCATCATTAACCTCATCTCCAGGGCTTATTTTGCTCATAAGATCCATGCAAATGCATTTGGGATGATGGAAGTGCCTCTCCTAGGCTTTTTTCAGCACCCGTGGTTAAGATGCGGTGAAGAACATCAAGAAAAATGAGGTGACCCTTTGAGCGGCACTTCATTAGGATTTCCTGGCAGGGGGAGTTTGCAGAAATCAGTAATGTATGGAAATGAACTGTAATAAGTTTATAGCAATAAACATACTAGTTTCAAAACCAACAAGACTTCAGCTAACCATGAGTCACTAGCTCCACTGATTTCCATAGGGCAGCCTTCCTTAACCCTTTAGAAGGTTTGGACCTCTGTGGAATCACAACTATTCAGTTTTCCATATTTCACTCGGAACATGATATACGAAATGATGGGGAGATGGAGGAATGAAGGTATGGTGAAAGAAGGAAAAATAGGGATATCAGAAGTTTAGGTGAAGTGGCATCAAATAAGGAGATAAGGAAGGAGCATTATGGGATGCAACAGCAGCACCCCTTGAGGACTCGAAGCCTGCCCATTTTTCAGATTTTAGCCATGATGAGGAATAGGGGAGGAATCAAAGGTGAATCTGGCTGTCAGCCCAAAATGAAGGCTTAGCAACCATTGCTCTACGAGGTATCAGATTCCGCAGTTTTCAGCTTGCATCGATTGCTGGATGCTGGTAATTCCCAGAGGCTTAGCACAAGGGACACAGAGCCCATCATTGTTATCAAGTAGGCCCTGAGAGGGGTTTCTGTGTCCTCTTCCTTGCCTCCTCTTCCAGAGCTGGAGGAGGTGGAAAAGGGAGGGTTGGAAGAGGAGAGGGGGGATTATTTGGTGGAGGTGGTTTGAAAACTGCCTCACGCTCTCATCGTTTCATTAGCGGTGGTAGGAGCATTTCATGGGCAATTAGTGCTAAGCACTAATGGAGGCAGCAGCAGCAGGTAGAAGAAGTCTCTCTGGACTGGCCGTTTTGCAAAGTGAATTTAGCTGAGTGGGAGGTGTTGGATTGACAGGCTTGGACTTCATAGACTGGAGGAAGGGAGAGAAACTTTACCATGGCCTTCCCTAACCTGGTCCCCTGCTGTCACCATGCTGTCAGGCACGGAATGTTCAGAGTGACAAATTAACTCTTTATTGTCTAAAGTTCACTTACAAGTTAGGGGAAGGTGTGTTCTGCAGTCTTGCATCTCTCATGTACTCCCAGGTGTGCACCTGATGAAGCAGCTGCCACAACAGAGAGGCGCTGCCCCTGACCTTGGCTTACATATCTCCTCTATCCAGGCTGTGTGCAAGCAGGCAAAGACTCCACCTGCTCCTCCCACTTCAATCCTCCTCTGGTCCTGGGAGGCAGCAAAACAGGAGCGGTGGAGAAAGGAGGAGGTGGTGGTGTGGAAGTCCTTGACTACACACCTGCCTGACCTATCTCTCCCTTCTCCCTTCTCCTGCCCCTGTTCTTCACTCTAGGGATGCGGGTGGCACTGTGGTCTACACCACTGGGCCTCTTGGGCTTGTCGATCAGAAGGTTGGCGGTTCAAATCCCCGCAACAGGGTGAGCTCCCATTGCTCTGTCCCAGTTCCCGCCAACCTAGCAGTTCGAAAGCATGCCAGTGCAAGTAGATAAAAAGGTACCCCTGCGGTGGGAAGGTAAATGGCATTTCCATGAGCTCTGGTTTCTGTTACGGTGTTCTGTTGGGCCAGAAGCGGTTTAGTCATGCTGGCCACATCACCCGCAAAGCTGTCTGTGGAAAATTGCCGGCTGCGTCAGCATGAAGAGAGATGAGAGCCGCAACCCCATAGTCTCCTTTGACTAGACTTAACCATCCAGGGGTCCTTTTCCTTTACCTCTTTACTCTCCAACGCCACAGCTTCTCCTGCCTCTGCCTCTTGTCTCCTGGCTGTTACAGGTTTTCCCAAGAGACTCCTTCCACGTCAGTCTCCAACCCTGCTTCTCCTGGTGACTCCTCCTTAGTAGGTGCCTGACATCAGCAGATGTTTCAGACAACAGCCAGCAGCTGTAATCCAAAGCAGCAGGAGAACATCAGGTTGTCTTAGAATTTAGTTCCTCTCTATCCAATAGCCACTGGCGGATTCACCCCACCAACACGGGTGACCACCCCCATATCCCACTTCTTCAGGAGGTGAGCTGTGGGGGCCACAGCAAGCTCTTCTAATTATTCCTGAAACCCTCTGCCTCCTAACGCTCACCTTTCAACCTCATTCTGCTTCTCCCTGACATATTTCTCTGCTGCCTCTGGTGGCTGGTGGTGACTCAGTAGTGGCTGTTATTGTTCTGGATATGAGTGGCATCTATGGCTACTAGACATGGTGCCCATGCCCTGCCTCCATGGCTGGAGACAATAATACTTCTGAATGCCAGTTGCTGGATACCACAGGAGGGAGATTGCTCTTGTGCTCAGCTTCTGCTTAAGGGCTTCCCACAAGTACCTGGTTGGCCACAGTGAAAATTCGATGCTGTTCTAGATAGGCCATTGGCTTGATCCAGAAAGATCTTACGTTCCTATGTCTGTAACTGATGGGATTTGACACTTTAGAGGGCACCAGGTTAGTGAAGGCTGCTCTACAGCATTTTGAAATAAAAGTAAAGCATGAATTAAATGCCCCCAATGCTGGCTCTGCTGCAGCTGATAATTAAACAATGAAATACAGTAGAATCCCTTACTCCAATCCCACAGCCATTCAAATCCCCACTTTGCCCCCCGGGCATGTGATTTATTAGCCTTGTTCACTTTTGTTATTAAGGACGTGAATGCGACTTGGGAAAGTTTTCTTATCGCTATAATAAATTCCAATTTCCAAAGAGCTGTGCAAATAAATTTGGAAGCCATTACGCACTTCTTTTCTCAGCCAGGCTCCCTCATAAAAGCCTAAGAAAGTGGGAGATATGGCAGGTGGAAGAAATGGAAACGACAAAAAGCAGGGGTCAGCTCAATCTTGATCGTGCAGAAAGGCGCTTGAGGGGGCAATCCAGCGTCCTGGATCTTTCCAGCAATTGCTAATAGCAAAGGCCATGAAACAGAGGAGTTCCATCCTTGCAAGAGTTTCAGCAGGGGGAAAAAACCCATGTCAAAATATCTCAACATTAAGAGAGAAAAAGAATTATATTAAACTCCTTTAAGTCACACTGGGCTTCTGATGCAATGAACCCTCCTCTCCTATAGGGGGTGCACACTCTCCCCATTGTCTCTCTCCCATAAAAGTTAAAGGCCCCCCCAGGTTAGCCTCTTCCAGTCCTGGAAAAAAAAATGCTTTTAAAATTAAGGCAACTTTTGTGGGTCACCATTATCTGGGGAGAGGGGATGGCGGATTTTGCCTCCAGTTATGTAATTGATTTAAGAGATGCCTTTGACTGAACCCACGATAGTGAAGCAGAACCTCCATACCCAGAAGCACTATACCTGTGAATTGCCAATTAAAGTGGATCAAAAAGCTGGGGAGGGCTGTTAACTTTCATGTATAGCTCAGTTGGTTGGAATGTGGTGTTGATAATGCCAAGGTTGCAAGTTTGTCCCTGTATGGGACAGCTGCATAGTCCTGCATTGCAGGGGGTTGGACTAGATGACCCTCAGGGTCCCTTCCAACTCTCCAATTCTATGATTCTATGTCTGCTGTGGCGTCTCTATGAACATCCGGCTGGTTACTGTCATACCAGGACATTGGACCAGATGGAACTTCGATCTGTCCTAGCATGACTCTTGTTATGTTCACCCATTAGAGTCAGAGGAAGCTGTACACTTTCAAGAGTGTACACAAGGACTTTAATTCAATAAATGATATCAACAGCATCACTGTTCCCCATGTTCCTTCTCCCTTTCAGCTTCCATTTTTGAGCACATTCTCTAGTTTTCCTGACTTGTTCAATATTTTTGCAAATGAAATTCTGGCTTCCGTTTCTTGGCTCCCAAGCTCTAAGTGGAAGAACAAGAGCTGGAAAATGATAAACAGAAGCTATGACTCTGCTCACTGACACCATGCCAGTGCAGGATAAATTTGATTCAGTTCTTGTTCAAAGACAAACCTACCAATTTTTTTTTTGCACTTTTCAAAACTGTGCAGAAACTGAAACACTGCCCCCTTTCAAAATTTGCAGTTTTCCAGCCAAGTAATAATATGTTCAGAGATGTATGTACTAGGATAATGTATGCATAAAAATGCATATATTGGTGAAAACAAATGACAAAAATGTATTGTGTTATGGGAAATTGTTTGCAAAAATATGTGTGTTAGTCAAAACCACACACATACATACCTATTAGGAGAAATTTGCCGATGAACTTTCATGAGGATTAAAACCCCCCCAAAGCAAACCGATGTGGAAATATAGATACCTGAAGTTAAGATTGCAAAAATGAGAAGTTGGGAGGAAAAGAAGTGGACAAAGACTTGTGCATATCATAGACGGAAGCTTCCCTTCACTGGATCATAGAATTGTAGAGTTGGAAGAGACCTAAGAGTCATCTAGTCCAACTCTCTTTAATACAGGAAATCCCTGAGGGTCCATAACTTTGTATCACGTGGCCATAGCACTAAGCTCTGGCACTGGTCTCTGGGTCAAGTTCCTGCCATGGCTAGCTCCTCCCATCCCTTTGGGTGGTTTACACCTTCCTGGCACAGGTGCCTTTGACATCCCAGAGAACAAGACTGTGACCGCCCTGAGGCGGCCACCACTTCGCTCCTCATCTCTCAGCCCACCTCTATTTATGGTGAGTTATTTACCTAAAGAGACATTTATGGCTTCATAATTAGCAAGACAACGCATGGCCCCGGGAAGCTGGCAGCGGCCTGCCTCTTAGCAAGGGAGCAAAAAACCCATCAGTGTCTGAAATGACCCATGACAGCGATTAGATTAGCGCCGTGTGTAGCAGAACCCCCCACCCCCAGCTCAGCGTCCTGCTGGCAAAAGCCTTCCAGGTTTTATGCGGATCGGATTGGGGGAGAACGCACACTTAAATTTGCGCTTCGTTGGGCAGCGCAGTAAAAGTGAATTACAGCCACACCATCCCCAGGGGTCTGGGGATAAGAGAGAGGGGAGAAATCCCTCTCTCAGTGCTTATGGGAAAGCTTTCTGCCTCTCCGGGCCAGTTGATACAGCACCACGTTAATAGCCCACTGAGAGTTGCTCTCTGCCTTCCCCGAATGTGATGCATTAAAGAGGAGGCCGCAGAGGGAAAGAGGCAGGGGAGAATTAAGATGCAGAGGAGCAGGGAAAAGTACTGTCAATTGCTCAGTTTCCCAGGAGTTTTTGCTCATGCTCTCAATGGAAGTGGCTACAGGCCCGAGGGACTGTTCCTGGATGATGTCTGCTTGGCAGAGAGGACACCGGAGACTGCTGTGGGCTCAAACTCTAGATCCATAGCATCAGAGGCTATCTCTCTCGCAACCCATCTCCTTTGACCTTTGGGCCAGCCAAACCCGTTGACCATTTGAGGACTTCCCAAGTGGCAGTGGAATCATCGCAGCCTGTGGAAATGTAAGCCCAAGGCAGTGTAAGTTCCCGCAAAATTGAAGACTGAACGGCCCTACATATCCTCCTGTGCCTGATATCCTTCAAAAACCCATTAGCCTTTATGGGGAGCTTGTCTCCATCAAAGAAAGGAATAGCTGGCCGTGCTGCCATTGACAAACCTCCGTTTCACCTCAGACATGTTGGCGAGGCAGTGTGGAGTGCAGCCACAGGGAAGCTGGCCTCATAACCCTCGCAGATGACACCAGGATCAGGGTCACTTCTGCTCAGCTGAATGTGGGAAGCTCAGGGGGACCCAAAGGATAACCATTTCCCTCTTCTCCTATTATTTCTGGGAGAAACAAAGAATGACAGAATTGTGTAGTTGAAAGGGACCCTGACGATCATCTAATCCAATGCTAGTCCATTGCAACCCCATGCAATGCAGGAATATGCAGCTGTCCCATATGGGGATCAAACCTGCAACCTTGGTGTTTTCAGCACTATGCTCTAACCAACTAATTCCTCCAAAGCAGGGATGCCTAACAGCAGCACTGGTGTTTGTGTTTGGATATGGCACCAAGGGACCGCTATGTCCCTTCCCCCACCTCCCACAAAAGCCAGGGATAGCTGCGCGAAGCCTCTGCAGGGCAGCGTGATGAAGGTTCCTCGCTGCCCTGCGGAGGCTTCGTGCGGCTAAGCCAGAAGCTAGAACAGCTAGAGGGAGCGCTGCGCAGTGCTTCCTCTCACTGTTCTGGCTTCTGGTTTAGCCTGCAAAGCCTGCATTCGCTCCATAAGACGCACACACATTTCCCCTTACTTTTTAGGAAGGGAAAGTGCATCTTATAGAGCAAAAAATAAGGTAATTGGCCGAAACACATTGGGCTGTTTTGAAAACAGAATCCTCTTCTCCCCCCCCCCCAGCACCTTGGGTGAAATATCCTCTCAATGTAAGCGGTGGTGGTGGTGGTGGGGAGAGCCCAGGGGTGCGCGGAGAAGTTGCGATCTCTCACTCAGCACAGAGCTCTGATGGAGATGCAAACCTACCCACTCTGACAGTTGTCAAGTCAATCATTTGATGAGCAGGAAAGGGTGATAGCCTGTGTGCCTAAGGTGTGTCTGTGTGCCCTCTGTGGGGTGGACACACTCAGATGGATAAGGCTGGATTAAGAACTTGAAAGGGCCTAAACACTGAATAGATTGCGGTACTGCCCTCATATGCAGTTCAAAATAGAAAATGACACAAATCTCACACGTACACTGAAATTAAAATAACTTCTTCCTAGATTTTCTGATTGCAAAATTCTGGAGAGTTACTTGAAGCTGACTCAACAAAACATTGCTTTGATCTGCCCCCGTTACCATTTGCCGATCACCATGGGAGTTTGGGGATTTGTGTCTAGGATGGGCCTGTGCATGAATTTGTTTTATGTGTGGAGATCAGTGCACACTGACCATCAGACAGTCTTCACAGTAAGGCTCAATTCTGATGGCATGAGTATCACAATGGCCAGTAGATTCTTAACTGCTACAGCCTTCATCCGCCTTGATAGTCATTATGACATACTGCTTGTTGTCTTCCGCCTGTTCTGCCGTTGAGGACTTCTTGGATCATTCTTTGTCTAGCTCCTCCCCTTTGATCTTACCACCTTGGGTGACCCCGCTGGGAGTATAAGGCTCCCGATGGCTTCACTCACACAGCTCATAGGAACGTGCAAGCCCACTCACCACGACAAGGTGGTGATCCAGTGAGTGAACTCAATGGAAAGCATAGTGCTGGTGGTCAACAAAAGAGGTTTAAAGACTCTCTCACGGAAAATCTAAAAAAATGTAGTATAAACACTGACAATTGGGAAACACTGGACTGCAATTGCTCCAACTGGAGAACAGCCTTTACCAAAGGTGTCATGGGCTTTGAAGATGCTTGAACTCAGGATGAAAGGGAGAAACACAGCTAAGAGGAAGGCACAATTGGCAAACCCTCACCGTGATCAGCTCCCTTCTGGAAACCTATGTCCCCACTGTGGAAGTATGTGTGGATGCAGAATTGGCCTCCACAGTCACAGACTGTTAAAACCGTGTTCATGGAAGACAATCTTACTCGCCTATGAGGGATAGCCAAAGAACAGCATCTTTGATCTGCGTTAGAAGGACGCACCAACAAAATCTCATTGCATGTGCTTTGAGTCTTTATTGGAAAAGCCAGCGGTGGTCACACCCACCGCTGGCATGTGGCCCCTGGAAGGCTTTTGGGAGGGTGAACACGGCCCTTCTGCCCCAAAAGACCAGCCTCCCCTGCTCTTAAAGCTTTGTTTGGCCATGAGGTAAGGAGGACAGCCACAAAGAAACTGTGAGAAGAAAGCGATGATGTCAGCAAAATCTGACAAGTGCTTTTGTTAATTTTCATCTGCTATTCTCTCTCCCTCTAATTAGAATTAGAATTTCAACCAGGGGAAAAAAAAACCCCCAGAAGGGTCATTTCTGAAATGATATGCATATTTTTTCGCCTGCCTCTCTTGAGGCAAAGCCAAGTGGGGGCAGGTTTCCAAACGAAGTCCTTAAGGACGCTGGAAGAAGGAAAATGTGTATGTACAGAAATGCTTGTTTCTCTGTGCATTTGTAAGTAATCAGGTTGAACCACTTCCTCCTGAGACACTCAGAAAAATGTCACCGCATCTCAGGACAAGGAATTCAACAGTCCCCCTCCCACCCCCCAAAATCCACAGCAAAACAAAACCCCAAGGGTGGTGAAGGATAAAAAGGTCCCTCCAGTTCTCAAATAATTTGCTGGAGTCAGTATTTCTGTGCAACTCAAAGACTTTCCTGTACTATTTTAAACTTCAGTTGTCCAAAATACAAAAAAATAAAAATAAAATATTTTCACTTGTTCTTTATTCTTTTGTCCTGTGGGAAACAATGAGGAGCAGAATAAAATGTATAGTAGTAGTAGTAGTAGTAGTAATAATAATAATAATAATAATAATAATAATAATAATAATAATAGTACAGCAGCTATGACCCTGTTCTACCCTGCATCAGAATAAGATGTTAGAGCCCTGAGCTGGTAGATGGGAACTGATGGTTTTGGGCTGCCACTCTCTCTCTCTCTCTCTCTCTCTCTCTCTCTCTCTCTCTCTGTGTGTGTGTGTGTGTGTGTGTGAGAGAGAGAGAGAGAGAGAGAATTTTAAGTCCTCCCTTGTATAAAGAAACCCCCTGGAAGTTGCAGGGTTGTGGGTTGGGGTCTAGCATAGCAGGGAACAGCCTGAGCTACTATTGCCTCCTTGATGTGCTGAGTTTCTGTTTGTTGAGAATTCTTCTTATATGCGGAGGAGCCACCAGATTGCAATGATCTGATCATCTCAAGGAACACCTTCTTCCGAAGGAGTCTCAAGATCTGCCAGTGAGGACACACTTCAAAATTTGCCTCGTGCAGAGACCAAACTGAGGATCTCAACACCCAGTCCAAGTTAGCGACCTAGCAGCCATGTTCTGTACTAACTGCTGCTTCTACCCGGTCTTCAAAGGCTGCTCCAGGGAAAGTGCATTGCAGTAGTCTAGCCTGGAAGTTGCCAAGTGAGGTCTGCTTATCTCAAGCCAGGTGGGTCAAGGCTGGCATGCCGGGCTCAGCTGATCAAAGGCAGCCCATGCCACAGAAGCAACTTATGCTTCTGTGGAAAAAGGTGGATCAAGGAGGAACCTCAAAGCACTGAAACTGTTCCTTCAGGGGGAGTGCAACCTCACCAAGTGCAGGGTGAGCAGTGCTTCCTCAGAAAGGTCACCCACCTGACTTGTCCAAACTGAGCTTCAGTTTATTGGCCCTCCTAGCAGGGATGTGGGAGTGGAATAAAGGTAAAGGTAAAGGGACCCCTGACCATTAGGTCCAGTCGTGACCGACTCTGGGGTTGTGGCACTCATCTCACTTTATTGGCCAAGGATGCTGGCGTACAGCTTCCGGGTCATGTGGCCAGCATGACTAAGCCGCTTCTGGCAAACCAGAGGAGTGCACGGATAGCCAGGCACGAATCCTACATTTCCACTGCTTCACCTGGATGTGATGAAGCAGAGAAATAAAGTTAGGTACCATCCACATTGAAAGGGACGTGGGTGGCACTGTGGTCTAAACCACAGAGCCTAGGGCTTGCCGATCAGAAGGTTGGTGGTTCGAATCCCCGCAACGGGGTGAGCTCCCGTTGTTCGGTTCCAGCTCATGCCCACCTAGCAGTTCGAAAGCATGTCAAAGTGCAAGTAGATAAATAGTAGATACCTTCCAGCGGGAACGTAAACGGCGTTTCCCTGCACTGCTCTGGTTCACCAGAAGCGGCTTAGTCATGCTGGCCACATGACCCGGAAGCTGTCTGCGGACAAAGGCCACCCCCCTCGGCCTATAGAGCGAGATGAGTGCACAACCCCAGAGTCATCTGCGACTGGACCTAATGGTCAGGGGTCCCTTTACCTTTACCTTTTACCATCCACATTCTGAACCTGGGGCATTCTGCATGCCAAACATGTGCACTGCAACTGAGCTCTGACTGTCTTTGCTATGATCTTTCTCCTCCCTGCTATAATTGTGTAGAACATAGGAAAAGCTGCCTCATAACAAGTTAGGCCATTGGTCTATCTAATTCAGTATCGTCTCCACTGACTGGCAGCAAACATCTAGAAGTTTCAGGCAGGGGACACTCCCAGTTCCACCTGGAGTTGCTGCCAGGGATTGAACCGGGGACCTTCTGCATGTAAAGCAGGTGCTCTACCACTGAGCTGCAGCACAGCCCCATTAAACTATGGGGAATGGGTGGCAAGTCATGCTCCAAAAATTCAAAATGGAGAGAGGAGAGACCTCAACTCAGGTAGGATGCTGCCGAGTGATTGGGTTGTGTGCTTCAAATGAGCAAAGTTTGCCACGACTCAAGGAGGGCTCCTTCTATCCTCCCCGCCTCCACCAAGCTTGGCAGTCTCTAGGTACCAAGTTCCTTTGATTTCCCAGAAAACCAATTACTGAACAGCAGATTAGAGAGCTAATAAAATCCCATTATACCATTTTCAGAAAGTAAATCTGATCGGGATGCTGCCAATTTATCTTTGATGGCCCACAAAGAATGCATCCATTCTGGCAGGCATCCTGTTAACAGCTCGAGATGGATGGGGCAAAGGCGCGGACGCGAGGGTAATACGAAACGACAATCCATCCGGCTAATTAGATATCCAAAATAAGCAGGGCCAGAGGAAGGGAGAAGCTCCATTTAGGGATGGCACATAAACCCCATCAGCATTCACGATGTCTCCAACTTAGGCCACAAAGTACCAGCTCCACAGTGCCTCCTCTCCCCTCCATAACATTGGGTGCAGGGCTGGGGAGCCTCAGGTCCTGGGACCAAATGTGGGCCCCAATCCTCTCTCTGTGTCCCTTGGAACTTTCCCCGGGCCCACAACACTCATTTCCAGCTCTGCTTGGCACCCAGTTGTTGTTGTTGTTTTGTTGTTGCTGTTTTTTGCCTTCCTAAGATGTGTCTTTGAACACTGATCATGGCTCTCATTTATCTGGATGGAGGATGGAGAGGGTTGTGTGTAGAAGTGACCCCCTGTACATTAGTTGCTGCACCCACTTTTGTTTTTGGTGCCGCCAGAATCTGGGGCCCGGTTCTTTGAAGGGCTGCCTCATTTTACAGGTACCCATCCCTGCATTTAGATCAACAGCTGAGGCCCCTCCACAGCTGGTTGCAATGCTCCCTGGTCTGGAGTGGGGAAGACTACATGGCCATTGCTTACCTTTAATATGGGTGATGCTGGAGTGGCAGGCCAGCTACAGGTGGCTTCTTGCTTGCTGCTCAATTGGATATCATCCAGAGTGACCCCTCAAACCTATAACAGCTATTTAACAACCTGCATGTTTCGCCCCAAAGGATCTCTTGCATGGCTTATGAAAATGTAACCTGGACACAACCTTTTTGTATCTTCAAGGCCTGTGGTCCTGTGTGAGAGCCAGTGTGGTGTAGTGGTTAAGAGCGGTAGATTCGTAATCTGGGGAACCGGGTTTGCGTCTTCGCTCCTCCACATGCAGCTGCTGGGTGACCTTGGGCCAGTCACACTTCTCTGAAGTCTCTCAGCCCCACTCACCTCACAGAGTGTTTGTTGTGGGGGAGGAAGGGAAAGGAGAATGTTAGCTGCTTTGAGACTCCTTCGGGTAGTGATAAAGCAGGATATCAAATCCAAACTCTTCTTCTTCTCTTCTGTCTGTGAGGTAAGAATCTCTAATTGGTCAAACCAGCTCTTTTGTTAAGGTGATGGCCTTAGCAGGCCAGTTAAACACCACCATTAACATGTCAAAAGACTGAGCTCTGTTGCCATAGAGACAAGTGGGTGGGCTTCCTCCCATTTGGCTAGTTGCCATGTTATCCTAGAAGGAAGAACAGTAGGTCAAGAGTGTGTGTATGAATTTTGGCTGATGCTTCAAGCTGGAGATGCAGAGGCTTGTCTTGCTCTATTCAGCAACCAAACCTATGGCTTGCAGCTTCTCCAGAAACCTAATGGGGAGGCAAAATCTGCTGGAGTGTTAATGCTGTGAGCCCCTCCTATGCTCAGGTTGTACATATGTGTAAATAAAACCATATATCCTAGAGACACCACAGTCTCCATTGACCTTCATTCCAAGGAGTCACCTGCCACTTGGAGATGTGTACTGCAGCATAATTAATATATAGTCACCCTCCACACCTGTCAGGGAACTGCCATCAAAGCCAAGAGTGGAGGTAAGGGCTCCCTAGCGATGCAGGAGAAGGGCCCAGCCGGGAGAGAGGGAACACTTCCTCGGAGGAAGGAAATCAGCGTGACACCAGGAAGAAAAGGGAGCCGGGAAGGACATCGGAGAGATGGCTCCAAGTCTCTTCCACAGAGACCAGCGCGGAGAGCCCAGGACCTCCACTGGCCACACCCACTCTGCGCAGAAAACATCCGCGCAGGGAGGCTAGGCGGCGACTTGGTGTCAAAGAGCTTTTATGCTGGAAGAAGTTCAGGAAACGCCCACTGACGGATTCTGCCAGTGACTGACACAGCCACGGAGAAAGTGCTGTTCAGCCAGGGAAAAGTTTAGCCAGACAACGTTGCCTAGAGCAGCGGCCACTTACGCACGAGCAACCCCAATTCCCTTTACAACACCAAACATTTCAAGCATTTTTATAAGCACTTTAAGTCATTGCTTCCCCCCAAGAATACTGGGAACTGTAGTTTGTTGAAGGTGATGGGAATTGTAGCCCGCAAGTCTCAGCACCAATAACAAACTACAGTTCTAAGGATTATTTGGGGGGGGGGGTCAGGGGTGGAGCCATGATGGTTAAACTGGCAGAAAATCTAAAATGGAGAGTTGGTGTGGGGTGAAATCAGTCACTGAGACTTACTTCTGAATTTCAAGAAACTGGCCCAGCTCCTTCCAGCTGCAGACGTTTAATGTGGGACATCTTGAGAAGAGTCCCTTGAACATTAGGAGAGCCTTCTGGATCAGGCCAAAGGTGGCCCACCTAGGTCAGGATCCTATTCTCACTGTGGCCACCAAGATGCCTGTGGGAAACCTACAAGCGAGGCCCTCTCCCAAGAGAACTCCCTGCTCCTGCAGCTTCCAGAAACTGGAATTCAGAAATATACTGTCTCTGACTGTGGAGGCAGAGCAAAGCCATCATGGCACAGATGCCAACCCCCAAGTATGTTGGGATGGAGCTAAGCCCCCCACTCTTGAGGGACCGGGCCTCTCTGAGTCTCCCCACAGTGATGCTGGGCCTTGCTGGGCAGCCTCCTTCTAATGCGCATGACATCACATGTGTGCGTCACATGTGTAGCGGTGCCAGTGCATCAGGGATGATGGCCTCATCCCCCATGAATGGTTCCAACCCATACAGTGGTACCTTGGGTTACATATGCTTCAGGTTACAGACTCCGCTAACCCAGAAATAGTACCTCAGGTTAAGAACTTTGCTTCAGGATGAGAACAGAAATCGCGGCACGGCAGCAACAGGAGGCCCCATTAGCTAAAGTGATGCCTCAGGTTAAGAACAGTTTCAGGTTAAGAACAGACCTCCAGAACAAATTAAGTTCTTAACCCAAGCTACCACTGTACAAGCTATACAAGTTGGTGGCCATCACTGCTTCCATAGTTTAACGATGCACTCCACGAAAACGTCATTTCTTTTGTCTGTTCTGAATCTCTCAGTATGTAGCTCCATTGGATGCCAAATGGACAGAAGACACTCAGGATGCCCTCTTCTATCAGACCCACCAAATATAAAGGCTTCTGGTTTGATCCCCAGAATGTCCCGCTTTTCTTTAGGACGTCCCTATTTTCATCAGAGAAATATCTGAGGGTATAGTAAGGTAAAGGGACCCCTGACCATTAGGTCCAGTCGTGACCGACTCTGTGGTTGCAGCACTCATCTCGCTTTATTGGCCAAGGGAGCTGGCATACAGCTTCCGGGTCATGTGGCCAGCATGACTAAGCCGCTTCTAGAGAACCAGAGCAGCGCACGGAAACTCCGTTTACCTTCCCACCGGAGTGGTACCTATTTATCTATATGCACTTGACGTGCTTTCAAACTCCTAGGTTGGCAGGAGCAGGGACCGAGCAACAGGAGCTCACCCCATTATAGGGATTCGAACCACCGACTTTCTGATCGGCAAGTCCTAGGCTCTGTGGTTTAACCCACAGCATCACCCGCACCCCGCTTTTCCTTAGGACGTCCCTATTTTCATAAGAGAAATATCTGAAGGTATAGTAGGATGCCCTATTTTCATTGGAGAGGTGTTGGAGGGGATTACAGTCGTACCTTGGAAGTCAAACAGAATCTGTTCTGGAAGTCCGTTCAACTTCCAAAACGTTCGGAAACCAAAGCGTGGCTTCTGATTGGCTGCAGGAAGCTCCTGTAGCCAATCAGAAGCTGCAGAAGCCCCATCAGATGTTCAGCTTCCAAAAATAGTTTATAAACCGGAACAGCCACTTCCAAGTTTGCAGCGTTTGGGAGCCAAAACGTTCGAGAACTAAGCTGTTTGAAAACAAGGTATGACTGTATCTCCGTTTGCACCAAGGAAATGCTGGAGGGCATGGAACAGGCTTTCCCTATTTTCATCTCAGCAATACTGGAGGCACTGAGACTCTCTGCAAGTGGTGACGATCCCTGTTTGCCAGGGATGTGTTTATGATGTGTTTATTGAAGAAGCTAGCTCTGTTTTGTGTAGCGCCTCTGTCCCTGGGTAAAGGCCCCTCCAACCACGGAGCTTGTTCTGGCTGCTAAAGTATGGTGTCTCCAAACTAATGGCGGCTCTTCCAATCAGGGTGGCAGCCGCCAGCCTCCCAGGGACCTATCATTGCCTCAGCCAGCCACTCCTTGCTGCTGGCTCTCAAGATTCAATAAGAGCGCACGGCTCTGAGCTACCGTCTCCACTTCCACGGGGAGGAGGCTTGCCATCTGCTAACAGAGTCAAGAAATCAAATTAGCGCTGGCTTTACGCTCACTTTCTCCATGACACAAGTATTGGCAGTCAAGGGCTGAGTTTATCAGGGCTCCACACTAATTTCTTATCTTCTCTAAGTGACTCCACGCTGCCATCTGATGCAATTTGCCCCTGCGCTGTGGCCGAGGGCTCCAATTTCTGCTTGTTTTACCATCAGTTCCATTAATAGGACATCTCTGTTTTGGGTGGCGCAAGGTGAGGGAGGTGGCAGGGAGAGGCTTTGGAAAAATAAGACCTAGTTGTTGTTCTGTTGGAAGGAGAAGGGCGTCAGAATAAACACCATGAGAGGGAAGAAACAAGCTTCCCCAATTTGGTTCGCTTGTCTCCACCTGATTTCCAAATAACCAGTTCCTGTAGGCCATTGCCCTTGCAGGGGCTCTGAGTCGAAAGGATGCCTAAGCAATAAGCATATGCTATTAACCTGAGGTTTGGCCCAGGACTGCCTAAGGTGGTGAAAGAGAGTGGAAGGGAGAAGCCCACATTTTTGAATACTCTTCTAGTTGGAAGATGAGAATCCAGGCAAGGAGAAAATTAGCACAGCAAGGGCTGCCGTCTCTCTTCGTGATGTGCTAGTTGCTCTACTTGCAGGGAGAGGTATGATTATGATTATGATTTTTTTATTATTAAAAGTATTGGAGCATTAAGGAATGTGATCATGACATTCTATCATCTATCTATCTATCTATCTATCTATCTATCTATCTATCTATCTATCATCTATCTATCTATCTAATCTATCTATCTATCATCTATCTATCTATCTATCTATCTATCTATCTATCTATCTATCATCTATCTATCATCTATCTATCTATCTATCTATCTATCTATCTATCTATCTATCATCTATCTATCTATCTATCTATCTATCTATCTATCTATCTATCATCTATCATCTATCTATCATCTATCTATCTATCTATCTATCTATCTATCTATCATCTATCATCTATCATCTATCTATCTCTATCTATCTATCTATCTATCTATCATCTATCTATCTATCTATCTATCTATCTATCTATCTCTATCTATCTATCTATCTATCTATCTATCTATCTATCTATCTATCTATATCTATCTATCTATCTATCTATCTATCTATCTATCTATCTATCTCTATCATCTATCTATCTATCATCTATATCATCTTTCTATCATCTATATCTATCTATCTATCTATCTATCTATCTATCTATCTATCTATCTATCTATCATCTATATCATCTTTCTATCATCTATCTATCTATCATCAATCAATCAATCAATCAATCAATCAACCATCTATCTGCATGAAG
Source organism: Podarcis gaigeae (assembly GCF_964106915.1). Classification (NCBI taxonomy): domain Eukaryota; kingdom Metazoa; phylum Chordata; class Lepidosauria; order Squamata; family Lacertidae; genus Podarcis; species Podarcis gaigeae. Next base: position 18,950,358 of record NC_139692.1, on the reverse strand, counting down.
TTTTTCAGGCCCATGGCCTCCTTCTCCTCTCTGTAACAGGGTAATAAGGATTTATTTTTTATTTTTTAAATGCAGTCAGAACTGAATCCAGTCTATCACTCTGGGATTTTACTGGCTCATTCTGCTTTTCCTCTCCTCCTGCATTTTGCAGATGAAAACACGAATTGGGTGTTCCAAGAACCATCAAGTCCTTTCCTTTCCTGACTCTAGTAAACACAACAGAAGGCGCAGAAGGGATCTAACAATTTTGCTCCTGGGGCAACCACCCCTAGTTTTCTCCCACCCACATGCTATGCCACTGGCCTCCTTATTTGCCATGGTTTTATTGTGGTCTGCCAACAGTTTGCAAATAATATCAGTCAGGGTCCAGCTCTCTCTTGCTCTCAAAAGGTCTCCCAAATAATGAGCTTTGAAATCTCTATAGAAGCGACAGTGCAAAAGGTAATGTACAACATCTTCCATCTCCCCAGTACCACAGACACAGGTCTGCTGCTACTACTACTATCACCAGTAATATCACACTATGGGCCAGATACCAAGTTTAAACATGTGGCAGAATGAGGTGGGCGTGAGGTGGCAGAATGTGTTGCATTCTGGTGGGTGGGCATTCCTGTTTTTGGATGATAAAAAGGTAAAGGGACCCCTAATCGTTAGGTCCAGTTGCGGACGACTCTGGGGTTAGGGGGCTCATCTCGCTTTATTGGCCGAGGGAGCCGGCATTTGTCCGCAGACAGCTTCCGGGTCATGTGGCCAGCATGACAAAGCCACTTCTGGTGAACTAGAGCAGTGCACGGAAACGCTGTTTACCTTCCTGCCGGAGCAGTACCTATTTAACGACATGCACTTGATGTGCTTTCATACTGCTAGGTTGGCAGGAGCAGGGACCGCACCCCATTGCGGGGATTCAAACCGCCGACCTTTTGATCGGCAAGCCCTAGGCTCTGTGGTTTAGACCACAGCACCATCCGTGTCCCACAGTGCCACCTGTGTCCCACAGAGCCACCAAATAGCACACCTGAAAGAGATTGTAGCCCAGCCCTTTCTCACTGTGTTGATCTTCTGCTTGAGAGGCATTTGTTTTTGACATTAGGGAACATTCAAGAATGATATCCTCCAAACTGCAGTTTGCAATGCTGCAGTCCATTCCACCACCTGAGGACTCCATACTTTCCAACATTTTCTAATGAAAATAGGGACATCCTATTAGTAAAGAAAAAGTGTTTTATATGCATATAACACTGTGACACCAGATGGCACTGTGGAGTTCCATCTTTAACCAACGTGATTTCCCATTACTGAATACAGTTTGCACCTGGGATTGCTTCTGTAAATCCCGGACTGTCCCTGGAAAATAGGGGCACTTGGAGGGTCTGGGACTCACTTTACCACATATTTCTGCTCCTTGTAGACATTGCCTCTTACTTCAAGGCCAGGACACTTCAGACTTCAGCTTTAGAGACCCAGAAAGTTTTGACGTTCACAGTGCAAGTCTCCTCCCATACCCAATTTCCTCCCTCATGGGTTGGGCCTCAGCCCAGTGGCGTAGCGTGGGTTGTCAGCACCCGGGGCAAGGCAAGTAATTTGCACCCCCTAACCCGTGGATTTTAGCACTGATTTTAGCACTGCGAGTGCGAGCGCGCCCCCCAGATGTTGCGCCCGGTTTGGCCGGCCCCCCCTGCACCCCCACGCTACGCCACTGCCTCAGCCTTGTCCTCCATCACCTTCCCCACACAAAAGGAATAGTGATAAAGCAAAGGAGGTGGGGAATGACACAAGGGCCCCTTAACGTGACCTCTGGCTTCTGTTCACTCACCCCAAGCACCTCCCACATATGGATAGAGCTTGCGCAGACGATAGCCAGTAAATTGTACGTGGCAGCCATTCTAAGTCTGTCTTAAGCGCATTGTGAGTTGAATAACTTTTGTTCCACAGAGGGACGCCTTGTGGTTCTGCAGCTTGAATTCCCGCACCGTGTAACTTGAAGTTCAGTGTTTCAGTCCTGTCAGAGATTGTGCTAATGTTATCTGCTCCCGGCCGCACCCTTATCGCAGCACTTGATACGTTAATGCAGAAATTATCGTTGAAATGTCCTCATCAATTTGTCAGGACCAGCGCTCAAGTGAGTCTCAGGTTCTGCATGGCCTCTCAGGTTTTACCCTTGCACAGAGAGCTCAGACAGTGGTACCCTGCCCTCCCCGCAACCAAAGGGATGCAGCAGTGATGAGCATCAATCCCTGAGCATCTTTGCATGACATCAGCTTGGGTGGGTGGGTGAAAATCTTGGAGTCCTCTCTGCCTGAAACTTGAGGCAGCAGAGGGAGACTGATTGCAACATTAATTATGCATTTTTTAAAAATCCAACAGTTAGGGGGAAACAAGAAAGGAGGGGAATAAAGTACTCTCTGCCTCCTTAATTGCATTTAATTTCTCTGCAGAGGCAAAGACAGAGTGGAAGAAAGGGGTGCGAGAGGGAACCATAAGATTTCCTCTGCTGTGTCAAGGCGATCGGAAGACGCATTGAGCCATAAAGTGCTTTCCATGCTCCCTAAGGTGCTCATGGCTCCCTCTGCTCTGGGGGTCTCTCTGCTCCTGCTGTTCTTTACTTCTGTGCTGCAATGCAAAGGTAAGGAAACTTGAGCAAAAGTTTGAAAGGCTGCTTGTTTTGTGCCTGTGAGCTGAAGGAGTGACTTTGTAGGGGGGCAGGGGGTGCTGTCTGCATTTGCGAGGTTGATTCGGAGCGGCTGCCAAACGTTTCGTATTAAAGACAGCGGTGCAACTCGAATCATCTGAACTCTGGGTCCTGTGTCGCTGTATGTTTATGAAAGAACATTGACGGCTAGCTTTTGTTCAGTAATACTGGATTGCTCCAGGGCAATCCTGAGTTTTGAATTGAGGGGAGGGGAGGCGAGGATAAGTTGAAACTAGAGAGAGAGACAGAGAGAGAGAGAGAGAGAGAGAGAGAAAGGAAAACTTGTAAAAGATAACTCTAGAATTTGGTGCCACAAGCTGCAAAGGCAGCTCCTCACTTGGATGGCTTTAAAGGGGGACAAGACACATTTATACAGGAGGATGAGAGGTCTGCTAGTGGCTATGCGATTTGATGGCTAATGAATGAAACCTCCAGATTCAGAGGAAGTCTATCTCCAAATCCCAGGTGTAGTGGGTGGGGGAAGAAGAAGAAGAAGAAGAAGAAGAAGAAGAAGAAGAAGAGAACAATTGTTTTCATGCCCTTCACGTGAGCTATTGCATTGCTGGAAATAGAATGATCGGCTTAAAGCATCATCAGTTCAGCAGGGTTCTTTTCTACTTTGTGGTGCATTTATCTCATTTTAGAGCAGCCTCCCTAACCTGTGGCCCTCTAGATATGATTGGACCCAACGCCCTTCATCCCTAACCATTGGCCATACTGGGTGCGGCTGGTGGGAGTTTGGGAGTCTAGCAATATCAGGAGGGCAGCAGGTTGAGAAGGCTGGTGCAGACTCCAGACTTACTGGCCTTATGCTCCCACTGTTTAGATGACAATAATACAGGTATGCACAACTTCAAAATATTGTAACCCAGCTCTGCTGTATTTGGGGCTCCTCTTGCTCAGTTTTGCTGATAGAGTCCTTGGGCATCTGCCCTAACATTCTGACCTGATGGTACCCCTGGTTCTCTAGTGCTTTATGTCTTCCACATTATTTTAATAGAAAGTGCTGGATCTGGATGAAGAGGTGCTTTTCTTCATGGGAAATTAAAAGCAATATTTAATATTTGTGTGGATGAATCACAATACCTTTTGTTTTTGCAAGTAAAGTGCAACTTTTTAAAAACTTTTTTAAATGATTTAGGCTTGCTACCTTAAAAACACACCCCAAGTTTTGAACAGATAATTTTGTCTTTTTATTCTAATTTCAAGTTTCTTATCATTTGAACTAACTGGGGGCAGAGGAGACTGGAGAGATGGAAAAGTGCACATTTATTCACAGACTTGCGGAGAACAATAAAGCACTGGGGTGGGGGGTGGGGACATGTTGTTTCAGAACCTGTTGCCTGAGCCAAGTTGAACTTGGAAAACCCAGTTCTGTGTATCACTCATTGCTCAGAATGGCGGGGGTTGAAATCTTTGGACGGCAGCAACGGTGCAGAGAACAGATGATTGTGTTGTTGCTCAGGCTTCCTGTTCCTGATAACACAATGGACCGGGTTAGCTAATGATCATCTGTCAATTAGGGGCTCTTTGGTTTGCTAAGCAGTGGGGGCAGAATGTAGAGGAGTTGGAAAATACTGGACATCTGCTGTTGTTTGGTTGTCGTCCCAAGACAGGTTTGAACGTGGCTTTCATTTTGGGATCATCCCTCCTCTTAATGTAAACTAGCACAATGTTAATGTTCTGGAAAAGTGACCAAAATGTGGAATGTCAGGACAAAGTGAGGAAATTGTAGCCCTCCAGATGTTGCTGGGTGGACTACAGCTCCCATCATTCCTGGTTGTAGACATGATGGCTGCCAGGGCTGATGGGAGATATAGTTCAACAACATCTGGAAGGCCACAGGTTCTCCATCGAGAATTGCACATGTGGTTTCATGATTGGGTGGCAGAAACTGTCTTGAAGTCCTTGTCTCAAAATCCCGTTGAAACCTGGACGAGGGATAGCTCAATTGGTAGAGTTAGAGTCTCTTGATCTCAAAGTTGTGGGTTGGAGTCCCACCTTGGACAAGAAGATTTCTGCATTGCTGGTGGTTGGACTAGATGACCCTTGTGGTCCTTTCCAAACCTACGATTCTATGATTCTATGGAAAGAAGGTCGGGTGAGCACAACATGTTTGTTCCAATGGGTCTTGATTGGGGCACATTTTCAGCAGGGCTGTGGCCAGAATTATTAGGGATACTGTAAATAATCCATAGGGACGCGGGTGGCGTTGTGGGTTAAACCACAGAGCCTAGGACTTGCCAATCAGAAGGTCAGCGGTTTGAATCCCTGCAACGGGGTGAACTCCCATTGCTCGGCCCCAGCTCCTGTCAACCTAGCAGTTCGAAAGCATGTCAAAGTGCAAGTAGATAAATAGGTACCACTCCGGCAGGAAGGTAAACGGCATTTCTGTGTGTTGCTCTGCTTCGCTAGAATCAGCTTAGTCCTGCTGGCCACATGACCCAGAAGCTGTACGCCAGCTCCCTCGGCCAATAAAGTGAGATGAGCGCCGCAACCCCAGAGTCGGTCACGACTGGACCTAATGGTCAGGGGTCCCTTTACCTTTACCTAAATAATCCATAAGAACATAGCAGGAGTCCTGCTGAGCCAGACCAAAAGGTCCACCTAGTGCAACGTTCAGTTTCTCAAAATGGCCAATCCTAAGCTCCCAAGATGCCCACAAGTAGGGCAAGAAAACAACAGCCCTCTCTAGTTGTTGTTCCCCAGTAGCTGGCATACAGAAATAGAGTGCCTCTGAACATGACATTTCCATGCAACCATCAAAACTGAGTAGCCATTGTTAAACTCACCCTCCTGAATCTGCCTAATACGTTACTCTTAAGAAGAATCTCAGTCAGCAGCCGTCTCTCCCCGTCTTGTGGCAGAGAATCCCATACATTAATTGCACATTGTGCAAAGAAGTACTTTCTTATCGGTCCTGAACCTACTGCCAGTGAATTTAATTGGATGACCCCAAGTTCTAGCATTAGGAAAGTGGAAGGAGGGGTATAAGTAATTCTCTTATCCACTTTTTCAACACCATACATAATTTGATAAACCTCAATCATGACCCTCACCAAGATACTCCCCGCCCAACTGAAAAGTCCCAAAATGCTTTTGGCTTTTCCTTGCAGGGAAGGTGCTTTATCCTTCCAATATGAACATAGGAAACTGCCTGATGCTGAGTCACACCCCGTGGTCCATCTTGCTCAGCATTGTCTACACTGACTGGCGGTGCTTCCCTGGGATTTCATGCAGGGGGTCTCCCCTATTCCTACCTGGAAATGATGGGACCTGAACCTGGGACCTTCTTCGTACAAAGCAGGTGCTCTACCAGCTGAGCTACAGCCCTTCCCATCATTTTGGTGGACCTTTTCCACCCTTACAATATACTGTTGGAGGTCTCTGAGTACAAGTTGCTGGAAATCACAGGAGTGGTTTCCTGTCACTTTCATGTCCTGCTTTTGGGCTTCTCACTGGGGCTTCTGGCTGGCCACTGTAAGAGCAAGATGCTGAACTTGATAGTTCATTGGCCTGATCCAGCAGGCTATTCTAGGGGCTGTCTAGATGTTGCTGGACTACAACTCCCATCATCCCTGGTCATTGAACATGCTACCTAGGGATGATGGGAGTGGTTGTCATTAGCTGTACCAGGCCAATGGACTATCAAGTTGAGCATCTTGTTCTCACAGTGGCCAACCAGATGCCTTCTCTAGGAAGCCCACAAGCTGGACCACAAGCACAAGGGCACTCTTCTCTCCTGTGTTTTCCAGAAACTGATATGCAGCCACTGACTATGAAGCCAAAACATTGTGGGGGGCACTAGGTTGGGGAATCGTGCTCTAGCTCAGTATGACTGGTAGCAACTCTCCAGGTTCTCAGATACATAAGGACTTTTCTCAGTCCTTCAACCTGAAACCATTGCAGGTCAGAGTGTCAGGAATTTTAACCCTGGAAATTCTCCTTCAAAGAAGACACAGCCAGTGAGGTAGAAGCTCAGACAAGGTTAGCTGATGGGGTGTCCTCCAGAAGTTCTGGACTACAGCTCCCATGAGCCCAAACCAGAACAGACAATGGTCCATGATGCTGGAAGTTGGACTCCACAACATGTAGTAGGTACTATGTTGGCTACTCCTGAGCCAGAGAGATCAATCAGCCAGAGAGAGGAGGAGAGGGAGAGAGACTCTAAACTAACTCTAGAAGATTCATTATAGGCAAAAGAAAGGACTTTTTCATGCAACACATAGTTAAACTATGGAACTCATTACCCAAGGAGGAGGCAGTGAAAGAGGGAGTCCACTAGCTTGAATGCCTTTAGAAGAGGATTGGGAGAAATTCATGGTGGAGAAAGCTGCCAGTTACTATTAGCCATAATGGCTGTGTTCTAGCTCCACAGCTGTATGCCTGTCTCGGTTGCTGGAAGAGTGTTGTTGGGTTTCTTTGGAGCATGTGGTTGGCCAGTGTAAGAACAGATTGCTGGACTAGATGGGGCACTGGCCTGATCCATGAGGTTTCTTCTTACATTCATAACCACTCAGCTCCCTCAAATGACTGCCACTTTTCTCGAAGATGGATTTGAATGAAATTCTTCCCTTCCATCAGAGGGTGCCCTGCTTGCCTCAGTCTGCATCCCTGCCAGACATCAGTCAGCCCAAGGCTGCTCCAAATTCCACCACCTCTTTGCCCTTTCTAGGTGAAAAACAACATTCATTGTGTTCCTGGCATGTGAAAAACTAACAAACCCCAATGTGCTGTTTTTTGTTTTATTTTTCCCCCTAAAAAAACAGATCCCACTCCCATCTGCTGCATGCAGGAAATATGGGGGTGGAAGAGATAGAAAAGCTTGTTTTACTCCTGCGTACTGGAGTCTTTTTGAAAAGGGCTGAGAAATGTGTGTCAAAGACTTCACTCCTGCTCCTTCCAAAACCACAGGTCCCCAAAGCCATTGGCTGGGAGCAAGCCAAGTCCACTAGCCCTTGGCTCAGCACATGCACCTCCATGCTCAGTTTGCAGAATCCAGGAGCATCTTGGGACTGAGTTCTTCGGCATGATGTTTTCAAGAGCTCAGTGAATCTATGAGTCCTCCAAGCTTCTTCCCTCCCTTCATGACAGCTGGACCATGGGCAACCCATCAAATCCTCTCTCTGTCATTTTAGCAAGAGTGCATAAACCACCCCCTCCCCCCAAAAAACCCTCAATAGCAGAGGCAAAAGGCCCAAGAGCTAATCCTGTAGCCAACCCTAGCCAGCTGTAGACCTTGTTGCATGCCAGTTGGATCTTTAAGGGTCATTTGGAAGAGACAAAGGCAAAATCTGCCATTGAATTACCCAGCCAGCCTGCTTTCAGCGGACTCCCCTAATTTGTTTTCTTCTCTCTGCCTGGCCCTCCCCGTCTTCTCCCTCCAGCTGCCTGAAGCTCGTGCGCCCAGCTAGCTTAGAGGAATTATGGATGGTATGAAAAGGCAGAGGGGTCTGCTTGAAAAGCCTCCTCTAAGGATGCTCTCCCCCAAGCACCTGCAGATCTATTCCAATTAGGGGCTGCTTGCAAAGTGTGAATTGTGCCCCAGTCTTAGGAAGTCATGTTCAGGGAGAGACGTGGCAGGCAGGCAGGCAGGCAAGCAGCAGCTCTGCTGTTTTGACCTGGCTTTTTCCCTCCCATTGTGAGCTGCCTTGCAAGATAAGCTTGCATCAAAGGAAATTTTTTGTGCTATTACTGCTGGAACAGCCGCAACTCTGAAAGTAGAGGTGGGCGATGCTACTTTTGTTTGTTTGTTTGTTACATCAATTCATTACAATTCACCGATTTTAACAAGATGGTAGCAAGTCTTTGTCTTCATAAGGTCCACTGTTTCATGACAGAACAGAACCTGATCTGGTGGAAAAGATCAAGAAGTCTTTTAACAATACTTGATCTTCCTAGTTTCTGATGCTCCCCATCAGTTTCACCATCTCTGCGTACTCCATCAGTTTTGTCTGACGTTCTTCTCTTGTTGGTACTTCCCCTTCCTTCCATCTCTGGGCTAGAAGCATTCTCGCTGCCATCGTTGCATACATACCGTATTTTTCGCTCTATAACATGCACCCAACCATAACATGCACATAGTTTTTAGAGGAGGAAAACAGGGGAAAAAAATCTATTTTTTTAAAAAAGTAATATTTATTAAGGTTTTAAGGGTTACAAAAAACAAAAGTAAAAACACCATATTAAACAAAAGCAAAACAACACATCACAATAAGTAAAAGAAAAAAGAAAAAAAGAAAAACAGAAAAATACAAACAATTAAAAAACACAACAAATCTTCCCATAACTTATCTTTCATTTACTTGTTTCCTTGACCTCCTCACACCTCCCTTTTTTGTATTCTAGTTCGGTTAGCTATTTCAGCAAATCCTTTCCATCTTTTCCATTTTTTGTCCTGTAATTTATCTTAATATTAATATAACTTTACTTTCCCTCCTTTCACCAATTAACAGTCTGTTTTTTTTCTAAACCTTTATAACATTTCTGCTAAAGCCACATAACTTCATTCCAACATCCTTCTAACATTCATTAATTTTACAATGTTTCTGTAAACAAAACAGTGGATGTATGATTTTTGTGGTTCATGCTGTGGCCACAGACATGTGATCTGACGGTGAGTTTGGGGTAGCCCAATGCAAAAATCCTGAGGATCCATGTGGAGCCATGTTTGCAACCACGTTTTTGCACCACTGCGGCCCCAGGCAACAGTGGGTGCGTGATTTTTTTGGTGCAAACTGTAGCCATGGACATGCTATGTGATCTCATGGTGAATTTGGGGTGACCCAGTGCAAAAATCCTGAGGATCTATGTGGATCTGTGCTTTGTAACCACGTTTTAAGTGGGGAGGGAAGGAAAAGCACTCAAGGGACAAGGAGCACACCTGGGGTGGGTGGAGAAGGATGCTGCTAATAATGCAGAAGAGGGGTATAAGGGGAGAAGGCTCCTCTCCTCTCCCGCTTTGCTCCTTTAAAGCAAGCAGGCTCTGCTTCTCTCCCTCCTCCCCGGCTCACACCCCCCCCCCCCCGCTTAGCGAGCTGAAAAACTTTGCTGCTATTTAGCGAGCTGAGTGGGCAGGAGGGACAGAGAGCCTGCTTGCTTTAAAGGAGCCAACCGGACAGGAGCCGCTTACACTCGTGTAAGCAGCTCCTCTCCTCTCCCGCTTTCCTCCTTTAAAGAAGCAGGCTCTCTGTCCCTCTCTCCTCCCCACTAAGCGGCTCTTCTCCCGCTTTGCTGTTTCAAAGCGAGCCACTGAGGAGGGAAGCATTCGCTGCGTAACACGCACAGACATTTCCCCTTACTTTCCAGGAGGAAAAAAATGTGTGTTATGGAGCGAAAACTATGGTAAAAAGTCTTTAATCCTCTTTCGGTATCTCTTCACCTATTATACCTAACAGAAAAGCTTCTGGATTTTTTTTTAAACAAATGTGTTTTTAAACATTTTCTTTAATTCATTATATATCATTTCCCAGAAAGCTTTTACCAGTGTACATGCCCACCACTAAGCTGTTTACAGTCTCAATTAGAGCCGATTGGAGCACCCATCAAGCCTAAATGTAGCACATAGTCTGTTTTCAATGAGGGAATCACATTGCACGCGGATGGGAAGGTTAACCTTTCCTTCCACAACTGTTTCCTCCACCCCCAATCATTCTTGCATTTCCTTTAGGCTGTGAGTGGGGAGGAGCCTCCTATTTACTAGAATAGTGTCACGGTCCAGGTTACAGGCAGTCAGAGTCCTGGCTCGGTACGTCAGGACCGGGGTAGAGGTCAGGAAGGAGGAATCAGCAGTCCAGGGTCAGCAGTCCAGGGGTCAGGAAGCCAAGGGTCCAAGAGTCAGGAAACCAGGAGTCAAAAAGCCAAGGGTCCAAGAGTCAGGAAACCAGGAGTCGAAAAGCCAAGGGTCCAAGATTTTTTTTTTTGCATGCAGAAAGCAATGGTGGGCTTTGGGCTCTCAAATATCAGCGGCACCCTGTGTGACGCTAAAATTTGGCGCCCCCCACCTCTTGCTCTCCATTCTACAGCATTGTTGTAGTTCCCCCTGCTGTCCATTGCCCAGTGCGCCTGCACGGGTCATGCCAGTCTAAAACCACCTCTGCAGAAAATCACCTTCAGGGAGTATTACTTCCAAGAAGATACGGTCAATGACAGACATTGTTTTCTTTTCCAGCTTCTCCAGCTTATCATAAAACAGCCAGCAAACAAGCAAACTTGACTAAGCCTGCTCTCCGTCTGCTCTCTGACTATTTATTTTCCAACTACAAAAAGGATGTCCGTCCTGTTCGGAACTGGAGGAAGACCACCAATGTGGCCATCGATGTCATGGTCTATGCCATCCTGAGTGTGGTAGGTCTTCTCCTCCTCCATCTCTCTCAAATGGTCCAGGTTTCCTGTTCCCATGTATCACTGTGGGCAAGGTGACAGACATGATCTACCTGAATTTAGGTAGCCCTTGCCATCTCCCAGGGAGATGCAAGATTTTTATTTATTACTATAATTTATTAAATTTCTATACCACCCTTCATCCGAAGATCACAGGAGGTTTACGATATAAAAACACAAAAATGCATAACGTAGCAACAAATGAAAACAATATCCTCCCACTCGTGTCCAGGTTTTCTGCTTCGGGCATTTAAAGAAGCTGGTCTCCACAATGTTTCACATCAGCGATGGGGAACACCTGTGCCCCCCATGCTGCTGGAGTATAATTCCCATCATCCCTGACCAATGTCTATGCTGGTTGGGGTAGATGGGGAGACTGATGCGAGTTGGATCTTAGCAATGTCAGGATGTTTGTGTTTGTGTGTGTATGTGTGACAGAAGCTTCCCATCCCTGATTCACATGACAGAATTGGAATTTATCTGTTGATTTTAAGTGACTAATGAAAGAGGAGGGGTTCACTTCTAAAGCATCACTTAGGATTGTTTTTCTCTTTCCAGATGGGTACATCCATGGTGTGTTTCTATGCATGTAAAAAAAATGCAAAATGTGGGCAGTACGTACCGAACTTAGGTGTTCCATCAGCTCAAGGATTTCTACTTGTGCAGCAGAACTCCCCTTCTCCTCTTCCTGTGTATGCCCCACAACCTCCCTCTGTAGGGTTGGGGGAACTTTCAGAACAGATTTAGGGGTGCAAGGGGTGAGGAGAGGACAGAGGGGAAGTTTCTTTGCACAAGCAGAAATCCTTATTCTGATGGAAGGTGCTGCTGGGTGCTATGCTGGATACACCCTGTAAATATACCAAAAAAGTCTGAAAACATAGGCATGTTAGAGATATAGTGCTGGGACTGGCTGCTTCTTCTTTCTTACCGTGCCTGCATGCACTGTATTGTTTGTTGTCTGATTGCTTATGGGGGCTCCCTGCAAATTCTTTAAGGTGTCACCTTACTTTCCTGCAGCCAGCCATATAGGGAGATCAATAGTGGAACCGACCCTTTGGTTTCATTAGCCTGATCTCTGCTTTTCTGTTTTCAACAACAGGATGAGAAAAACCAAGTCCTGACAACGTATATCTGGTACAGACAGGTAAGAAGGCTGTGCCAATGGGAGCAATTTGCTCTCCTCCTTTCCTGCCCAACCCCTTTAACCTAGCAGCTTCTCATCACTGACACCACATAGGTCTCTTGATTTGTAGGATGCAACCTTCCATTCACTGTACTCCATAGTCCCCCTCTGCTGTGCTGGCTTCTGCAGACTATGTGGCTGCGGTTCTGTACTGGAAAGCTAGGCAGCATCTGCCATAAGCACTAAGCATTTGACAGCACAGAGAGGCAATTAAGCCCCATTTTTCCCAATACAAGTTGCTCCTGGTGTTCAGACTTTGTTTTTGGCATCAAACTGTCTCTAGAGACAATGGTGTGCGCCTCTGGGGGAGAAGTCACACCACTGCATTAGTAGCACCAACCTGGGGCACAAGCCTGGGCTGGGCTAGCACGCTGATGGTTTGTACAGCAATTTAGAATGTCACTATTCTGGGTACCAAAGGAAGAAGGAAGTTTGCCCCACAGCATGTTTGAGGGATGAAGTAGCATAGGAGGGAAGATGAGAGCACATGATGTGAGCAGCTTATAAATAAAACAGGCCTCACCCTCAGAGGTGCAGGTGGGTCAGAAGGCTGCATCTTACAATAGAAAAAAGAAAAGAGAAGCATGCTAAATGAGAAAAAAAATGAATGATAGGGAGCATCTTGGCTCCCACCCAACACAGACAGAGGCTATTACTTGGAAGTAAGGATGATATATTTATTCAGACAAGTAACAGTACAAGCTCAGCAGCAGATATGCTGCTTGAGAGTCACAATATAGGAGCTAAAAAGCAGGGCCAGAAGTTCAGAACTGGACAGAAGTGATGGAGATGTCCCAACAAGATCCCCCACCTCTCCTGCTTTTAAAGATGAGGTGAGGCAAGGCAAGGCGTGTTCACTCACAAGACTTGCTTGCCTTGTTGTGATGTTGAGTTTGCCGGCAAACACTCTGTTGGGGCAGGTGGGGCTGCTCCCATCTAAGAAGGTGGTGCTTGGTTCTAGGTGACAAGACTGGACCCTCTTGTGCAAGCTTTTGTTCAGCCTCCCCTTTTGGCTGATCAAAGCCCCCCACAGCCTCCACTGAGGCTCTCCGCTCCACAGGAATGTCAGTACCCCCTGCTCCCCCTTTCAGAGTGACTGAAATGGGGTGGAAACTGAAGAATTCCTCTCCTCTAACCCAGGTTTACACAGGGAGGAGGGGAAAAGAAAACTCAACCACAAGTTTCTTAAACAAAATAAAAATATTGCTTCCAGTAGCACCTTAGAGACCAACTAAGCTCATACCAATAGCAAACTTAGTTGGTCTCTAAGGTGCTACTGGAAGGAATATTTTTATTTTGTTTCAACTACGGCAGATCAACGCTGCTACCTACCTGTAACAAGTTTCTTAAAGTTACAGTTACACAGTTATATAGCTCTGTCTGTGCAAGTCCTAGCTGTCTAATAGATTAGCAACTCTCCAGAGTCACTCTTTCCTCAGATCAGATCCCAGAATAGAATAGTTGACACCTACCCACAAGTGGTTCAGCACAGCACCCCACCTACTTATTTCCATCTACCACTGTGTCAGATCCTCCCTTCTGTTTTGCAGCACTGGATCGATGAGTTTCTGCAGTGGAATCCAAGGGACTTTGACAACATCACCCAGATGTCTGTCCCTACTGAAGCCATCTGGGTCCCAGACATTCTTATCAATGAATTGTAAGTGCACCATCCTTCTTGGGTTCTCCCCCCCCCCCATCCTCTTTCCACATTGTGGAAGCTGAAAATATGGGATGGAAGAGAATGTGAGGATTTATTTCTGTTCTCTCACCGTTCCTCCCTTCCCAAGCCAACCTCTCCACTTTGTATTCTTGACAATGCTTTCCCACTGGCTTGCCCCTCTGTGTACTGTATATTGCAGATGGGGAGAAGGCTGAGAAATTGGGACGGTTCCAGTACTGGAAAACTATAAACACTCATAATTACCCTTGCTGTGTTGGGCGTGGGATTCAAATTTTCTGAGGAGAGAGAGAGAGGGAGAGACAATGGAGGGGCAGCTGTGGAGCCGTCAACGCATACTTGGAAGAGAGGGAAAGAAGGAAGGAAAGGCGGGAGGATGGAGTTATTGTTCTAAACCACCCTCCTTCTATTGTGACCACTGGAAGACCTAAGCAAGGATCAGAAAGCCGCTTTGGGTAGGAGAGGAAAATTCCCTTTCCGTATTCATGTTTGTAAGGTAAACAGCTTCATTGGACAATGGATGCATTATTTTAATGGGTCATCACAAGAGAGAACCCACTTGAGACCTGGGGGGGGGGGGGAGAGAGGAGAATTACAGGGTTCATAGGAAACTGTTTATTACTGAGACAGACCTATGGTCCATCCGTGTCTAGTGTGGTATAGCGGTCAGAGTGTTGGACTAGGATCTAGGAGACCAGAGGACAAATGAGAATCTAGGGTAGGAGAGGCGGAATGTGGTGGAGCGGCTAGAATCGTGAACAGGGAGCATGTTGCAATGTTTTGTTACCGGTAACCACTTGTAGCTCAGCATCTGGAATCTGGGATGGAGGAGTTCCATTGCTTGGTGGGTTTTGACTGCAGCCCAAATGGTTCATGTTCTCTCCCCTCACTTTGGCTCCCCCACTCTCTGTTTCCTGCAGTGTGGATGTGGGGAAATCCCCCGATATTCCCTATGTTTACATCCTCCATCATGGGGAAGTGCGGAACCTCAAGCCTGTCCAGGTGGTCACTGCCTGCAGCCTGGACATCTATAACTTCCCCTTTGATGTGCAGAACTGCTCTCTGACCTTCACCAGCTGGCTGCATAACAGTACGTGAGCAGTTGTGTTGATTTTGCCCTGTGGCTTGCTGCATGCTGGGAGAAGAGGCCATCACCCCTCGACCTCCTCCCTGCAGAATAGGCTTGTCAATAGCTGCTTATTGTGATGGCTAAATACAAGCATCATATGTACATGCTTCCTATCTCCAAGTAGCAGATACAGGAGCAAACTGTTAGAGGTGTGAGTCTCCCAGGAATAAAGCACTGAACGTAACTCACATCCACACCACGTTTCAAGCACTATGATACCATTTTAAACAGTCATGGTTTCTACCAAAGAATTCTGGGAGCTGTAGTTTGTTAAGGGTCCTGAGAGTTGTTAGGAGACTCCTTATTCCCCTTCCAGAGCCACACTTCCCAGAGTGGTTTAACAAGCAGTCCCTCTTCACAGGGAATTCTGGGAAGTGTGGCTCTGGAAGGGCAACAAGGAGTCTCCTAACAACTCTCAGGACCCTTAACAAACTACAGCTCCCAGAATTCTTTGGTAGAAACCATGACTGTTTAAAATGGTATCATAGTGCTTTAAATGTATGGTGTATATGTGGCTTAAGACAGACCCTTTTATGTGATCCAACCTGGCAGATTCTATGGCCACCAATACCTTTTAAATGAACCTGATTCTCACACGGTCCCATTCCTTCAAGTGCTAGGCATGCACTCATCTTAGCTTGTTGAGTTGTGGCCCATTCATCTGGCATTTCAGTGACTAACAACAACAACACATTTTTCTATCTATAAGACGCCCCCATGTATAAGGTGCCCCCTGTTTTGGGGGACTCAGATTTAAGAAAATGGGAGAGATGGTCCAGAGTATGATGCCTCCTAATTTTTGACATTATTTTTTTAAGGGGAAAGAACCTAGTCTTATACACGGAAAAATACGGTATTTATATGCTGCCCATCTGACTGGGTTGCCCCAGCCACTCTGGGTGGCTAATATCATGGGCTCTCATTTTGGAACCTGCATCGTGGGGTTTTCATGTGTGGCCATCAGTCCAAAGTTATGTCTTTGATGGGACACACAGAAAGGTAATCAAATCACTTGGAGATGGGTGTAGCATGGAAAAGGGAGGGGATTCCTGCAGGGGGTGATATCTTTGGCACCCTTATCCTACTTTTCTTCCTGTCTTCTGTTCCTCAGTCCGGGACATTAACATCTCCCTGTGGCGGACCCCAGAGGAGGTGAAACATGACAAGAGTGTCTTCATGAACCAGGGGGAATGGGAGCTTCTGCACGTTCTCAGCCAGTTCCGAGAGTTCAGTGTTGGTGACAGCGACTTCTATGCTGAGATGAAGTTCTTCGTAAGAAGTTTTGGTGGGCCTGGGCAGAGGTGGTGGGTGGGAGCCAGAAACAGAATCTTCAGTGCATATTATTTGTTAAAGAAGGCTGGAGGTGGAAGAGTGGTGCAAAGCTCTGGCGATGAGAAGCTGCTGCTGCAACTTTCTTGCTAGTTTTCAAAAGGAGGAGCGAGGAGAAATGGGTTTTCTCTAAACTGGAGCTACCCTGAATCCAGAAGGGGAAAAAAGATGCTTCAGTATCAGAATGAGGGGAATCAGTCTGCTGCAGATTGTGACCTATACCTTATAAAAGCACAGGGTTGTAGCCTATTAACTTCTTCTCAGCACAGACCTACTGAAATTCATGAGCCTAAGTTATCCATGCCCCTTAATTTCAGTGGTCTACTCTGAGTGTGGTGTGTCATTGGAGGCAAGCCACAGGAACTACAGCTCAGCTGAAACAATTCATTCAGAAAGACCAAAAGGCACCCCCAAATTTTTGTGTGATTTTTGGCACTGCTTGCCAAACATCATTCACCCTCACCCTCATTTTCCTTCTTTTGTCCTTGGTCACTACATCATGTAGCAGCATTCAATTGCTTTGTGGCATTGTGCTTCAGGACTGCAGAACATCATGTTCGATGACTTCTTAGAAGGCTGAATTTCTAAGATATTAATTTCTCTTCCTGGTTTTTTCCTGAGCATTCCTTTCTTAAAATGCACATTCAGAGAAAATGGGGCCTTTCCCCGCAATATATCTCATAACTTATATATATTTTGTGCTTCAGGACTGCAGAACATCATGTTCGATGACTTCTTAGAAGGCTGAATTTCTAAGATATTAATTTCTCTTCCTGGTTTTTTCCTGAGCATTCCTTTCTTAAAATGCACATTCAGAGAAAATGGGGCCTCTTCCCGCAATATATCTCATAACTTATATATATTTTAAAATCATCTTACCCAGTGCTTTTTTTTAAGGGAAAATGAAGCTGGTACTCACCTTGAAGTTGTTACAGTAAGTGCCACACATAATTTTTTTTAAAAAATCTTTATTGGAAATTCAAAAAGTACATAATTATGTGTGCACTAAACATGGTGAGACTTAAATAAAAGAGAGAAAGAGAGAAAGAGCAACAGAACCTGTGTAGAAAGGAAAATAAAGGGGGGAGAGGAAAAACACACACCCAAAGCTGTATATTTTACAAGGTTGTTATTGTACTTCATGAGATCTTAACCAACTACAGTATTTGTAAGAATGGATTCCATTCCAATTTTTTGGCAAGGGAAGGTGCTGGTACTGTGTACCCTTGATTACCCTCAGGAAAAAAAGCACTGACCTCACCAGATTCCCAACTTTGAAATATTATAATCAGCTTGGAGAGGTCTTGCAAACCCAGTGCGACTTTTCCTGAATTCCCTGCATCTTGACTTTGGTGCTTTTCTAGTATGATGGGGCCATGTGTTGCGAAACCATGGGCAGTGGAATCAGCCAGCACCGCTCCAGGGAAGGAAGGGTTAACCTTGCCTGACAGGCAGTTTTGCAGCAAGCAAAGGGCATAAATATTTCAGCAGCAGGAGGAAAGACTGGGCAGTGATGCACATCCCAAAGGACTCATTGATGCCCCCCTGCCAGCTTAGCCAGACGCCTGGTGCCAATGGAGCCCTTGGCTTGTGCCACTTTGCAGCAGCTTAGGAAGCATTAAATGGGACGATGAATTTGAGGGAGAGCTAGCCACCCATTAGAGCATGTCTCAGCTAGACCCAAAGCCCATGCCTGACTCCTTGTGCCTTGGCAGGTGGTCATCCGAAGACGCCCCCTCTTTTATGCCGTCAGCCTACTGCTTCCCAGCATCTTTCTGATGGTCATGGACATTGTGGGCTTCTACCTGCCTCCTGACAGTGGAGAGAGGGTCTCCTTCAAGATCACCCTGCTCTTGGGCTACTCTGTTTTTCTGATCATTGTCTCTGATACACTGCCAGCCACGGCTATTGGGACCCCACTGATAGGTAATAATAATAATTTTATTATTTATACCCTGCCCATCTGGCTTGATTTCCCCAGCCACTCTGGGTGGGAACATAAAACATCAAGCATTAAAAAACCTCCCAATACAGGGTTGCCTTCAGATGTCTTCAAAAAGTTGTGCAGTCCTTTATCTCCTTCACATCTGAAGGGAGGGCGTTCCACAGGGAGGGCACCACTACCAAGAAAGCCCTCTGCCTGGTTCCCTGTAGCTTCTTGAAATGAGGGAACCAGCAGAAGACCCTCGGAGGAGGACCTCAGTGTCTGGGCTGAGCGATGGGGGTGGAGATGCTCCCTCAGGTATACTGGGCTGGGTAAGATCACAGCAGCCCCATTGACAAAAGCATGAATGGGATGAATTGTGCAGCATGGCTGGTGGTGCCTTGTGTTCAGTCAATTGTGAGATAAAACAAGAAATGGTTCAGATGTGCTCATGACATTGGCCATATTATGATTATTGTTTTTTTATTAGTTGCTTTCCATACCCAAAATGTCTCAGTTCCAGAAAACCCCCAAAAGCAAAGGCTGAAAATGCTTAAATACATCAGGATATACAAAAGCCTTGGTGTGCTCCATGGGGATTATTGGCAAGTTTGCTAGGTATGCCTTCCTGCTTTTGAGGTTTTTTTGCAAGCGGTCCTGAAGTATGGGTTATGGCCAATGAACTGCACAACTTGGGCTACCTACAGCATCATCTGAACATTATTTCATGTGTGAGAAGGTGTGGTTGAGGTGCAGATCTCGGCCCAAAGAGGAAAGGTAGAAAGAATCTAGGCTAAGAAATGTTAAAGGAGTGCTCACTGAGGGAGGAACAACAGCCCCACACAGGGTTTTTGAGGAGCCCCAAAGGCTGAGATGAGGGGGTGTGAGAAATGGAGGGCTTGTTTCTGCTGCTAGAAGCTTTATCTCATAGAATCTTTGAATGGGAAAGGGACCCTGAGGATCATGCAGGAATATGCAGCTATCCCTTACAGGGATGGGACCTGCAACCTTGGTGTTATCAGCGCCACTCTCTAACCAACTGAGCTACTTAGCTCAGAAATGGACTTGGCTGAAGGTCATGGCTTTCTTCCAACAGGGGTCTATTTTGTGGTGTGCATGGCGTTGCTGGTCATTAGCTTGACCGAGACCATCCTCATAGTGCGACTCGTGCATAAGCAAGATCTACAGCCTCATGTACCTGACTGGGTGAAGCGCTGGGTGCTGGAACGGGCCACCATCCTGCTCTGCATCCGAGACAGGAACACATTCTGTCCGGTCCACACTCAGAGCTCTGACATCTCCGGGAACATGGAAAACAATGACAGTACAGGTAAGAGCAAGATAAAAGTCCCAAATGGGAATGGAAGCATGCGAACACTCTGCTCAGACGGATGCCCATATCAAATGGTACATTATTGGGGATAGAAATGCTAACTGAGTGAAAGCAGATGGAGCGCAGAGAGCGAGAGAGAAAATAGCTGCTAATATTTTACTGGACAAACTGAACAAAAACAGGACATAATATGGCGAGAAATGAACAGAGAGGTTTGATCTTATTTATAGGCCTTGGAGACAGCAGGGGCAGACATGCAACCAAACATACAGGGGAAAAATTCCTCAGAACTACATAGCCAGGTGGCAATGCCTGCGATGGAGTGAGCTCTCATTGCTCGGTCCCAGCTCCTGCCAACCTAGCAGTTTGAAAGCACGTCAAAGTGCAAGTAGATAAATAGGTACTGCTCCGGCGGGAAGGTAAACAGTGTTTCCGTGCGCTGCTCTGGTTTGCCAAAAGTGGCTTAGTCATGCTGGCTACATGACCCGGAAGCTGTACGCCAGCTCCCTCGGCCAATAAAGCAAGATTAGAATCGCAATCCCAGAGTCGGCCATGACTGAACCTAATGGTCAGGGGTCCCTTTACCTTACATAGCCAATCAGAACCTTAGCAAGGATCATGCCAACCTGGCTGGTTGCTAGACAACTCCTCCTCCACGCCACCTATCTTGATTGGCTGTCTGTCAGCTGCGGCCACCCTTAGGTTCCTAACCGAATGATCCTTGCTGTCATATTAAGTTATTGAAATGATTGCGATGAGCGAAGTGGGGAGCTGTTGTGAACAGACCCAGGGCACTTAGGCTGGGACACAGCTCCCCAGTGTGTCCCTCATATTTGTTTTGGCTTTACCGACTATTTCCTTTACCTCTCTCCAGCCAAACTGAACCACTACAGCTGTGAAAGCACACGTGACTTTGAAGGAGAAGCAAGTGGTACTATGACCCAGCCACAAGGGGAGAGCTCACTGGTGGTTGAAAGTATCCTGCAAGAGATTGCAGCCATCCGCCAGTTTCTGGAGAAGCGGGATGAATTCCGTGACATTGCCCGTGAATGGCTGCAGGTGGGCTATGTCCTGGATGTTCTTCTTTTCCGGGCATACCTAGTAGCTGTGCTGGCCTATAGCATCACATTGGGCACTCTGTGGTCCATCTGGCAATATGCCTGAGACACTCACCATACTTATGGGTTTGTCAAGCAGTTATGCTTGATGAGTCTTTTCGAGGTCTTTGGACTCATTGATATGTAGAACTTAGACCCAGGCTCTGAGGTACTGCTCATGGACATGCATCTTAAGATTGGTGGCTTCAAGTGTCTCTTAAGACTAGTCAATGTGTATCTATTTTGTTATCAAGGTGCAATACTTGCCTAAGTGGCTTGTGACCTGCCCTCCCCAATTGTCTTACCTGCAAAAAAGGGCAGAAGCACATGCAATTGCTCCTAAGCGATGTTTGTACACATCCTAAAAATAAATAAATACCTTATGATGCATGCCAGTTAAAAACAAATTCCGATTCTGGCTCCAAACTGGATCCCAGAAGGGGAAAGGAAGATGAGTTGCATGGAACTGTTTTATTTTTTATTTTTTACCCTACCCTAAATCCAGTCTTCCTGCTTTCCACCCCAATTCTACATTTTCATTTCCAACGCTCCATTGTGGAGCACATTTCCCACCTCCATCTTAGCGCAAAGGAGCTTCATCCTGGTGGCCAAGCTATTTTGCTTTAACTAGCCCTGTCAACCCAAGAATATGCCAAATATGGATAGAAATCTTGCAGTGGAGCTTGCCTAGGATTGCCAATCAAAAGTCGGCAGTTCGAATCCCCGCGATGGGGTGAGCTCCCATTGCTCGGTCCCAGCTCCGGCCCACCTAGCAGTTCGAAAGCATGTCAAAGTGCAAGTAGATAAATAGGTACCGCTCCAGCAGGAAGGTAAATGGCATTTCCATGCGCTACTCTGATTCGCCAGAAGCGGCTTAGTCATGCTGGCCACATGACCCGGAAGCTGTACGCCGGCTCCCTCGGCCAATAAAGCGAGATGAGTGCCGCAACCCCAGTGTCACTCACGACTGGACCTAATGGTCAGGGGTCCCTTTACCTTTACCTTTACCTTACTATACAAAGAAAGTTTCACAGTGGAGAACCAAAACCAGGGTCACATCTAGTCATTTTCTACAATCCTTTCCTCCCTGCTGCATCTGTTTACTGGGTTTGAGGCCAGTTGTTGCTGAAGACTATGTTCTACCAGTATTTTCTCCCCCTCACATGTACCCTCACCCTGATGCCATTTCTTATTGGGGACTATATTTTTCAGACATCTTGAAATGTCTCGGACGTTTGCTGCCAAGGGTGCATGATGCTCAGACTGTTCACCCATTTTGTAAATAACGTTCCTCCCCACCTGTACAGTAACTAGCTGCTTGCATTAACCATTTCACCTGAGCCATCTGTAAAGCAGGCAGCTTCTTTTCTCGTGGTTCATCCATATGTTGTGCAATAAACTGGATATTTCTTAAGTTAAATAGAATGTGCCAGAGTTACTCATTACAGCCAGAAAGGAGGTGGGGGCTATGGGCAAGGAATGAAAGGGCATGGAAGACCCCTTGGTTAAGTATCTGGAGAAGGTAAGACTGGTTCTTTTTTTTAAAAAAAAAATCAACATTTATTCAGTATTGATTCACTCATTGAAAACACTCATCCCAGGCTTGGGGGAAATGCAAAAACATTCCCGCATGTGATAGAGCACTAGAAGGTATAAAGAAGATAAGATGGCAGTTTCCACTTGGTCAGTTTCTGTTGGTGTGGGAATGTGTAAATCCTAACCTAGAGATTCATAGCTGTCCTCAAGTCTCAATGAAATTAGCGGAACATGTTAGTCAAATCCAGCTTAAATCCCATTGATTTAAATGGAACTTAAGTCAACTATTTTCTATCAGTTGTGTTCAGTAACTCAAGGATACATCTTCTATCCAGATGTCATGGACGGGTGGGATGAGTGGTTGGAGGCACCACCCCAAAGGGAACACCCAGGGGAAGAAAGCTCAGCCAGGGGATTGGCGGTGGGATGACAATTAGTGGTCAGAGAGGGAAGAGGGAGTAGACTGGAAGGAGGAGGTATATCAGAAGCTGAAGAGGTAACAGGGTTTATTGAACAGGAAGAGGCTGTGGCAGAGCGCAGTTATGACTCAGAGGCAGAAGCGGGGAGGGGGGGAAGAGGCCGAGTGAAGGCTGCAGGCTGCTGAAGAAGCCAGGGAATCTTCCCCTCCTGTTGTGACTAGCTCCCCCCCCCGTGTTTTCTAGAATACACAGAGATATGAAGAGGATGGAGCAAAGAGAGGCAAGACACCAAAGCCTTAGGGAAGGAATTGGGGAAGAGCCTTAGAGAGCAGTGGGAAGGTGGGGACCTTTAATCCCCACAACTACCTCCTTGGGGCAAGACCTACTGGGAAGAGTTACTGCGATCACTAGGCCAGCACTGTTTTAGTTTCTTTGAATAAAGAGTTAACTTCACAGACACCAGAGTTTTTTTTATTGCTGACCTGCTCTGGCTCCTGACAACAGTGTAGAAGGTCAGTCTAGTATTACTACTTAATAGTTATTTATCTATGACACTATCCCAGACACAACTGTTTTTACACAGCCCCCTCCTTCTGATGTATATTAATTTCAGGTAATGAAAATTAACAATTGATTCCAAAGAGAATGAAGCCAGGATGTTTCTTAGGTTCCCTGGTCCTTTCTCTCTGTATATAGCTATGAACTAGCGTCCTCCCACTTCTGCCTGCCAAGAAAAACTGTGTAACATGAAACCTTTCACAATCTTACAGTGGCATAAAATTGATCTGAGGAAAAAGTGCACCTTACCATTTCTTCTCTCATTCACGTTCTGGGATGAAATCTTAAATCCAAAGCAAACTGTTCTGAGATGGATTTTTCAGCACCACGGACAGAGCCCCAAGCTTTGCCGTGTGTTGCCCTGAAGGTGTCTCTCTATCCTTTTAACTCAAATCAGTGGTCAAATGCTGGTGGAATAGGCAAAAGCACACCCACCCCATACAAAGTTGCTAAGCGGTGTGTGTGTGTGTGTGTGTGTGTGTGTGTACAATAGCTGCGTGGGCACTTCACACTGCAAGTCCACAACAAAGCTCAAAGGAATGAAAAGCAGAAAATAATAAGCAGCTCACATGGACTTGAAAATACCAAACAGTAGCTGGTCTCAATAATGGCTCAACACCTACACACTTGTCCATCTGTCACTTGGCAAATATCATTGCAGATCTCATGGTGCCCCACTCAAACCTCTCTGGGTCTCTGTTGCTGCAGAAGGAAACCCATCCTTGACTCATCCCTTTGCAAGGAATAATAATGAGCCCACATCCAGACTTTTCTTAGGCATGGTGCTAGTGTGTGTGTGTGTGTGTGTGTGTGCACAAACATTTTCCCCGTATGCGTCTATCCAAAAGGAGCTGCATGCTGGCAGTGTCAATCTGCTATTAATATAAGACAAGGACTTGTCAGAAATTGTATTTGGGTGGAGGGTATAGAAAGCGGTTGAGTGATCATCTTGCAAAATGTTACGAAATTAAAAAAAATCAAAGCAAGGACCTGGAGAACGTTGACTTATAAAGCTGTGCATTGGAGCTTCCATCTGTTTTGCGGAATAGATGCAGATCCCATCCAGTCGTTCCTTACTATCACCTCTTCACAGAGGATGGCCTTATGGTGTCACCTCTTTCTTGTATGTCACCACCAGCTCAAAGCTCCAGCTGCAGCAAATGAAAAAGGAAGCATGCTTTATCTGTGTGGACTGCCAGAAGTGGTGTCCACTCTGCCAAAAACTTTCATCAAAGTCACAAGAGGCTGATGCTGAGAAGTGGGTGCATTTTTTTGGTGACAAAGTATGTTTTTCAGGCATGGTATATGTTGCCTATGGAACTTGTTGCCATGCAGTGCCTGTGTAGCCACTTGCAGTAATACTGTGTGAGAGATTAAATGAATACCTACAAGCCCACTTGGAGATTTAGCAACCTCTGTATTGAAGGGAGGTTCTGACAAGGTGATATTACAGGTAATAGCCATCCCATTGGCCTCATGGTATGCAGTTAGCTACTGTCAGTATGTTGAGATAGTTCAGCTACAGGTTTGTGACAGCCAATTAGCACATCACATCTCTGATGGTTTATATGTACACCTAACATGTGCAAACAACATGTACCCCAGAGTTACATGCATCCCTGTAACCAGCATGCACCCAGTGACAAACCTAGGTTTGTTTCCATGTAATGTGTGAAATGGTCCTGAGCCAGCATGCCTCTGTTTTCCTGGCAGTCTAGTAGCAAATGGCAGGGGAGCTTCCCCAGTTGAACAGGCCTTTTCTCCGTTAATGGTTTACCCTGCGGGCTTCGCAGATTGACCATCAAGAACTAGTATGTTTGAAGGGGTTTCTGCACAGGTTGGACCTTCAGATCCAACTTTCAACTCAACAAGCTAGATGTTCTACAGAAGGACTGGTATGAATTAGAAGCCACTTGAGATGAGATAGTGTCTAGCACTGACAAGATTCCACATGGTATTTGGATCAGTTTAGCTTGAGGACTCTTAAGTCCTTCCAACATCTGCTGAGCACCGGGCTGCGATGTTGACCATCCCACCTGCAAGAAAAAATATCAGCGTGACTGGCAGGTGGTAACCAGTATGGTGCAAGTGTGGGATCTCGGTAGCAGGGTTCGCAATAATGTGCTGATGATCTGTAAGTGGCTGGCTATTGATGAGGTGTCCAGCTAAAGAGTTAGTAAGACACTAAATCAGCCCCATTGATCCTAGCGAGATCGATGGTGCTACAGACCTGATCACTGCAACGGGCAATTAACAACCGCTGGAATGAGCTGCCTTCATGTAACATCAAATGCTTCAACAGACAAATCCAATCGCCACATCGATCTGGCCCTTCCTGGTGCCGTGACAAGGTGTGTGTGTTCCGTGCGTACATTCAAAAAGCAAGTGTTGGAGTAGAGAATGCACAGGCACCTGAATGCATGAGAGGCACACCCATTCACATCTCACCTGAGCGTCTCTTCCTTAATGAGTATGCTGGGTGGATAATGCCTACAGCTAAACTGAGTTTTGGGCCTCCTCTATTTACTCCACTCTGCATTTTAGGAAAAAGCTCAGTTGTCTGGGTTTCGTAGGCTATCCTTTATCAATCTGTTCACATTTTTAGACAAATGATTGAAGCTATTATCAAAATTTACTACTCAAGATAGCAAAAACTGGGTTTCTTTCTGTGTGCATGTTTGGGTGGGCCTGTGGCCTTGCATCACACTTGCATACATCACTCTGTGGCTGAGTCCAGCTCTGAATTTGGGGTTAGCATTTGGGGACATACGTTTAGCTAACAGGGATTTGAATGGATTCATTTGGTAGTAATGCTAATTAGTGATTATCCGAGTTGCCTGGCTAGTAGTCTCTGACTCCTAAAAGGCTTTTTGGGAGAAATGTAATGGGTCTAGATTCAGTGTTAAGACTGAGACTGAAATGAATTTGGAGTGAGGATAGTTTGAACCTACCTTCACCAGAACAGATAAAAGGTGTCCTCAGTGCTATTTTTCTAGAAAAATAGGTGCTGGAACTCACCATGAACACCTCCTTTGTTCTCTTTTAATGGCAATGGTGCCTAGCCAAGAGATGCTGGAACTGTGTTCTAGTGAGTTCTGGTGGAAAAAAAAGGCCTGTGTGTACAGAAGAAGAAGAAGAGGAGGAGGAGGAGGAGGAGGAGGAGGAGGAGGAGGAGTTTGGCCTTGATATCCCGCCTTTCACTCCCCTTAAGGAGTCTCAAAGTGGCTAACAATCTCCTTTCCCTTCCTCCCCCACAACAAACACTCTGTGAGGTGAGTGGGGCTGAGAGACTTCAGAGAAGTGTAACTAGCCCAAGGCCACCCAGCAGCTGCATGTGGAGGAGTGGAGACGCGAACCCGGTTCCCTGGATTACGTGACTACCGCTCTTAACCACTACACCAAGCTGGCTCCCTGAATATGGCACATAGATACATTACATCAATATTGTGATTTAGTTTTCAAAATCTTTCCCAAAGGAAATGTTAAAAAGAACAATTTGGGATTGAAATGTAGAAATAAAATGTGTGCTGAATCTTATTTTGAAGGTCAGGCACATTGAAAGAAAGGAACACTAACGTTGGTTGGTGTGTTATTGCACCTACGTGAAATATCCTTGAATGACTCTATGGTCTTGAGGAGAGTATTCTGCTAAGCCAGATTTGGCCTGTGGTGATAACAGGGTTCTTTTGCCTTCTCCTACAACTCACTCCACCAGCTGTCAGTCTGGAGATGATACCTTCTTCTCTAAAAGATCTCAAATTGGATCCAGCCTTCCATCCTTTTTTTTTGCCTTTTTTGCTGTTTCAGAGCAACAGCCTTCCTCTGCAGAGGGGTGGCTTCTTGGGCAGCCGCTGATGTAATATTCAGCATGGGTCAGTTTCCTGAGCCTCCTGGTTTTCTAACTTCTATGGCGCCTCTTGCTCACCTGTCCTCTGCTTGCACGCCCTTTGAGATGGGTTGAGCTGTGAGGAGCTGGCTAATGCATGGTGCTGCTTTGTTGGAGGTAGGAAGCAGAGTTCCTTGGTTCCTTCTGGCTGATCCCTCCAGCAGACTGCCTCCACACTTAAATCCTCCTTTGCAGGATGTTCCACGCCTGGGAGTGCATTTGTGTGGAGAATGCATTTAGCCTGTTGTTATCTAGCACGGAGCCCTGAATTTGCAACTGTGCAGTTGCATCCGCACAAACCACTGATCGAGGTGGCAACAAGCAACCCAGATTATGCAACTGTGTTTCAGGAGGCTGCCAGGGTTGCATCCTGCACAGGAGGATTTGGACAGATGTGACAAATACCTTCCTTGAGAAGAGAGGGGCTTGTGTCAACTGGCGCCTTCAGCAAGGCATGAGCATTTTGTGGTTTGTCCACACGATGGCAGCCTAGCCCAGTGATTCCACTGTACACAAGCTTTTAAACAGAGAAGGGGTATAGATCTTCCACAGCAGGTGTTCACATCTCTCCCGGACCTCACCCCTGCCATACCCCACAGAGCAGAGTGGGAAGATTCAGGATGGCAGTGGTGGTGGGGGGCAGCTTTTGATCTGTGGGGCCTACAAAGGAAGCCAGCTGAGGAGCTCGTTGAGCAAAATCCACAAGTGGTGTTTGGGGGACGTTATGTTTTTAGGCATGGAGGGACTGGTTATTAGCAGAATCTATACCAGGGCATGGTCAATTGTTGTCACTTGGGCTTCTATGCTCTCATTCTCTAGCCCATGAGGCTGCAATGATATTGTGAAGTAATACTACTTCAGTAAATACCTTCATATGATGCCAAGATCTGAGAAGAGGGCTTCCACATCCGACGGATGATTGATCAGAAGCTTGAAATGGAGTTTAACTCCATTTGGGAGGAGGTAAGTGTTGCAGCAAAATCAACAAGAAAAATGACTCGAGTGTTGGTAGTCTGAACCCTGAGGACCCTAAAGTCAAAAGCCCCATTCTAAACACACTGTGCTTCTTCTAGGTTTGCAAATATTTGGCTTTCCAGTCAAATTCACACACACACACACACACACACACACACACACACACACACACACTGCTTTTTCTAGGCTTGCCAGATATTTGCCTGGAAATTCTCTCTCTCTCTCTCTCTCTCTCTCTCTCTCTCTCTCTCTCTCACACACACACACACACACACACACACACACACAAATAATACTCTTAAATAGATAGGATGGAGCTTACTTCCTGGTAAGTTTCTGTATTGCAGTTGTAGGCTTAAGATGTAAACCAGAGAAGTCCTGTGGTTCTCAGCAAGGAAACAGTATGATGGCAAGTTAGGAGTGTGTGTGTGTGTGTTCTTGTTGAAAATTTAAAGGAAAGGTGGGCAAGGCTACTGAGGTCCCTCCCGCAATCAAATGATGCTTCTGTAAGGCATGTTTGGCTGCCTGGGCCTGGACGCAGCCACAAGGCTGTCCATTGTTTCCAAGCCAGGAGCCATTTTGACTGCACAGAGCCACCGATCATGTCTATATAGCTCATCAATAATTTAAAGGGTAAACAACACTTTACATTAAGCGACACTAATTACCCCTGTAGATCCCACATAATTAACATTTAACTGCATTTTAATTTTTATGGGAGTACTCCACCCCCTCGGCCCCCACCTGCACGTTACATTGGCTGGTACCCAAAGACTTCACACATTCCAGGCATTGCCCTAGCACCACCATCAAAGGAGGCTGCCCCTTTCTCTCACCCAGAGATTGCTACTGTTATTAGCACCCGTCTGTCTCGAGAGATGAGGGAGAAAGCTTTCGGAGGTGAAGTCAAACTGCTGCGCTAGCAGCACTGAAGCAACCTCCTTGTGGTGCAAGCCTGGGAAGTGTGGATGAAGGGCCTGGGATGCCCAGATGACCAAAACCCCCTCTCGACCTCACTGATGTGATCCAAAGGAAAGCAGAGCAATATGTTTGGCACCAGCTGGGCTGCAGGAGTTGCTAGAAGAAGGCATATCATGTCTCATCCAAGTGCTTTAGGGACTCCACATTGGATTTGTGTTGGGTTAACTCCTTAGCCTTTTCCCACAAGGCAGCAGAAGTTTAGCACCAGTGTTTTCCTTCTCCTAGATGGGCTACGGTCTCAGGTTGATGAGCCCCATTTGCCCCACCCTTCCCTCTACAGCACATCCAAACCCCACCTTCTGGACCATTGGACCCATTACTGGTCACATCCACTCAATCTTCCAGAGCCTGTCTTTGCATGCAGCAGAAGTCCCTAACTCACGGAGGGTTTTAGAACCAATGGCTACCTTCACCTTGTTTAGCCGTCCAGTCGAAGCCGTTTCTGGGCTGTGGCTGCTGTTGCATGTTGACAGCTTCTCAGAGCCCCAGGTAAGAGTTGAGTGCAGGCTGGGGACCAAAGGTGGACAAACAACCCCAAAGGAGCCTGATGTTTTTCCCCACCAGAGGTACTAGTAAAGATAAAGGGACCCCTGACCATTAGGTCCAGTCGTGACCGACACTGGGGTTGCGGCACTCATCTTGTTTTATTGGCCAAGGGAGCCGGCGTACAGCTTCCGGGTCATGTGGCCAGCATGACTAAGCCGCTTCTGGCGAACCATAGCAGCGCACGGAAACGCCGTTTACCTTCCTGCAGGAGCGGTACCTATTTATCTACTTGCACTTTGACGTGCTTTCGAACTACTAGGTTGGCAGGAGCAGGGACCGAGCAAACGGGAGCTCACCCTGTCGCGGGGATTCGAACCACCGACCTTCTGATCGGCAAGTCCTAGGCTCTGTGGTTTAACCCACAGCCCCACCCATGTCCCTTACCAGAGGTACTAGCCCTCCCCTAACACCCCATACACCCTGATCGCTGCTGTACAAAGCAGCAACTCTTAAAGTGGGTTCCAGCTTCTCTCTGCATGCCCAAGGCTGGCCCAGGACAGTTTGGCACCAAACAGGGCACGACCCACCGGGACGCTCTCCTGTGTACAGCCCAGTTGAGATGAATGGGAGCCACGGCGTAGGACCCCAGCAGCTGTTTCCTTTTGAGTCAGGCAAGCCGGGTCCCGCATGTTGGCATAAAAGGCATACGAGCCCCAGCAAAGGGTTGTACAGTTTGCATCTAAATAAAAGGAGCGCAAGCACTGCAGTTAATGTAGTCAGTAAATAAATAAAGGAGGGCTTTAAGCTTAGGGTACAGCAATCAGTTTAGAACTACAGGATAATTAACCCAGCAGGGGGCCGGAGCAGCCTATAGTCAGGTTTAAATGAACGAGTTCACTTTCATTGAGGCAGACTTGCTCAGCTCCCCAGGGAGTATAAAAATACGCTGGGGGAAGAGCCGGTGAAAGACACCAAGCAGAGGCGTGTGCAGGGCTGGAGCAGGCCTAGCGGACCACCGCCCTCACCCCTCGAACCCAGAAGAGCTCTTCTTCCAGAATTCCTTGGCTAAATAAATGTGGCTGATTTTGAAGCATGAAATCATACACTCCTTGCTTAAGCATTTCACACCATCCCAGGCACCTTTGCCTCTCGTCATCCTGTCATGGCTGCCATGTTTGCCAACATTATGTGACTGAGTTGCCCCCCCCACCAAAACCCCCCACAAATTTTTAATGCCTGGGAATGTATGCTGTGCCATAGAAGTTCAAACAGGGGTATAGAGGTGGGGAGCAGCTAAGCTTGTACATCCAGGGTGGAGAAACTCAAGCTGAGGGGAGAATTCAAATGAAGCACACTTATTGCCCACGAAATGCTCCTACCACTGCTAATGAAAGGATGAGCCTAAGGCAGTTTTCAAGTCACCTCTGCCAAATGAGGAGTGCTGGGCTCGCCTCAATTTCTCCCCCAGGGGGCAGACTGTAGTGAATTATATGGTTTGAATGGACCTGTTTGGTCATAACAAGACCCAAGCAAGGCCTATTGACTGGTTGGGGAATCTCCAGACCTAGGCATGCAGTCCTCCCCAGCTGCAATGCCGCCTGACCATTTGAGGTAAGCTCACTTATATTGAGTCAGAATATAGCCTGGAGAAGAGGAGGTTAAGGGGTGATATGATAGCCATGTTCAAATATATAAAAGGATGTCACATAGAGGAGGGAGAAAGGTTGTTTTCTGCTGTTCCAGAGAAGCGGACACGCAGCAATGGATCCAAACTACAAGAAAGAAGATTCCACCTAAACATTAGGAAGAACTTCCTGACAGTAAGAGCTGTTCGACAGTGGAATTTGCTGCCAAGGAGTGTGGTGGAGTCTCCTTCTTTGGAGGTCTTTAAGCAGAGGCTTGACAACCATATGTCAGGAGTGCTCTGATGGTGTTTCCTGCTTGGCAGGGGGTTGGACTCGATGGCCCTTGTGGTCTCTTGCAACTCTATGATTCTATGATTCTATGATTCTATGATGGATCCATCTGGCGCAGTATTGCTGACACTGACTGGCAGAAATGCTCCAGGGTTTCGGGCAGGGCACACTGCCACTGAGCAATGGTCTTTCTCCCTCTCCAGTAGCCCTCAGCCTCACCAAGGGCATCACTGGAGTCAACCTCCTTGCTTGCTACTGCACACCAAATCTAGACTTGGCAATCCATGTTGCCCGAAGGATTTTTCTTTTGGAAGTGATTTTGGAAGTGCCCGCTTGGGTGAAAAGCAGCCAATATTATTTCAAAGAAATGGGAAAGGGGGGGGGCAGCAACAGTTTTGCTGCAAATGGGCAGGGGGAGAAAGGCCTTCCTGCTGAAAACTTGAAGTGCTCTTGAGGTCCTTGGTAGGGCAGCTCTCCAAGCAATGATTCTGCCAAGCTGAGGAAAAAAAAACCCTCATGGGAGTAATTCGGGCACATCTTTTCTTTGCTTTTCACCAAATAAACCCCAAATAGAACTATCCTCCTCTAATCACATGTTTGGAGAAAATGCTGTTCCTTTTCCTGGATGGATTGGCTTTCAGAAAAAATCCAAAATTGCTCAAAGTGATGAGCGAAATGCATGGAACCATCACACACAAAGTTTTAAACAATCCAAGAATAAAAGCCACATGTTACAACATTAGCAGAAAGAGGAGGTGTATTGCCAGTGGTACTTTCATCTGGACAAAAAGGCAGATCTTTGGACTTCATCTGTTCCCAGACAACTCCTCACTGGGAATCTCGTGGGACACCCTTTATTACAGTTGGCCATAGCTCAACAGTCTTCCACATTTTGTGACAGGGTGATTTGGCCACCCAAAATGCCCAGTCCAGTTCATTTTTCCTTCTGTCGCTGAGTTGCCCCTCCAGATCTGTGGGGCAGCTGAGCCTATCTATAAATATAGGGTTTTAAGCCACCACAAAGCTTCTCCTGGCTCACATTGTCAGGTCCCCTTTCTATCCATTAGATCATATCTGGGTCAAAGAGCACAGAAGGGGGGGAAAAGCCCCCCTGCCACACAATGTCTATTCAACCTCAGGCTCTATTCACTCAGGTCTTTTCCCCCCACAGCCAAGGACACGTGACCCTCCTCCCTGCTCCTTAGCCTAAGCCCCTACCTTTTGATGTTCGACAGCAGAAAACTGCAATTAAATGTTGTTCTCAAGATGATGCCCTAAAGTAAGCTTGGGTGAGAGTCATTCAAGCAGGGAGCAGGCAACACAGATGCAAGTTTGGCTGGGGGCCAGGGGGCTGTGGAGAAAGAGAAGAGGAAAGCCTGAACTTTGTTTAGCAATTTGGACCTGTTTGTTTATGACATTCGTTTTGCAAAGAAAGTGACATCTGGAGAAAGCAAAGGAGGTTCTTCAGCACACAAGGGACGATGAAGGGTTGTGCAGATATTCGTGGGGTCCTATGTATGTTTATTTAGAAGTAAGTCTACTGCTTATATGGTTGGGCTGAGCAGTTACTGTTTTTAGAAAGCTACAGGGGCAGCCCAGGTAGGGATGCAACTGTGAGGAGTCACAGAGTGTGGCTTTCAGATTTCATGAAAGGTCTGCTATATTCTGTTCGATAAGCCTTATCATATTGAAGGACAGATCCTGAAGCTTAGGCTCCAATACTTTGGCCACCTCATGAGAAGAGAAGACTCCCTGGAAAAGACCCTGATGTTGAGAAAGATTGAGGGCACAAGGAGAAGGGGACGACAGAGGACGAGATGGCTGGACAGTGTTCTCGAAGCTACCAGCATGAGTTTGACCAAACTGTGGGAGGCAGTGGAAGACAGAAGTGCCTGGCGTGCTCTGGTCCATGGGGTCACGAAGAGTCGGACACGATTAAATGACTAAACAACAACAACAAGCCTTAACTGACTTCAGTAGGACATGGACCCAAGTAAGCACAGATAGGACAGCAGCCAGAGAGAGGAGGACCAAATTGTATTGGACATTACGGTTGCATTTTATGGCTATTATCTACATTGTTTATAATGTTGTAAACTGCCTGTTGACTATGGGTGGTATATGAGTGTCTTAATACAGGAATAAAAGGTGACACTTAAAGCACAAGACCATATTGCCTGCTCTGGAGAGCATAAGGGACTTTCCATTTGCCTATCTGCTGAGCCCCTGTTTTCAAATACCGTCTTTGTTCTGCCTTCCAGAGCATTGGTGAAAAGGTGCTAGATGCTCTCCTTTGGACACTTTGGCACTTTACAAGGTGGAGTGCACTGAAAGGGGCTCCCCCTATTGGCCTGGATGTTTTTCTGCTGACTTTAACGCAGTACTTTAACGAGGGAAACCGTTTAATCCATCATTACAACATCATTGGGGAAGTCATTTTGGAGAACGTCTAAACACTCTCTCATATTAGAGGATGCACTTCAAAATTTAAAAAGGAAGCCTGTTCAGAATATTAAAAAAATGTATATTACTGTCAATTGTAGAAACTGGAGATTGTTAAGATTTACCAGTATGTGTTGATAATCCCTCCACTAGCCATGGCAGCATGGAGCTCCCATCCCTCACCCAGGAGATCCTCATTCCTAGCGCCGATTGCACTTATGCTCCAATGTTTGGTGGTTCCAAAACTTTGCCTTCCTAAAGACCAATTGAAAATGACATGATATGTTTTTTTGCCTGTGGTAGCAATTGTAATGTTCTGTGCTAGATGCTGTACGATGCTTAATTGTAATTTTATCGCTTCTTTTATTTCTTATGTTGTATTTCATTATATTACCATTCACATTCCACAGATGTCAAACTGTACTATACAATACAGAACAACATAAGAAACAAAGGAAGCAATGAAACATAGTAAAAAAATTCAGTATATTTAACATGGACATGCTGTGGACCATGTGAACAGAGCATGGGCCACCATTTTGGAATCCATGCACCAGGGTGTTTTGGAGTCAAATTAACGTTGCACATTCCAACCTGGGCCCACCTGCTTACCCCATTGCCCCACTACCAAGCCTTCTTATGAGGAGTAGTTGAGGGAGTTGGGAATGTTTAGCTTGGAGACACGAAGACTGACAGGTGATATGAGAGCCATCTTTAAATATCTGAAGGGTCGTCACATGGATGATGGGGCAAGCTTGTTTTCTGCTACTACAGAGGGTAGGACCAGAATGAATAG
This sequence comes from Podarcis gaigeae, assembly GCF_964106915.1. Taxonomy (NCBI): domain Eukaryota; kingdom Metazoa; phylum Chordata; class Lepidosauria; order Squamata; family Lacertidae; genus Podarcis; species Podarcis gaigeae. The sequence continues at coordinate 18,915,616 of NC_139692.1, read as the reverse complement.
GCACGAATTACAAGAAATGGGATTCCAAATGAACACCAGGATGAACCTTTTGACAGCGAGAACTGTTTGACAGTGGAATAATAATTAGAATTAGAATTAGAATTAGAATTAGAATTAGAATTAGAATTAGAATTAGAATTAGAATTAGAATTAGAATTTTAGAATTAGAATTATTAGAATTAGAATTTATATACTGCCCTATACCCAAGGGTCTCAGGGTGGTTCACAGAATAAAATCAAGATATAAAACTACAAAATACCTAATAAAAATAAAAACAACAACCCAATAGCCCCTCCAACCCCCAACCCACATTTTAAAAGGGCATAGGATATAAATTGGATCAACCAAAGGCCTGGTTAAAATGGAACGTTTTTGCCTGGCACCTAGAGGTGTATAATGAAGGTGCCAGGCGAACTTCCCTGGAGAGAGCATTCCATAGATGGGGAGCCACTGCAGAGAAGGCCCTGTTCTTGTGTTGCCACCCTCCGGACCTCTCGAAGAGGAGGCACATGAAGGAGGGCCTCAGGAGATGATCTCAGGTTCCAGGTAGGTTCATATGGACTCCATTGGAGGGTGGTGGACTTTATTAGAAGTTTTTAAACAGAGGTGGGATGGCCACTCATCATGGATGCTTTAGTTGTGATTCTTGTACTGCAAGGGGTTGGACTAGATGATTCTTGGGGGCATCCTTCCAACTCTACAATTCTATTATTCGAAGGCATTGCTGGAGCAGGTGGGGTGGGAGAGGACATTTGGAATGAGGCAAGTGAGTTCATCATATGTAACCAATCCTGCCACCCCAGCAGTAGCAATAAAATAAAATAAAATAAAAATGCAGGGAGCCAAAGGAAACACCGAGGCAACAGGTATCAACGACTGAATTAACTTTATTGGTTTTTTTTTTTCCTAACTGCAGATTCAAGGTATACAACTGAACATTGCTATTTTCCTTATGAGACTTATAAATAAAAATACAAAAAATGTCCACTACAAAAAAATCTACTGTTAGTAGGATGTAAAAAATATTCTCTTTGCTATAGAAGGCACAAACTTCACTTAGTGACAAATGGAGAGAGAAAAAAACCTGCAGCAGTAAATTCTTTAATTTTTTTTAAACCTTTTCTTAATATTTTTTTTCCTCGCCAGAAACACTGAAGATTTTACAAAGGACCACACCTGCACCCAACACAGAAGGACAGATGCAGAGGCAGACAGCGGCAACTAGTGGGTGGGGGGGACATCACAACTTTTTAATCAGGGTGGGGGAGGGAATCTGATTTATGGTGTGTGTGTGTTTGTGTGTGTGTGTGTTATCTTTAAGCTAAATGCGTCTGTGACTCTAGAGGAACACATAACGAGACTCACAAGCAGCACTGCAAAGGAACAAATGGAAGAATATTTTGTACAGAGGAAAAAAAAATACACAATGGAGGAAGGGTTGGGGGTGGGAAACCCCAAATCGAAACATAACAACAGCAACAACAATTAAAACAAAAACAAAAACAAATGGGCACCTTCTAAAGTTAGGCTAACAGGAGGTGCTGAGGTAGACAGAGCCAGGACAGCAATTAAAAACACTATTTATTCATTTTTTAATACGAAGCAATCAAACTGGCACTTGTGCTGTCACAACGTTAAGAGACAAGCAAAAAACAAAAACAAAAACAAACCAACAAAAATTAATAATAAGCTTTTAAATTTGCTTGGTCCAGAAGGACAACAATTGGTCCTCAGTGCTATAATATATATTTATATATATATATATTTTATGAACATAAAACGTCATGGAGACATAGCATGGCTTCTTAGCCTCAAAAGATCATGCATACTTTTAACACTATGTAAAACAAACACCAAGACACACGCCCAGATATTGGCACCCTAGGGTGCTCAGGGATGTCATGGCAGCAGGGGGAGCAAATGCGGGTGTGGAAGTTCTCCAGGCCCAGGCAAGATCAGGAGACTCATCCAGACTCTTGTTGAATATGGACAGTAAGCTTCCTCTGCCTCCATTAATTATCCATTGCCCACGTGACACTCTCCTCCAAATCACCAACTTTCAACACTTTGCTCTCCCTCAGTCCAGGTTCTGTCATACCTATCTCCTGTTGTTGTGTGGGAAAATCCAGATCGAGGGAGGGGAAAAGGTGGGAAGGCAGCAGTTTGGAGGAGAACGTCATATGGGGCAAGAGAGAAGGAATGGAAGCACATAACGTGCTTCCTGTCCACACTGAATGACAGTATGGATGAGTCCTTGGATTCTCTCTCTATCCCCACCCTGCAGCTTATGATGGTGGGTGACTGAGCGAGAGAACCTCGCACCACAACAGAAGAGCAAGCTTTCAGGGGGAAGGGGCTGGTTTGCGGCAGAAGATTTGTAGGACACTTAGAGTGAACACTAATTGGAAAGGTGGCTGACAAATTGTTACCTCTATTAGTACAACTGAGGATGGTGGCATTCTGGAACAAGAAGAAGCAACTTCAGGGTTTTTTAAAGCGCTGAAACCTACAGGAAGCCAGGAGTTTGGAAGCGGGGGGAAAGGGGCATATGAGGGAAAAAATTCTCAAATAAAGGACGGTAGAGCATACCATGACATCCCCTTTGCAACAAAGTCCAACCCATTTCCCCAGGGTACCAAATAACTGAGCAGGCATTGCAGCAATTTCCCCCTCTTTTAAATGTGAAACAAAATCCTATCCTTTTTTTTTTACTAGGCACAAAGATAAAACAAGCCATCTTCCCAAAGTTGTGTAGTAAATCAGTGCCTGTCTTGCTGCTTCCGCCACAAAGCAGCAAAAATAATTCAAAAGAAAAAAAGTTATTTTTCTTTCTTTCTCACACAGACATGCAGAAAATGCACACTCACACATGTATCTATACAATGCATCTGAAAATGCTTTCCGTTGGTTTTTTTTTTTTTTTGAAGTTTATTCCCAAAGCAATATACTTGCAAAAAAATAAAAAGTGTTACGCAGGACAGCCAGAATTGTGAATTTCCATACGGCGGGTGGGCAAAGCTTGAAGGGAAATTGTGTAAGGCATTTGTACCCCAGAGTACCATAAAGTGTGCTAAAAAAATGGCAGTTTAAGTGGGGGTTATTTGCGTGGCAAATGGAACACAGCAATCAGGCCACTCTACAGAGCACCTCGCAAAAACTGCTGGTGCTTTAAAGTTGGGGAATCCCTTTCCCTTCTAAATTCAGATCTGGTTTGTGCGATCCTAACTTTTAGATCAAGTCAGCAACATGCTTCCCCATCCCCATAACCGGGCAATCTTCTGGATTGTGTTGTGTTCACTGATCAAAAACAACTTCGCCCACATTCCCATCGACATTCATAATGTAGCAGACGCCTTGCAAACAACCAAAACATTCAGAGGAAAATGGCATCTTCCTGCAGAAGAGGGAAGGGCAGTTGCAGTGAAAACGTGCATTTCCAGTAAGGATGCCTCTATAGGAAACTGCAAGGATCACTGCCACCTCCCTGCCTACCTCAAGGCCACATTTCTGGATGCAAGAAAGGCCCACACAGAGGTTGACCAGGAGGTTAAATTGCGTATCCCAAACTGCACTTAGGAAGCTGCGATTTCACCCTGATTTAGTACCATCCTAGATTACAACAATACTGCTATTATTTAATACTAGGGCTTACACACACACACACACACACACACACACACACACACAGAGGCAGGCATACAGATTCCTGTTCACATTACAAAAGGAGAGGGGTCAGAGAGAGAACATCATCCTACTTAAAACTGACACAGGGACTAACAAATGTTACAAAAATATTACACTCTGCAAATAATGTCATCAGTCCAACACTTTCAGCTTGGTGGGGCGGAAGGGCAAAGGCTCCTCAAATGAGCAACCTTTTTTTTTTTTTTTAAATCAAGAAAACAACAAGAACACCATCAATAGCCCAATAATGTCGGGAGCACATAGACACAACCTTATGGCCATCTCTGGCAAAATGTGACATTGGTACGCTTACTGCATATTTCTCTTTAAAGGGTCTGCCTTAAATGACGTCATATTTTTTTCACATTATAAACAAAACTCTACTTAGCTATTCACATATTCAAGTTTAACTGTTCGTTTTTCTTCCTTTACCAAATCGCTAACTTTTCCACTAAACTGTCAAAACTCTCTCAACTGTTACAATGACACATATTCTCTCTCCTCTTATTCCTCCCCCTCCCTCCTTCCCTCCCCCCACCCCATTTTAAGGCCTTCAGTATTTAACCAACAGTTGAGACAAGATCAGAGGAGCAGGGGTAGGGTGGGGTGGACAGCAGTATAGAGACACTCCGTTAAAATTCCCTTTTCTTCCATCTATGCAAGGCTCCCCTAAAACTTTCTTTCCCCCATATATAAAATGAAGCTAAATTACAGAATAAAAATTTACACTGGCAAAATATAAAGCATGAGATGAAAATTGAAATGAACATCACAAAGCGAAAAAGAAAAAAAAACTTAACAAAAAAACACAAATATTGCAAAAATGTGCTTCCCTTACTGCGAAAAAAAACCCTCTCACCAACACCCCCCTCCCCAATTTAAAAGAGGTAGCTTTCAAGATAATACGACCCACTTTCCATCAGGCAGGCCATTAAAACAAAACACCAATTTTGGTAATAATAATACATGATAAAATAAAAATAAGGCTGACGTGGGAACCGACTGCCACGGCGCTTTTGTGGCTGTGCTGTGGTACTTTGGCGCATCACGCAAATACTCTCTCTGCAGGCGCCGTGATTCAGCCCTTTCAGCAATCAACCTAAAACACTTCTCTCCCCCCTCCCCCACAAAAAAGCCAATGCAAACAAGCTCATGAGGTCACAAGAAACTGAGGTAATTTCAAGTACAATGTGCTAAATGCAGAAATCATTAAACGTAACGTAAAATTAAGAACGCAAAAACAAAGGAAAGCATAAACAACAACCCTTTCCCATTCGACTCCTTCAGAGACAGAGGACTGGGCAGGAGGATTGGCGGGGCAGGCATGTTTCAAAAGCCATCACCTGGGTGGGGGGTGGACAGAAGAAGGAAGTGGGCCTCACTTGTACTTAGGGCACCTTGTCAAGAGGGACAAGGAAGAATTCAAGATCGCTGCCCTGATTGTAGCAGGAGGTATGAGATGCGGGAGAACTAAGCAAGTCAGAAAAAGAGGGAGGGGTGCAGCACCCCAAGACAAGCTTTCAGATACTGCTGAACTACAGTACCCATCATCCTTTGCAATTGGCCATGCTGGGAGCTGTAGTCCAGCAACATCTGGAAAGCTGTAGGCTGCCCGCTCCCTGCTCTAAGAAGGTGGCAGGCAACTCATAGGACACGTCCATCCCATGGATGACAACCAGCTGGCCCACCCCTCTAGGCAGCTAATGTAACTCCAGGCAAAGTCCTCACTGGGGGGTTTCAGGAAGGGGGGGATGAACCCAACCAGAAGACACACACACACACACACACACACACTGCTTACAGTCAACATTTCCCTCCCAAATTCCACAAGAGATAGAGGCTCAATCTGTGCCTTTCAATGTTTGCCTTGACCAAAGGGTAGGCAAGAGTGTAGCATGGGTTGCCGGTGCCCAGGGCAGGATAAGCAAGTGTTGCATTCCCCTAGTGGACTAGGCAGCGGTCAGTCCCTTCACCGTCCAGCATCTAATCAAGAGAGTCTCTCCTTGCAAACTAGCTCCAACCTGGGAGCAGGGATAAGGCAGAGAAACACGAAGCTGTGCCTCCTCACTCTCCTGCCCTTGCAGCAAGGCTTTGTGGACCATACACATGGCTGCATCAGTGCTTTCTTGCCTTTCTCTTCCACCCTCCCTCCTTGATGGGTGGCACCACTGCCCTCCACTCTCTCCCTCTTGGTTGGCCCAGGGGAGGGACGCTCTTGGGCGTCCCTTCGCTGGCCAAAAGGTAAAGAAGGCACCAGCACTGCCCCAGCCCCAAAGGCCTGACCTGGGAAAGGATTGTCTCCCTGCAGCTCCAGCTTCTATGAAGGAGCCTGTTGTGGGGGAACCTGGTTGCGCCCCCTCAGAAATTTGCACCTGTGGCCACGGCCCCCTGCAACTCCACGCTATGCCACTGAGGATGGGTTATCTCTCTGTTGACCTACTGTAGTAAGAATGCAAAGTGCCTCCATGGTTGCTGTAGGCAGACTGCACTTGCCTCGCTGGGCCAGTAGTTCCTCCCCAACCTTTGTGCAGATAGTATGAAGGCTGGCACTGGTGGGTTGGGGGAAGCATGTGCCTTTGATGCCCATTCAGCCCTAAGAGGGTTGCACATGAGCCCATGAAGCCCATGAAGTCCCCTTGGACACTGCAGCAAATTGGCTATGGAAGGCAAGACTCTGCAAATGCAGAGTACCCCATTGCTAAGAATTGGTATTAGAATTGGTATGTCCCTAGGCTTCCTCATGCCCACCAATAATGCAAATGCCAGTCTCATCTTTTAGTTCAATGATGGGGCTGCTTCCATGTTCACAAAGGAATGTGTGCATGGACCTTGTCCCTTCATGGAAGTAAATGGGGAAACTCTCTGTACATCAGATCCCTCTCCCAAATTCCAGGATCGTCAGATCGTCAGATCAGAGTGCTTGTTCCTGGAAGCCATTGCGTCTCCCACCAGCCTCTTCTGAAAGGAGCTGAAAAATAACTGTCCTCCCCACACCCCAGCTCCTCTGAGAAGGCTGACCACTCATATTAAGAAATGTGCAAAGTTATGCTGTCCCTAACTGGTTTCTCTCACCCGAACCCCTCTCCCACTCCCACTCAAAAGAAAACATTAAATTAAATTTAAAAGAATGCATAGAATGGTCTTTGGTCAGGAGAAAGCATTGTGACCTAGAAGGGATGGTCTACAGGTGAGTGGTGTGCTCTTGTAAACTCAACTTGACCTTGGTCATGCTCTGTGGGAAAATCTGTATTTTGCCTCAGGAGCACAGCCATGATGCAAACGATAGGCTCAAAATGGAAGCACAGGGAGGGGTGTCTATAGGGGAAATAATGACAATGTGATTTGCAGGCATCTCAGCACTTCCATTGCCCTCCCCACTCCCCACTCCGGAGAGCATAGTGAGAACAGTCCTACCCTCCCCCTTGGCTAAGGCCAGACACAAACACTCAGCACTCCCACCCCTTCTGCCCCGCAAGACCCTCAAGACTGAGGAAAGCAGGGCACAATGCTCCACATACCATCTGAAACTTTCACCCCAGCACCTTCTGTGGCACACCTATCCAATCCCACACCACTTCATTGGTGCCCCCTCAACCTCTGGCAACACTCCTGCTCCAAAGAGAATGGACTGGGAGGTTGAGCCACCTGCCAAAGGGATGGGACGGGGGAAGCAGATGAAGAGCAGCTTCCAGGGAATGTTGACACTGTAAACTGAAGCCTGTCCCAACTGGTGTCCTTCTCCCCAAGGATTGTGGGCTACTAGGGATCTGCATCTAAACGAGGTCACAATATACCTAACAGAGAATCCTCAGAGGCCTCATAAGACCAGTTCCCAAGGTTCCTTGGGGGAAATCAGGACGGCAACGCAGAAGTGAGGACTTGGTTTCAGTTTACAACATGAATGAGGCCTTGGTAAAATGCAACAGCCCCACTAAGGAGTAGAAGAGGCTAAACCAAACCCCTCCTAAGGCCCTTTATGAGCATGGAGAGACAGAGACACGCATGAGGCAACTGAAGACATGGCTAGGGCTGGGCTGAGAGAGGGGTGGGCTTTTTGTTGTTGTTGTTGTTAGCCTCTTGTGGGTTTTGGCCAGGGAACTCCAAAGAGTTTCCTTCCTCCTTCTCTTACTCCCGCTGCGATTGCAACAAGGACCCTCATGAGCTAGGAAGAAGATTGCCAGCAAATCCTAGTTGGACAGAAACAGAACCAGGTGGGGTGGGGTGGGATTGGGGAGAGAAAAAGAAGAAGGGAAAAGGAGAGTAGGGAGGCCAGAGACCACTTAGGGGGGTGGTTGGTTTTGCCCAGTCCTTCCCAGCTCCATCCCTTCATCCCTCCTCTTGTCCTGTTAGACATAGCAAAGGTACAGATAGGTCTTCTCTATCCTCCAGTCGGTGGGGATCTCTTCCGGCTTGTGGCCTTTCATGTGCTTCTGCATGGCAGAAAGACTTGGGCAGTACTCCAGGCAGATCGTGCACTGATATGGGGAGGCTCCGTTGTGGGTCCTGAGGTGCTTGATCATGGCAGAGTAGTCTCGGGACCGCTGGTGGCAGAGCTTGCACTCAAAGGGCTTCTCACCTGCAATTAGAGAAGCAAGGCAGGGGACAAGGGAAAAGTCACCGATTTGGAGAAAATGACAGCTCTGGGTGGCGCCTAAGCCAAAAACCAACCCTTCTGTTTCTCAAGGGGTTTTGATCCCCTGTGAAAGAGGTTTCCATCGTTATGCCCCATCCTCAAGACTCTTGAGAATTCCTTGGGGGTTCTGGTGGGTTTCGAACAAGGTGGTCAAAGGCGGTGTGTTTTTGATTCCCAGGAAACATTTCTCCAGTGCTCTGCAGCCTCCATGGCTGCCCATGCTTCCTGATTTGAAAAAACCCCAAGGGAGGAGGTTTACACTGGGCTTTGAATGAAACATGGGCACCCAGGGAGGCTGCAGGGTGCAGCTATCCAAGAGATGTGTTTTTGAATGAAAGAAAGGACCCTACAAAACCCCTCAGACACCATTAAAAAGATCAGCATTTATGTATTTATTCATTTACTTAATTACTTACATTTATATTCCACATTTGTTCTAAGGAGCTTAAGTTGGGGTACATAGTTTTCCTCCCCACCATTTTATCCTCAGAACAGCCCTGTCAGGTAGGCTGATCTGAGAGTGAGTGACTGGTCTGACGTCACCCACTAAGTTTCATGGGTGGGGGGGTATTTGAACCCTAGTCTCTCTCATGTTGTAGTCTAAGCAAGGCTGAGTACACTGTACTTAAAATGTACTTAAATCCAACATTTTGTGCCAGGGAGCCTAATCATTCTTCAGAAAGCAAGGTTGAATTCCTCAGCCTGGTCAAATAAAATTTGAGCTATTTTGTTGTTGTTATTGCATAATTCATTCTTTGCAAGTCATGGGAAAGAGCTATGCCCAGACTTTTGAGATTTCAGAATTGCAATAAGCACTGGAAGCTTTTTAAAAAGGCAGCAGAGATCCTCCCTAGGGAACTGTATTGTGTCCAATACCTCATTTTTAACCTTTTCTGTGTTCCTGTGAGATCACAGCACACAGAGAGCCATGGCTAAATGCAAAAAAAAAAAAAAAAAAAAAAAAAGGAGGGGGGGAAGAGTACTGCAAGCCCGCAAGTATTTTGTTGACTGGCTATGGGCTTATTTCATCTTTGCTCAAGTTACCATGCAGATGACCATCACCTTTACAGCAGAGTTACTCAGTCTTGCCCGGAGAGATATGTTTCAATACTGTCCACGGCAGCCCCGATCGAAAGCCAAAGGGGGCTCCTTTCGACGCAGTAATTAACTGCCTCAGTCTTCTCAATATTGATACCTGCTCTGTGCACAGACAGAGCGAATAATGAAGTAATGAACAGCAAAAGTGATCTAAATATTGACCTGCTATTTATATTAGTTGTGGGCTGCTGAAGCACTCAGCAATTCGCTAGCGGGCAGTGAGAGATCTGGGTTCCACAGTACACAAGAAATCTTCTGTCTTGTATTCAAAAAAGTGGGGAATCCCACATTCAGCAACAAAAGCATGGGGAAGAGGTGGATGAAATAGGGAAAATTGTCCTCATGGCTATCTATATAGAGGGCTGCCTTCTGCTGCAACCATGAAGGCAGAAATAGGAATATAGGAATCTGCCATATTGAATCAGACCATCTAGTTCAGTCTACTCAGATGGACAGTGGCTCTGTAGGGTTTCAAAAGAGTCTTTCCCAACCCTACTTAGAGATGCAAGGGATTGAACCTGGGACCTTCTGCATACAAAGCAGATGCTTTAGAACTCAGCTTTCACAAATGATTGCACAGAGAAGTCGTTTTCAGCTTCCTTTCTTCACCCTCCTTCTGATGGCACCCCTGAATGTCTCTTATGGAGCACATGTGAGCTGCAAAGGTTCTGGAGCCAAGGGCATGTGTCTCAGCTCATCTTGAGCATGTGTGAGGCCTTACAGGGGGAGGGTGTGTGACACATCGCTTCTGTTCCCTGTTAAATTCAGGGGGGGGGGCATTTAGAAGTGGCATGGATGAGCTGCCTTTTCAGGAAACTTGAACCTTGTCCTTGAGGACACCTGCTCAACTTCCAAAGGAATCCAAGGAGTGCCATTCAGAAATCGCAGATCAAGAAAAGCGAGGGAGCCAGCATTGTGCATACACCTCACTTTTTGGAATGACAATAGGTCACTTTCACTCTGCTGCTTTCCTCATCCCCTTCCTGCCACGACACCCATACCTGTTCAGTGCAAATGGAGGGAGAAAACACTGAGCTGGCTGCTGGTACCTCTCTCAGGAGTCTGCTTTTGGGTCAGGGGTTACCAGTCACTCTTTGTCACCCCCATCCCCAGTAGAATGTCATCTCCTATGTACCTGGGACTGTTCTGTATTATTATTATTATTATTATTATTATTATTATTATTGACTGCTCAATGCTGAAATTAGCTTCTAAGTGGTTTGCTAAATATAGCTTGCAACGGCTAGCAGGGTGATATTAGGAAAAGGTTGCAGAGCCCAATGAGAGTGTGGATTTGGAACGTTATATTGGTCCACCTAGCTCAGTACTTATTCTGATCCACGTAGCTCAGTACTATTTGTTGCATCTGGCAGTAATTCTGTTAGGTAGAAAGACTCAAAGCTCAGTTGCTGGAAATTCTTTGCACTGGAGATGCCAGGAATTGAGCTAAGGACCTCCTTGCAATGCATGTGCCCGACAGCTGAGCAACAGCACCATCCATGCATACTGTATATGGAGTTGCCAGATTCTTACTCCTACTCTCCCAGTATTTCCTGCTCTGACTGACAGCCACTCTCCACATTCTTTTCCAGCTCTGCTGCTGCCTGAGCTCCTGAGATGCTGAGCAGTGAACTGGCATCTTCTGTATGGAAAGCCTGAGATCCACGGCTGAATCCTTTTTCTTACCTGTGTGGACCCTGTAGTGGGTCTCCAGCTGATGCTTGAGGCTGAACTTCTTGCCACAGCCGTTGCATTCGTAGGGCTTCTCTCCAGTGTGGATGCGCTTGTGGCCCTTCAGAGTGCTCTCGTCCCGGAAGCAGCTGCCACAAAACTCGCACTCGTATGGGTGGTCACCTACAACCAGATGGGGACTGTCAGTCAGGGAAGGCACAAGCTGGATATAAGTCAATAGAAGCAAATGGGGGCCTAGGGGTCATTCCTTGCCCTGACCCCAGCTAGAGCCCATAGCTCTAGCTCTAGTACAAGAGACATCTGGCTTAGTCCAGCAGGTAGTGTTGAGCTGGACTTCCAGCACCTTCCAGCACCTTGGATAGCACCAAGCAGACCTCTTGCTCTGTCAAGAAGAGCCTCCTTCATGGAAAGAAGATAAAGTCCCTACCAGAGAAGAATGGCAAATGAAGCTGTTGGACTCTGCCGAAATGGCAAAACTGACCGGAAAGCTCAGGAACCAGGAAGATCAACATTTTAATAAGGAATGGGGAAAAAAATACAATTTACCTTGAAGACCACTGTAAGCAGTTGAAAACATTATCAGGACTGCAGTAACACTTGTAATTTAGAGAGAACTATGGATACAATGGAGTTATAAAAAACTTGGATTATTTAAAAAAAGATGCAGTAGGAAAGGTTTAATAACAGAACCCAGGGAGGGGAAGGTGGACAGACCAGAGATTCGGGAGAATCTTGTAACTTTGGATGTGTTGTGGTATGATTGTAAACTTAAATACGTAAAACCAAATTTAAAAAAAATTATTATTAAAAAAAGAGAAGAGCCTCCTTTAGGTGCGAACTGTGTGGAAGGGAAGCAAGACTCCAACTCCACTCTTGACATCCATATATTAGGCAATTAGTTCTGAAGAAAGAGGTGGCTACACTTGTATAGTCTGCTCCATATGATCAGGAGTCCTGAGCAACTGCCCCTCGCCACATCACATGGAAAAGACTACAGGTGTACAGCCAGCACCCTCTTCAGATACCTGTCCAACATTCAAAGGTTGTGGCAGAGCAGGGATCTGACTCAGGGGGCTTCTTGATGACAGGATCCAGCTTAGAGAAACCATTCTTCCATGGTTGGCCTTCCGGATTCAGCTGTTTTCTCCTCCTGGCTTTTGGCCAGGGCTAGGGGTCATGGCAGGTTGAACGGCGTACATGGGGGTGAGACAAAAGAAGATTCTGAATGGCTGGAAGTCTGTGTGCTTCAATTAGCATTTCAAAATGGCAGCTGTGTGATGGCTCAGTTGCTCTTTCTGTCTGCCATCCTTCATGGGAATTAGCAGCTTCTCAGCTGAGGGGCTGGGGCTGCTGTATCTAGTCACAGCCTTTCTTGGCTTTGGATTCGGTGCCCTTGGGAAGTCTGAGATCCTGGCTCAGGAGAGACAGGTGCTAACAAGGCAGACAACTTTCCAGCCTGAGAAGCAAATCCAGAAAAGGGGCTTGGAGCGCTTAGTAGAGCGAGGCACAGCTGACGGAGAGGGCTGCTGTGCTGGAGAGAGGAAGGGACCCCATTAGGGAGAGGTCACCCCCCATCCCAGCATGCTGCTAACGAGAATGAGACCAAGGAAGGTGATGGAAGAGGCATGTTCTGTTCCTCTACAACAATTCTCTGTTTCTTGCTAGGAGGTGGTTTAGGAACATCTGCATGAAAACTCATATCAGGCAGTCCTTCTCAAAGGAGCCATAGTTTGCTCAGTACCAAGATGGGGAAACCAACTACACAAATCATTGGGATGAAGGACAACTGTGTGTTATCTTGTGAGTCATTAAAGAAGACCAAGATGGTGATGTGATGTTCATTGTGCAAAAAGAGGACATGATGTGTGTGTGTGTGTGTGTGTGTGTATGTGCAGGTATTGACGGTCTGGGCACAGCCTTCTCTAACCTCGTGCCCTCCAGATGTTTTGGATCACAATTCCCACCAGCCCCTAACCAGTTTGGGAGCTGTAGTCAAAAGCTTCTGGAGGACACCAGGTTGGTGAGGCTGATCTAGCAGACCTAAATGACACTCAAGTGGAACAATCATAGAATTGTAGAGTTGGAAGGGACCCTAAGGGTCATCTAGTCCAGTGTTCCCCAAACTTGGGTCTCCAGCTGTTTTGGACTACAACTCCCATCATCCTTAGCTAGGCAAGGCCAGTGGTCAGGGATGATGGGAACTGTAGTCCAAAAACAGCTGGAGACCCAAGTTTAGGAAACATCGATCTAGTCCAACTCCCTGCAATGCAGGAATCTCAACTAAAGCACCTATGACAGATGGTCATCCAATGTCTGCTTAAAAACCTCCAAGGAAGGAGAGTCCACAACCTCCCGAGGGAGTCCTTTCCAGAGAGTATAATCTTGTGGTGAAACACCCCCTCTCCCCCCTGGATGCACTTGGGATGCTACAAATTTGCCCTCCTGTACATGTCAATTTCAAACATCATTATTCCCTGGAGCATTTATTGATTTTTTAATGGAATTTACCCCCACCTCCTTTCAACAGATCTGCCAGGATCTGGGAATCTGTTCCCACCTGATTCGCTACAGCTTCCTGCTGATGGCCTGGAAAAGTCCCAGTCCCACTCAGCTGCAGGGCCCCATCTATGAAATGACAGAGCCAGCAACTTGATCAAGAGGTTGGGTCTTTGTGACACGACTCTGTCCAATGCCCGGGTAGCCAATGTGGCTCTCTCCAGATGTTGTTGGACTACAACTCTCATAATCCCTGGCCATTCTGGCTGATGGGAATTGTGATCCAGCATTTTGGAGGCACAATGCTTGCTACCCATGGGCTAATGGATCCCTAGGCTGCTCAAGAAAGGTTTTCACTTAGGATGGCAACTCCCTATGCAGATTTTGACTTACCCAGTATTTTTTAGAAGCTGGTTCCCTTCCTTCTCTCTCTCTCTCTCTCTCTCTCTCTCTCTCTCTCTCTCTCTGATGGCCCCTATTTTTGGAAGAACACTCACTCATGCCATCTGCTTCCAACGTGCCACTGTGCTCTGGGCCAATCAAGTGGGTTAACCCACAATTAAGTGAGTACTTATCAATGTACATACAGTTCCAATCAAACAGACTTTTAATTGTCTGTAACCATAGGCCATGACGAAAAAGGGCATACAATTAAGAAAACATGTGTGTTCCTGACACTTCTGGTTTGGGGCACAGGGACTGAGGGGTGGGTTGGTGCGATTCACATATGAATTGGAAAGAAAAGACAGACATTCTCTGAAGAAACAGCCAAGGCATGCTTAGACAATGTCCTTTTGCTTGTTGATCTCTTCCTATCTTGGTCAACAATCCAGAGCCAACGTGAACTGTGTGTGTGTGTAGACTTTGGGGAACAATTGGACTGTTTTGAGGCAAGTCTCTTCTGCTGGGGAAAGCTCACCGCCTAAGAAATCACTTGCAAATTAGGCACCACAAGAATACATTGGGCATGGTTCACTGGTAAGTTTGGCTACAGATGCCCAGTGATACGAGGGGGAATGGCACAAGGGAACTAGTTCCCCTTGCACACCACCCCTTTGTGTCACTGGGGCTTGTGGGGCCAAAATTTGCATTGTATCATACCCCATAGCATTTGCATTTTAGGGCATCAAGTACTGAAAATCTCTAGATTTTTGCCATCAGTTTCACCAATCTATTGCCCCTTCCCCTGCCCCTGCCCCCCTTTCCCCAGTATTGCTTCTTAAGGCAAGGAGGGAAAAAAAAAAGGTGAGGGGCTTCTAGCTCCTTTTAGCTTTTTTCCTTTTTTCAGTTTTTTTTTAAAAAATATATTTATTACAGAAGCCGAACGGAAGGACAATAAAGATAGATTGATCGCCCAAGACTTTGTTCATGAATATTTAAATATCGCTGATTTGTCTTGTCAGTGTAATTACAATCTTCTCCGGGCTTGGCGGATCCGACGACCACAAGTTTATGGTAAAGAATGGCCCCACTGTATTTCACTTGTCCCGTTGCAGATGTGCAGAGCCGCCAAGCGTGTAATGCCGCTCGCATTTCATACATTTTCCTCAGCTGCTGAAGGCTTAAGTCATCCACAATGACCTACGCTTTTTCATTATCCCCATGTCAAACCAAACTCGTGCCTGAGCATAAATTGTCCTTCTTGTTATAGACTTGCAGGCTGCCGCCTCCACTTCCTCTTTACAATGATATTTTACTCTCTTCCTTTCCTCTCCTCCCTCATCCTGCCGCCCTCTGCCCTCCCCTCGCATCATCCCACCCCCTTTTCCCTCAATTAGGACCCTCGTTGCCTCAATTACAGCACTCCCCCATATTGTTAACCTTTTCTTTTAAAAACGCAGCAACCTGATGTGTACTAACAACATGCACACCTTGTATTCCTTCTGCTGCAGAGAGGAGTGAGCTATGCAGAAAGGTCCCCCAGAGACAGGGAAGAAGAGAAGAAGCTGCCTCATACTGAACTGGACCATTGGGCCCATCTAACTCAATATTGTTTACACTGATTGGCAGCAGCTCTCTGGGGTCTCAGACCAGAAATCTCTCCCAGAATTCGCTGGAGACGCTGGGGACTGAACCTGGGACCTTCTGCATGCAAAGACACATGCTCTACCACTGAGCTATGGCCCTTCCCTGAAGAAAGTCTTTTTTCTAAGCATCTTCTTCTGAGTACAGTGGTACCTTGGGTTACAGATGCTTCAGGTTACATACGCTTCAGGTTACAGACTCCGCTAACCCAGAAATATTACCTCGGGTTAAGAACTTTGCTTCAGGATGAGAACAGAAATTATGCGGCAGCCGGAGGCCCCATTAGCTACAGTGGTGCTTCAGGTTAAGAACAGTTTCAGGTTAAGAACGGACCTCCAGAATGAATTAAGTTCTTAACCCAAGGTACCACTGTACTCTACAAATACTCAGTTGGTTACAGCGTGGTGCTGATAACACCAAGGCGGCAGGTTCGATCCCCATAATGGACAGTTGCATGTTCTTGTATTGCAGGGGGTTGGACTAGATGATCCTCAGGGTTGCTTCCAACTCTACAGTTCTATGATTCACTTCCAACTTTGATCTAGGATTCTCTCCCAGCCCCACCTGAAGATGCCAACAGGGACTGAACGTGGAACCTTCTGCATGCAAAGCTACATGCTCTACCACTGAGCCCATGGTCCCTCTTTCATCTACCCTAGGAGGCAAAATTGTGGGCCACCAAACAATAATTTGGTGGTTGCCGAGACCACAAGAGGTGGGATTTTGTCCCTAGCCCTATGCATTACTTGGAACACCCAGGATGAAGTTAAGGTTAGCCCCAGTGATGCCCTCTCCATCTCCAAATTGGGGAGGGAGGTGGGGCTGAGGAGACAAGTCCTGTATCAGTGCTGGGCTTCCAAGTGCTCCAAGCAAGGAAAGTAATGGTCCTTAAGACTGTGTTGGAGTCTAGTGTGGCATAATGTGCACCTGACTGCTTTGGGCAAGCCACTAGTCCTCAACTTCAGTCCCTGAACCATATAAACCAACCTCATGGTGGTGGAGGGTAGCCTGAGGCCCCACAAACACTATGGGCTGTATTAAATGCTTGTGTTACTCAGAGGAGACCCACAGAATATAAAGGGGATGGCTAACGTAGGTATAATGATTTCAGTGAGTCTACTCTAAGTAGAGCTTATTAGGATAAAGGTAAAGGATCATGACTGACCCTTAGGTCCAGTCATGACCAACTCTGGGGCTGCGGCACTCATCTCACTTTACTGGCCGAGGGATCCGGAGTACAGCTTCTGGGTCATGTGGCCAGCATGACTTAGCCACTTCTTGCGAACCAGAGCAGCGCACGGAAACGCTGTTTACCTTCCTGCCGGAGCGGTACCTAGTTATCTACTTGCACTTTGACATGCTTTCAAACTGCTAGGTGGGCAGGAGCTGGGACCGAGCAACAGGAGCTCACCCCGTCGTGGGGATTCGAACCGCCAACCTTCTGATTGGCAAGTCCTAGGCTCTGTGGTTTAACCCACAGCGTCACCCGCGTCCCTGCTTATTAGGATACAACCCTATTAAATGCCTCGCACCAAACTCCTGCCACTGCAAGGATCCTGGATTCCAATTCAGTGCTGCCCTTTCTGATTCTCATGCTACTGATATCCATGCTTTCTGATTCTCACATGCAAACAAACAGCCTCCTCAAAGTCAGAGTGATGACACTTCTCTGTGTCAAATTATTATTGTGGTTTTTTTTCAGAAGACGCAACGTGCAAGCTTCGTTGGCAATCAAATGGCAATCACGTCTTCCAATTCCCAGTATTCTATGGAGGATTTCTGAGATTATTATTATTATTATCATCAAGTTAAAAAGAGAGAGAGCGCGTTCTCTCTCCATCTCTCTCTCCAACTTAGGCTCAACTGTTCTAAGCAGAGCATTGAAATTCCGGAGCCTGTATGAGCAAATTCAATTATAAAGCCAATCACATGCTAAATGAGCTTAAATCTGCACACTTGAAGTGCTCACACCAATGACACCTGCTTTAGGAGCCATGTAGAAGGAGGAAACTGGAGCTGCGTTTGGGGTACTGTACACACACACACACACCAGCTGCCAGACAGCAACGATAACAGCAAGAAAAATCCCATTTATGGCACGTTGATTAACTTTGCAAGGCCTCTTAATGAGGTTGACATTAAGTCCAGGACAAATGGGACTAATTAGAGCCCCCCTGGCCGCTTGGCTGCACCTGTGACCCGGCCTCTCCATTGTTACCTGCTGCATTCGTGAGCCGGCTGAGTGGCCAATCCGGAGGCTTGTAGACCGCCTCGCTGGCGCAGCAAAGGGTCTTATTATACAGCCGGCCAAGCAAATCAGGGATCCGTCAATGCCAGCAGCTCAGTTGGCCCTGTGTACTGAACGCAGCTGCTGATGCTAAACACGCAGCCCTGGAAGCAAATGGGGACGGGGAGGATGGAATATTAATGAGGCAGAGCAGAAAGCCTGCGAGTGACGCGAGCATCAGCTAAGCTCTCGGAAAGAGCCGGAGAGGCAATCTTAACGTTGTGCAACTGTACGTCTCACAGAAGGAGAATAAAATTGACAGCCCAGAGGCTGAGAATGCAGGTTCTACATGAGCATATGAGGAGAGCATGGGACTTCGTGCCAACACTGGATGGTGTTGGGTGGTGAAATGACAGAGTTCACATGAGGTGCCACGGTGCACTCACAGGCAGACTCCCCCTGAACAAGGAGGTTCCATTCAGCTATCCTGGCCAAGAGCATTGCTGCTCCTTCATGAATTTGCCTTTTCCTTCCAAAAGGTTTTAGTGGCCATCGCTCCATCCTGACTAAAGCCCCACATCAAATTCCCAGCCACTACAAGGAGAAATGTGCAGCTTGAGGAAAGGAGAGACGTTTTATAAAAGGGATGATATCTAAAGCGTTGCTCTATATTCAGCTGCATCTGGAATTGTTTCCCAGAGCCAGAGGTTTCATCCTTCCCCGGGATTTGGCACTTAAAGGAACGGAGAAGGGAAAGCCCACACGTCAGTGGATTAATAGCATTAGCCCTCCTCCAATCGAAGGCAGCTTTCCAAAAGCACTTCCTGATGCAATTTAAATCCCAATCGCATGCAGCACAGGTTGTTGTAATCCCATTAAGAATGGGAGGGGGGGTTTGGCCTAGTGAGCTGTATCCAGCACCTTAAGCAGTTGAATTGTGATCACTTGCCCACTTATTAAGGTCATATGACAGATCACGTCTCAGCCCCACCTCTCATCTTCTGGCCCACAAACTGAATTTCCAGAGGCAGAAGTACAGCAGTTATCAGCTGCCTCAGGGAGGGGGAAAACCAGATGTTGCTGGGCTCCCAACTCTCATTGTCTCTGGTCTGTCGGCCATGTTGATGGAAGCTGGAGTCCTGCACAATCCGAAGGGTCACAGGTTCCTCACCCCAAATTACAACTTTGAGAAGAGGCTGGGAAGGAAGTATCCAAAAGTTATCCTTGGCTTGAGAGAGGAAATGGTCCTTTCTCTGTATGGTGGACAGAGGCCTCTTGGAAATAAAGAATACCTCACACTAGGGATGTGGTGAGAAACTGAATGGGGGATCTCACACAATGATGACCACTCCTGTTCTGTTCCTGACAACTAGGATGGGGGGGGGAGCAGGCGTCAAGTAGGGCCTGATCACCCTGACCTCTGAGTTTTGACCAGGGCTGCCTGCTCACCTCAGGGCCAACAAACCTGTCAGCATTTCATTTTCCCCATCTTCAATTCATTTCTTCACATTTCCACATCAGTTTCCATTTTTTATAATAAAAAAATGAAAACTCTTCACCAACATTTTAGTGCAAATTCCTCCGAATATATACAGTGGTACCACGGGTTACAGACGCTTCAGGTTACAGACTCAGAAATAGTACCTCGGGTTAAGAACTTTGCTTCAGCATGAGAACAGAAATTGTGTGGCGGCAGTGGGAGGCCCCATTAGCTACAGTGGTACCTCAGGTTAGGAACAGTTTCAGGTTAAGAACAGACCTCCAGAATGAATTAAGTTCTTAACCCGAGGTACCACAGTACATTGTTGTTGCGTATGCAATTTTGCAAAGTACACAGGCTTGCAAAGCAATATAATGCATTTTGTTATCCTGCTTCCCCAGATACATTTGCTTTTATGCCAGTATAAGTGTTTTGTGCAGATTACCAAGCTGAAGAACTGCAATGCAAAATTCAGAAAAGTGCAAATTTCAACGTGTGGCTGCATTTCAGTTCGTGTCTTGTTTTGGAAAGGTAGTAAAGGTAGAGGGACCCCTGCCCATGGACGTCCAGTCATGGACGACTCTAGGGTTGCAGCG
This sequence comes from Podarcis gaigeae, assembly GCF_964106915.1. Lineage (NCBI taxonomy): Eukaryota > Metazoa > Chordata > Lepidosauria > Squamata > Lacertidae > Podarcis > Podarcis gaigeae. Next base: position 18,895,684 of record NC_139692.1, on the reverse strand, counting down.
CACATCTCGCTTTACTGGCCGAGGGAGCCGGCGTACAGCTTCCGGGTCATGTGGCCAGCACGACTAAGCCGCTTCTGGAGAACCAGAGCAGCACACGGAAACGCTGTTTACCTTCCTGCCAGAGGGGTACCTATTTATCTACTTGCACTTTGACATGCTTTTGAACTGTTAGGTTGGCAGGAGGAGGGACCGAGCAATGGGAGCTCACCCCGTCACGGGGATTCGAACCGCCAACCTTCCGATCGGCAAGCCCTAGGCTCTGTGGTTTAACCCACAGCACCACCTGTGTCTCTATTGGAAAGGTAGGTTCACCTTTAAATGCAAGCCAAATTGAAGTTGTCCCCCACCCCACCCCATTACTCAGGCTGGTAGGACAGGGAGGTGGCAGTGATGGAGGCATATGTTTTGGAGTGCCCCTTTCCTGAAAGGGAAGAAGCTGGCATGGGCTTCCCTGGCATCCACAGAAGGAGGTTCCACATATTGACTGGCACTGTCAACCCCTTTCTCCTTCCCCACATACGATCTGCTGGCTTGGAAGTGGCAGCAGGTGCTTTGCAAACTCAAAAGCATCATGCAGGTGTCCAGAAGCAGCATCTCCAAACAGTAATTGTTTTATGGGCAGCATAAAGCCTTTGTAGGGAGCAATGGATTTCACAGAAATAGTTATGTTGCAGGGAATCCTAAGTAAGTTCTCATTTAAACCTCCAACAGTGTTTATGGTGGGTCCTAAGGACTGTGCCTTTACTAGTGAAAATGTCAAGCATAATCCCTCTTTGAGTGCTTGCTAAATAAAGTAGAGTTTTGTTTTGAAAATGCCTCAACTTTACCTTATGCCCAGAACTGGGAATTACAGTGGTACCTCAGGTTACAGATGCTTCAGGTTACAGATGCTTCAGGTTACAGACTCCGCTAACTCTTAAATAGTACCTCGGGTTAAGAACTTTGCTTCAGGATGAACAGAAATCGTGCTCTGGGAGCGCGGCAGCAGCAGGAGGCCCCATTAGATAAAGTGGTACATCAGGTTAAGAACAGTTTCAGGTTAAGAACGGACGAATTAAGTTCTTAACCAGAGGTACCACTGTAGTTGCCATGGGACCCCCAACACCAGGAGTCCTTGTTGCAGATCCATAATGAATCCCCTGCCACTCAAGAGAGGATCCTTGGATTCACAGTTTGTTACAGGGAAGGAGGAATGAAGGGTATACACTTCCCCATTCTCAGTGATGTTGCCTCATTCCCATCTTCACAGAGGGAGTTTGTCGCAGTTCCCGCAAGCCAATCCAAATTTAACCTCCAACCTTTCTGTGGTCTGCTTACCTGTGTGGGAGCGCAGGTGCCTCTTGAGGGCTGTGTGGCTGGGGAAGGTGCGGTTGCACTCGCTGCAAATGTAGCTGCGCACTCCGGCATGCACCTCCATGTGCTGCTGCAGGGCGGTCTGTGTCTGGAATCGTTTCCCACAGAGCAGGCAGAAGACGGCCATGTCCGAGCCTGGAGGGAGAGAAGGAGAGGAGTTCTCATCAGCTGTTTCCCTTTTGTACCATGCCTGAGCAAGTGGTCTAGACACCAGCAGCACAGCACACGAGGCTGGGTGGAACTGCGAGTAGAATCTCATCTTAAACTGCACCACAAGTTTCTAGACCTCATGGGTGTCAAGGTAAACGAAAATGTGCTGGAAATGGCCAACCCCAGACAGGAGGGCAGAGGAAGCAGCAGCTGAGGCTTTAAAGAAATGGCTGTGTTTAAAAGCATGGAAAGAAATACAGTTCAAAATTCTACTAGCTGAACCATTCGTTCTGTTTTTGTCATCATGGAGAGATGCCAGGAATTATGCAAAGGGCTGAAGTCTCGCCCTCTAAACACTGAAAATGTTATTCAGTCATTTCACTGGCTTTTTTTTTTTAAAAAAAATGAAGCAGGTTATCCCAAAGCCAAATTCAGTGACTTTTCTGCTAACCCACAGAAATCTTGATGTACATGTGGCCCAGCCCAGCATATTGGCTGTTCCCATGCCTATGTAGAAACAAACAAATATTCAGATAAACTTAATCTGTGACAGCTTATTCAGACTGCAACATTCAGACTGGAACTTCAGTTTGGTTTTGTAGAGAGTGGTGCTAACAAAGGTTTGCCAATGGCAAGATGGCTGCAGAAGCAGAGGGACACCTTACATCGTATGCACCAACACAAGTGACTTTTGATATAACTATCAAAAGGAGTAATCAGAAAAGCATATTAGAAAAACGTACGCCTCCACTAATGAAACCTGATTGCACTAGTTAGGAAGGAAATTAAAATAAAATAAAATAAAATAAAGGGCAAATTAAAAAAAAAAGAGTAGAAGTGTTATGATGTGCACATGGTGGCTTTTAAATTTCATCAGCTGAAATTGGGAAGAGAATGCTTTTTTTCCTAATGTGCTTCCAGAATATCCATCTGCAAGAAGGAGGTAATTTTGAAGAAGTAAAATTAAAAATATTAACTATCACTTTAAAGATGCCTCTTTGCAGGAAAGCAGAGAGGAAAGCAGAGAAGAGCCCCTGGCTCTGTTTTCATCTGATGACTAGTTAACGACAACAGTAAGATTTTTACAATGTAACAGCAGTCTGTTCCATGAAATACATGGAAGCTGAAGACTTTCAGGAAGGTAAACAACACAGGAAGGAGGAGCAGTTTGGGGTATGGGGCATGGCTTACTTCCAAAACAGCAGCAGGCAAACCTACCAGCACCTGACCCCAAAGTTCTCCTTCCTGTCTTCAGAAACCCAACCCATATTCTTGGCCAATTCTGGCCTTCGGAGAGGGCTGGCCCACTCAAGAGTTCAGGTGAATTGATTGCCTCAGGCGGCAGAGCACTCAGGGCAGGAAATCCCAAGGTCAATCTTTCTCTCTCCACCTTTGTTTCTTATGCCAGTCTTCACTCACCCTGTCTTCCCTGGTGCCCCATTTTGGCGTTTGCCTCAGGTGCTGAAATGTCTTGAGCTGGCCCTACCTTTGGGGACCTTAGCTCAATGGCAGAGGGCATGTTTTGCATACACAAGGTTCCAAGTTTAATCCCCAACATCTTCCGATATAACTAGAAAGGATCCTTCCCAAACTGCAGAGAGCTGCTGTACACAACACTGAGCAAGAGGGACCAAACATTTGACTTGACTTAAGCCAAGCTTCTGATGTTTCCTCAAACACCAACTTTTGGAGTAGCTCCTCATGAGGTGGAATGCCACAACTTTGCAGGAAGCAGCTAAGGATATTGTCTTTCTTAGTTTTGCCAGATGCAGAGCTGGCCTTTGGTTTAGAGAGAGTTTCAGATGTTTAGGGCTCTGGAAGCCCCAGCAAACAGCTGATTGTCACGACTTCAAAGCACCACACAGGGCTTTTTGCATGCAGTTTGCAAAGAGCCACCTGCTGTGTTTTGAAGTCTATCCAATCAGCTGATCGCTGGTGCTTTAAAAGCCTGGTGATCCCTGGGACTTCAGAAGCACTGCATGAAGGGCTCTTGGAGCTCTGATGACCAGCTGATTGGTGGCACTGCAGAAGCTCCCTTTGGCTCATCCCATTCCTGATATCATGTGTGATGTCAGGTGATTGGCAGGTGGGCATGGCTCAGACAAATGGGGAGAGTGCAGCAGGCCAGAGATTCTCCACCCTGTTCTGTAGGCTTGTTGAATGCCCAGGTGTGTCTAGATTTCTAACCTGAAATACATCTTTGTGAAATCTGAACGTGAGGCATGCTTCCTGATTACTGACACCTTCCATGCTGATGGCCCACTCAGCCCCTATGCATATTCAATCAGAAGAAATAGGTGGGGAAATAATATTCCCTCTTTCATCCCTTGCACTGCTTGAAATCCACTGGAGAAATGTCAGCCAAAGAGCTTACAAGCCTATGAACAAGAGACATAAAGGTGTTCAATGGCCTGTATCCATAGAGGCAGTAAATCTGCCCCGCGACCACATTCCAATATTTACACATCGTCAATAACAAATACCCAATGACCTTTGTGCTATTAAACAATTTGCTTTTGTTTATGCATAGTTGATTGTTCTGAAATGTATGAGTCAGTGCAAATTGCATTACCCAGGGAAGATTAAAGCGAGGAAATGCTGGCTTTTTTTGGAGGCCCATTAGAACGCGGGGAGGGTGGAAATAAAATTATCTTGAAAATTGTATTAGCGATTCATTAGCGACACCACACTATTGCAAGGTAAGCACTGGATCTGCACTGCCTTTAAAGGAAAAAAGAAAGAAAAGAAACGAGAAGCAATTCACACTTCATTTACGTGCCAGAAATGAACCCTCCAGGAATACGTTTGCAAGGAATAGGGAGAGATGCCAATTGTTTCTATTGCAACAGCCAAATCGGGCTGAATGTCGGGTGGGGATTGCTACAGGACAGCATCCGCATGCCAGAACTGTGACTCTATTGCCACATTTAGTCCAGGTGAGAAGAAAGAGGCAATTTCTGGAAGCAATATATATATTTCAAAGGAAAAAAGCTTCACGTTAGCGTATCAGCAGAACCTTATGGAAATTATATGTGCCCATTTTCATCTCCCAACACAGTCCCTGTTTCTATCAATTGCAGAATCTTGCACCCCAAGGCCTCTTAGAACATACAGTAGAATGAGTCCTACTGCATCAGATCAAAGGTCCATTTAGTTCTGCATTCCACAGCAGCTCATGAGATGCTTCTGGGAAGCCCAGAAAAAGGGCATGATGGCAAGAGAGAGCCATCCCTGAGCATTATCAAATAGGCTAGAGATGATGGGAGTTGTACTACAACAGCACCTGTGGACCCAAAGCTGAAGAACACTGAACTAGAACCTGGGAGGTCAGGCCGAAATTTATATTACGATGCTGTCTGTTTAAATTGGCTAAAAGAGTGGGTTGTATTAAAAGATCGTGATTTGTTAGATCTAGAAGGATTTAACAATCGTTATGGTTGGCATGTGTATTTAGCTTATGAAAAAGGGAAAGTACACAGGGGATTTATGAACCATGTCATTAGGAAATCATTATATAAAACATGGACAAAATATTAAGATCTCCTAGAACAATCCCTGAGCATTGGCTAAGCAGGCTAGAGATGATGGGAGTTGTGCTACAACAGCACCTGTGGACCCAAAGTTGAAGAACACTGAACTTGAATCTGGGAGGTCAGGGTTCAATTCCCCACACCTAACCTCAACCTAACCTACCTCATAGGGTTATTGCTAGCATGGGGGGGGGGGAATCAGGAGGGGGAGAACCCCTACCACTCGCTTGCTCTTCCTCTTATTTCAGACATAGCCAAATAAACTCTTTTAAGGGGCTGTCACATGGAAAATGGAGCAAGCTTGCTTTCTGCTGTTCTGGAGGGTAGGATTCAAACCAATGGCTTCAAGTTAATAATAATAATAATAATAATAATAATAATAATAATAATAATTTATTATTTGTACCCCGCCCATCTGGCTGGGTTTCCCCAGCCACACTGGGCGGCTTCCATAGAAACCAAAAATACACTAAAATATCACAGATTAAAAACTTCCCTGAACAGGGCTGCCTTAAGATGTCTTCTGAATGTCAGGTAGTTATTTATCGCTTTGACATCTGATGGGAGTGCGTTCCACAGGGCAGGCGCCACTACCGAGAAGGCCCTCTGCCTGGTACCCTGTAGCTTTGCTTCTCGCAATGAGGGAACCACCAGAAGGCCCTCGGCACTGGACCTCAGCGTCCGGGCAGAACGATGGGGGTGGAGACGCTCCTTCAGGTATACTGGACCGAGGCCGTTTAGGGCTTTAAAGGTCAACACCAGCACTTTGAATTGTGCTCGGAAACGTACTGGGAGCCAATGTAGGTCTTTCAAGACCGGTGTTATGTGGTCTCGGCGGCCGCCCCCAGTCACCAGTCTAGCTGCCGCATTCTGGATTAGTTGTAGTTTCCGAGTCACCTTCAAAGGTAGCCCCACGTAGAGCGCATTGCAGTAGTCCAAGCGGGAGATAACCAGAGCATGCACCACTCTGGTGAGACAGTTCGCGGGCAGGTAGGGTCTCAGCCTGCGTACCAGGTGGAGTTGGTAGACAGCTGCCCTGGATACAGAATTGACCTGCACCTCCATGGACAGCTGTGAGTCCAAAATGACTCCCAGGCTGCGCACCTGGTCCTTCAGGGGCACAATTACCCTATTCAGGACCAGGGAGTCCTCCACACCAGGCTGCCCCCTGTCCCCCAAAAACAGTACTTCTGTCTTGTCAGGATTCAACCTCAATCCATTAGCCACCATCCATCCTCCAACTGCCTCGCAAGTTACAAGAAAGGAGACTCTGACTAAACATCAGGAAGAACTTTCTGACAGTAAGAGCTCTCCTTCCTTGGAGGTTTTTAAGCAGAGGTTGGATGGCCATCTGTCATGGATGCTTTTGCTGAGATTTTTGCATTGCAGGGGGGTTTGGGTCCCTTCCAACTCTACAGTTCTATGATTCTATGCATATTTTGTCACCTGGAGCTTCCTGGAGGAAAGGCAGAATAGAAATGTAATAATACCCCCCCCCCCAAACAAATAGTTCTCTCCCACTGTGGTTTTTGGGGTTCACTGGCAGATAGTTTCATTTACTCTTCACAACCAGCAGCCACAGACAGACTTCTCGTCCTCTGTGCCTTTGCCCAATTCTCTCAGGAAGCCATCTAATCTAGTGGCCGTTTCCACATCTTGCACCTGCAAGTCCAAAAAAATGAAATACTTCCTTTTGTCTCATAAAAAGGATCCCTCTTCTCTCTGACATCCACCCATGCACCCCTCAGAGAAAGAGATGCTCAGGCACTTGCTGGAGCAGGCTTCCTCAACCTCGGCCCTCCAGATGTTTTTGGCCTACAACTCCCATGATCCCTAGCTAGCAGGACCAGTGGTCAGGGATGCTGGGAATTGTAGTCTCAAAACATCTGGAGGGCTGAGGTTGAGGAAGCCTGTGCTGAAGTCACTGCAAAATCTGTTTCCACCTGTGTATGCTTCCACACGTGCTTAGGGGAACCAAGGGAGCAGGGCAAGAGAGCAGCACAGCTGGAGACAATTTCAGGTGCTTTCACCTTCCGAGCGAAAGGCTCTCATTACCCTGCATCGTAAGTGCCGACTTAATCAGGGAGAGGGACCTCTAAATAGAAACAGGCTTTTTTGGGTAACAATTTGCAGAACAAGAAATGTGTCAGTGCTGGGGAGGAAGGTAGAGAGGTACTATGAAGTCAATAAACCCAAAAGGAACCTCACTGCTCTTGATGTGGACTTTTGCAGCATTTTCCCTACCTCCCCAGGACACGCGGAAGAACACAGAAAGGTTGCAAACACTCTCAGAACTCAGAGACTCTGCACTTCTTAAATAGGTACCTATACCAATTTCTGGGTTGCCAACTGATCTGACTTACCTTGCTCTTTTGCTTTTAAAGGCAGAGTGATATGTGGGAATGCTATGGGAAGGGCTGCAGCTCACGAACATGAACATTTTGTTCGTGTGGAAGATCCCAGGTTCAGGTCCTGCCACCTCCAATCTCTGACGGCTGCCAGTCAGAGTTGACAGTACAGTGGTACCTCAGGTTACATATGCTGCAGGCTACATATGCTTCAGGTTACAGACTCCGCTAACCCAGAAATACTACCTCGAGTTAAGAACTTTGCTTCAGGGTGAGAACAGAAATTGTGCAGCGGTGGCGCGGCGGCAGCAGGAGGCCCCATTAGCCAAAGTGGTGCTTCAGGTTAAGAACACACCTCCAGAACAAATTAATTTCTTAACCCGAGGTACCACTGCACTGAACTAGATGGACTTGGTATAAGGCAGCTCCTGATGTTTGTTCCTAATCACGGGGGCGTTTCCTGTGGCATAGAGAAGTAATATGATCTCTTGCTAATGCCTGAAGACAGTGGAACATCATCCATTGAAGTGAGTGGGCATTGCCCCACCAAACTCAGTCTTCCCCAAGCCAAACCCCCATCTGCTTGCCTTCTTACAACCTGTCACGGTGGTATCCCTGGCTGTCAGCTTCCTCCTCAGTCTCAGTTTGGTCATTGCAGAACTCAGCAACATGAGAAGATCAGGACAATAGCCCTAATGCCAGATTGGGCTGCATGCTGCCATTACTGATGGGAATTCAAATGGAGTGTGAGGAGAGGGTGAAATAAATGCTCTTAAGAATGCCCTGTATTCATAAGCATATTGCCTCTGGCAGTGGAGGTACAGCATAGCAAGGTGGTTCTCCTGACAGCCTTTTCAGGAGAAGGGAGGTAAAGAGTCTAGACCAGGCATCCCCAAACTCAGCCCTCCAGATGTTTTGGGACTACAACTCCCATCATCCCTAGCTAAAAGGACCAATGGTCAGGGGTGATGGGAACTGTAATCCCAAAACATCTGGAGGACTGAGTTTGGGGATGCCTTGTCTAGAATTTGTTGGCTCTACTATGGTTGCCTTCCCTGCCTTCTGCCTACTAGTCCCATTGGACAGTGGCCAGCCCTGACCAGAGAGACACAACAGCTGATGTTGGGCGGCTAGGAACTGAGATCTTAAATATTCTGAGCACAGCTCGGCCGAGGATTTTAGGGCACTGGGAGAAAATTAAAATGGTAGTCACTGCATTTAGATAAGCTTAAAACTAGTAGACCGGGACCCACCAATGTTGGTGATGGTTAGAAAGTTGGACTAGGAGCTAGGAGACCATGATTTAGACTCACAGCCTTAAAGCTCAATGGGTGACCTTTAGCCAGTCGCTGTCTTACAACCTAAGCAACCCTCTTCTTCATTTTTAAAGAAACTTCATTCATTTTTAAAACAAAGACAAAATATAGACAGCATCAAACATACTGATACAAAAAGGGAGGAAAGCAAAACTAGGTAGATGGAAGGGAAGGTACAGGGTTTTTCTGAAGATAAAATAGAGAATGTAGGAACCATGTATGGCACCTTCATGGAGAAAAAGTGGGCTATAAATGTGGTAGCAATGGTAGGGCACCCATAGAGGGCACTTTCCCCAGGACCCTTCAAACCTGGAGCCAGTCCTGTGGTGACATCTCCCCATTCCCAGCCGAAACCCACAACCAAACCAATCCTTCTCAAAGAACTCTGTTCATGGGGTGGGGATGGAGAAAACTCTTATGAATGCAAGCTGCTTCCTTGCGCCCCAGCGACCGTCGATGCATCGGGTAAAACCTCCTTTTTCATTCAAGGATGTGCCTGCCCCCTCTTCTACACAAAACCCTGCAGCACGCTGGCTCCGTGGGAGACAGGTTTCTGTCTGCATCTTAAGAGGATGCAAAAGAAGCTGGGCTGACAGCAGAATGTACAGTTCAACTCCCCCACTCCCGACGTTCTCTTTATCTCTCTCTCTCTCCCCACACCCCGATTTGTAACAAACACTTTCTCCTCCATTCCTCTTTTGGAAGTGCCCCCCTCCCTTGCCAGTGGCACCACTCTGGACTGCATTCCAGCTATTTTCCGCCTTGTGTTGTCGATACAGTGCGTATCGCTATGCGCACACACAGCTGATGCACGACAGATGCTTTCCCATACTTCGACAACCGCCCCAAAAAAGCCTCAAACAAAAGCAGGCTGGGAAGAGCCTTTATTGGCAGCTATTGCACATGGCTAGTGTTGGCCACTACGGACAGGCAGGGAAGGGTCAGTACAAGGATGCACAGTTCCTTCCTATCGAAATGTCCTGCAAACCTCAAAAAGCTTGCAGAGTCTCATATCGCCTTAGATAGGTCCCCTCCCCAAAATGCCACTGCAAATTCTTTTCTTCTCTGTGCTTTTTTGGGGGTGGGTGGGTAGGGGCTAGATAAGGTGTATTTGTGGATTGTGAATGGAACAGGTCAAATATCTAGACACATTTATTTTTTAAGGCAAAGGATTATGCCCAAGTTCCATGACTGTGATCTTTCCAGGGGTGAAGATAAAATCTTGCCACTTTGCTGCCATCTGAACTTCTTTTCTTCCCCTTTCAATTTATATCTCACCACGGGCTCCAGAAAGCCTCAGGGTGGCTTTGTGAGGAGCAGACACACAAACACATTTCATTACACAGCACCTACAGTAAACAAATTTGTCAGCTTGCTTGCTCATTAAAGCGGGTGCTTCCCCCCCAATCCCCCTCCACATCCTGGTGCAGGAGGGGTTTATTGGTACTTGTACAGCAAAAGTAACACAAATGGATTTACTAATTTTGTCAATCCTTTCGAGGTAGGGTGGAGGAAAACAAAGTTCCAGAACACAGACTTCTGACAGCAAGCCGAATACTAACACATGGCAGGATTGGTTGCTAAATGGTTTTGATTCTCTGCTCTCATTCCCCGCAGTCTTAGATATGACCGGTCTGCTGTACCAGATCTTCACCATGAAAACACATCTCATGAGGTGACTGTTCACTTCTAAAGATGCAAATACCTGAGCAGAGGGAAAGTGGAATGATTCGGAAGCTGGTGGACCCTACCAGGACGGCAGGCAAAGATGACACTTTGGGAAGAACTAATGAGGCAGAGAATTAAAAACACACATTAAGAGACACGGCGGAGCTCGGCAGTATCCCGCTCTTATCTGCTTCCCAGTCCTCAGTAAAGGCAAAAACAAAACCACACACAGCCAATGGCAAGCTCTCCACAGCCTTCCCAAATCCACCCTCCTCCCCTGGAACAAAAGTCCTTGCACCCACAAAGGAGTAAATCCCACGAGGTATGCAGCCCTCTGGTCTGTAACTTTCAAAATGACAGCAGGATTGGGGCAAAGGTCAGTGGGTCTGAGGCCCTGCGCACCTCAGCCAGCTGTGGTGTGGAGGCCCTGAGCCGGCAGGACGCCTGGCCGCAGAAGTCTCCCGTAAGTAGCACCCGCTGAGGCCGTGAATAAAGGTCGCCAGCGGGAGTGGAAGGCAGGACAAAGGCGGCAGGCCAGTGCGCAGGCCTGGAACAAATCTACGGTGGCACCGCGGGGTCCTCATTTGTGAAACTAATTGGCCCCCGATTTGAAGGGGGGGAAGAGAGAGAGAACCACGCAACCTGGACCTGTTTCAGCAGCCAAGTGTGTTACAGAGCAGTTGCCACATGCAAACAGTGATGACGACAAAACAGCCCACCAGAAAGGACTAGAATTTTGTTTTTCGTGCCAAAGGGAAAGACACCCCGAACAGGGAAAAACACGAGTCACTTTGTGGCATTTGTCCACTACCGTGGGGCTAGACCCACACTTGCTTCTCCAGCAGTGAGTTACCCACTCTTGGGGAGAGCACAGCCGAGATGGTGGCAGTTGTCGCATCATCTGATTTCCAGGGAGATTTTGGGGCATGGAGAGAAAGTCCTGGTGTACATGGACTCCCTGTCTTCTCCCTCCTCTGCCCAGATGTCCTAGTGGTGAAAGGACCCAGTGCCTGGCCTACAAGGCTCTTGGTTTGAGGTCCTTGCAGTGCTTGACACAAACTGGTGCCCTCCCTTTGTTGCTGGACTCCAACTCCCATCAGCCCCTGGCGGCATGGCCAACGGTCAGGAACAATGGGCACTGCAGATCAAAAAAACATCTGGAGGGCACCGCATTGGCTACCCCTTGGTTCTCAAACTTAATCCATTCCAGCAGTCCGTTCCAAAACCAAAGCGTTCCAAAACCAAGGTGCGCTTTCCCATAGAAAGTAATGCATAACAGATTTATCCGTTCCAGACTTTTAAAAACAACCCCTAAAACAGCAATTTAACATGAATTTTACTATCTAACGAGACCATTGATCCATAAAATGAAAGCAATAAACAATGTACTGCAGTCACACAATCAATCAATCAGTAGCTGAACTGGCTTCCACACAGTCACAAAAACAAAACAAAAGGCCGCAAAAACAGACAGACCTCAGCTAACACTCAAAACGGAAGTGTGGCACTCAAAACGGAGCATGTTCGGCTTCCGAAAAGAGTTCGCAAACTGAAACCTTCCAGGTTTGCAGTGTTTGGGTTCCAAGTTGTTTGAGTACCAAGGCGTTTGAGAACCAAAGTACCACTGTATTCATGTGTCTTATAATAAGCAACTCTTCTTCAGATCTGTATCAGGGACATTGGATGGGAACAAAGATGGTACAATTCCCCAGTTAAGTGGTAACCGGTTATAATGTACTGCTTCTTCCATTTCCAGGCCTTATTGACAAATTCCAAATGAATAAATCACCAGATCCAGACCCCAAGAGTTCTAAAAGAAATGGGCAAAAATATGTAGGTAAAGGTAAAGGTACCCCTGCCCGTATGGGCCAGTCTTGACAGACTCTGGGGTTGTGCGCCCATCTCACTCAAGAGGCCAGGGGCCAGCGCTGTCCGGAGACACTTCCGGGTCACGTGGCCAGCGTGACATCGCTGCTCTGGCGAGCCAGAGCCGCACACGGAAACGCCGTTTACCTTCCCGCTGGTAAGCGGTCCCTATTTATCTACTTGCACCCGGAGGTGCTTTCGAACTGCTAGGTTGGCAGGCGCTGGGACCGAGCAGCGGGAGCGCACCCCGCCGCAGGGATTCGAACCGCCGACCTTTCGATCGGCAAGTCCTAGGCGCTGAGGCTTTAACCCACAGCGCCACCTGCGTCCCCGCGCCACCTGCGTCCCCAGGTATAATATGTAACTTATACCTAAAAGGATCAGCCTCCATACCTAAGAACTAGGAAGTGGCCACTACAACATCTCTCTTCTTCTTTTTTAGGGATTCAGAGATGGGAGGCTGTAAAATAACAGGCTGGTTAGCTTAAAGCCTGTTCTGGGAAATGTGGAAGAAAGACAGAATGACAAAGCATATAGAAGAACAAGTCTTGCTGAAGAAGAATCAGCATGGCTTCTGCAAGGGTAAGTGCTGTCTCATGAAAAATTTTTTGAGAGTGTCAACAAGTATGCAGATGGAGGTGACCCAGTTGACACTTGTGTACTTAACCTTTCAAACAACTTTTGACAAAACACTTCACCAAAGACTTCTAAGGAAGCTTAGCAGTCCTGGAATAACAGGACTGGTCTCCTTACAGATCTGTAACATATTATGGAACAGGAACTGGAGAATAGGAATAAGTGTACAGTTTTCCCTATGGAGGGATGCAGAAATTGCAGTGCCTCTGTCATCAGTATTGGGACTGGTGCTTTCTAACTGGTTCATTAGAAGTGAGAGGAAGCCAAGTTTGCTGATCACATCAAATTATTTAGGGTATTAAGAAGAAAAGGAGATTGGAAAGAGCTCCAAGAAGATCTTTCTAAACAGGGTAAACGGGCATTAAAATGGAAAATGTAGTTCAGTGGCAATATCGTAATGCTATAATTTATGGTGTGACTACTCTTGAAATACTGTGCTCAGGTTTGGTCACCACACCTCAAAAAGGATATTCTGGAGCTGGAAAAGTTGCAGAAGAGCACAACCAAAATGATTAAGAGGGTGAAGCAAATCTCCCATGAGGAAAGAATACAGCATTTGAGACTTTTTAGTGTAGAAAAATGGCAAGCAAGTGGGGACACAAGAGAGGAGGGAGGGAGTGCTTTTCTTTCTCTTGGGAGATTCAGGAGAGACTTCTTCACACAGAACATAGCATGAGACTCTTAAATCTCAGTGGCATGAGTTCTAGCCCTGCATTGGACAAAAAGATTCTGGCATAGCAGGGGGTTGGACTAGATGACCCCCGTGGTCCCTTTTAACTCTACAAATTGATGATGCTGTGATAGTTGAACTAAGGAATTTGCTCACACAAGGTGTAGTGATGGCTACTAACTTCGATGGCTTAAAAAGGGATTTAAGACAAATTCATGGAGGAGGAGGAGACTTTTAATGACTGCAGATCATCATGGTTGTCTATTACCTCCGGTGTTGGAGGTAGTATACATCTGAATACCATGAGCTCCTGGACGTCAGGAAAGGGCTGTTGCTCTCATGCCCTGCTTCTCATGGGCATCTGGTTGGTCACTGTGGATGCTGGATTAGATCGACCTCCTTTGGTCTGATCCAGCAGCCAGGCTCTCTTGTGTTTTTCAGTCTTGGGCCACCCTGCCAATCCCCAAGAGAAAGCATTTTGCTCCTCCCCAGAGAAAACAGTTGCATCGTTTTTCACTGTTCCTAGAAAACCAACAGCTGAAAAGACTACTTACTGTACACTATAAATGAAAGAGCTTTCTCTGTAGCATTTGAGTGGAAGATCATTCATTTGCCTGAAGGTCCCTGCCTCTGACTGTGCATGGCAAGGGCAGGTGGCGCCTGGGACCTGTTTGCAGTTTTCATCAAGGGGGGGGGTATTATTTTTCTGCCAAACCACTGCTGGGTTGGTTAGGATAAAGGATAAAGCCCTTTCATTTCCCTGCAGCTGCTTAAGAACTGTGAAGATGAAGTGGGTTTTCATATTCTATAGGCTGCATCCAACACAGCTGTACATTAAGGTGACTTAGCTGAATACTTGTTCCGCTGATGAAATGTTCTGAGCCAGCAGAATATTGTTCATAGAATCATAGAATTGTACGGTTAGAAGAGACCCTCAGGACGATCTAGTCGAAACCCCTGCAATGCAGGAATATGCAGCTGTCTCATATGGGGATCAAACCTGCAACCTTGGCATTATCAGCACCGCACTCAAACCAACTGAGCTGGGCAAGAGAAGGCCCAAGTAGGTTGCTGGTAACTTTGTTGTACAGTAGACTCTGCAATCTGTTACGCAATGGGTTCCTAGGTCTCGTGGAACCTGGGAAGGAGAGAGGCTCAGAGACCCAAAGGAGGTGGGTTTTCCAGAAGACCGAGCATTCTGAAAAGGACAAAGGGCTACATCGTTTTCTGAACTGCTTCTCCTGGCTCCCCTTGCCCAACTTTGGCAGATGTTCAGCCGAGAGAAAGACCGAAGGGGCTGGCTGGCATCACTCCAATAAATAAAAAGCTTTTCGTAAGCCAAAGCCATGCGGAGGTGACACGGGGGCTTGACCCAATTCATGGCAACCGCCAAGGCTGTTTGTCTAGACTCTCGCGGTCTTGCCAACTGCTGGCACAGCGCCCTTTGTGGCATTGTCCTTTGAGGCTGGCGTTGGATCTGCCACGTGGCAGAGAGGGGGACACCTATTCCCACGACAACCTGGAGGTATTTAAACAAGAAGAGGAGCATCGTTTCCCAGGCTAAGGACAGGGCAAGGCAAGAAGCAGCAGGCATAAGCTCCAGGAAGGAAGGTGCAAGCCCAACCCTGAGAGAGCTTTCCTAGTTATAAGGGTAGTTTGAGAATAAGGAAAGAATCATCAGGAATGCCTGCAAGATCTGCTCCTGCGGGCATTAATGGAAGGAGAACATCATGCCCCCCCCCCCGGACTGGGGTTGGGACTAGATTGGCAACTAGATGGAAAGATAGGCCAATATAGTACAGAACATAGGAGTGACAGGTCAAGAGGATATTGTGAATTGGGTTCAAGGTTGTTGTTTTCTAAAGCAAATTCAAATATTTGGAAAAAAACATCTACTAAAAAATTATAATGGAACTTTTTCTGTGGCATTTCAGGGGCAGAACAAATGGGTGCAGCAATTCTTAACTCATTCAGGGATATCTTAATGCACCTACTCTAGATTGGATCAAGAAGGGCATCAGCGAGAAACTTTCATCTGATTTTTTTATTCTTCTGGTGCTGCACTGAACTGGGCACTCCAGGAGCAAAAAACAAACAAGTGAAAACAAGATGTGTCCATCAAGAATCCCAATTCTGGTTCAATAATTGGAAATAGTCCATTTCACTTAAATGCACCCTTCTAGCTCTGTGTTGAGACTCTTCACACAACAGTATCGAGGCCAACGAGTGAAGGTGTGAGGTATAAAACGTAGAGGCAAGGAGGTTTGTGAGCCTTTAAAAGAAGAACAAAGCTATAACTCATGTCGTTCACTTTTACCAGTTGCTCTTCCAGAGGTGTGTGGAGCACAGCAACTAGAATGGAGGCCCAAACTCCAAAGGAAGAGGGCGCCATTTTGTCTGTATTATATCCTATGTGCTTCAGCCCTAGTTAGCTCAACCTATTTATTTCTTTTTTTAAAAAAACCCTACCTCTTTGTGGAAATCAGAAAGGTCCTCTTTTGCCCTAGAGAGGTGTGTGTGCAGGGTGGAATAAATATGTCTAGGCAACACACATCCCATTAAAAAGTTAAGTCAGGATCCTATGTTTCCATGCTATCAAGTTTAACATGCAGAAGACTGGCCCCCAAAAACATGTCTTTCTTTCCTTGCCCTCTCCTCACCACATGTTGAAACTGGAAAAAGATAGATTCTATTCAAAACACAAAACAAATTAGCATTGTTCCAAAGATACATTTTGATATTTGAATGCTGTGGCAGTGAAAGAGATGGGGAGGGTGAGAATATTGCCCCCCTTAATAAGCAAACAGCCACCTAAACCAACAGTGTGTGTGGGGGGGGAGAAATGAGAGAAAGGGGGAATGAGAAAAAACACAGACAAGAGATGGAGAGAGAGAGAGAGAGAGAGAGAGAGAGGTGGACTTATTCATTTCGTTGACGTTTTAATGGTTTTTCCTCCCTTTCCCCCCTCCAGAAGATGATTACAAATTAAGCAGCATTTAAACGCTTTTTACTGTCAACAATTAAAATGGGAGAAGGGAAAAGTGTAGCGGCCATTCATTTCCACGGTAACGCCGCTATCAGAGAACACCAAGGGGCCTCGCCTTTACTGTACGCCACACAATGGCCAAAAGAGAAAGAGGGAGAAGTATACCATTAATTTTGTAGGACATTCAAAAGCAAATTAAAATATAAAAAGCTCCAGGCACAAAGATAGATATGAAGAAAGGGGGGTGGGCAGGACAGGTCAAGCTTGCGGAATTAAAGTCTTAACAACAGGGAGAGCTTTTAGGACAGCCTTATAACATTTCACTCAATAGCTACCTTTTCTCATCTTTCTTGCTTTTTCTGTGTGTTGGGTGGAGATGGGTGTGTGAGATGCAGGGGGAAGAGGGGTTAGGTGTGTGAATGCACCTATAAGAGGGAAATGCATACCAAACGTCGATCTTTTTCTCAAAATCAGCAGCAGCAAACCATTTAATATGGCACATGTGAACAATGACGGGGTCCACAGCACACACACAAAAAGCAACAGTCTGCTACCAAGATTCATTTTTTTGAATGTGACATTAAAGTGGCTACTAGGGAGAGTGAGAGGTTTTTGCTGCGTGGGGAAAAGGGGGGCGGAAAGGTCCACAGCAACCCACGAGTGCTTTAAATAACAGGTGATTTGGAAAACAGTTTTTACCACACTGATGCTCACTTGAAAGGAAGCTGGTGGCGGAAAAGTATTTCAAACAATACTTGGGAGGTATGAGAACACCGACTGTCATTCCCTTCCTTTAGAATCCCAAAGAAGAAATCTCTTTCCTTGCTTAGCCACTGGACTTTTAGAAGATGAAAAATGGGAAGTTTCAAATGCCCTCCACCATCCAGCCTACTTCCAAGTCTGAGATGCAGACAGCCACGTAGAAACAAGTATATATATATATTTTTAAGTCAAGTGTCTACTCACTCCACCTTTCTTTTCAAAAAGTCGAGGTCTAATAGGTTAAATGCACCCCAGCTTTGTGGAAACCAGAAAGGTCCTTTCTTGCCTTAGAGGTGTGTGTGTGTGTGTGAATAAATATGTCTGGGGACACACATCCCATTAAAAGTTAAGCCAACTGCGTATGCCGCCGTGCCGTCATGTTTAATATGCAGAAGGCAGGCCAAAGGCATAAAAGAGACACGTCCCCTTTAAAAGGAAATATAATTTACAGTGTGCAGCCAGCCGCGCCATAGTTCCAATCTCGTTTACTATAGAGAAAACTCTGCTAGCTGCTCTGTATCCCACAAATCCGATTTAATCAGACAAGCCAGCCAGCGTGGCTTGAAGTAAAAACGGATAATTAGTAAACAGAGAGCTACTTCAGTGCTTCATTGGCATTCGAGGCGGGCTACTGTGTCGCATTTAAAATGCAGTCTGATGAAGTTTACAAAATCAAACCATTTGTTACTCCTATTGAAGAGGCTTCGGGCCACCTCGCAATTAAATTGGAATTAGTGCTCGGAATGAGATACAGCAAATTCATACTAAAAAGGGATCTGACTTTGAGACATTTGACTTCAAGTCTTCTTACACACACGCACACACAGAAAGAAAAAAAAAGCATGCAAGGGAGAACACATGCACACAGACTGCATATGTGTATTTGTGGGGGGTTGTGCTTGTGGAAATGGAACTTGGGGTAGTTTTGTGGTAATCAGCTCCCAGCCAAGGCTGCATTTACAAGAAACAAAGGCTGGAGGGTTACTCACTTGGCTACCAAAAGTTTTCCCCCTGCACCAGCAGGATGTGAAGTCATTACAAGATACAGAAAAGTCTACCAATTCTCCTTTGCTACCTCCTAACCATATACACCACCCTGGACTCTGCATTCATCATCTGAGGCCCTTCTTCATATGCCACTTCCATATGAGGTCCAGACAGTGACAACATAAGAACGGGGCCTTCTCTGTAGTGGCTCCCCTTCTGTGGAATGCTCTCCCCAGGGAGGCTCGCTTGGTGCCTTCATTACAATTTTTTAGGTGAAAACATTGCTCTTCAACCAGCCCTTGGGCTGATTAGTATTCTACGGCCTTTTAAAATTGCCTGCGGGAAGTGGGGTGTTACGGTTTTGCTGTTTTGTTTTACTTATTTACTTGTTTTTAGGCATCGTTCTGCCCAGACACTGAGGTCCAGGGCCAAGGGCCTTCTGGTGGTTCCCTTGTTGTGAGAAGCCAAGTTACAGGGAACTAGGCAGAGGGCCTTCTTGGTAGTGGTGCCTGCCTTGTGGAACGCTCTCCTACCGGATGTCAAACAGAAAAACAACTACCAGACTTTTAGATGACATCTGAAGGCAGCCCTGTTTAGGGAAGCTTTTACTGTTTGACAGACTATTGTATTTTAATATTTTGTTAGAAGCTGCCCAGATGGGAGGGGCATAAATAAATAATTATTATTATTATTATTATTATTATTATTATTATTATTATTATTATTATTAATTCTGTGAACAGCCCTGAGATCTGATGATGAAGGGCAGTATGTAAATCGAATAAAACAAACAAACAAACCTTGGTATTCCCTCCCAGAACACCTACAATGTAGCTCGCAAGGCTAGGACCCGATAAGGCTCTGACCCACAGAGTCACCCTACCTCGCCTTCCTCTCTTCTTGCAAAGCCCACCTCTGCTATGCAGCCTTTGGGCTCAATCCAGGGGTAGTCATCATGGTGGCCTCCAGGTATTCCTGGACTCCAACTCCCATCAGGCTAAGCCAGCATGTCCAACAGGCCAGGTACAACAAGAGTTCAACAACTGCTTTAGGGGTTCTGTGTTGACTTAATCCCTCCGTGTGCATCTTCAACTGAAATAAATCTTAGTAGTACATCAATTTTGCCCACACTTATTCATTGTTACCCTTAGGAAGCTGACTTATGCCAACTCAGACTGTGGGCCCAACCAGCTCATTAATGTCTACACTGACTGGCAGAGCAGGTCTCCAGACTTTCAGGCAGGGGATTCTTCCAGCCCGACCTGGAGATGCCACTTGGGTTTGAACCTCAGACCTTCTGCATTCACAGCCATAGCTGAGTGGCAGAGCACCTGTTTTCCATGTAAAAGGTCTCCGATTCAATCCCTGGAGTCTGCAGTTAAAAGGATCTGGTGGCACAGAAATCTGTGTTGTAGCAAGTCTGACCATTGGTTCACCTAGCTCAATTTTAGTCTACAGTGACTGGCAGTGTCTCTCCCCACAGTTGGTTTCTCAAGTTGGGCAGCTGTCTTCTTACATTATTTTGTAAAATAATTGTTGATGTCATGCCACCACTCTACGGATCTCCTATGATTATCTTCTACAGAAGAACTAGCCCTCTTGGCTATGGTGGGTGGGGGGCAACTCAGGAAAGAGTGGAGCTAACCCTGATAACACCCACCAGGTCACGTAGCTCAAAGGTTAGGGGTACATTCTTCCACCCAAAGTGAAGCCCTGCACTCCCTCCCCTCCAACCTGCCTCTTGTAGAAGAGCAGCTCTTGAAGTTACAGAACATTAATTGCCTGTTACACTTAAGTAACTATTTGTCTTTAACGACACTCTGCTCCAACCTATCAAGACACTTCCGTAATGCATGCAGCTGCTTTGATGTGGCAATAATGTAGCAGCCCCTCAGGTGACAATTTTTTGGCATGGCTACTAATCTTGAAAATGTCTATGACACACCTCCAATGCCTTCTGCAATCAGGGCTGTCTTTAGCCTATGCACCGGGGGGCAAAGATCCGCCCAGTGCCCCCAAATTTAATTTAGCTGCTCCCAAATAAACATTTTTTGACATTTTTTGGGAGGGGGAAGCCATTTTTTTAGGTGGGGCGAACTCAAAGTTGTTGAACTTTCTGGGGGGGGGGGGAATTGCCCACCTGTGACAACAACGCAGCGGAAAGAACTGCTTTTGTTTCCTGAATTGTCGGGAATATTTGACTCAATGGAGTAACAGAGCGGCGGGGGGGGGGGGGCTTTTGCTCCATTGCTTTTTACTCCCACCGATCGAGAGTTAAGAGCTTAGGTGACTTCAGCGGTGGGCACCTGGTGCCCCCTGGAAATCGGCACCCAGGTGCCACGCACCCCTTGCAACCCCGGGTAAAGATGGACCTGTCTGCAATGCATTCTCCTCAGGAAAGAGCTGAACTGTGGAATAAAATGCTGCCATTGTGATACATGGTAGGCCAGCCTACATGAAGGAAAAAAGGTTGAATGGTAGTGAGGATTCCCTGCCATATCAAAATGGCTGTGTGGGTTTACCTTCCTTGCCACCCCTCTGTTCCATGCACCATCTATGATGGGCTTTCAGAAAAGGAGACAAGCCAATAAAGAAATGAAGCAACACAGCTGTTGATGCTGGAGTGCCCAGAATGAAAGGGAGGGGGAGGGATGCACCACTCACAACATACTGATGGCATCTTTCCCCTGGATCCTTTACAGTCCAACACAAGTGTCAAGCATCTTGCCCTATGCGGCTACTGCATTCCTGAACAGGCAGCCCAGAATGCTTAAAAACATCGAGCCATTCCTGTTGGAATCACAAGGACAGAACTCCTCTCATGACAGTTATAGACACCAGCTGCTCAGGAAAATCCATTCTCTTTACAGAGCAACTTGCACTTTTAGATTCCAACGCTTAAGAATGAATAGGAGACCTAGGGTGCAGCCATACTGTGATATCAGGAAAGTAAGCACGGTTCTCACAACTTCTTGGAAAGAACTTCTGCTCACGGCAACCTGTTGAATATTCTTTGCTGGGTTCCAAACTTGCTTTCCAGTCTTCCATGAAATGGCAGAAATTAGGTGTCCTCTAGTCGATTTACTATGATAGTGTAGAGCAGATTTAGCTAATATGGTGCCCCTCCAGAAATTGTTGAGTTTCACCTCCCAGCAGGTCCTGCAGAGCAGCATGGCCAATGATCAGGGCATGACAGGAGTTGTAGTGCAACCTCTGGAGCAGTGCCTCCTTGGCCACTCCTAGCAATGTCCTTCAATTTTGGGGGGCCCATATGTGGTTAATTAAACGCCCATCACACCAGATCATCAGGCTGGGGCTCGCCAGTTTCCACAGGGATCTGTGAGACTAGGATGTTTGGTCTAGATGGGCCACTGGCTTGATCCAGCAACCTCTTTTTATGAAGAACATTGGTATAGAGCAGCGGTTCTCAACCTGTGGGTCCCCAGAATGTTGTTGGACTACAACTCCCATCATCCCTGAGCTCTGGCCTTGCTAGCTAGGGGTGATGGGAGTTGTAGTTCAACAACATCTGGGGACCCACAGGTTGAGAACCACTGGTATAGAGGAATATTTTTGTCTTTACAAAGGAATAGGTCTTTCCTCCACTAGAATGTTTCCACCTTTGGCTTGCATACATGGAATGTTCCCTATCACTTGTTGAGACTTTAAGAGCAACCCTCCCCAGCACACCTTTCCCGTTTTGTTTCCCCCCTGTTTTTAGCAGCTCCCAGAATTTGCTAGAGCCATCTTCCTCACAATGCCCGTGCTGTTCCAGGCCTTCCGGGTGGCTGTGTTTTCGGTTCCTAATGCAGAGCACGGGAGGGTTTGGGGAAGGGGGAGGGAAGGTGGCAGAGCAGCAGGCAGAGGGCGGTTGGCTCTTAATGGCACAATGCAGAACAAATTAACATGGAAAATGCTCCACCAAATTAACAATAGCAGTTGGAGATTATGAGGCTTAAACATCTGATTCCTCCGCATTTGAGGCTTCCTCCTTTCCCAGATAGCACATAAAATGTGAAGGAGCCCACCGTGGATGCATGGGAGGCAAATTTTGTCTAAAGGGCAACTTAGCATCACTCCTTGCTGGGGGCCCCTCTTAATCAACAGTTGGGCATCTTTTCCTGGCCTCTGCGGCCAGGATCCTGAATGCCAAAAGGGCTCCCTTTCACACAAAGATTTCACCTTGCCTAAGCACGAGGGGATCCCTGCAAAATGTGGCATTTTCTCAAATTTATTTGCTATCATTTATAAGTGGTTTTTAACCCTCACCTACTTGACTCTGAGGAGAGTTCATTGTGGTTCTTATCCTCCTCCCTTCACATTTTAGCTTGACGAAAGCTCTGTAAAATAAGTTACGCTAAGTCTTTTTCACAATATTGCCTCTTTGCACCGACTAAATGGGAGAGGGGCTGCTCCCTTCCCATTGTGGAACGTCCTGTCCCCATCTCCCAGTAACTTCAGACAAGGAGCTCAACATGGTGGCAAGATTGCAGGGGGTGTGGCATCAAGGGCATGGCCAGCAGGTGTCATCCTGCTACCCCCTCCCACACACATATATTTAATCTACATGTGGTCAATGACCTTGTGAAAAGAGCTACAGTTATTGGCGGCTTATGATCTCCACTGATGGAGGCAGCACACCTCTAAATACCAGTCTCTGTGGAGCAGAAGCGAGGAGAGCAGGGGTGCCACCAAGGGGGTGCCATAGGGGGCAGCCCCCCAATTTTCAAGAAGGGGGCTGGGACCACCCCAAATTCCATGGTGATCCTCAAAAGGGTGAAGACGCTTTGTTCTGCTGCGTCCATGTGAGGATCTCCAGGGAGTCAGCAGGGCGAAGTGTCTTCACCCCGTGTGTCCCTTCGACGATTGCCAGAGCATGTTCGTGAAAGGCGCACTGGCGATCTCCACCAGTGATGTGGCAGGGAGAAGCATCTTCACCCTGACATGTCCTCCACCAGGGATGCAAAGGTAAGGTGGGTGGGTGGGGGATGGCAGGCTGAGTCGGTCTCGCTGGGTTAGGGGGGCATCATGTGTGTGATGTCATGCATGTGCGATACCCCTGCCCCCAATGTTGGGCACAACTCTGCATACCTTGGGGAGAGTACTGCTGGATGACTTTAAAAGTGGATTAGGCAAATTCACAAAGGATAAGGCTACTAGACACAATGGCCATGTTCTGTCTACACTGCCAGAATCACAAGCGAGGAGAGTGCTCAGGTGCTGCTTGCAGCCTTCTGACTTAGGGCATCTAGTTGGACATTGTAATAAGAAGATGCTGGCCTTGATGGGCTCCCTTTCATTTGCTCCAGCTGTGAGGCTCTCCAATGGTGTTTCATGTATTCCCCAAATGGGGTGGGGTGCATCATGTGTAGTGAATGTAAAGCCACCCCTGGCTCAGAGGATTATAGCATGTTCTCCGCTTGCTTCTTCTCCAGAGTTGATGGTCTTCAGGAAAGCATTAAAAAGAGGGACAGAACACAGAAAAAGGGGGGTGGAGGTGATGCATTTAGTATTTGAAATTTCCAACTCTTTTAATGGAGAGGTAAGGATCCTGTGGCTCTCCAGCTGTTGGTTGGCTGAACTCCCATCAGTACCAGACAGCATGGTCAAAAGCCAGGGATGATGTCTGGGTGCCCACCACTGTCTCGCCCTTAAAAAAGAAATCCTTGTGAAAATTCACACATTGTATCGGGAAGTGTAAGTGAAGTGGATCTGCCTTTAGATGCAAACAGAATAAAAGTTCTCCTCTCGACCCTGCCCAGGGGAGAGGTTAGGAGTGACTGGCAGAGGCTGGTGTTTGGACTGTCCCTTTCCCACAAGAGGAAGAAGCTGGGATGAACTGGCCAGCATCCCCAGTGGGAAGAGGAGGCTCTGTATCTCTGCTGGAACTGCCAACTCCTTTCTCCTTCCCCATGTGACATTTTCTGGACTTAGAAAGGACAGGCAGGTGCTGGAGGACTGCGCCGGGAAACTGGGAGGTGTGTGCATTTTGAAGAATGGTCACACTACGGTGTGCGTGTTGTTTTGGAAAGCGTGAATCATGTACAGTAGGTTCAAACTGAATCAAATTTCTCTCCCATCCCCACCTGCTGCACAAAAGCAGATAAACCTGGCCACGGTGTCAGCTGCCGCGATTATGTGTGCTCCAGTGACAAAGCTGAAGCACGAGCATTCCTTGCACAGCACCACCCAAGTACATCCTTATGGTAAAACCCAGAAAAAGAAACCTTTGGATAATTGCTGTTTTCTGAATACTCTTTCACATTCACGCCTGCATATAATGTATACAAACATGCACACACACAGCGTCTCATCCGAACATCACGGCACTCACAAAACCCATCCTTTTTTCCCTCCGCCTCACGTTTCCTCCCATCTCATGTCACTCGGCTGCCACACTTATGCCGGAAACAATGATGCTATTGAGAGATGATTGCTGTTTGCTGTTAATACAGCAGCTCTGGAATGCTAAAAGCATACTTTTAAAAGGATACTGTATTTAAAGAGTCTTTCAAAAGGAAACATGCGACAACAACTCTTTCAAAGGATATACTGTGCTTTAAAAAAAAAGAGTGGTGGGGAGAGAAAGAGAGAGAGGGAGAGAGATGCTAAGCGCACTTCTCGGTCATTCAGTCTTTGCAAAAATTAGCTGTTTTATTGCTGGTGAGGATGGGAACCCAGAATTCTGAGCAGTTGCAGCCTGGGCAACTCTCAGTTCTGTTCTGTCTACCTGCTGCCCTGCTTCCCACACCACCACCCACAATTGGGGGGGCGGGACACAACAACATGGCCATCTGTAAAGAGAAGATCCAGTTGCATCCACCTTTTCAAAATTTATACCAGAGATAATGGCTGCTTGTAGATGCAGGCTTCATATTGTGAACGGGTTTTTTGTTTGTTTTCCAGCCATTGCAAAAGGGTTGCTGGAAGCACATTAACAATGTCCTGAGGGATAGCTCAGTCAGCAGAGCATGAGACCCTTAATCTCAAGGTCGTGGGTTCGAGCACCACGTTGGGCACAATATTCCTGCACTGCTGGGAGTTGGATGAGATGATCCCCTGAGAGGACCATCTGAGAGACATCCCTTCTGTTAACGTAAACTAGCACAATGTTACTGTTCTGGAAAAGTGAGAGAAATGTGGGTGATGTCAGGACAGGGTGAGGAAACTGTAGCCCTCCAGATGTTGCTGGATAAACTACAGCTCCCATCGTTCCTGGCTGTAGGCTATGATGGCTGCCGGGGCTGATGGGAGATGTCATCCAACAACATCTGGAGATGTTGCACATGTGGTTTCATGATTGCTGGCAGAAACTATCATGACATCCTTGTCTCAAAATCCCATTGAAAAGAACCTGGACGAGGGATAGCTCAAGAGGTAGAGCATGAGCCTCTTAATCTCAGGGCTGTGGGTTTGAGCCCCATGTTGGGCAAAATATTCCTGCACTGCAGGGAGTCAGACGAGATGATCCTTTTGGTCCCTTCCAATTCTACAATCCTATGATTGTAGAAATGGGTTTTCATCAGAAGGTCTGTCTGGATCAAGCTAGGAACGGCAGAATATGGGCTGGCATTTTGATGCCAATGGCTTTGTGTGAAAAGTTTGCATGCATGGGAAGCACTCCTCTGGGCACACCAAGCATTGCACACTTCCGTGCTGTTTGGATAGTTGCTTGGAGGGACCATGACACAGTAGCAGTGGAGAACACGTTTTGCATGCAGAAGATCCCAAGCTGAAATCCTGGCATCTCCAACTGAAAGGGAAGAGGGAGCCTATGATAGAGAAAGCATCTCTCCAAGGACCCCAGAAGAACCCTGCAGCAACTGGGTCAGGCCAAAGGGAGACGATCTAGTCTAGTATCCTCTCCTCACAATGACCTACCAGGTGCCCCCAAGCCTGCCAGCAGGACCTGAGCACGACAGCAGCACTATCCCAATTTGTTATTCCCAGCAATTGGTATCCAGAGCCACACTGCCTCCAACCGTGTAGGCAAAACATAGCCATAGTGGCTAGTAGCTGCCAATAGCCTTATCCTCCATGAATTTGTTTAATCCTCAAGGGCCACCTCTCTCCATGAACTGACCCGAACCCTGAGACCAGCTTCTGAGGCCTTCATGTGCCTCCTCCACGAGAGGCCTGGAGGGCGGCAACACAAGAACTTTTCTGCAGTGGCTCTCCGTTTCAGAAATGCTCTCCCCAGGGAGGTTTGCCTGGCGTCTTCATGCCAGGCAAAAACATTCATCTATAACCAGGCCTTTGGCTGACTGACACCCAATGCTATTTTAAAATGTGTTGGGGGTGGTGGGGCTTATTGGGTTGTTCTTGTTCTTGCTTTTACAGTAGTACCTTGGGTTAAGTATTTAATTTGTTCAGGAGGTCCGTTCTTAACCTGAAACTGTTCTTAACCTGAAGCACCACTTTAGATAATGGGGCTCCCGTTGCTGCCACGCTGCTGGAGCACAATTTCTGTTCTCATCCTGAAGCAAAGTTCTTAACCCGAGGTACTATTTCTGGGTTAGCGGAGTCTGTAACCTGAAGCGTATGTAACCTGAAGCATATGTAACCCGAGGTACCACTGTATTATGTGTTTTATGTCCATATATTGTGATTTTGTGTTGTAACTACCCTGCGACCTGCAGGTATAAGGCAGCATACAAATTTTAATCATCATCATCATCATCCTTTTTTTATAGTCATCCAGCTATATGGGCACCACTGTGTCTTGGGGCAGCAAATGCCACTGTTCAACTATGTGCTGTGCAAAGAAGCCTTTCCTTTTGAATCTTCCGATATCATGGCCCCACTGGGTTCGCCGAGAGAGGGAGACAAATGTTTCCCTGTCTACTTTTTTTTACTGTCCAGTGTCCGCTAGGGAACTGAAGCCAGGGGACATGCTGGGTTACATAGGTAAACCTTATGACCTGCCATAAGACTGGCTCCTGTTCCTGCTTCAGAACACTGCAGTGCACCTAAATAAGGGAAAGAGAACTCAACATGATGGGGACATAAGGCATGTCTGGGGGCAGTTGCCAGTACAGAATTCCACCCGGATGGTCATTACTCAAGGCCGGGTTGTGGGTTACGTGCCCCTGTTGCATCAGGAAAGTCACTGAACAAACATTCCCTCATACTGGAAGGCAGTTTCTGCCTCCCCTGATTTATTCCGCGGGCCATCTGGACCTTGAGAACAATGTGTCCCCATATCTGAATGGCTAGCCCCGTTAGTCACACCCTCTTCGCTCGACCTCTGCATCCCTAATCTTCACACTCTCTCTCGGCCCCTTTGAGTGCGGCAAAATGACCGGATCCGTTTCTCACCTCTCCTTCGGCTGCCGAAGTTCAGAGGAGACAAAAGGGCCTGCCTCTCTGCACATCGGCGCGACAGGGAGCATAAAAATGACATATGCGGTGGCCCACCCCAATCCCCCGGAGTCCGCCTTTCCAGGTTTCCCAGCTGAAGCTCTGCTCCTCATCAGAAAAGTCACAGAAGTTAAGAGACCCTCTCACCATCTCAAACCTTATGGGGGCAATCACTGCGTTGGGAACACACCCATACCAAACAAATCTTGCACATTGTCAACGCTCTTTGGGCTTTATTTTTTTGCTTGCAGTTCCTCTGATGATGATGCCTGAAGAGGAATCAGCAAATATGCTTCAGATCCTACTATGGGCAACATCCAGCAACAACAGAGGGAGACACAGAACATTATCCCTTGCTGATGAGACATCCCCCAGATCTTAAAGAAATTCTTTTGGCAAACTTTTTTTTTTTTTTGCAGCAGCAGCAGCAGCAAAGTTCCAGCAGCCCTGGTTTAGCCTGTGGGTTGGGAGGTGGCTAAGCCTTTATCTTGCGGCACGATGAAAGATGAGATTTGGGTGCAGAGATTCCATTCTCCCCTTATTTATCTGGAAGATGTTGCTAACACCAGGATGGTGGAGATAAGATCGATTGAGTTCCCACAAAAAACAGCTAAGGAGGAATCACTTCCCAACGCAAAATGATTTTCCTCCAGGGTGCAGGACCAATATCAAGTCCACTCTTGCAGCGATGTGCATTAGGCCGCTCTTCCCCTCCTCTCCATCACTATCCGCACCATATCATCAGTTTACTTATTCTTTATTACACTTCTTTCTTTCCTTTTCGGCAATTGCCCAAGGAAGAATGATTATGCCGGGGAAGGAGCAAAGAGGGAAAGAATCAAGCGGCTATTAGTGGCAGGCGGTTTATTGCAACAGGCGCACGAGCTCATTCCTTTCATGTTCCCCCGGAATATAAAAGCCCTGAAACATTTTAATTTTAAATTCTTATCATTGAATTTACTGCTTTTCTCTCCCAATGATTTGTGTTGCTTTTTAATTTTTACAGTCTCTACAGCAGCCAGATGCTACCGCCTCAGGCCAAAATAATAAAAAAAGGCTACTGCAGTCATGAGTTACAGAGAGAGAGGGAGAAACCGCAACGAAAAAGCATGCTTGACAGAAGTTAATATCTCAATTTAACAGTGCTGCTTTGCTAATGATCCTTTGATATGTGTTTATTTAAAAAGGTCTGATCTTGACCTTGGAGGGAAAAATGAAACCACAAAGTCTTTATGAGGGGAAAGAGAGGGGGAGGTAGGCGTGGGGGTGGGAATGGGGTTTATTTAGATATTGGCTTTGTGTCAATCGCCATGGCAGCTGGACCTGGGGGGGGGAGGAAGTGGCTAAAAGGGGGAGGAGCAGAGGCTCAGCATTAATTTATGATTAAATTTAGGTATCCAAGGAAGCCGGACAGTGAGGGGGTGGGGGAATGGGAGATAAAATGAGGACCACTGACCATGTTCTCCACACACCCATTGGGTGTTCATAGCCACACAAAGGAGATCCTGGGTTAGAATGAAGAAAGCATAGAAACAAAAGAACTAGTTTTAGGAATCTGTTTTCCCCAGCCGTCAGCTTCATGGTTTCTCTCGGCATTGCTCTGAGACTGGGAAAGGTGGTCAAGGTGAGAGGGCAACAGGAACTGATGCTACACGAGAAATGGTGTCGGGTTCTCTAGAACTAGAACATGGCCGTCCTCCAGGCTGGTGGTGTAGGAGGGAAAGTCAGGTGTGTAGGGTTCCTTTGGGGTAGTCAGCCACCTGTCAGACTTCAGGGACTTGCGTCCGTATAGTTAAAGCTATGGTTTTCCCAGTAGTGATGTATGGAAGTGAGAGCTGGACCATAAAGAAGGCTGATTGCTAAAGAATTGATGCTCTTGAATTATGGTGCTGGAGGAGACTCTTGAGAGTCCCATGGACTGCAAGAAGATCAAACCTAGCCATTCTGAAGGAAATCAGCCCTGAGTGCTCAGTGGAAGGACAGATCCTGAAGCTGAGGCTCCAATACTTTGGCCACCTCATGAGAAGAGAAGACTCCCTGGAAAAGACCCTGATGTTGGGAAAGATGGAGGGCACAAGGAGAAGGGGACGCCAGAGGACAAGATGGTTGGATAGTGTTCTCGAAGCTACCAGCATGAGTTTGACCAAACTTTGGGAGGCAGTGGAAGACAGAAGTGCCTGGCGTGCTCTGGTCCATGGGGTCACAAAGAGTCGGACACAACTAAATGACTAAACAACAACAACAAAAAGCAGAACAAAGTGAAAGGAGTCTCTTAAATTTTTAATGACTACAGCAAGAGAACAAAGCCTCCATTGCTAGGGATGAGGTGCTCCCAGTTAAGAGTCCCCCCCCTCACTTCCACCCATGTCACTTCTGCCTCTTGCAACCTGATCCCGCACCCACTTCGCTTTCTGTGCTGCCACCTTATCTGCTCTCCCTGACCTTGGGCTGGGCAGATGGACGCTTTCCAGTGACAGTGAGTCTGCTAACTCTCCCTCTCCCAGTTCTCCTCCTTCTAGCTGTTCACCACCCAGTTCTTCCCAACTTCTGCCTTCTGAACTATGTCCCTTTGCAAACCACGGTTCTAAATCTATACTGTCCCACTGCTCCTGGGAAGATTCAGGATCCTGATCAGGAGCAGGGGGAGGCGCCCACCATTCCTCCTCAGCACAGTCCCTGACACCACCTCACAGCCATGCCCCTTATACAGTACGTTTATAGCTATGCAATATTACTAATTAGGGATGTATTGCAGCAATCGATGCAGATATCTATGTGTTGCTTTTCAGCCAGATCTACCTATTTATTTATTGCATTTGTATCCCAGCTTTCCGCCCAAGGAGCTCAAGGTAGTGCATATGATTCTTCCCCTCCTCACTTAATCCTCACATCAACCCTGTGAAGTAGGCTGCCAGGTTAAGCTGAGAGGCAGTGTCAGCCAGCGAGCTTCATTTTCTGTGCATGTCAATGGGCAAATGATTTGCTCCAGTGTCTTCTTCTGGGCTGTCTTAATTTGCGTTTTCCATGAGGTTCCATTGCACACAACGGAACTTGCACACCATTCAGAGCATGAGACTCTTAATCACAGGGTTGTGAGTTTGAGTCCCACATTGGGCAAAAGATTCCTGCATTGCAGGGGGGTTGGACTAAATAACCCCTGTGGTCTGGTCCCCCCCAACTCTATGAAGCACACTAGGAACTGGGGAGTTTTAAATGGTTCAGAAGTATTTTTGATGCACTTCCAAATTCTACAACAGACATGGAAGGAAGGATGGACAGGTGTCACAGGTTAATGGGTTAACCCAGACCAGCAAAGTGACCTTACTCTAGCCTTGCAAGTAAGTCCAGGTGACCCACCCCAAAGTATGTAACATTACAAACCAATTTTTGGCATACCTACACAGCCTGAAAGAAGCACCAACTCTTTCCTATGTGTCTGCTATTTCCTGCCTGGTTGCCCAAAAGCACATTGATTCACCCTAGGCGAGCAGAGGTGTGGCTATTTACAAGCCTGCATTGCTGGAAAATAAATAAAAAGTGCATTGGGAGACCCAGAAGGCACAGAAATGCATCCCAACCCCTCCCCATTTATTTCCATATTTCAAAGATTTACTTTATATGATTCCATTTAAATAAAGTGCCCACAGCAGATTTTTTTTAATAATACAGTGATAACCACAAAATAAAAAAAACTTAGAAGTGTTTACAAAAAATGCCCAGTAGCAATATCATTAAAATGGGTGCAGAAGGTCACAGGTTCAGCATCTGACATCTCCAAGTAGGGCTGGGATAGACTCTTGTCTGAAACTCTGGGGAGCTGCTGCCAGTCAGTGCTCGCAATACTGAATCAGATGGACCGATGGTCTGACTTATATTGATTTGAAAGGGGCCAAAAACTAGGGCTTACAGGCATTGAGCAGACCTCTATAGAGCAGTGGTACCTTGGTTCTCAAAAGCCTTGGTTCCCAAACGCCAAAAACTAGGAAGTAATTGTTCCAGTTTTTGAAAGATTTTCGGAAGCTGAACGTCTGATGTGGCTGTTGGCTATTGTTTCTGGGGCACGTGCACCAGTCAGAAGCTGCACCTTGGTTTCCAAATGTTTCAGGAGTCAAACGGACTTCCGGAACAGATTAAGTTTGGCACTTTTGTTTTTGCTATTTATTTTGCGGTTTTGTTTTTGAGGCTTTTTCGGTTAATTTTTGTGACTGTGTGGAACCCAGTTCAGCTTCTGATTGATTGACTGTGTGGATAAAGGGGTTGTTTTTAAAAGTCTGGAACGGATTAATCCGTTTTGCGTTACTTTCTATGGGAAAGCACGCCTTTGGTTTTGGAATGCTTTGGTTTTGGAACAGAGAACCAAGGTACCACTGTATTTTTATTCTGGCTCTTCTCCATGTTAGCCAGAGGCAATGATGATAAACTTCTCACCATCTCATCATCCTGAGTGGCTGAGTGGAAGAAGGACCAGAACAGAGATAGATACAGGTACCTGTACCTGCTCTGTCTCCTGTGCACACATCACACAAACAAACACAAGCACGCAGGCGCAAATCCTCTGCAAAAGTTGACTTAGCTTGCTCTTACGAAGAGTAAAATGGGAACAAAGAGTCCCATCTGGTCAAGCAGCTGAGAAGGAAAAGCTTAGCGATACTACACCATAATCACAAACGGGTCTATATTTAGATGCACAAAGAGACTGCAATGATATTCCAATCTTTAAACCAATATGAACGATGGAACAGGCCAAGAGCTTACGCTGAAAGAAGCTATTAACTCCGAAGAGGGAGACGTAAGCACCGCCTGGAGTTAGAAGCACAGCAGCGGAAGCGGTAGAAAAGGATGCTCGTCCTCTGCCATTTCTTCTCCAGACTGGCCATGTCAGTGGGTGCTTTTCCAATCAAACAGGGCCCAGAATCAAACAGGCTGCTGTGTCCTGGCTGCGTCTACAGCTAAGCTGTATAATGATGAATCTTCCCTGTAAAATTTCCTGTTTCCCAGTGCAGATAAAGCCGAATGTGAGGTGGGAACTAATGTAAACCAAAGGGCTTTATCACCTTCTTTATCAGATCCTGGTCTAGACTCTGGCTTAATAATAATAAAAAGCCTTAACACATTGCACATGCCTCTCCATTCATTCATTCATTCATTCATTTACACACACACACTTTAAATGAAAGGTCCATTCATAAAAACCAGCCCTTGTGTCATTGGAAAAGCCAGGTTCAGCTAGGAATAATTTTCTCCCCCAATTCCAGAATTGCAAATTTTAATTTCTTCAATGGACTATCTGAAGAAAACACCAAGGAGACCGACCCAGCAGAAGCTGGCAAAATAAATAAGCAGCATAAATATTTGGGAAGTGCAGACTGTCCTCTTCTTGGAGTGTATCCTTTCAGGCTGTATGTAAAAGGGTGCAGTTCTGAATGCCTCTCACCTCCACAAAATTAAATACCCTTATGGGCAGAGGATGCCAGAGCCCTTAGTATGGAGAAAACGGACCCTTTCCTGTCATGTGCTATTTTTCTATATCAGGAAGGCTTTAAGGTACTGACTTTTAAAGCCCTAAACGGCCTTGGCCCAGTGTACCTGAAGGAGTGTCTCCACCCCCATCGTTCAGCCCAGACACTGAGGTCCAGCGCCGAGGGCCTTCTGGTGGTTCCCTCACTGCAAGAAGTGAGGTTAAAGGGAACCAGGCAGAGGGCCTTCTCGGCACTGGTGCCCGCCCTGTGGAACACCCTCCCATCAGATGTCAAGGAAATAAACAACTATCTGACTTTTAGAAGTCATCTGAAGGCAGTCCTGTTTAGGGAAGTTTTTAATGTTTGCTCTTTTTTTGTGCTTTTTATATTCTGTTGGGAGTGGCTGGGGAAACCCAGCCAGTTGGGCAAACAAACATGGTGAAGCATCAAAAAATGTGACCTGTCCCAAATTCCATTCTTGGCGTACTTGCAGCTGAACGTCGTAGATTTGGACAACAGACTGCCACTCTGATCTCTAAATGTTCTCTGAGATAATTAAAACACATTCTTCCGCAAGTAGAAAACTAGGTCTGCTATGGGTGGGCTGGGCTAGTACCTCTTCTCTGGATAGATAGGTGGGTTTTCTTCTTGCAGAGTGTTTATGAAAGTGGGGAAGTATTTGCATTTATTTTTAAACACCATCTCCCACCTGGTACCCAAAGCGATAACAATCCACTTAGAACTCCTTGTCCCCAGCACTCTAAGACCTCATTCTGCAGCATAGATAGCCATACCCAGGCCTGAAACAGTCCGGTCCAGAACTTATCACCTTAACTTCAATGGGGGGAACAGAGGATGTTAAAGGGGAAAAAAAGGACAACCACAGGGGAAGCCTTGGCCAGCTGATTCAAAAAGGCATTTCAGAGGATGTCCACAGGCTGTTTTGCACAACCACTAAACTTGTCTTCTTTTTAAAAGCGGAAGTATTCAGACACTCTGGAAACCTGGTAGCCTGATAAATACCCTGAGCTGCTCACATCAATGAAGATCAACCACAGCTCCGTGGATAAATTCTTTTGCAAAGCATCCTTGGAGGCCCAGGGAGCTAAGATCAATCAACCCATCATACATGCACAAAATAATAACCTTCAAAAAGGTTGTGCCAGCCAAACACGGTGAAAGGCTGAAAAAAATCCACCACTGCCACCATCTGGAACTTTTTATAGCCACCTAGACGCCTCGTGTTCCTACCTAAACTGCAATCTAGCCCATGTCCCATTTCGGGCGGATCCCCCCCCCCCCCCCAGAGGGAGGGAAGTTACCCTGAATTGATTTAACAACTGATGGATTCCACACCCGAGAGGGCAGCATTTCCCTGATAAATATTTAGTTATCCTTACTTGTCCTGCACAAGGAGCTCTCCACCAGCCACACATCAAAAAAAGTAAAACCCAATCTGTTTTGCCTGTCAGTATATAGGCGCACAGTCACATGCTGCCGTCAAAATCCAAGTCAAAAGTAATGTGTTTGTACACAAAAGCTGGTCAGAGCTTTTTGCAAACCAACAGCTCAATGGGTTTGGCAATCTACCCATTGTCTTCTGTGGGAAGAAGCTCAAGTTAGTAGTTTGCTATGTGTAGACATCTGGCCAGAGGAATTGGAACTGGAGGTCACGTTTTTACATCGGTAACGTGAATTACTTTTTGAAAGCCTGTCGCAATTTCGCATTGGTTACAAAATCAGAGACTAGCGTTGTGGGTTCCTTCCTGACAAAATGTAGCATGCATTATTATTATTTTTACATTTCCAGATGCATCAATTTTTATTTTTATTTTTACTTTTCTTGAGACACAGCTTTAATTAAAACCAAAGACAGACTAATTAGCAACAGGGGAACTGGGAGAAAAGAAATCATCACCCCTGTCCCAAAACTTGGGTTTCAAGGGTCCCAGGACACACAAGTAACTGTTAAGGTAAGCTAAACCTTGTCAATATGAACTTTTTTCTCCTGCTACTTTTAATTAAAGTTCTTTAGAATTAAAAAGGACACTATTCAGGAACGGCTGGAGGGGAAAAAAAATCATTGACACTGGCCCGTCCCCCTCCCTTTTTTCCCAAGGAAAAGAAAAAAGGTGGGTTTTGTGTGCTCGTTCACCCAGCCCTCACTGTACAAAAGGAAACGGATTTGCGGCAGGACACACGAGATGACCCCTTGACCCTCAACCGCTGAAAACTCCTCAATGGCATAAATACCAGATAATCAATCACATACCAGGAGGCCTGGGCCGGCTGCCCTTACCCCAGTGGTCGAGTTTATGAGAGATGAACTGTAAATGGACACCGGCTTAAGAGAGGCCCCTTCTGGCATTCCATGGGCAGGCCGGAATATTTTACGGTGGACAGAGAGAGGGAGAGAGGGGGGGCCGCCCTCTTGACCAGCTAGCTTTACACATTTCAGCACTGGTTTATAAAGAGGCCAGCTTTGGTCTTGAAATGCCCGGTGTGTGTCCGATTGCGCCTTCTGCTTTGGTGATCTTACACACACACACACACACACACACACACACACACACACAAACACTGGGTCCAGTAAGAGAAAAGTAAAGAGACAGGGAGAAGACCAAAAGAGCCTGTTAAAAGTCAGCTAATAAAGTCATTGAATGATTGGATATCGGAGCACAGATGGCACCTATCCTCTTGTGGGTTCGGCACACCAAGCACATACTCACAATATTGATGCCGTAGATTGCTCGCTGTCCCCAGACGGAGGGAATCAAGATGCTGGAAAGGTCTGGTTTTCGCCACCAGAGAAAAAAGAAGGCATAATCGCAGAGTGGCAGGGGACAGGCAATCATGACAACCATTTCAAATATCTACGTAGAGTGTTTGTGTGTGTGTGTGTGTGTGTGTGTGTTTGTGTGCAAAAACACAAGGAGCCTGATCTCTTGTAAGGCCACCGTGGGATTGTTTGCCTGGGTGTGCTTTTCTGTTTATTTTCCAAAGTCTCATGGCAGATCCCCAACACTTTGGCAAGGCTGGCGTCGACTCCTCTTTCCCCATTTATACCCCGACAACCATTTCAAATCTAAATCTGAAGAAAGCACCACAGAGGCGTCCCATTTAACAATAGATTTTTGAACTTTGCCTCTCTGTTCTGGAAAAAAAAGAAGAAGGAGGCAAAGAGACTGAACTAGTTCTGTTAAATGGAGACCCACTTGGTCACTAAATTTGATAATGCTTTTGTCTGAAGGTCAGAGGCTAAATATGTTCACACTAATCCCCTTCATCTAGAATTAAAGGACAAGAAAGGTTTTCCGTAGCTTAGCAAGAGAGTGCTTTTCTCATCGCTGTCTAAATACTATTTGCAGAGGGGAAAATTAAAAGTGAGCCAGTGACTGTTCGTTTTAAATACAGATCCTTAGAGCTTGCAAATTTCTCCTTTGTTTGTTTTTCAGGCAAAATATGTCACCAAAAGAACAAAACCATTCTCATTAGAGCCCCAGAGAAGTTGAGATCTGGAAGTATAACTTTGCTATCAACTTAAACAACAACAACAAAAAATGTATAAGGTTGCAATTCCTTCCCTCCCCCTTTTTCTGTGTTGAAAACCAGGGAGATTCCCCAGTTTTTTTGGAATGTGTACTCAGACTCAAATTTCAAATGCTGCCATACAACATTACAGTCGCACAAAGAGACTCTCTGTTTAGGTACCCAGGAATTGAGGAGCGGGGTGCTTTAGGCCAACGAGCGCCAAGAAATCGGAGGGATAAAATTGCTAACCTTAACTAACCCCGACGCTATGCAATGCTAACTCATCTTGAGATACCTAACTTCTCCAAGAGCTGGCCTTGGAAAAACACACTGCTCAAAGCTCACAAAGGTACACTCAAAGGGGGCGGAGGTGTGGCATCTCCTCTCACCTTGGAGGAACTAATTTCTGCACATTTTCAGGGCCACAGCTCACGTGGCACCCCAGAAGGTGTGCTTTTGGGGAACCATGCCTGAAAAGCACCTTTTCGGGGCTGCAATCTCGCACAGGTCAAGCGACTCCTCAGAAGAAGGCATCCCGGTTTTTCACCGCGATGTGTTGGAGGGTATGAAGATGGCAAATAGATGCAATAAATAAATATTAGGTTAAAGAGGCCAGGGCAGCAGGTATATGAAGGTAAAGGGTAAAGGTAAAGGGATCCCTGACCATTAGGTCCAGTCGTGGCCAACTCTGGGGTTGCGGTACTCATCTCGCTTTATTGGCCGAGGGAGCCGGCGTACAGCTTCTGGGACATGGGGCCAGCATGACTAAGCCGCTTCTGGCGAATCAGAGCAGTGCACAAAAACACTGTTTACCTTCCTGCCGGAGCAGTAGCTATTTATCTACTTGCACTTTGACGTGCTTTCGAACTGCTACGTTGGCAGGAGTAGGGTCTCAGCAATGGGAGCTCACTCTGTCGCAGAGATTTGAACTGCCAACCTTCTGATCGGCAAGTCCAAGGCTCTGTGGTTTAACCCACAGCGCCACCCACATCCCAT
This sequence comes from Podarcis gaigeae, assembly GCF_964106915.1. Taxonomy (NCBI): domain Eukaryota; kingdom Metazoa; phylum Chordata; class Lepidosauria; order Squamata; family Lacertidae; genus Podarcis; species Podarcis gaigeae. Next base: position 18,858,066 of record NC_139692.1, on the reverse strand, counting down.
ATAAAGGTATGTGGGGAGATTTAGTACACCCTTTCTATATGGCACATACCTTGCTTGAAAGATGACCCATTTGGCTCTCTTCTTTATATGCAAACAGGGCAGACAAAGGACAAGAAATCTGTTTGTCCCCACCATGTCTAGGTGGGCACTCCTAAACAAGGAGATGTGACTCAGAACTCCTTCAACGTGATATCCCCCACTAATGTCAACATTTGCAAAAAGAACCTCAGTCCTCTGTGAGCTTTCTTTCCATTGCAATGGTTAAAAAAGGCATATGTATTGAGGGATACTTCTCACAAACAGATGAAGCACACAGAAGTTTCTCCACTGTGAACAGAGTCCCATTAACAATACAGTACAACAAAAACAGTTAAGATCATAGCTACTCACAAGTTTGCTGGGAAGAATTAACACTCACACAAATGCAGCCAGTGTCTCGAAAACATTTCAAGACCAGCTTATTACTCCTTTATGTTGTCTTCTTTTGATTGTCTCACAAGCTCTTTTGCTAAGGAGGTTATATAAAAGCTTCCAGACCCACTAGAATTTCTCTATTCTTGTTCTGTATGTTTTCCCCCAAGGAAATTATTGCTTTTAAATCAGCCATTCATCTCATCCATACAGGGAACAATGTGGATTTTGAGGTGAAGAGGATGCAGTATTATTTTGTTTTTGAGTGATCAACCAAGTGATATAGAAAATTTTAGGTTGAAAAGTACAGTAACTGAATGCATACATGACTTGAAAGCAAATTTGAAGGATGTAAGTGGCTGGAGCTCTCTCCAGAGTTTGAGAAACTATTTTCTTTGCAATATTTATAATAAGGCTATAATTGCGATGCGACATCTGATTTATTTTGCCATGTAACGCTGTTTAATCTCTTGAGAATAGATGTCATCCAAGTAACTGGGCCACTGAATGCAAAGTTGAAATCAAAGCGCTTAGGGAAAGTTTATAAGAGGCAAGCTAACTTTTCACCATCTAATGCTAGATCTTCCACTAAGATGTTGTTCTTAAGAGGGAAGAAGTAATGGAGAGTGAAGCATGGAGCTATTAGAACGTGGTGATGTAATAACATTGGGCTTCTTCCTCTTCCCAATGGGAAGATACAAAACAGCCTTCTTCAGATGCATCCAGTGCTGGATTCATGTTAACATGCAGCATGCACTCACCCTAAAGCAAACCCCCAAGAACACTGGGAACTATAGTTTTCTAGGGGTGCTGGGAATTGTAGTTCAATGGGAGTTAAACTACAGTTCCCAGGATTCTTGGATGTATATGCTTTAAATGTGCTTTAATGGGAGTTGGAGAAGGCAGAGTGTGGGAAAGAGGGATGAGACTTGCACCCTGCTGCAAGGGAAGGAGCCAGGCTGGCTGGAGGAGTTAGCAGCAGCAGCAATAGCAAGGAGAAGGAGGACGAAGGGGGAGCTGGGCAATGGGGCCATTGTCACTGTCCCTGCCATGGCAGGCTGTGACTCTCCAGCCTGGCAGGCCCCCATCCAGCCAGCCATGCCAAATAAAAACAAGAACGAGCCAGGGCAGGAGCAGTCTCTGGGATGTGGGTGGGAGGGAAGGGTCTAGCTGGCGGGGTGCAAGCAGGCCTGTGGGGGGCTGGTGTTTGAGGGGTAGGGGGGAAGGAAGTTAGGTGGGCAAAGGTGGGCACTGGAGCTAGCTGGGCTTTCAAGATGTGCATCTGCATCCTGAAAAACTGAAAATGCGCTGGAATTTGTTATGTATGAATCTAAATCTCTCTCTTTTTGGTAATGTGTATCGATTTTGGATTGTTTTTGTTGACTGTTTTGTTTAAATCAATAGAGCATTTTAAAAAGAAAAAAAAAGAAAAAATCTTAATGTGCAACCGCACTGCTCCCCTCCCCCCCGACGGCAGTGTTACCGATATAGAACGGAATGTCCTTATTTGCCTCTGAGGAGCGTTGGAGTGTATGCGATTTGTGTCGCATCCATCCTTCACTATGCTAGCCTCTCTACCAATGCTAATGCTTTCTCTTTTTATTCTTTTCCATGGCCAATATTTAGATTAGGTGTCCGAAAAGGTGGATGGTTTTCACAATCCCCCACCTTCAGTGATTGCTTTGGGGGATATTCGTATTCGGGAACTTTTGCCCTCACTCTGAATGGGCCTTCTTGTCCTCAATGACATCATCATTTCCAGCACTGATACGTAATCAACAACATTTTTTTTTTTAAAAAAATGTGACCTCCCACCTATAGTCTGAAACAGCCCAGGCAATCCTTTTCACCTCTGGGCTCTCGCCTGCCCCCTTTGTTCCGCCATGTTTGTGGTCAAGACCTCTCACTGTCGAGCCTCCGTACGCCCCCGCTGGAGACATTTTTAAAGCCACGCGCGGAAGGCATGGAATCCGGCAGTTGCGCCTGACAAACAGCAGTGGATGCCAGAAACCCTTTTAAACATTTTAGCTTGGAGTTCATCCGGCTGGAGCAAGGCTGGGCCAAGGCGAGAGTTGTTTTTGCAAGGGGCGGGGGGCGGGGCGGGCGGGCTGTGCTCCGGCTCGCAAAGCATTTCGTTTTCGAAGCCCGAGCCAAAGCACACAGCAAAATATTTCAGCTGCAAGTCATAAGGTACCGATTATGGAAAGGAGGCTTTCCAAAAAGGGACACCATCTCCGGGACTCTCTGTTCCTCTGTAAACACATTGATGGCCCCCTTTTCAGGTTTGCCAGGAAGATTCTGTTACAAGGAGGCCAGGCTTACATTCATGATACCCATTTCAAAAAAAGAAAAAAGAAAAAACCCCAAAGGTGTGGCCAAGAGCCAGCTCAGGCAAAAAATAAATGTCTAAAGTTAGACTCCCCCAATCCATATTTAGTCACCGGGAATAAGTGGTACAATTCTTCAAAAGTGCTGAGCTCCCAAAGTAGCTTTCGAAGTCAGCTGTCTGGGAGACATGACAGGGAGTGGCAAGGCAAGCAGGATGGTATGCTTGTTGTATCCTTGTTGTAGGCATCTTCACAACAGGTTGTGCACTGAGAAAGAGTCCGACAAGAGGCTGTTGCCATTTGCATTTCTGGCTGCTCCCCTTCGAAAAGGCTATAGGGAAACTGAGGAACAGAAATGACCGAGGGGATAAGATACCTTCCCTATGAAGAGCAATGAGCAGAGGCACAGCTCTCTCCAAGCAATGGCTTGGTCACATGAATGGGTAGGCTTGTGAAATCCATTTTTTATTTTGTTTTTTAAGCTAGCACCTCTACATCTACCAGCCGGTTTCAAAAGACAGCCCATTAGAATTATGAAACAGCATGTTCCGAGCCTAGGAATTTCTTTTCAGAACCAGAACTGAACTGAGCTCTCAGTCTTTTCCCACCACAGACCACTCATGGTTAGCTTTCTTCATTTTGACAGCTTTGATTACACAGCCTAAACAGTTTGTTCCTTGCAATTGCTGAATGATTGGGAGCCAGAAACTCTCATCTATCTATTTATCTGCAGATCATAGAAACCTAGGAAGCTGCCCTTTACTGAGTCAGCCCAATGGTCCATTTATCTCAGTAATGTCTGCACTGACTGGCAGCAGCTCCCCAGAGTTTGAGGCCAAGCCAAGATACCATTGAGGATTGAACCTGGGACCTTAAGCAGGTCAAGCAGATGCTCTACCACTGAGCTAAGACCCTTTTACCCAGAGATCTACCAGGAGATCTGCTTTCCACTTGCCCCCACCCCACGACGCATCACAGACAACTGGTGAGATAGAAGTTCCCCTCATTGCAGAACACATTGGAAGTGTAAGGTTGACTTGACATTGAGATCTCAACACTTGGCCAACACAACACTTGGCTGCTTGCCATGATGGCTTTGCTCTGCTTCCATTGTTGGAGGCAGTAATGCTTCTGAATACCACTTGCTGGAAACCACAGAGGATGGGGAAAGTGGTCTTATGCTTAGGTTCCGCTTTCAAGCTTCCCATGGACACATGGTTGGCTGTTGTGAGACAGAATATTGGAATAGATGGGCCATTGGTCTGATCTAGCAGGCTGGCTTTTTTGTTCTTACACACAAGGAAGGCCATACAGCTGGCAGGCTTTCGATTGTGGAAAGAAGCAAAACTGATCAACACAGAGTAAGTGGCCTTTGCAAGCAGCCATATTGACAAAGTATTTCATAAGAACATGAGAAGATCCTGGATAGATCAGACCAAATAGCCCCTCTAGGCCAGTCAAATGCCCCCAAGGAGCCTACAAGCAGGGCAGGAAAGGGTCAAACCTCTTTTCAATGATCTTCCCCTGGTAACTGGAGGCATTTAAAGAAAAATAACAAAGCTGGGAAAGGACCTTCCTATGCCAGCTCTTCAACAACGGTGACCTGGTTGTGCAATGTCAGAAGGAAACCAGGATGCTCTATATTTGTGAGGAGAGGAGGGCAGAGGGATGATAGATTTCTCCCAAACCACTCAAAATATTAGGCAAAGGAGCAGTGTGTGTTAAAAAATTAAAAACACACACGAAATATTAATCCCAGGACTGAGTGGGAGATACAGAAAAGCTGCACAGACGAGACGAAAGTCATGGGAGAACCTGATTTCATTCTAGTCAACAAGTAAGACAATTGACAACTCTGCCTCGTAAGAGGTGGCCTGTGCATCTGAAGCAGAAGAGGCCCCAGGAGGGAACTGTCTCTTTTAGCGACTCCTTTTGCGTCAAGTTCAATGTATATTTTTGTAAGATGGTAAACAACTCTGGGGCATCATTCGCTACCTTCAGAAAATTGCCCTCTGTACTTCTTCACCCATCAATTAAATCTTTTTGATCAGCATCAGAAACCCGCAGAACACACACGCCCAAGAGTTATGCTCTTCATATACCAGAGATTACAATATCAACTTCCTGCCTACGGGACAAAATAAATCAGGCATTTTTGAACCTGCTTCACTGAGATCGCTGTCGCCAGCACACACACCTATTTTTAAACTGCCACGGCTTCCCAAACAGGACTGAAATGTCAAAACCCACATCATGTAAATAATTTCGCACAGACACACATCGATAATTATACACAAACCCAAAGTACTCAGATGACCGAGGAACAAGGACTATCCAGGTTTCTGTGGAAATATTCAGCTACCACGCTGCCAAACTCCACGCATCTATGCAAAACAACTTTCAAAATGGAAAAAAAAAGAACCCAAGCACACCACTGTCTTACAAAACGTGTTCAAGGAATACTTGGATATCCTGACAGAGGTATAACATTGGAGGAGAAAAAGCTGGTCATCATCTTCCATGTGGCAAAGGCCTGTTCCAGGATCACAGAAATTTCCCAGTTATCTTCTGACATTATGATAATTATACAAGTAGACCACTTACACAAGCAGTTAAATGTCCCAGAAATATGGCAATAAAATCCTATTAAAAAACACCCAACCTCACAGTTGTGCAGATTTTTCTATGCAGTTATGTCTAATACCCATGTTTCTGCAAGCCGTTTCTCCTAAGAATGAATTTTTTAATGTTACTTTCACTATTATATGTATGGTTTTTATGAACAGCTTCCCCTAATATAGGCACTTTTTACACATTTTGGGCAGTGGTGGGAGCAGGGGACGGTCAGAGAACCCCATTGCAAAATTCAGATTAGTGTGACATTCAAAGGCTAGCTGTGTTTCAGATTTTTTTGGGAGGTGTGAATTAGGGACGTTTGCCTATAAATGTGAACCGGACTGATTTTCCCTGCTCCCCACCCCAATCCCTTTTGCCGTGGTAGCGGAGGAAAAAACAGGGCGCCGTTTTCTCGACAGAAAAGTTCTTGCCAACGAAAGCCTGTGATTGATTGCTGACACCAGCCCCCAACGAAAAGATAAATCCTTTCCTCATAACCGAGGCTGAAAGCTCCTTCTTCTACTTGCAGAGCGAACACCAGTCAGGGGATAACATTTCATCGAGGCTTATAATTGTCACCAAGGCCTTCTTAACCCATCCCTGATCTGCCCGGGACTGCTGAGCTCCGCACCTCAAACTCCTGTTTGCTTTGGTTTTCATGTAACCAATATGAATAGGGGGAAGATAATTACCCTTAAACATACTTAATGCCAACAGTACATTATCTCTGTCTGTGGAGTAGCATGCTGATAGTATTTTTCCCACAAGCTTAATCAAGCTGCTATCTTAAAACTCTCCAGAGTACTGTGAAACGGTAATAGAAAGTCGTCGGCTGCTTGGGGAATTTTCGTTTGGTGTGTGTGCGTAAGAAGAATTCGCACAGGCTGTTTGTACACAAAGCTTCCCGGGTGTAATAGCGCCATGATAATGAAGCCATGCTCTGGATTGGCCAGACGCTGCCAAGATATCGTGAACCGGGAGATCAGAATAATAAAAAAAAGCAAACTTCTAAGATTTTAATGAGCTCTCGTGCACTCCCAGCTGTGGTTTATTTTGTTTTATTTTAAATTAACCAAGTAAGTTCTTGTGGTTCTGCTTCATGTCAGGGCCAGGCTTAAAGGTGCACTTTCACAAGAGGTATTTGAAGTGGCATCAAGAAAGGAGGAAGAAAGGAAAGGGGGGGGAGAGACTGAAAATAATGTATACACCATCTTGATTAAGAATAGCTAAGTACCTTTGCTGTCACCCTCTGAGTCATGGAGGGGAAGGTCTGAAACAGAGAGACCAGTGGCGTATTGTTTTGTTGTTTTGGTTTAATTATTTGCTTATGTTTTGTCTTGTATTTTATTCTGTGAACCACCCTGGGATCTCTCGATGAAGGGCAGTATATAAATTTAACAGCAACAACAAAATAAAGCAGCATGGGGATGTGGGAAGCTTTGGCCCCGGCATAAATTTCTGAGGGGGCACAACCAGGCGCCCCACATGACGGGCTCCCTCATCAAAACCAGAGCCACGGTGAGGCAAGCCGTGCCTGGGTGGGGCCTTTGGGGCTTGGGTGGTGATGGCACCTCCTTCTCCATGTGGATGGCGAAGCCCCACCCATGGGTTGGCCAAGAGGGAAGGAGGTGAAGGGTGCCACTACTGCCATTGCCACCCACCAAGGTGGGAGGGAGGAAGAGGAAGGTGGGAAAGCACTGCCGGAGCCATGCGCATTGCCCAGAGCGCCTCACTGCAAGGAGGGCTACACGACGCAGCAGTGCACGGGTAGGCAAACTAAGGTCCTGGGGCCGGATCCAGCCCAATCGCCTTCTAAATCCGGCCTGTGGACAGTCCAGGAATCAGTGTGTTTTTACATGAGTAGAATGTGTCCTTTGATTTAAAATGCATCACTGGGTTATTTGTGGGGCTTGCCTGGTGTTTTTACATGATTAGAATGTGTGCTTTTATTTAAAATGCTTCTCTGGGTTATTTGTGGAGCCTGCCTGGTGTTTTCTACATGAGTAGAATGTGTCCTTTGATTTAAAATGCATCTCTGGGTTATTTGTGGGGCCTGCCTGGTGTTTTTACATGATTAGAATGTGTGCTTTTATTTAAAATGCTTCTCTGGGTTATTTGTGGGGCATAGGAATTCATTCATTTTTCTCTCTCAAAATATAGTCTGGCCCCCAACAAGGTCTGAGGTACAGTGGACTGGCCCCTGGCTGAAAAAGTTTGCTGACCCCTGTAGCTCGTGGCTTTGCGTTTCTCTGCCTTATCTATGCTCCCAGGTTGGGGCTAGTTTGCAAGGACTCCCTTGATTAGATGCTGGATGGCAAAGAGAATGGCCACTGCCCAGTCCACCAGGAAGGCACAACACTTGCCCTGCCCTGGGCCCCATCAACCCACACTACGCCCCTGGAGGAGACTCCATGAGGGCAGGATGATGCTCTCTGCAGACCTTCACCCTTCCCAAGTTGGAGAGCTGTGGGCAATGGTGAATTGAAGGTGTCAGTAGCCCAGGTCAGACCTTCTCCACGTGTTCAGTGAATGGGGTGGAGAAGGGCAGAGCACACACTTTGAACACAGAAGGCCTCTGGTTCAATCCTTGGTTTTTCCAATTATGGCTGGGAAAGGCTGCACCCTGAAACCCCGGAGAGCTGCTGCCAGTCTGTGCAGACAATACTGAACTAGATGAGAAGCTTCTCTGATTCCGTAGAAGTGAGCTTCCTGAAACGTGGAGTTGTGAGCGAGCTTTCAAGGGAAGGTGAGCAGGCTTTTCCCGATTCGAAAATGCATTTGATGCTGTGTAAAGTGAACGAATTCTCTGGTTCTTTGTGCTAGGCAGGAGACGGAGTACTTTTTAACACTTCCCAAGAAAGTGCCTGAAGCAAACATATCGTCTATATATCTATATATCTATCTGCTGCAAACTGGCTTGTTGCCGTGATAATAAGCCGAGCTGGAATCCAGTGACACGACTGACTCCTTTCACTCCCCGAGACGGCTGTGCTCCTGCAAGACTCCCCCCCCCCGCCCTTCCCTCTCCATGTACCTCCACTTACCACGATACTGTTTTGAATCTCTAAAATAATGTGACAACTTAATGATGGCACAATTATCTAAATGTTTAACAGACATGTTATCTAAGTGAATCGGATCGAGATTTCATCCCGCTGACAATAAACATCAATGGAAGCGCAGAAAGTGATGGGCAAATTATCACAAACCCTGCAATTTCAATGCTATTAAATTTGGAAGAATAACAGCCCCGAGGCCTGTAAACGCTGAATAAAATAGACCCTTGTGTTTGTCCAACTATTAAATCAAAATGCTACCAACATCCTAGGGAAGGGGGAGAGGGGAAGCGCGAGACAATTTATAGCTTTTCATGTTTCAGTTACACATTGGTTTTATTAACTCCTCTCTGCCATTTGGGTGCTAGTGGGTGGTTTTTGCCAGTGAAGTTGGGAAGTTTGCGGTGGGGGGGCAGAGGATGAAGCCGAATGTCTTTGACCAAAGGAAGGGCAGTTTAAAGACTAAGCTGCAAGAGAAGAAGCAAAGACGTTTTCTGCTGGGAGCAAGGATGTTCTAACATGTTTACTAATGAGGAGACTGTGTGTGTGTGTGTGTGTGTGTGTGTGTGTTGCGGAGTGAAGAATGGAATAACTGTGGGACTGGCAGACAATGAAAATCAAAAACACAGAATTCCACACAATTTTTCAACGGAGTATAGGAGCAATGGCCATGGCAGGGATGGAAGGCAGCAGGTAAAATTCGATGCTAGCAAATGCGCAGTGAAAATGCCAAGCTGAGCTACCAAGTTGTTGTTGCTTTTTTTAAAAAAAATAATAATGAAATTAACAGCTTATATTTAAATTAAGCAAACAAAACCTATGACAAATAATCTCTGCGTCAGTGGGAAATGGGCTCATGGAGCTGAAAAGATAATGCTGTATCTTGCATCTAGCATCCCATCATGCTCAGAGCCAACCCATTGAAATGAATGGGTATGGCTAACTTAGGTCCATTCATTTCAATAGGTCTTCTCAGAGTGGAGATTTCTTGGAGAAGACCCCATGAGTCTGAGAATTTAGTTGGCTAGCGAGAGAGAGAGAAACCTCGTTGCATGCCAGTTTTCACTGGTTTCACCAGAAATGTCCTTTGCCCCAAAGGAAAGCAGTTTAGCTGATAATTTTTAAGAGTTTCATTCCGGAAAGCAGAACTGAGGACTGTACAGTCCAGCCTCCCTGGCTCTGACTACAGCTGAATCCTCACTATGGAAGGCACAGATTAGCCCGTGTTATTACACCTCTAGGATGATACGCAAAGAGAAGAGATTGTAGCCCACACCTTGTTGGAGATGCCTTAATGTAAGAACATTCAGATCATGTAAGCAAGGGTGTGTCATGTTCCGTGGGAGCAGAAAGAAAGGTGAGTATAATGGCACTGCGCCAAAATACACACATCCACAACTTTTATAGCATAAGCTATTTCTCTCACCCTCAAATACATGCATAAAATAATTGCAGCTTCTTTGCATTGGATCTGAATAGACCCTGCTGGTGTTTTTGTCTTAAGAGAGGAGGCACGTCTTTATGATGGCCAAGTTATGCTAATTTGACACCGTGCTCAGTTTAAGTCCCCACGTGATGTTTGCTCTCTTTGCTCGGCTATGCCAAGTTCACACAGTCCAGGCAGAAGCTTTTGGGCTTCAAAAGTTGCGCTGGTCCACGTAGCAGGCAAAACCTAGGAGGAATGGGCCCATACTACATGAAAGAGCATCGCTCGTGTCGCAAATCAGACCCTGTCATGGCAGAGACACCACATGCTAAGAAAATCAGCTCTATATTAGGCATCCAGCATGCCCCTGTAGTAGCAGAGTGCAAAACTAGGTCAGGAGTAAATCCATGCCAGGATATTGACTGTACAAACACAAGCTCAGGACAGAAGCTTCCCATGTGGGGCTGACGTTACACAGCATTCTGCTCTCGGTCTTTTGCGCATGTGAAATACTTTGGCCCAGCCTGGGAAATCCTATACAAATCACCTCTGATATTTAAAAAAGTCAACAGCTATTACATTTTTTTTTTGAAATAAAAAGGGACACAACCAGTTGCTGCTACATTTTCCGTGTAACCTGAACACTGCAACCATGCTGCTAGCAGCTGGTGCTGATTGAATTCATTCCTTTTTAATTTCAAAAAATATATATTACTTTTTTTTTTTTTTTACACCTTTCCCCCAGGCGTAGCAGGGTGCCAAAACATTTTTTCCTGTGAATGCAGAGGCCAAGTGATGTGAACAGCCACAGAAAAACCAATGGAGCCCAAAGTGTCTTCTAGCAGCTTACAGACGTCTTGATCTCTTTTGAATATATGTAATTGTTGAGGAGAGGGGACAGGGAGGTTGGGAACTGCGAGGGGAGAGAGAGCAATTTTTCCGCACGGTGAACAGAAACCAAACTGTCACATAGAGGGTTTCTTTGCTAGAGGTCTTCACTAGGTCAGCTCGTTGTGTTGCACTGGCTCTTATAGGTTGTAAAGAAACAGATTCATCAGCAATAAAGTGAAGCTGAATCCAGACTAGACAGAGGTGATGTCGTTGGCCCATTTCTGAATCCAGGATCTGGAGGATCTAGCTGGGAATTACATTCCCTTGAAAGCGTATCTGTATCGCTTCGGAGGGGATACTCTTGGGACCAGTTTTTTTGTCACTGGAAGACCAGGTGGTTTTAATGGCCTGTAGTGCCTACGACTAGCTAAGAACATAAAATAAGCCTGCTAGATTAAGCAAGTGGCCCATCTAGTCCAACACCCTGATCTCAAAGTGGCCTGTGGGATGCCCACTGGCAGGACCTGAAGGTAATGACTTTCTGCCTATCCCATCAACTGGTATTAAGAGGCACAATGCCTCTGACCGTGGAGGTAGATCATAGCCTTTGTGGCTAGTAGCCACTGGTTCACCAGCAATGGTCTTTCCTGGACCAGAAAAGTCTAGATACAGTTATCCCTTTTTTGGAAACCTTCAGATTATACTCTTGCATACCCTCCAACATTTCTCTGATGAAACTAGGGATGTCCTAAGGAAAAGCGGGATATTCTTGGATCTAATCAGAAACCAGGACAGCTTCTGTCAATCAGGGACTGTCCCTGGAAAACAGGGACACTTGGTGAGTTTGCTAACAGGCGCTACTTGGGGCTGAAAATGGTTTCAGAAGCTACAAATTTGAAGGTGGCAGCCAGGATGTTTCTGATTACTTGCATATAGCACCAGTTTTAAACAAGTTGCTTTCCCAGTCAAGGCCCTGATGATGCTCTATCATGCTCTAAATGACTTAGGCCCCATATACCTTTGGAGGTCTTCCTCTGCGGTGGCCCTACGGGCTAATGCACATCTCCTTCTCCAGTCTTTGGCCTGCTCTCCATAAGCAGGTTGACTTAGCTCAGGGGTGGGGAACCGGCTTCTACTCACACCAGTCCCAGCCAGCATGATCAAGGGTGGTGGGAGTCTAATGGCATCTGAAGGGCCAGAGGCACTTCATTCAGTGAGTAGAGGGCTTTGGCCTGATCCAGGAAGTCTCATCTGCATGCTATTATCTTCATTGCAATTGCCTGGTGCCCAAGTTCAAATAATCTAAGGGACAGGAAGGTGGACTCCAACTCCCAAAACACCACCACAACTTTGCTGGTTTGAAGGGGTCACTCTTGCTACCTCAACAATGAATTAGGGGAATTATAAGCCTTGGAGTCTTTTTCTTCCAGGCACAGGGAGCTTTCACTTCAGAAAACGCCAACAAGTTCAGAGTTTGATCCTCCTACCAGTGCTATTTCCATTCCTGCTCAGCAAGAGGAAGCTATCAATTTCTTGGCAAGAGGGAGGCACTTTTTGGCCATAAAGCCAGTTGCTGACATGCAACTGAGACACACTTGTTTACAGCTCGAGGAGGCGATGCTAAACCTGCTCCACTTGGGTCACGCTGACCTCGAGCTGCCTATTTTTGTTCCTCGATTCTGCATGATCATGTCACCCTCTGAGCTCTGACAGTGCAGCCGCTTTTGCTGGCAGCCACCGACATTCTTGTCCCAAAGTTTTAAATCAAAACATACTTAATCTGTCCCAGGAGTGCTCCACCCCTCCCAACCAAGGTCATCATTGAAACCTGACCGTTAGGAACTCTCTTGTCCTTTATTTGAAGGGGCAGATGCAGCATTAGCCATCACTGAAAGCTACCTTGAAAAACACAAGGCTCCCCTCACAGGGGGGAAACAGCATGGCATTGGCAGGTGGGTTCTCCTACCACCCCCTACCCTTCCATCTTCAGAAGAGGTGCAGAAGACCCATGCCAGAATCCTGCCAGGCTCAGGAGGGACCTCTTTGGAGAAAGAGGATGGAGAACTGGAAGAACCCACAATAGTTCAAAAGCTGCCTGAAGAGCCCCATCTTAGAGACGCCTCATCTGGGCCTCCTAACAACCCCTTCAACCCCTTCCAGAGTCCTGATTCCCCTGCTCCACCCCCCCCCCCCAGCCTCAGGATCAAAGGTGGCAGCAGAACTGATGGGAAGCCCAGAGCCACCAAAGGAATAACCATTTGGCCACCAGAGCACTCTCTTGTAGAGGGAAGGTGAGACAACCCACATGCAATAATGTTCTAGCACAGAATTGGGAAGAGGAAGCGCTGGCAGTGGCTATATAAGTCTCAGAGTCTCCTCTGGACTTTTGCTGGGGTAACATCTCCCTTGTGAGCTAATTCATCTCCAACTTAGGAGCTGGTCATGGACATTCCACTAGGAGCCACCCCAGTTTGCCAGAAGAACTCCACCAAAAGGAAGGGCAGGATCTCAGTGGGAGAGCACCAGCTTTGCATGCAGAAGGTGCCAGGTTCAAATCCAGGCAGCATCCCCAAACATCTGGGAACATCCTTCTGCCTGAACCCTGAAAAGCAGCTCTGGCAGTCAGGGTAGATAGTACTGAGCTACATGGATGAGTGACCTGCCCTAGAATATGTCAGCTTGCTACACCCCCATAGTTCCTACAAGCCTTTCCAGAACTGTGGCTGCCTCACTTCCTCTGCCAGAAATGCTTCATTTATCTGGGCAGCCAAATGAGGCAGGTGAGGTCTGAGGTGGTAGCACAGACCGTAACCTCTTCAGGCTCCCAGTGAGGCAGTACTGGATTCTGAATACATCAGAAGGGGACATCCTCAGGAAGCTACTGAATGCCTCCTTCTCATTTGTGGTTGTTGTCAATAGGCGCCTCCCCCTGCTGTCACCTCCCAGAAATAAAGAAGGCAGGATCTGTCTGCTAAGACAAGGACCCACTGCCATGTGGGACATCCACCACAGCTAGCCCTGCTTGAAGGCAAAAGCCTTCCAAACAGGAAACTAGCACAGCAGGCGAAGGACCTTGGGTGGGTCTAGAATTGGGGCTCTGAGCAGTCAAACCTCAGCACCTGCCCTCAACACTCCATTCCTGTTGCAAGACAGAGCTCCTTGCACGGAGACAGGACCATCTAGTCTCATGCCTGATCCTCTACAGGACCATCTCAGTCTACTAGTGATGAAGGCACTGGCTAAATTCCGGCTCCCCAAATCCATCTTGACCAATCTGCCATGGATCTTGACCCCTTCCTATTTTTGGAACATGCAAACATGTCTCTGACCTACTTGAATGAACTGCCTTTGCTGAGGCCTGATACTGAACTAGGATATTTATCCTGAAATGCTAGCTTTTAACTTGCAGGAAGTTATGTTTTGTTATCTCACATGGTGAAGCATATGGAAAGGAAGAGGGGATGGGATGGGTCCCTTTCACTCAGAGAAAGCATTTTCTCCATGGGTTTCTTCAAATGAAATATTCCCATTTTCAGATTTGCAAAAGCCTGGACCTATGTCTTTCTGGGCTCTTTGTGATATTCCAGGCAGGCGTTGGTTTCAGTTGTGAAAACTCAGAGAGCAGTTCATTTGCTTTTGGGTTCTGTGTGGCCGACAGATTAGGCAGACACTTAAGAGTGTCGCAATAGTGCACCTGGGTAGTCCAGGGGATTAGAGAAGGCTCCCACCGCCATACTTCCTAGATCCCAAAACCTCACTTCATACTTTCTTGATCCCACTGGTGGCCAGTGCAAGTCTCCCAAGCCCCTAGCAAGCGGTTGCCCAAGCTTCATGCTATCTTTCTGATGTGCCCAGGACACCACAAAGTCACTTCCCCACAGCTAGCTCCCACCTCACAGTGGCAATGTGGCACTGAGTTGCCCCAAAGGCTTCTGCTAGTTGGCTAACAGTGGCACTGTGATGCCGCTATAAAAGCACACATAGTAGATTCACCCTGTGCCCAAATTCCTTCCACCGTGGGTCTTCATAATGAGGCATTGAATGTGGATACAGAAAGCTGCCCCATACGAGGTCATACTATCTATCCACCTGGTCTAAGGCTGTCTATTCTGACTGGCAGCACCTTCTCTCTCTCTGGAGTCTGAGGCTGAGGTCCTTCCAATTGTCCGTCATCTGATCCTTCTAACTGGAGGTGCCAGGACCTGAACTTAAGATGCTCATGTGTGTACAGCAGGTGCACGACCTCTGACTTTTAGGCTGCACATGTTTAACGGCTTTGGTTAGCTGCCCAAAATGGCGGCCCCAACTCTCCACATGGCAGAACTGCACAGCAAAGTTACAGAGGCTACATATCAAGCGCTTGGCTCCTCGAGAAATCCTGGGAACTGAGTGAGGGTACTGAGAATTGTCTGTTGCAGATCCCTAGCCCCACTCACAGTTCCCAGGATCCCCTGGAAGGGGGGATGGCTGTTAAACCAGGTGTGACTCTGCAGTTAAGAAGATACGCCAAGAGTCTCAAAGGCCATCATGTTGCACAAACTATGTAGGTCAAATGGAAAGAGCACCTGTTCCTATTTCTATTACAGTCAACGCCTATCAACACATGAAACAGGATTCTCACTGCACCAGGGGTTTTGTGAAAGAGAAAGTAACACAACCACACATATTTGCTGCTTGATCCCTTAGCTCTGGAGTAGATTCCAGGTAGGAGCCCTTCCTCCCCGGTCCTCCTGAAAATGCCTCTGCTGTGAATTCCATTAGTAACAAACAACTTTATCTGCTGCCAACATCAACCAGCTGGCTAGTCTTAGGAGGAGGAGGAGTAGGAGGAGGACAATCATTCTGAAATTTATTAACTGCTACTTTGCCAATGAAGTTGCAAGATCGAATGGCAAGGCAAGCATCGGTTGCGCTCTATGATGCATGCACGGTCTAATGCCGGCTCTTCCTAATCCTGGTGCACACAGTCAGCTGTTGTATATTTGGGAGCCAAGATAGCATCCAGGGTGTTAAATTTCAGCTTGCGGATTCATACATTCCATCCTCATTGGCATTTATTGGTTTATCGGTACTAAAAAGATTTGCTCGCCCTAATATAGTCCGGGAGGGAGGGAGGGAGTTGTCTCCCGCTTCAGTCGCAGGAGTGCGCAGAGTCATGCTCAAAGTGTGAATGAAGCTGGAGCCTCCCCTGGGACCCCGAGCCAGTAAGTTCAAGCAAACTACTCAGTGAAAGGAGGCGCTCACAGTACAAAATATGCCATGATAAAGAGCGAAGCTTTTGCCTCCTACTGTCTGCAAAAAAATGGAACAGAAACAAAAAACACTGAGATAAAACTATGGGGCAGAGCAACGTGCTGAAGGGTAGGTGCAACTTCTGAGAGAGCCCCTTCCTAGCAACCAGAGATGCCCCTCATCATGATTTGGGCTGAAGCAGACACCTCAGAGGGCACCCCCAAGGGTCAGCACCCCCGTTCTGCTGCCAAACTTTGCCATCAGGTGGGCAGGAGATCTCCCCCATACCCGGTGGAGTGGCAGAGCTTTGCACTGGTTTTTCCTGAAGGGAGAAGCAAAGCTACACCACCGGTTGGGAATGGGAGATCCAGAAAGGAGAAGCCCTTATGGAGTTTGCCCCCCTCCCCTTTGTGGGTGTGGCAGTGGGGCATTTTGCTCCAGGTGCCAATGCCCGTCCAATTCCCCTTGCTATCACCCGTTCAAGACTGTTCCTCCATTCAGCGGCAGAGAAAATCTCTACTGGGCACCATTCACATGGCAGTGCATTCCATTTGCATGAACTTTCCCTAACTGTTTATTTCCATTTCACATGGCATAAAAGCCACTTCTGGAACTATGAGTGGAATGAGAGTGACGTACAGTGCAAGTTTAGTGCTCATTTTCATATTATTTGCAAATGGATTTTTTTCCCCTGGGAGCAAATAACACAGAAATGAGCACTAAACTTCCATTACAGTTCCAGAATTGGCTTTTATGTCGTGTGAAAGCTCAAATGTAATACTGTTAGGGAAAAGTCATGAAAACGTTATAAATTGCCATGTGAATGCAGCCAGTTTCACCATAACTAATTCTCTTACCGTGCCTATTTTCTTAAATTTGGCATGCTTGGAAAGAAAGTTATTAGCTCAAGCATAAATTCAAAGATGGAGACCCTCCTGTATGGTCTCTGGACTTCATCTCCCATCACCTCAGACTATTGGCCATGCTGGCTGGGGTTGATGGGAGTTGGAGGTCAGTAACATCAGGAGTTCACCAGATCCTTCATCCCTGCTGTAGATGATCAGGGTACCTAAGGCAGGCGTACTCTCAGGAATACATTATCTCCACCACCATCCCACCGATTCACAATGGGAGCTCCATGATTCACTGTTCAAAGCACACTTTGCTTAGCATAGGGAGGGAACTTGGGTACATGTGGATAAGACCATTCACAAGGACAGGTTCTGTGCTATGAAGCAACTCTCTGAAAAGTCTTCCAGTGGGAAAGTTGTTGATCTCACACATCACAGCTCAGGTGAGCCCAATTAAACAATACATTGATCAAGACTGAAACTAGAAATTGAGCAATCTGTGTTGAGCAACAGGTTGTTGAGCAAACTGTTTATGATAAGTTTTTGCCTTCCATCAGTCTGATCAGAGGCACATCAGCCTTCAGTCAGCAAATGTATTGATGATCACCCTCCCATTTTTATTGCAGTGCCCTGCATCACCCTCTCCCAACCTGATGTGCATCAAATGAATTGGACTACAGTTTCCATCAGCCTCCTGCCAGCTTTATTGCAGTTCCTAGTTGCCTGAAGGGTTCTATTCACCCTCAAGCGAAGGCAAGTAGAAGTCCCTGCAGACCTTCCCAGTGCATTGGGTGAGGGGCTTGTATGTGCAAACCCCCCTCCCACTTTGATATTTCATGTATGATCTTTCCAGGAATTCTGGAATAACAATGCCGTTCTGCAAGCAAACCGCTGTTTTGCAAAATTGGGAGATTTTTGAAAAAACAAATGAAAGCCCCAAACAGAACACCTACCAGTGTGGGTCTGCCTGTGGGTCTCCAGAGCATCTTCTTTTGAGAACTGAGCTCCGCAGTGGTCACAGACAAAGGCTTTGGCACCCGCTATAAAGAGAGAGAGAGAGAGAAGGAGAGAATGTTTTTAAATACATGTTTACCAAGATTCATGGATAAATCTTAAAAATATACCTGTCAAAAAACTCATCCTGTTAGCAGCAGTGAAAATAAATGAAAGACACCTCTTTGAACAGAGACCCGAAAATGGGTGTGGGGTTTCTTAGAGATAAAGGAAAATAAAAAACCGAAACTTAGGGAATGAGTCTAACTAACTAGCTAGCTTTTGCCTGGAGTAGACCTATTCAGTTAATGGACCTAAGTTTTCCATGCCCATTAATTTCAAAGCAAGGAAGGGCAGGATCTCACTGGGAGAGCACCAGCTTTGCATGCAGAAGGTGCCAGGTTCAAATCTTGGCAGCATCCCCAAACATCTGGGAACATCCTACTGCCTGAACCCTGAAATGCAGCTCTGGCAGTCAGGGTAGACAGTACTGAGCTATGTGGATGAGTGACCTGCCCTAGAATATGTCAGTTTGCTACACCCCCATAGTTCCTACAAGCCTTTCCAGAACTGTGGCTGCCTCACTTCCTCTGCCAGCAATATTTCATCCATCTGGGCAGCCAAATGAGGCAGGTTCCATGCACATTAATTTCAAAGGGTCTGCTCCCTGAGTGTGACTCAACCCTATGGAAATGCAATATCTGCACTCCAAATAAATCATACCAGGAATTTTTTTCAGATGCAACTCACAGGGAGGAGTCGCAAGGAACAGGAGTTGCACAAGAGCACAAGAGTCGTTCCATAACATTAAGACTGTAATACAAACACACACACACACAATATGAGAATTAAAGAAGCAATAAAAATTCAATTTAGAATTAAATAAAGTACAATTTAACATAATTATTAATATTTAAGGGAGACATTCTACAGACCACCTGAATGAAGTTCATGGGCCAATGGTAAAATCAGAACCACAGACATAAGGAATCTCTGAAATTCGGAGAGCATCAAATGCTTCAGAATCTGAAGTTGACTATCACTGTGAAGTCTTTGCAATTACGGGGCTACTGTATACACAGTCAAAGCGAGGGCATGCCTTTTGAAAACCCAAACAAGGAGAAGAAAAAGTTCACTTGAACTCGAGGGACTTGGGAAGCCATGGCGTATTGGCAGTAGATGTCGATATTACCGCCCGTCCAAGCGCTGCCATCGATGTGGAAGGAACACAGATCACTACATGATCCCCAAGGATTGGGAAGGGATTCAGAATCAACATGTGGAAGGATATAATTCAGAAATGAGAGAGGGGCTGTGTACCCTGCCTAAGGGCCTCTGCCCCAGTTTAGCTTTGCATAGGGCCTCTGACACAAAGCTCTCCTACAAACATGGCAGCAGATATACACAGCACTCTGGATAAATATGGCGGTCGGGATGGGAGTCCCGGTGGCTGGTGGAAGCAGACAGAAATCAAATGTGTAGGGCAGCAGAAAGAAATGAAGATGCAGAGGGATGGCCAGGGCCACTTATGTGGGTTTGGGCATGAGCATTTGGTAGAAAAGTGTAGCCTCCATGTAGGGTGCAGTGTATCTTTGAAAACCAGGTGTGGGGGATAATCAACAGGGGGAAGTTGTTGCTTTCATGCCTTGCCTGCAGGCTCTTTATAAAATTTGAGGAATTAGGTTATTCCCCCTCTATTATTGTCCACGCCAGGTCACTCAACCATTGCTACTGCGTCCTTTCTTTTAGCAGATCAAGAAGATGATGATGTGACAGCAAAAACTGCAAGGTTTTTAGCAGGGCCAATTAGAACAAGATCTATTATTTGATTATTGATATAACCCCCCCCCCCCAATGTATTTTCAATAGTTAAGTTTTTACCTCTGTCTTCAGTACAGTGGTACCTTGGTTCTCAAAAAACCTTGGTTCTCAAACGTTTTGATTCTCAAACTCTGAAAACCCAGAAGTAAGTGTTCCGGTTTTCAAACAATTTTTGGAAGCCGAAAGTCCGATGCAGTTGTCGACTATTGTTTCTTGGGCGCCTGCACCAATCAGAAGCTGCACCTTGGTTTTTTGAACATTTTGGAAGTCAAACAGACTTCTGGAACGGATTAAGTTTGGCGCTTTTGTTTTTGCTATTTATTTTGTGTTTTTGAGGCTTTTTCGGTTAATTTGTTTTTGTGACTCTGTGGAACCCAGTTCAGCTACTTACTGATTGATTGATTGATTGTGTGACTGTGGAAATGGATAAAAGCTCCCCATCCCAACAATGACTATCGTCAGTGCAGGGGAGGAAAAAAAATAATAAATTTTCATTTTTATCATCTACAATACTGTCTTATTTATTTTATAGTACAGTATATTGATTATTGCTTTCATTTTATGGATCAATAGTCTTGTTAGATAGTAAAATTCATGTTAAATTGCTGTTTTAGGGGTTGTTTTTAAAAGTCTGGAACAGATTAATTCATTTTGCATTACTTTCTGTGGGAAAGCATGCCTTGGTTTTGGAATGCTTTGGTTTTGGAAAGGACTTCTGGAAGGGATTAAGTTTGAGAACCAAGGTACCATTGTACATTTTATTTTATTTTATTGCTATGGCTAGTGGCTGATCCAAATAAAGATTCTTCTTCCTGGCAAGGAGCTGGCAATGGCAATCTTCCAAAGCAGACTGGCTTTTGGGATGACCCAGGAAGACAATTCTGATGCCAAGGTGTGTATGAACATGGATAGCTGCGGGTTGTAGTATTAATCACTTTTTAAGGGGTATGTGTGTAAAAATAAATAAAACAAACCACAAACGTTGCTCTTCCAACAAGAAAGGTGTTTGCTTAAAAATCATTATACGCCAATGCCTTCTCGGAGAGGTTAGCAATCCCATATAATTGCCGCTGCACCCCCAGCAACCCCCCCCCCCCATTGTCAGGCATGCCATAAAGGGAAAGACGACAATGCTATCAGATAAGGAAAGTGGCAACAGCAAGAGCGTGTGCTGAGACTCACAGATATTTCCACAACTATCAGTGAGGTGTGGTATTTGTGGTATTTCTTAGAAAATTGCTACCAACACGCACTGTTGGGTCACAGCTCCAGTTATAATGAGGGAAACAAGTGTGCACAGGATGTCTAAACAGCAGATAAGAAACTTGAAGATAAAAATAGACCTCACTATACAGACACAGGCACAGTCTTCTAAGCATATGCTGTTAGGCCAAAGCTGTGAACGTAATTGTTAGATTCGGAAGTTTGATTCATCTGTTCCAAGAAACTAAAGCACGGGATTCGGCGATGATAAAAGTAACCTTGAAAGGAAGGAAAGGAGAGGAGAGGATTTGGAGGAGAGAGTAGCAAACTGGTCTTTGTTTTGTTTTTTTGTTTTTGTTTTTTAAAAAACAACATCCCTCCCCAGAATCTTAATGGCTTTATCAGGGTAGAATCTTTTGTGGGCCACAGCAGACACTATGTAGATCTCTGGTAGATCACAAAATCTCATGCCATAGCTGGGATGGGCAATGTCAATCACACTTTCTTTTAGTTTCTCATTTTTTTTTCAATCTCAAGTTCTCAAATACGTAGTTTAAAAGTCGTCATGAAATTTCATCAGCATTTTAGAGTGACTTTCTCCTAGTGCACATGTAGTACAGTGGTACCTTGGGTTACAAACACTTCGGGTTACAGACTCCACTAACCCGGAAGTAGTACCTCAGGTTAAGAACTTTACCTCAGGATGAGAACAGAAATCGTGCGGCGGCAGCGCAGCAGCAGGGGGGGGCCATTAGCTAAAGTGGTGCTTCAGCTTAAGAACAGTTTCAGGTTAAGAACGGAACTCTGGAATGAATTAAGTTCGTAACCAGAGATACCAATGTAGTAGTAGTAGTAGTAGTAGTAGTAATAATAATAAATGATATGCAGACAAGCATGGTTATTATTATTAATAATTTATTATTCATATGCCACCCATCTGACTGGGTTGCCTTTTAGATGTCTTCTAAAAGTCAGATAGTTATGTCCTCGACATCTGATGGGAGGGTGTTCCACAGGGAGGGCGCCACTGCCGAGAAAGCCCTCTGCCTGGTTCCCTGTAACCTCACTTCTTGCAGCAAGGGAACCGCCAGAAAGCCCTCAGTGTCTGGGCTGAACGATGGGGGTGGAGATGCTCCTTCAGGTATACTGGGCCGAAGCCATTGTACACAGCATTGCCTAACAGGCACACTTTTACAAAGCAATTTCCCCTAAGAGAATACATTTTTGTGTTAATTTGACTACTATATGAACTTCTATGTAGGCTTTACATTAGTATATGCATTTTTGGCTGGAGAACAGCACTGCAAAATTTGGAGAAGGTGCAAATTTTGAAGGATAGATGTGTTACGGTTATGGTTCTTGTTCTCTTTTGGTAAAGAGAATGAAGTAGGCTCACTTTGAAATGAGAACTGGATTGGATTCTTCCCCCATCCCCAGCCTTGGCTCACATCCTGGTCTTGCAGGTGTCACAACACTCTTCTTTTTCCAGCCCAGCATCACTCTCCCAAAATATTCCCCCTTCCGCAAGAGCGTTTCGCCAGCTCCCCTCCTCACCCCACTGAATCGTGCACCCAAAGAAAGCACAGAAAGAAGCAGCAGAAGTGCCCCCCTTTCCCCATTAGAAAAAGAATTCCTCTGCCTTTAAATTGTCTCAGTAACGGCTGGCTCACAGGCAGAAATATTTGGCAGCAGTGAAATTAAAAGTGATAAATTTTCTCGCCAAGCTTTGATCGATAATAGAGGTCTCATCTGTTAATCAATAAGACAGTCTGCCTGTTTACTGTGCATACGCCGTTCGCGGCTGCTTGCGGGGCGATGTCAAGTTTGCATTCAAAACAACTCAAGTGTGCCTAAACCAAATGGCCAGTCCCTAAAAAAGAAAAGAGGTACGGAGGGGGTGGGAAGGAGAAGAGGCCGGACAATGACATCACATGCCTGCTCATATATTAGAAAAGACAGTCCACGCGCCTGCTTTTCCTTCGCTTGCCTGTACATTTCATTTTGTTTCAGTTTTATATGTATATATAAATGTACAGCCTTTCAAGTCATGGGAGACAGTTTCACAAAAAGCCGTACACTGGAGGGCAATGAGGATGGACTCATCTGAAATATACCCAAAGCTGCCAGGCCTAGTTAGAAAGAGAGGTGCAGTGGAAAGACGGCCAGGATGCCAAATAGCCTCTCTCTCTCTCTCTCTCTCTCTCTCTCTCTCTCTCTCTCTCTCTCTCTCTCCCCTCTCTCCACCACCCCCTCCATCCCTTTCACCACCAAGCCCTGCTTAAATAATAAACACAGCTTTATTACCAACATAATTAGAAAGGTCAGTTCTATTTGAGAACTATTACAGCCCTTCGTGCCAGAGGCTGTTCGGGGAATGTTTTGTTCCAGAATCATTGACCTAAAAGGCCAGTACAGTGCCGGCTGGTACCTTGAAGGCTCTGGGGTGAGCAAATCAGATTTATTCTTGCTCACAGCAGTCAGATCTCAAAACATTTCCTAGGCTGGTTTTTAAGAGGGGTGGGGGTTCATAAGAGAATAGGGAGACAGAGACTTTCCAAAACACCAACACCATTGCCTCAGAACTGGAGGAAAAACATGCCCGTTAAGAGTGTTTAATTTGATCCCTAAACCCCACAAAGCAAGATGCAATTAGTGCAAAGTGAAAGATACTCTGAGCATGAATTATGACAATGCACACAGCTCCCAAGATGAATTGTGGCTCAGGATTCAGCTCCTGCCCATTCTCCAAAAATCTCTGTGTTCCCATGACCTCCTGCACCCTTTGTCTACCCAATGGCTGTTGAGCGCATGGTGGACTGGGCAGTTGCCTCCTAAGTTCCAGAATTTTATCCTCTACTGGCAAACCACTCTCCCCACTTTCAGTTGCAGAGAAATGAGTTCTGCAGATAATCAGAGCTGTTCTGTTTTTTCTTTTTCGGGGGTACTTCATTCCCTGTAGGCCTGTGGCTGCCATTGGCTTAGCTGCTGTGATGTGAGAGCAGGCCTGGGCAGCAGAGTGCTAAGGGTGCTGCATCAAAGAAATGAGGATCCTCATCCCTAAAGGTCAAGGCAGACCTTTTTATTCATATAGGTAGCATTGGCTGTATCCAATATTGTCTGTGCGAGTGCTCTTGTGTTAGCAGACAGGCTAGTTTCGATGTAGCACAGCAGAGGAATCCAAGTCAATAGATGTGCCAGGAGAAACTCAGGGTGCAATCTGCTCGTGCATCCTCTGATACAAGAATGTTCTGCTGGCACATGTACAGCAGAATACCATTAAATGACTCACACACATTGGATACAACCCTGTAAGTACTGCCTGAGCTTTCAAATTATGACATGTCATGACAAACCAGTCAACAGTTTCAAGGGAAGATGCTTACAGGACTGTGCAATGGCGGGTGAGCCTGGCATCAAATAATGGTTTGGGGGCTAAGCCCTAGCAAATAAGGCTCAGAAATGCACTGGGGGATACCTGCTTCAAACTTGATATTTTGTACAAAACAGACACAAGACAGCAGTGAAAAGTATATTCACTCAGAAGGAAGTCCCAGTGTGTATAACAAAACCTATTCCTAGGAAATACATACAGGATTGAAGTCTAACTGCATTCAGCAGGTATATATTCCTCTAAAATATTAGGAAGGGGAGACACAATTCTAAAGAGACATTTCAGATTCTCGTGAAGCCCCATCAGATTGATCACTGCTAGTCATGTGCAAGAACACCCAGGTTTTTAGACACCTGGGCAATCAGATGCCTGGGAATGTTCAAGCCCCAGGTGGCACCCAAAGCAGCTGCTCATCTGCCCGTGTTTTTTATGTCCCTTCTTTGGAAAACAAGAGTGAGCTGCATTTGAAACTCAGGTGCAGGATCTTAATGTTCGCAATGATTCACTTTTGCACGAGGCACACTTTTCTCGTTGGCTGCATTACAGCAGAAGGAAAGCAGGGACAAGGGGGAAGAGGAGGAGGAAATGGCTGGCAAAAGAAGCCTGGTTCCATCTGGAGAAAACGGGGTGCTTCCATTAGAGAAAACACAAGCAGAACATTTGCAAACAATGCTAACCCGGAGGAGGGAACCCCACACGGTAATGGCCAGTTCAGCTCATTCAGGCGGAAGAGCCACCTATGGCAGCATCCTCTTCTCACAGTCAGCAGACAAATGCCAGGTGGAATTGGACGGGTTGTGGTAACGTGTGTGTGTGTGTGTGTGTGTGTGTGTGTGTGATGCACTCTTTGTGTCCTCAGAGGCCCTTTCCTCCTTTGCTTGTTCCAGAGCTCAGCCCTGGCACTGAAACTAAAGGTAGTCTAATTCAGGGCCTATTGCTCAGGGTGAGTTAGAACACATTTCCTGCCTTGGGAAGCTGCTTTTTAAAAAATAAATATTATTTATTAATAACATATCCAATTAATAACATATCAAATCTTAATCATAATACAGATAATAAAGCCAGTTATACATTCCGAATTATATAATTTAAAGAGACTTCTCATGTTCTGGCTGGTCAGGGGGAAGGAAGTCTCTTTAAATTATATAATTGGCTTTATTAGGATGTGGCAAGATTTGATACATTATTAATTGCCCTGGGAAGCTGCTGATGCTACAGATCAGTGGCATAGCATGAGGAGGGCCACAAGGGTGGTTGCCCTGAGTGCAAAAATTTGTGCCCAGGGGCGCAAAAATTCAACACTTGATGCTGCCTCAATATAGCCGCATGCTTCCGTTGCTGGGCTCCATTGAAAATGGCTTCTCTGTACGAACCATGAAGTGACCTCTCCAGACAACGGAATGATACTTCTTTTCTTATCTCTGTGGCTGCAATCTGCTGGGTGACACAGACACCATTAGGCAATTGAATGCGCATGTGTACTCCGTCTGCTCCCCTCCTACCCTCTCCACATGGCCCTAAAGTGCTGGCAACCCATGCTACGTCACTGGCAGAGATGACACTGCAGGGTCACTAGTCTTTTGGGGTCAGTGGGCGTATTTGGAATTTTGAGAAAATATCATGGCCACTAGTCACAAAATGGCTGCCACCTGGAGCATGACATAGCACAAACTTACTGCTATACCCGTGTGGTATAAAACAAAATGCCTGACACAACTAAAAACCAGAAAGGAGCCATCTCAAAAAAGTCCGGGCATACCCTCTCATTATGGGGGGAAAGCAGCTGCCTCAGCCGCCGCCACACTCATCCACAGAGAGAAGCAACGTGCACCTCTCCTCTGTTTGGGATGGAAGGGAAGGGAAGGAGGGTTTCTGACCCTGGCATCCAATGAAATGTTGTCATGCTTAAGGAAGGATGTTCAATGTAGGAGATAGAGACATTGGGCCAGGGCAAATAGTCCTTTTTGCATTATGGGTTTTTGAAGGGATGTTCACTGAGACCATTCACAGGCCCCCATGAAGGGGCTGGTGGGCACAGTGGTACTCATGGAAGCCATGCTGGCAAGTCATGTGATATTGGGTAGATGGACCAATGTACCTAGTTTCTGGCAGTGTCACAGACTCACACATTAGCCAAAAAAGAGCACCCAACAGCATTTCCTGGGGAGAATAAGTGGGCGCCTTCTTTTCATTGACAAGTTCTGACTGGGCAGCATATCTGGGCAAACCCTGTTTTTCTACCCCAGTGATACTTGGCCAAAAACGTTGAGGTGCATGGAGCCATTTCCTATGCAAAGACATGCCCACCCCCATAGGAACATTGTGGTCCAGGGCTCTGGGGATGAAATTTAACCCATGGTGAAAAGGGATGGACTATATAGCTTTTAAGAAGAAATGAACAAAGCAAAATACTTCCGTAAGTAAACAGGGAGAAGAAATGGAAGAAATATTTCTGAGCAATGAATAACAAGTGGAGCATTGCCCTCATCTATTGGGGAGGTTGTTTTTTTTTAACAGGGGGGAAGAATCCTGGAGATTTTAAAATAAACATCTTGAATGTTCTGATGAGATACGCATGCTTGGTTATATAAGGGGAGTACAGAGCGTACCAAAACAGCCGACCCGCAAAAGCTGTCAGAACAATAAGTGCAGACACAGGGCATCTTACGACAGGCTACGCCGTACAGTTTTATTTACAGTACCTCTTATCAGTCAGGGAACAGTACGCAGCCTGCCAATTTTCAAAGGCTAGAACTGGGTGTTCTTTCTTTTGCTCAAGTAGATGTGTACGCCAGGCAGGGAGGTCCCCCCCCCCCTCGTTCTCTAAATCAAATCAGCAAAACAAAAAGTGATACCAGGCCAGAAATCTTGCCGTGTATGCATGCATAAAAGGACTTGTTTGGAGGGTGGAGGAAGGGGGGGGGGAGAGAAAGAGTGTTAAAGCCAAGGCAGAGAACAGAGCGATTGAATATGCAAATAGTTCAATGTTAATTTTACTATGTGAGTCACCAGGAAAATGTCAGCCAGCATCAGTGCTTATTACACCAGGGTTTCAGAAAAACAAGGAGAGATATTTATTAAAAGCACGGAACATCGGGGATGGAACATTCAAAAGCAATACATCAAGGGATGGTTATTTGCAGGCTTTTTTCCTTCTTCCTTTTCTTTTAAAGCCTCTTGTTGAAGCTAGCAGCTTTAATGTAAACAGGTTTGTCCCCCCCCCCCCAATAAACAATGTTTTAGGTGGGATTTTTTTGTGGGGGAGGGGAGAAGGGAGAAAAGATAAAAGGTGGTATTTTTAGCAAGTTGTTTCGACTTGCCTACAGTATAAAGATATCTTCCGATGACTGACCCTGGAGAGATGGGACCCTGTGTGCTGCCAAGAGTCAGCTGTGTGTTTGAGAACATGCCTCATCCCCTTGGCACCAGCTCCTCGGCCGGTCTTCCGCTGGTGTTTGTACAAGCAGATTTATGGGCCCTCTGCTTAATAAAGATACTTGCTCAACTCAGCTGGCAAAAACAGGCGGCTTTTTCCATTCAGGCAGGATTCTGCAGAGTCACCGAGGTCCTCTGGAATGACAGCAAGTCCTCGCTATGCTCTACCCTCTCCCTCACCCCAGGCCCTTGACCTGTGTCCTTCCAGCATGGGTGACTGGAAGAAAGTTGGCACCTGCAATACATACCCCTTTTGCAAAAGCCCAAGGCAAGCTCCCTGCTCTTCCAAAACCAATTCCTCTCTTTGCCGTACAGTCACAATCCAGGAATATTTGCAGCTGACCCAGCACTCATTTGGCTGAAAAAGGTGACAGCAATGGGCATGGATGGAGAACTGAGGCATAAAACCAGAGGCTGGCAAATAACTCCAAATTCTGGGGGGAAATGTTTCCAAACTCAACAGTGAGCAAAAGCCTGCCTCAATGTCCCAAAGACTTGCTATCTATTAAAAGCTATAGGAGAAAGTTTAACAGTTCTACTCGTCTAACTCTTGATGCTCAACAGGTAGATGAAACCTTGAGGCACCAAGCAGGACCACTTGCATTTCACCTGGCTGGAGACTCTTGGGTTAGTCTGGAAACCATGGCCAAGTCCAGGTTTGCAGGACATTTAATCCAACCCCAGAAGGATTGGCTCCTTGTATTGTCAACAGGCCTGGCCCAATCTGGTGACATCATGCTGCCTGCCAATCACAAGGGCTTATGGTGGCTACTTCTGTTTCCTTCTGTGCCCAAATACTGCTTGATTTCCAATAAAGCTAGTCCAAACTGCTTGCCCGCCACTGTACTGGATGGCCAATTTGAGGCTATCCCTCATGGTGAATTACTCTGTCCTTTTGAAGAGCAGGTTGAAGAATATTTTGCTCATGTGGTTCTTCACTATAATTTCAACAAAGATGACCCGATTGGTGGCTCCTCTTCTCTCAAAACTTTCCAGGTAGGGCTTCCAAATGGGATCTGACCTACCTTTTGGCAGACTCAAACAGATTATTAGCAGAGAATGGGGCTACATTTCTCTTTCTGGCTGCAAAAACACGAAAGGCAATCTTCCCTGATAAATGCTATCCTGTCCAATGGCTGTTGCAATTTATAATCTGGTTATTTCTTATTAAATTCTTAACTTACTTTTCATTTCCATATTTTAAGGCAACATGCTGCATAGCTCACTTTAGACATGTTTTATATTTTCCTGATCTAATATACTTTGTATGTTACGGTATTTTGCTTGTATAGTCATTAGTTTTTGGTTTGTTTGGGTTTGTGATCACATAATGAAGAGATTCAGTGTTCCCTTCAGAATCAGAAAAGGACCCTGATGCTTGTGCACTTGGCTGGGTTTCCAGATTTGGGTCTGGAATTTGGGTTTGGTCCTTGAGCCCTTGCTCATGGTTAACTTATAGTGGGAACAAGTGAGCTGGGATGGTATGCAAATTCTTTATCCTTCACTGGTAGTTTTCATCTAAGAATCACCATCTGTATGCACTACAAGTAGAAGCTGAGAAGCCTTGCTGTGTCCAGAGTGGGAGGAACATGGTCAGGGTGAAGGCAGATAGCCCATACGAAAAGAAAGAGAGGTGTAGCCAGAGGCCAAGAAGCAAGATGGCGGCTATGTGATACCTCCACTGTCAGAAGCAGTATGCTTCTAAATACCAGTTGCCGGGGAGCATGAGGAGCAAAAATGTAGGTGCACTCATTTGGGCTTCCCATTGGGAATCTGTTTGGCCACTGTGAGAAAAGGATGCTGGGCAAGATGGACCACTGGCCTGATCCAACAATGTTCTCCTTTTGTTCTTAAGCAGTAGATAGGAAGTGGGCAGAACAGCCTGGAATTGAAGGAAAAGAGCAGGCTCCAGGAGGAAGTAGAAAAGCAGGTATTTGGAGTACAAAGCCAAACATATGAATTGTCTCTGCTGTAGCACCTGAGTCCACAAAGAGGCTGGTCAAAGAACCCTGGGAAGTCAATCTTGTTTACTCAGAAGAGTACCAACCTCCATCCATCTCAGTACAATTATGAGTGGGATGGTGCAAGGCCGAGATCCATAAGCCCAGGTAATTCAACAACAGTGGAGGCAGGGACATACTTTGAAGAGCAGAGATTTGTACATTGGGCAGTGTGAGAACATAATGGGAGGCACAAGATGATTATGATAAACATGACTCAAGAGTGGATCGAATTTCATATCTGCTTGGAAGCTAGAAAAGAGTTTGTGGAAGGTTCTTTGATGGGCAGGGTGGTGTGTGTGTGTGTGTGTGTGTGTGTGTGTGTCTGTCTGTCTGTCTGTCTGTCTGTCTCTCTGTCTCTCTGTCTCTCTGTGTGTCTGTGTATATAACAATTGAAAGGATGAGGAGATGAGGAGTGGTGCTGGGGAGTGTAGACATGAGAGGGAAAGGAAGCAAAACAGAAAAGGGCAGCTGGGAAGAAGGGGTGGAGTCACAGAACTGTACAGTTGGAAGGGACCCAAGGGTCATCTAGTCCAAAGTAGGAATCACAGCTAAATAACCCATGATAGATGGCCACCCAACCTCTGTTTAAACACCTCCAAGGAAGGAGAGTCCACCACCTTAATAGGTAGTCAGTTCCCCGGTCAAACAGAAAGTTCTTCCTAATGTTGAGTTGAAATCTCCTTTCTTGTAATGTGAATCCATTGGCTAGGGCCCTACCCTCTGTAGCCAATCTTTATTTAATTGCATCTATTTTTGCATCTTTTTCCGGTACTATGGTGCCAAATTACCTTGAGATTGTATGGTATAAGGCGATACATAAATAAAATCCTTCTTGGCACTGTTGTGAGTCGGAGTGTTTTCAAACTGCTCTCTGGTGTCAGAGGCCTCCTTCTTGTGATGAGGTCCATCACTTTCTGGTGTTGGAGACTCCCTCCTCCCTCCTCCACATATTTGGTGTAAAGCATAATGCTGCCATTCTACCCATTTAGATATACGTTAGGTTTTGCCTTTGCTGGGTCTCCAAGGCGAAGGAAGTTCTTGGACAGCTCTTGGACACATGCAGAGAGCACCTCTCTATGCCACTGGTCTTCAACTTGTGGGTCATGGCTTGATCCAAGCTGGGTTGCAACAGGAGCACCACCACCATGCAAAAATATGGTAAAGGGTTTAAGAAATTGGTCCCCAAAAGCATATTTTAGTTAAAAGTGGGTTTAACCCGTCTTATGCATCCTCACTAACTGACCACACCTCAAAGATTTCAGGAAGAGGAACTCTTCTCTTTATGCAGTCACATCCTTGAGGGGTTTTTAAAAATTACCTTCTGTGGTTTCAAGTGTGTCTAACTGTTCCTGCAAATGGTCCAAAGCAGGCTTCCTCAACCTCGGCCCTCCAGATGTTTTGAGACTACAATTCCCATCATATATGACCACTGGTCCTGCTAGCTAGGGATCATGGGAGTTGTAGGCCAAAAACATCTGGAGGGCCAAGGTTGAGGAAACCTGATCCAAAGCATAGCACAGCTATGACCCATCTGTTATGGTCCGAGTCCATGGGACTTCCTGGGATGAGATCAAATATTGCATGTCTGTATGTTAAACTCTGGCTTCAGAATATAAAAAAACAACAACAGCAAGGTGATCCATATTTTATTTTTATTTTTTTGATAGCATTTATATACCACCTGTATCTTGCAAGGATCTCAAGGTGGTGTATATAGTTGTTCTCCTCCTCCCCATTTCATCCTCACATCCTCCCTTTGAGGGAGGTTAGGTTACGACGCAGGTGGGACGCAGGTGGCGCTGTGGGTTAAAGCCTCAGCGCCTAGGACTTGCCGATCGAAAGGTCGGCGGTTCGAATCCCTGCGGCGGGGTGCGCTCCCGCTGCTCGGTCTCAGCGCCTGCCAACCTAGCAGTTCGAAAGCACCTCCGGGTGCAAGTAGATAAATAGGGACCGCTTACCAGCGGGAAGGTAAACGTCGTTTCCGTGTGCGGCTCTGGCTCGCCAGAGCAGCGATGTCACACTGGCCACGTGACCCGGAAGTGTCTCCGGACAGCGCTGGCCCCTGGCCTCTTGAGATGGGCGCACAACCCCAGAGTCTGTCAAGACTGGCCCGTACGGGCAGGGGTACCTTTACCTTTACCTTTAGGTTACGAGATGGTGACTGTCCCAAGGTCACCCAGTGAGCTTTGTGGCTGAGTGGGGATTCCAACCCTGCTCTCCCAAGTCCCAGTCCAACACTCTAACCACATCAGTCACAAAACAGAGCAACACCATAAGGACATAAGAGGAGTGTTGCTGGATGAGGCCAAGGGCTCATCTAGAATGACATCCTGTTCTTGCAGTGGCTGTGCGTCCATTATCTCCTGCAAATGTTGGGGGAATCAGCTGAACGGACCAGAAAAGGGGCAGTCAGGAGTGGGTGGGTGGGAGGGAGAAGAACAGAAAGCATTTGCTGGTCTTGAATATAAAACCACTGGATTCCATTTGGCAAATCTTCTGGAAAAAAAGGTTAGCACCTGGACATCCACAAATCCTTCTCTGAACTCTTACCTATTTTGCATTCGTTTAAAGAAGAAGGAAAAAAATAGATTCTCTTCTACCTCCCCTGGGCTTTGGCACTGAAAAATGCAGAGGCAATTGATCAACTGCCAGCTGTCTGCCCCAGCTCCTTAGAATAAAGCAGCAGCAAGTCTTTAATATCTGTCTATATCTTCTGCAAAACATCCAGCGGGTCACAAAATACGCAGCCAGTTAAAGGATAGCAGGCGGGGGGGGGGGAGCCTCCAAACACACTCATCTGTTCTGAAAGCACCGCTTTGCTATTTTTAGACACCCCATAATACTCCCCAATACCCCTTCAGTTTAATGGCTTTATTGAGGAGAAGAACTGGGGCTCCCTGGTTCGTGGCACTTCTGATGTTAGGAAGTAGTAAAAATCTTCTAACTGGTTAAAAATGACACTTGTCCAATTGCCTTTGGTGTGTCTAAAACCTTAATTGTCGTCACCCAGCCTGCTGGATGTAAAGATTCTCGTCGGTTTTCATAGCTTTGATTTCTACTCTCTTCTCCCCATAATTGAGGTGTTACATTACATGGTGCTGTGCTTGGCATTTTCAGAAAGGGGCAAGGAGCTGGACACCTAAACACTCTGACGACCAAGAAGCTTTGCATACAAAACAGGAGGGGGGGGGACTTCTTCCTGAGTGGCATTCAGAGTTTCCCTTCATCTTTTTCTCTTTCATTTTAGGCCACGCAAGAAGCAAGAGCACTAAACTGTGCACTTTTCCTGTATTATTATCAGAGTATTATTAAAGTGTACCTGGCAACTAAAAATGACATCAAAATTGCTGCCTGAGAAACTGGAAAGATCTGGGTTGTAACAGAGGAACTGAAAACAGGTAATGTTGAGAATACACAACCGGCGATTAAAGTTTCAGGCAATGGTGGGGGAGAAGGTAAGATCACTAAGCAGAATTGCTGTCTATAACCACCATTAGTTTAATTTTATGGGGAAGCAACAGGCATAAGTTGCTATAGCACAAGAGACATATTCTTCTTTCAGCAGAGGCCAACCAAAAAATGTTTCTGACTTCCCAAACGCCCAAATTTTTCTTTTAAGTAATTCAGTTCAAATTTACAATTCCATGTTCTCAAGCAGATCACTGAAGAGCATCTGTTCAAACACTAAAATGACCTCGGGATTTTTTCTCCCCCCCACCCTTTGTTTAGGTGTACAAATGCCTTCCGTGAAACTGCCCACCCCCCACCCCACCCTCTGCTGCTGTCCACTACAAGGCCAGGTAAACAATGATTCATATTTTCCCAAACCTAGCCATTTTATAATTTAGCAAGGTGCCCGTTGTTCTGTACCCATTAAACTGTTCTTAACTGCAGCGACATTTGAGGAGGAGGAGGATGGAAGGAGATGAAGAGTGAGAGAACGACAGGAAGGAGCAGTAAGAAGGTAAGACAGGATGGATTCAGAATGGTCAGATAAGGGACTTGCAGATTTTGCCAGGATCAGGAGTCACACTAAGGGACACCAGGAGAAGAATGCCATCTCCTCCAAGTTCAGCTAAGTCAACAGCACTTGTGAGGATAGGTGAAAAGATGAATAAGCTTGAAGCAGCATTCACTTCAGGGTAGGAGTGATACAACACTTATCACCTCTTAGGCATAAGAGTAAGACCATTTCTCACCTGTACTACCAAGACATCTCAATGCTAGTGCTGCTTTCTTTGGCAGCAGAAGCCTATTTGCCAAAACCCCTTCAGTGTGTCTATTTCTCTTGCTGATGCCTTTTATAAGTGCCAACAAATGGCCTAACCCATTGGCCGGCCTTCTGCATTCATCCTTCTAGAGCAGGGATCTCCAACTCCCAACAGACTGTGATCTACTCACATATAAAAAAACTCGCAGTGATCAGGTCAAAGTTGTATGGAGAGGAAAATTTCTGAATTGAGTAAGGGGGAAAGGTGGAAAGTCACTCATCAACAGGTTGCTAAAGAAACAATCTGCCTCCCAGCAAAAACTCCATCTGCCATTTCAGCGATCATGCAAAAATGGAGGATGGGCCAAGGGGGTGGGGCTGGATGCTATTATGCCACTGCAAAGGAACCTCCTGGGGATTGACCAGTCAAACGCGACCGACCTGTTGGACATCCCTGTTCTAGA
This sequence comes from Podarcis gaigeae, assembly GCF_964106915.1. Lineage (NCBI taxonomy): Eukaryota > Metazoa > Chordata > Lepidosauria > Squamata > Lacertidae > Podarcis > Podarcis gaigeae. The sequence continues at coordinate 18,823,796 of NC_139692.1, read as the reverse complement.
GCAACTGATCAGTACAAGGGCTCCACCCTGGAGGGAAGTGACAATCGACAGATATATCAATGGAACACATGGGATTGCTTAAGGGCTCCCAGGCTCGTCTTCCTTGTTCAAGCTGATTGGCTCCATTCACAGTGCGTGGGCTGTCAACCATAAGCAGATGTTGGCTTTCCTGCCAATCACATGAGCAGCGACCCACATCCCTTCTGTATAAATAAAGGAGAAGTGGAAGAGTTGCCAGTTCCCAGCTTGTGCCCAGAGGATTAGTAACCCAGGGATGTCACAAAAACATTTAGGAGAGCCAGTCCATGAAGCCACCTCAAGATGTGATGCTGTCTTCAATGGACTGGTATGACTTAAATGGTTTCATTTGCGTCCAGATTGGAAAGTATAACATCCCAGTCCAAGCTTCTTCATTCCCAATTGTTGCATGTTGTGTTGAGCAACAATCTGGAAGCAGCTTCTCATAAGGCCAACTGATTAACCCAACCAATTCAGATCTACTGAAAAGAAATAAAGCTGGAGAATCTGCATTTAGCCTCCCAAAGACACCTTCTGGAAAGGTATTTTGAACATGATCCCATCATGCTGAAGTTCTGGTTGGTGATACCCAGTCCAACATCCTCTTCTCACAGTAGCCAACCGACGCCCCAGTGGGAAGCACACTGGGGTTATTTTTGAACTGGAAAGTAAATCTTCCCTGGGTCAGAACAGCTGGTGATTCTGGGTTTTATATGGTCTCCCACAATGTGGGATTAGTGGCTTGGATCGCTTGCCTGAGTCATCTGGAGTGGTTTGTTTGCTGGACTGTGTCAACATGGTGTGGGTTTGCTTGATTTAGCTGGCAGCTTGTGGTTCCTGGTGCTCTGGAATCTGGATGCAGGATACCAAGGAGTTCTCTTATGCAAGCCCATAGAAACGAATGGGAATAGACAGTTCCTGGGTGCAATTGCTCTCTAGTGATGTAATAGCTTGCTCCTCAGCTAACAACTGTATTTTTTATTCAGCTCTGTCATGTCCAATGAATAGTACAATAAAGTTATTTGGATTGGAGCTAACAACTGAGCTTTTTGGCCAAACCAAAAGAAGCTAGCAAGATAAGAAGCTGAACTCAGAGTAAGACTATACAGCTGAGGGGGTGGGATTGTGTAGTTAGGACAGTGCTAGACCTCTCTCAGCCCAATACCTAGGATAGGTGCTGCCAGTCAGATGGAGGCAGATGGGCAAAGACCTCACCTGGCATAAGGTAGACCTTTCTGCTCCAAAAAGAAAATAATATGGTGGTGGTGAGTTGGGATGGGGCATAAAACTGAGTTCATATTTAAGAGCTGAAGATTCACATTTTCTGAACGAACGTGAGAATCGAAACACAGCCAGAATCTGAAATTTCTCTGAAATTCGCACTTTTCCAAATTTCGTAATGCAGTTCTCTAAGCGAAAAACGTTTACAAAATTGCATTTAACAGAGGAAACTAAAAATGAATGTATTGCTGGAGATAACATATAAAAAATGCTTGAGGGAAAACGGTTTGTTAAACTATTTACATTAGTCAAAACTGCAAGCAAAAAAATGTGTTTTATTAGGAGATATTCACAGGAAAAACCTAAAGGAATTTCATTAGGATTAGGGAAAAATTTACAAATGGCTGTATGGAAAACTGAAATGAAGACTGAGAAACTGAGGGACCTGAAATGGGTGGATCCCGCTGAGACCATATAACACTGGTACTGAAAGACCTCAATTGGCTCCCAGTACGTTTCCAGGCACAATTGAAAGTGTTCGTGCTGATCTTTAAAGCCCTAAATGGCCTTGGCCCAGTATACCTGAAGGAGCGTCTCCACCCCCATCGTTCTTCCCGGACACTGAGATCCCGCTCTGAGGGCTTTCTGGCAGTTCCCTCACTGTGAGAAGCAAAGCTACAGGGAACCAGGCAGAGGCCTTCTCGGTAGTGGCACCCGCCCTGGGGAATGCCCTCCCATCAGATGTCAAGGAAACAAACAACTATCTGACTTTTAGAAGACAGCTGAAGGCAGCCCTATTTAGGGAAGTTTTTAATGTTTGACATTTTACTGAGCTTTTAATTTTCTGTTGGGAGCCGCCCAGATGGGGAAGCCCAGCCAGATGGGCGGGGTATAAATAATAACTTATTATTATTATCCCACCCCTAGTGGTGAGCTGCTTCCAGCCTGAACCTGGGCAACGTGACTTCCCCACTAGATGGGACCCTGCAGGAGCTGGGATGTGCCCCTGGTTGCACAGAGAGGACTTATACACAAAACTTTCCTTCTTGCATCCCGTTTTTCATCATAACAATGACCATTCCGTTAGCATAAAACATAGACCACGCCACCCTAACTGATCAGGGGATAAAGGCACACACCCAGAGACACTCCCCTCTCCCGTATATTTAGCCTGTTTACACCGAAAGCGCCACGAAAATGAACAGTCACGTTCTTGGCATCAACCTTTGCTGTTGAGTTCAGGCCAGAACAACTCCAAACAGCATCCCCTTTTCCAACCACAGTTTCATAACTCGCATATTTTCTGACGTTGCAATCCTCAGAAATTTCACAGGCACCAGATACTCCCTTTCCCTGCTAGCCAGTGAGGGCCATGTGCTATTAATTAAAATAAAACGTGGGCTATATTTGTATAGTGTGAGTGTTAAAATTGGGGGAGGGAAGCAAGAGGAAAAGAAGGAGGAGGGAGACAAATATGGATTTGTAAAAAAAAAAGTAAAAAAGTGGCAAAGCAAATTTATGCATTGCCGTCACTTTACTACCTAATTAATTCAGTCATTTTTTTTTAAAAAAAAATCCAACCACAATTTTATTTATGTTCCATTTACCACATCAAAAGTGCAAAGGGGAAGGGGGGGGGGGAGAACACGCACACACAACAACACTCCCCACACACTGATGCTAAAATAATACCTCAAGGCATCTATTTTTAATCAGTCTAAAAAAACACAAAACGCTGGATTCTATACAATCTCTCTTGGGCAGACCACCAACGCTCGGAAAGGGAAACAGCCAAGTCTTCCAAGTGCCCTTGCTGGCTGCTGAAAACTGTTCTTGACAAAAAGAGAGAGAGGGAGAGAGAAAGAGAGAGAGAGAGAGAGAGAGAGAGAGAGAGAGAGAGAGAGAGAAAGAAAGAAAGAAAAAAAAACCCCACAGAAATCCATAATGGCCTCAGGCTCCTCTCCAATCTATTTTCTGCTCAGCTGGTTTTAAATGAAGTTATTATGAGTCATTAAAACACCCGCAAGCTTGTGGAAGTCAGCCAATTACAATTTTAAATTTAGCCTGTTCTCTACCCCAGTCCCTTGGTTTCTTCTGTTGCCCACAAAAAGCCACTGGGTTTGCTCTGGTTTGATTTCTCTCTGTGTGTGTCTGCTCCTTGCACCCCCCAAAAAGACCCCCCTCCCCTCCACACCCAAATTTCACTCAAATTTCACACATATATATATACTTAAAATCATATTGCATAAAGAAGCAGATGGCATAAAATGTCACACACAGAGACCTTCCCAGTTTTGCATGTCTCAGATTACTACTAATTCTATCACACATATACTCATCAAAAGTGCGTCTTAGTTTTTGTTTTGAATGTACATATAGTTCAACAACAGACGTCTAAGCGGAGCATGACTGTTAGGGTGACGTCATCATACCTGAGGTCTTATTTCATTTTCAAACCTACAGGATAATGGTCTGGGCCAGACTGTTAAAGGAATATAATGCCTGCCCCCGACAACTCCCAACGTCTGTGTAAGTGAATCCCTTCCTGAAGGATCAGTGACACAAACCAAGCTAGACTGTTGCAATCCTGGTGCAGAAGTAATTGGCATCATCTCCCCAAATCCACATTGGACAAGGGGGATAAAGACTCTAGGAACAGAGGAAGACATGGAGGGCACATCCTGGGAGCTGAACAAGAGACCCTCCGCCTGGGAGACCCGATGCTCTACCACTGATCTAGCAGGTCCTGGTTTCAGGCATCAATAACTATTCCAGGGTCTTCTGCAAACCCCATCCATGTTGTGGCCAGAAGAGATGAACCACCCACTCTAAATGGTGCCCAGAGGGCCCATCCTCGCTACTGGAAGCACAGAAGCATCCCCACAACAGCCTTGAATGGCAGGCCTGTATGAAGGGCATCACTGCAATTGAGCTGGAGAGTTTAGATGGCATCATGTGATCACTTGGTGTCTTCTGAATTACAACAGATGTTTGACTGGATTCTGAGCCTTCCTGACTCCCCTGAGGCGGCTGCTAATGCCTAGATGGCTGCCACCGGACTGTTGTTAGCCAGGGCTCCCGCTTCTTCTCTGGACCAGCTTTTCGCTGCCCATCCACACGGCTGCGATGAGCATCCCGCCCTATGCTAATAGCTGCAAGACAGATGAATGCTCAGGTGTCACTGATAATATGGCTTCTGCCTCTCACCCTCCCTCCTCTCCGTGAGCAGACAGTGAGGGGCGGCTGAGAGCTTTCTCAGCGCGCCACCAAGACATCAATTCTGCCTCTTGATTTCCTTCAGACAACAAGAGCGCGAGGCGTGCATGCTCAACGGGCAGCTTCTTTAAAGGGAATTTTAGAAAGGGTGGGTGGGAAATCAGCATTTTGGAGTGGAAAGCACAGGGGAGGCAGGCTCAAAGGCACCCGGGCCACTCTTCCCATGAGGAGTGCAGTCAGACGCTTGTGAATCTGCGGAACACTGCTGAGGATGGAAAGAGTGGAGCATCTATTTTGGGTCCGTGTGTCATTTTGGTTCAGCAAAATAACAAACAAACCCCCAAACCACACACACACACACACGAGAGAAAGTAAGGTTATTACATAATTGCTGCTCCCCCACCCTTAAAGTAATGTTCTATCCAACAGACTGAGCTGGGAAGGGGTGGGGTGGGATGGGGGCGATGGCGACAAACCCCATTCCAAAAAACCCAACAGCCTGTGTTCCGTTTCAGAAGGCACAGAGTGTACTGTACGGCCTATAAAACTCCAAAACAGCCTCCAGACACTTCTGCAATCGTCCTCCATCAAAACACTTTGCCTTGCATACAAAAATAAGATACAGGGCTGAACGGAATACACAATCAGGCCATTACAGTACAGGGAGGCTGCTACTTAGCAACGAGGGGGCTTTAAAGCTGAGATGCAGGAGAGGAAGCAGAAATCTGTCGAGCCTGTTGGGCAAATGATAAACATTAGCAGGTTTTTGTTGGGTTGGGTTGGGGGGGGGGTTGAAGGGGGAACTACAGAAGCCATGCAGGAAAAAAAAGAGGGGGGTGAGGAACAATAGTGTGTGTGCTTTTTTGGACTGCGTACATTAAAATAACAAAAGGGGGAAAGGAGAGGGCAAAGGTTCTGAATAAATAAATCAGCTCATCATCTGATCTTCAGCTGACGGCTAGCTGCAAACATGGTCGAAGTCCCTTTGCCTCCACCCCCCACCCCCCAAAAAAGGATGGAGAGGTGTTTTCTAATACAGTGACCTCCGCTGAACTCTTAGAATGTTCTCCATCTCGTGCAGAGGTCTACCAGCTTTTTTTAAAAAATGAAATGAAATGAAAACATGAAGGGCTGGCCAGAGGGTGGAGAACCCATACAGTTCGCAGAACCGCCAACGGCACCGGACAAAAATAATCCATGACTTATTGGCTTTCAGAAGGGTCTCGTGGCATCATCTTTGGTGCACGGTCGGGGGGGGGAGGGGGGCTCTCGCCAGAACGCTGTAAATAGCGGAACGGAAGGGAGCTTTAAAAACAAGAACGAGAGACAGGCAGACAGGAGTGCTGAGAAATAAAATGTATTTCATCAGGTAAAGGTTGCTGGGGGTGGGGTGGGGGGTGGGAGTGGAGGGAAACATGCTGGCTGGCTGCATCAGCAGCAGCGAAGATCTTTGCCAGAACAGGAGCTCAGACGCAAAACCATATTATTCTAGTCAGCTTAAACTCTGAAAGCTGGGGGGGGGGGTGGTTTGAAAGGCAGGAAGGCGGGGTGGGAGAGAGAGAAAGAAATGTATTTTTCATCAGCAAGTGTATAATTTATAAACAGCATTAAACAGTTTGTGTTTTCTTTCTCTCTCTCCCCCCCTTCTCTTGGGTTGGACGGCACTCAAGCCTGCATTAATTTCTGCTCTGGGTACAGTGTGTTCTTGGAGCCGCATCTGCCAGTGATCATAAACTCTCTGGAATGCTGGCAGAACATCCAGACCCTGCCAGCAAGCCGATGACATCACTCTGGGAATAAATTCGGGATGGCGGCCAAAACTCGAGGCGGCGAGAAGGGGAGGGGAGAAAAGGAAGAGAGTGAGTGGGGTTTTTTAAGAGAGACTCTGGAACAACATGAGCACTTCCTTTTCCTCTTGCTCTTTAAAAAGCCCGCTCCTTTGGGTTGCATCCAACTCACTTTTACTCCGAGTAGACCTACTGGAATTAGTGGACCGAAGTCAGCTATGCCTGTTGGCTTCAGTGGGTCTCTCAGCATGACGGACATTGAATGGAGGCAACCCTTTGGGGTCACTTGGCCAAGGATACTGGGAACTGGAGGCCAACTGGGATAGCTCAGCTGGTAGAGCATCAGACTATTAAGCTCAGGGTTGTGCATTCGAGCCCCATGTTAGGTGAAATATTTCTGCATTGCAGGGGATTGGAATAGGCGAGCTTTCCAGTTCTGTGATTCTGTGAACACCTGGAGGGCCCCAGATTAGCCACTCTGATCTAGAGGAAAAGATACTTGATTTTTAAAGGTGTCTCTAGAACTACTTGAAAATAAGTCTTTGAGGGCAACAGTGAAAGGGAGGGAGAGAGAGACCAATGCCAAATGACTCATGGAGTCATTAAAGGAGGGCTGAGTGGGTACCATGGAATATTCATAATCAGCCTCACTGCTTAGGGGGGAAATGAAAGCACAAGAATATTGACACACCGTGCAGATTCTTTGAATGATGTGGGAAACTTGTTTGACTAAGGGAAGTAGAGTAGCATAGAGGCAAGGCACTGGATATTGTAGGTGGAAAGGGTGCAAGGTACAGGAGCAGGAAAATGAGAAAGTACGGAGTCCAGTGGCAGGAAGAACAAGAGGCAAGAGGGTGGAGAAGGAAAGGAGGCCGATAAACTCCTTCCCCATGAATTCTCCTCATTTCTGAAGCACACAGGCTTTGGTCAAGAAGGTTACAACTGGGTAGCAAGAAGATGGTCCTGATTATTACTGGAGGAAAGCAAGACTTGGGGTGTCAGATAGGGTTGCATTTGAGGCCTTGCATCAAAATAAGCAGGGTAAGGAGGGCTGCTGGTAACAGTTCGGTTGCTGTCTCCCCCCCCCTCCCCATTTAGGTATTCTTTTGTTATCCAGTGCATTTTGCCACCCCTTGTTCAGCAGCCTCATCTGCACCAGGCTGCCAAATCCACCCGTCTGTCTCTAGCAGGACACTTCTCTATTCTTGTCACACAAGCAGCTGAAGTCGAATAGCCGGCACTGCCTCACTTTCCCTTCATGGAGACATAGACATCAGAGGGAAGGGAAAGGAAGGCAGCCTCTCCCTTTCAAGGCTCTCATGAAGAAAGGGGAAGTGAGTGACATGAGGACAGACCCCCCCGGGACCCCCAAATTTCAATTGCACCCAGTATATTGCTCCAGCAGTCATGGTGCAAAGGATGCTTGAAGTTGATTGTTCATATAAACAACAACAGACCCAGAATGAGCCAAAAGGTGAGACTAGGACCTTCTAGGGTGAGGGACATCTCCATTTGCTTATGTCATCAGATCAACAGGTGCCATGGACACTCATGGCCCTATATCACCATAATTTGAGAGGTGTTAAAAAGCATCCTCCACTTTCAAAATGGCATAAGATCTGTAGATCTTGGGGGACGTTGATGGCAACTCACCCATGGTGGCAAGACTTGGGTCATCAATGTACAACCCAGCTTCAGAGTTTGCCTTTGAAGCCCTGCTCACTGGGAGCAGAAATGCCCCACCACATTGATGAGGGCATATGACCAGGTTGGAAAGATCTGTAGGGAGCATGGATTGCTGCCACTCTCATTCACCTGAAACCCGTCCTCAACCCATCTCTGCAATTGCCAAAATGACCCTCATTGAGGAACCGGAGCAGAGATGGGTATCTTGGGTTCCTTATCCCGGCACACTAGTCTGCTCCTTTCTGCCCAAACACGGGTGAGTTAGGAGGCAGAAAGTGTGGCCAATCTGAGTTGGATCCAGAGTTTGTAGTTACCTATCAGTGCCTTAGGAACATTCCATTTTTACCATATGCCACTGCCCCATGTGTTCCATGCCTATGTTAACAAATAGGGTTTGTGTGCTTTGGATACCTATAGTTATTTCAAGCATGCATGCAATAGTTGCTATAAACACTGCCATGAGAAAGCACACCCACACAAAACTATAGACAGAAAGGACAATGATGGAGTGGTTTTATTGGAGAGTGGCACTGTGAGTGTTGATCTTTATGCCGCTTGGTGCAACATTTCGCAACACTGCTGCCTCCGTGCTCTTTGTAGCGCCCATGTTGTGATTGTCTGCTTATCGGCCTTACAAGGGCACCATATGCAAAAATGACATTATTATTATTTCTAAATATTATTCAGCTCATTATCTGCTTTGCACAAACATTACAAGCAAACTTACAAATGTAAGCAAATGCACAATGCAACAGAGGAAAACAAAATAATTAAAAAACAAAGCAGTCAAAACATGACAACAAGCTCACCACTGCCTAACATGGGTATCATCAACAAAAAGGGGGAGAGGATAATCAACGGCTGGCAGGAAAAGAAACAACACTCAAATGCCTGAGAGAAGAGAACCTATTAGTCTGGCTGTTGTTGCCAGGCGAGCTTCCCTGGGGTGAGCATTGCATAGACAGGGAGCCATCACCAAAAATACCTCTTCATTTTTAGGAATTTGCTTTGGGATTGATCCTCTGGAAGTGGAAGTGGGTGGAAAACACCCCTCAAGAGCATTCTGAACAGCAAGCTACACCAGCCCACTCATAAGATGAAAGGGAAACGAAAGGAAGATAGAAGAATCCACACCTGGGGCCCAGTAGGGATTTTGCTTATGCACCTACAAGGTTTAAAAATGGATTAGAGAAATTGCTGGAAGAAGAGGGTGCAGGATTAGGAAGGGCTCTTAGCTGCTGTAGCTCAGTGGAGATTTCTTGCTTTCAAAGGAACCTGGTAAGCCACTGCACTGCCCCATCTCTTCTGCTTACCTAAGATTCACTCAGAAATAATCTGGAAGTGTGTTTCTGATTTACCCTCCTGGTTCCCAATCCGACAAATGTTCTGTGGTCAGGTTTCCCTAGATGGATCAGGGTGGGGAGCCATCAGACGAGGGTGTTAGCAGAAGTATTGTTTCCTCTCTGCATTATTGTCCCCTTTTCCGCCCTTCTCCAACCACATCCCCCCTTCCAGTTCTGCAAAACTGTGTTGCTAAGATCACATTCACTGCCAATCTGATTTGGGGAAGATTTCTTGGCTCTAAAACCATGACGAATGAAACCTAGGGATGAACCTAAACCATCACATTATCCCAAATAAAACTATCAGGTTGCCTCTCTGTCGCACACCCAGAATCCTAGTCAAAGCCAGGGTGGATAAAAATCAATGATCTAAATTTAAAAAATAAATAAATCAGATTTTAAAAAAAATTAAATTGCATTTTTAAAATAAAATGCTTTTGTTGGAAAAATCTTTCTAAAGATAGTTTTCTATTTAAGTTACATTATAGTCAAAAGGAGATTCATCAGGAAATAAGGATTTGTTTTATGTTTTTCGTGTGTGCTAAAACTCAGTCTAAGGTGTGGGGGTTTTTTTAATGTTTAACCACATCAGCTAACAAACATGGATACATATGCTATAATGTTATTGTTTTAGTTCAGGGATGTCCAACCAATAGATCACAATCTACTGGTAGATCCCTGGCTGATCCTGGTAGATCACAGGATCCTTATCAAGTACAAAACGTTAAGAGGGGAAAGTTTAAAAACTCTGTGCAATCCTCCCCCCCCCCAATAGCTTAACAACTCTGGGCAATCCACCCACCCACCCACCCCACGCACGCTCCTCCTCCCTCCAATGACAATGGGTAGACCACTGCCAGTTTTTTTTATACTGGGAGTAGATCGCAGTCTCTTGGGAGTTGGACATGCCTGTTTAGTTAAATAAATTGTTTAAATTGTTATCAAGGAAATTATTATTTTTCTCCTTCCAATAAAGTACAGCAGAAAAGTTCTCCAAATACAAACAGTTAACTTATTAAACCTCACAATAATTTCATAATTATCACTCTATGTATTTTAATAGTATAACCAAATCTTGTAATTTTTGATATAACTGTAAAGAAAAAAAACCACTCTGAAAATTTATCATTCCAAAAATGAAACCTTCCTCTGGTTGTAAATATTAAGATTATACCAGCAAGAATTAGTCTTTCTGCAAATAAATAAATGAATCAAGTCTTACTGACTAGTGATTTCAATCGTGATTTCAATCAATTTGATTTCAATCAATTTGATTTCAATCGAACCCACCCTGGTCAAAGCTAAGCCATTCTTAGGAGCACAGGAAGATGCCTTATATACCATGTCAGGTCCTTGGTCCATCAAACTCAGTATTGCAGTATTATAGCTGCCCTCCAGGGTTTCATATGGGAGACAAATCCCAACTGTACCTGGATATGCCCCACCAGGAATCTCATCAGCTCTTCTCTCTTTAGGGCTGGTCCATTAGTGGGTGGCTGCATTTCTGGTGGACAGAGAGGGCATTGAGAAGAGGTCCAGAGCAAGGATTTCAGTCCCCCGGTGCACGATACAAAGATGCACACATTTCTGATGGCAGCGCGGCAGCCCTGACCTCCATAGGGCACGCGGGAACAGGGGCTGCCCTGATCAATCCTGTTATTTAATGCGAGGGTTTATTGTTTGCTAATTGATTTTTTAAAAAATAAAACCCCCCTCTATCATCAGGTATCGCTCGTAAACACTTGATTAGTTAACGCGCATCCAAAGTGAAATTAAAAAACGCCACGCACACGCAGCTCTAACTTCAATTAAGCCCAAGGTTTTACAATGATATAGCCAAATACTACAAAACATGTTAAGTGCAGGCAGGGGTGGGAAATGGGACAGACAGCAGATAGGGGGGCTGGCTGGTCCACCTAGGGAGTCAATTTCTAATTAAACAAGTTGTGAATTTATCCGCGAGAGAGAGAGAAAGAGAGAGAAAGAAACGGGTTTTAAAAAACAATCCGTTGTTCCAGTGTTAAGAGGAGGCCTTCATTCAGTCAAATCAGTGTAAGCTTATCTGGGGATGGAGGGAGAGCAAAAAAGGAGGGTGGGGGCAGAGAAAGTTGGAATAAAACAGCCTAAGGGGGTGCCGGTAGCTTTCATAAACAACAGCCCTGGAATTTAACACGGTTGTTTTTGAGCACCAGAGCAGCTCCTCCCTCCCTCCCACCCAGGCAGGCAGGAAAGGGGAAAAAAAACCTTTCATGATGACAAACTTGGCTCGACGCTCACTGTACATACTGTACCCGCAAAACAGGCAGGCAGCCAGCCAGCTGCTGGCACTGGGCCAAAACGACAACAACAAACAGAGGCAGCGTGCGCCAGAGAGGAGAGGGAGGGAGGGAGGGGAAGGGAAAACACAGCTGAGAGGCTGCAGAGCGCTCTCTCCACATGGGCCGACACCGTGCTGTCCCCACCGCCAGACAGCGCGATCGGACTCTGGGGTATCACCGGCAGGTTTGGCCAAACCTGGTTTTGCAATCCTTGCATTCGGTGGTTACAGAATATTCACACACACACACACTCCACTCTCTCTTGCATGCACGCACAAACACAAAACATGAATTTTGTATATCTTGTTTCCTAACATGATCTATTCAGCCAGCCGGCTGCTTGCATGGACTCAAAGGCTGGATTTGCGGTCATGCTTCAAGGTGATGAGGGAACGCGGGTGGCGCTGTGGGTTAAACCACAGAGCCTAGGACTTGCTGATCAGAAGGTCGCGGTTCGAATCCCTGTGACAGGGTGAGCTCCCATTGCTCGGTCCCTGCTCCTGCCCACCTAGCAGTTCAAAAGCACGTCAAAGTGCAAGTAGATAAATAGGTACCGCTCCAGCGGGAAGGTAAACGGCGTTTCCATGTGCTGCTCTGGTTCTCCAGAAGTGGCTTAGTCATGCTGGCCACATGAACCGGAAGCTGTACGCCGGCTCCCTCGGCCAATAAAGCGAGATGAGCGCCACAACCCCAGAGTCGGCCACGAATGGACCTAATGGTCAGGGGTCCCTTTACCTTTACCTTTACTTCAAGGTGATTGGTCTAACCTATAAAGGTCTAAACATCCTGGGAGTCAAATATCTGAAGCAAGACCCCCTCGCTGGCTGAAAATGTGCAGGGAGTCCCTCCTTGACACTCTGCCACTGGAGGCGCACATTTGAGGTGAGGCAAGGAAGGGCCTTATGTTCAGTGGCACCTTGTCCCTGGAAACCCCTCCATCCCTGAAGCATATCTGCCACTGACGCTCATCCCGGCCCGTTTCAGTACCAGGTAAAGACCTAGTTATTTGGATTGTTTCACCAGTTTGGATATATTTGTGATGTGCACTGCACCTCACTTTAAGAACTTACAATGAACAGTGAATTTGAAATGTTTCACATAGATAGATAGATGGTAGATAGATGATTGATAGATAGATGATAGATAGATAGATGATAGATGATAGATGATAGATAGATAGATAGATAGATAGATGATAGATGATAGATGATAGATAGATAGATGATGGATAGATAGATAGATAGATAGATAGATGATAGATAGATAGATAGATATAGATAGATAGATAAATGCTAGATAGATAGATGATAGATAGATGGATAGATGATAGATAGAGAAGATAGATGATAGATAGATGATAGATGATAGATAGATAGATGATAGATGATAGATAGATAGATGATATAGATATATAGATGATTGATAAATATAGATAGATGATAGATAGATTTGCATTTGTGCTGAAACCATATACTTCCTCTTCATAATTTTTTGGCCCTATAAACAGGATATAAAAGTAGACAACTGCATTCCGATTATTTTCAGAGGTAGGGCTTAATTTCAGGAGGTCAAATGTCCCTCAATTAACCTCTCCCCAACACAACTGAAATCCCACCCCACAATTTATTGTGGCAACTGACGTCCCCCATTCCGAAAAATGTCCCAGGGAACACACGGAGCTTCAGCAACCCTGGCATATTTTGTCACCTGTCAGAATTAACCCACCTGACTCCAGGAAAAACTGAAAGAAGGAACAGACTTTTGCCCACCCTCTTATCACCCTCAAATGTAGGTTGAAAGTTCTCTTTGTACCTACAGCGAAGTTTTCGCTGGGTGGAAATGTGGAGCTCTGCTTGAGGGATGAAGCTTCCCTTGGAATATATTCCTATATTTCTAAAATTGGCCTGGCACCGTACCATGCGCTCACCATTAAAAATCTTCCTCAGTGGTAGAGCAACTGCCGTGCACACAGAATTCGTTTCAATCCCTGGCTTCCAGTATGTTTCTGATCACAATTCAAAGTGTTGGTGCTGACCTCTAAAGTCCTAAACGGCCTCGGCCCAGTATACCTGAAGGAGCATCTCCACCCCCATCGTTCTGCCTGGACACTGAGATCCAGCTCTGAGGGCCTTCTGGCAGTTCCCTCACTGTGAGAAGCAAAGTTACTGGGAACCAGGCAGAGGGCCTTCTCGGTAGTGGCGCCCAGCCTGTGGAACACCCTCCCATCAGATGTCAAGGAAACAAACAACTATCTGACTTTTAGAAGATAGCTGAAGGCAGCCCTGTTTGGGAAAGTTTTTAATGTGTGACATTTTAATGTATTTTTAATCTTTGTTGGAAGCTGCCCAGAGTGGCTGGGGAGACCCAGCCATATAGGCGGGGTACAAATAAATTATTATTATTATTATTATTATTATTATTATTATTATTATTATTATTCCTGTAAAGCTGCACAGACCCTCGTCTGAAACCCTGGAGAGCCACTGCCTCTCAGTGGAGAGAGAGCTAGATTGGACCAAAGGATCTCCCTTGCTTCCTCTGTTCTAAGGCTGCAGTTTCCCATCATGCTCAGCTTCTGCCCTTTGACAGCAAGGCAATCAACAACTGAGTTGTTTTCAGCACCTTCCAAAACCATTTTTGGTCCATCAAGCCTACCCAGGCATGTAATTTTAGCACAGAATTTTGACATGGGAGTTTAATAGTTATAAAGTGTTTTAAAATTACTGGTTTTATTTTATATTTAAAGGGTTGGGTTTTGTTTTTTTTACAAAATGTAACCTGCTTTTAAATTAGTGTTTTAAAGGAAGATTTTAGACCGTCTGTTGTGAGCCACTCAGAGGTCTTTTGTTCCAGCAAGCAGTATCTAAATTTTGTTAAATAAATACATGCAAATCTCTGTGAACACCCTGCAACTGTTGCTTCCTTCCCATGCTTACTGTGAGGACCAGACTGTAAATACTCCAGAAGCTAACAACTGGGACATGGTAGGAGAACCCTATCTGTGTCCAAGGCTAGTATCAAGAATCAGTGTAACTGGGCAATCGCCAAGGTCCACACTGCAGCAGTGAGTCCACAGCCAGCCCTTGGAGCACCCAGGCCTTGCTTCTGCTGCCATCTCTTGCTGCTATCACCTGTTCACCTATCTCTTCTAAGCAAGCGAGCCAGGGGAGAGATGCAGAGGGCTCACCTTCCGCTTTCTCCTGGGACAGCTGTGTAGCTAGGACTCAAAAATAATATGGTGAATGAATGAACAGCAGTCGGGGAAGAGGAACAAATTTGTGGTGGGCAGGAGGGGGGTTGTTAGCTTTCTGAATTTTAATGAGAAACTATCTAATCTGCCTCCTGCCAACCTAGCGGTTCAAAAACACATCAAAGTGCAAATAGATAAATAGGTACCACTCTGGCGGGAAGGTAAACGCCGTTTCCGTGCGCTGCTCTGGTTCGCCAGAAGCGGCTTACTCATGCTGGCCACATGACCTGGAAGCTGTACGCCGGCTCCCTCGGCCAATAAAGCGAGATGAGCGCTGCAACCCCAGAGTCAGCCACGACTTGTCCTAATGGTCAGGAGTCGCTTTACCTTTTACCTAATCTGTGCATCTCGAACCAAGAACCAAAACACAGTCATCCTTTGAAATCTACGCTTCTCCGAATTTTGCGATGCTGTTTTCCAACCAACAAATATGTGCAAAAATGTGTATACGTATTAGAAGAAAGGGGGCATAAAAATGCATTTGTATATGAAAATTGATTGTTTTGAGAGAAAATGCAAAAAAGTACATTAGTCAAAACTGCATGCAAAAACTTGGGGGATGGGGTTAGAATCAAGATGATGATGAATTTTCACGATGAATTTTTTTATGTTAACAGAAGAATGCCTAATGAATGCAGGAATGTGAAATGCTGATTCTAAGATTAGAAAAAAATGAAAAACTGAGAGAAACAGAATTTGGCAGATTTCTCTCTCTCTCTGCACAAAGGCTCTGTGCCTTTATGTGTGAGTAGGTGAGTCTGTTCAGGAAAGGGTCCAAACCTTTGAGCCCTACAATCATCACACCATCAAAATCATATGAGAGAGACTCCCAGCCAGCCACAATAGTCAAGGCGGTATGCCGCCGTCACTGAGCATGCTCTGTCCTGATTGGGCGGTCCCGCTGCCACTTCAGTTCTCTTGCTTAAATGTGTCCCCTTCTGCAAAGCTTGGAACACATAAGCTACATAAGGAGCACCATTCAGAGAACTGAGTATATGGGATGGTTGCACACCGAGTTCCTCCTGCAAGTAAGTTTGGGACTGAATTAACTTTCAGGGTGCCAAGCCTCCCACTTAGCATTCCAGCCCCTTGATAGCCATTTAATTAAGGAGGCTGCATAATTTGAGCCCAATCGTGAGATTCATTACAGGAAGCGAGTGCCTAATTCTGCAACAGTTTTACTAATGCAACTCCAGTGGTTGCTCAGAGAATGCAGCTTTCGCAACACATACACAGAAATGCAGAACGTATTGGTGGAGACAAAGACGAGCGAAATAGGGGGAGCCATGTCTGTCCATCCTGGAAGGATGGAATAGTAATCAGCCACTTGGGATTCAAAGTCTGCCGCTCCAGGGCAGTGCTTAAGCACCTGCAGTATCAAGGAGCTAAAGAAAACCATTCAGAACGACAAGACCTGGCTCTGAGGACCTCTGACAAAGTGTAACCAATTGGCTTTAATGGCTGGGAAATCATTGAGAAATTGTAGTTTGTACTCTTCAACAGGGCAAAGTCTGGAGCGTGGCTCATGGTCTGAATTGGTATGCATTTAAACCAGCACTGTCCCAAACTCCAATGGCAATCTTTAGAAGTATGTTTCTGGTGTATGGAGAACTCTCAGGAGGGAGGGAGGCCACAGCTTCTAGAGGCCAAGGAGTTGAACTTCTGTGCATCCAACAGTCCTTTGTCCTAGCACAATGGCTACCATTATTTGGTAGCCTGTTGTCAAGTGGGCACAAGACCACACTATGGACTAGAAAGCTGTTGGTTAAATTTTGTGCTGGCCATGAGCAAGCTTTGCCATTTTTCTCTTGACCAAGCCTGTCTTTGCAATACAGGGATAATACTGGCCTAACTTACAAGTGCCAAAATCCCAACAGAGCAGAAAAGACTATTTATGTATGTGACCATAGCTGCCTGGATGTTAATGGCCCAGAGATGGAAAGAAGACAAAGTCCATGCCAGAGAAGAATGGCAGATTAAGTTGATGGACTATGCCAAAATGGCAAAAATGACCGGAAGAGTCAGAGATCAGGAAGGCCAAAATTTTAATAAGGAATAGGGAAATTACATAATTTATCTTAAAAACCATCGTAAACAGCTAAAATCATTAGTGGGATTGGAATAACACTTGTAGTTGAATTTTGGATATAATGGAGATGAAAAAGATTTGGATTATTATAAAAGATGCAGCAGGAAATGGTTAACAAACAGACCCACAAAGGGGAGGAAGAAAGTACAGGAGATTCTTTGGAATCTTGTTTTTATGTTGGTTGTTGGATAATTGATTGTAAATTTTTAAACTGCAAAACTATTTTTAATAATAATAATAATAATAATAATAATAATAATAATAATGGCCTAACTTACCATGCCACCTGAGTGCTTAATGGGGCTGATATGATAGCCATTTTGAAATATCTGAAGGGCTTGTCACTTTGAAGATGGAGCTGTTTTGTGCTGCTCCTAAAGGTAGGATCTGAACCAATGTATTCTGACTAAACATTAGGAAGAACTTCCTGGTGGTGATTGCTGCTTGGCAGGGCAACAGACTACCTAAGAGGCTGGTGGACTCTCTTTCACTGGATGTTTTTAAATAGAGATTAGATGGCCAGCTGTTTGGGATTCTTCAGCTGTGATTCTTGCACTGCAGAGGATAGGACTTGGGGTACTTTTCAACTCTACAATTATGTGATTCTATAGTGTTATATCCATAACCTTGCCACCTCACACTCTTCACCCCTAGAAGCCCACACAGCAAGTTGCAGACACAAAATAATCCATGCAAAATAAGAAAAGCTGTTCTGTTCTTACAAGCTGAGACCTAACTCAGGCTGGTGACCAGGTATGTGAGCTTTCCGTTATCACACAAGCATCCTCAACAGGCAGACCAGAGCAATATTTCACAGGGATGAAAAGGGAACAAGCTGGGTCACAGGTTAACAGCAAAGAGGGCCAACTGTCAGCAAACAGCTCAATTTGGTGGCTTTGGAAAACCTTGTTCTACACACACCTGTGATTTGATTCATTCTATGTTCTCCATGGAACATAGAGTGCTCACTGGAAGGACAGATCCTGAAGCTGAGGCTCCAATACTTTGGCCACCTCGTGAGAAGAGAAGACTCCCTGGAAAAGACCCTGATGTTGGGAAAGATGGAGGGCACGAGGAGAAGGGGACGACAGAGGACGAGATGGTTGGACAGTGTTCTCAAAGCTACCAACATGAGTTTGACCAAGCTTTGGGAGGCAGTGGAAGACAGAAGTGCCTGGTGTGCTCCATGGGGTCACGAAGAGTCGGACATGACTAAATGACTAAACAATAACAAATGTTCTCCATGATGAAGGGATATGGGAAACTGAGAGGCTTGCAACCAATTTTAAAATACACATTTCTCCCAACTTTGTCTCTCTTTTGGAACAAGTCCTGCCTCATACACACACACCAGTCACTATTTATAAGGAGGGGGTGACAGAACATGAAATGCATTGACATCTGTTTTGGTCCTAAGTGTTCATCTTCTTGTACGCTCTACACTCAATATGATGGGGATGATGACAATAGATTTTCAGCATATTCCAATCATGATTAAGCTAAAATACCATTAACCTGGAAAGTGGATGGGGGGAAGGAATGCCCCCCCATTTTTCCAAACTTACCTGAATGAGCCAATAAGTGCATCCGGAGCCGCAGGCTGTCAAGGAATCTTTTCCCGCACAATTCACACCCATAAGTCTTCATCCCACTGTGCAGTTTCCTACAGAAAGACAAAAGATGGGTGGAAAGTGAGTCCTCTTGGTATGCTCAGAGATTTTGAGCGCCGGGGTGGAAAGAATTTATTTTTAAACACCAGCCCTCAACCCATGGGGATGTTTCACAAAAGCTACTGTTACTGACAGATTCTCATCAGTTAAGAATCACAGGAAATATATTATATTTAACTGGGAGGGTTAAGCAGGGGATTTTTTTAAACAACCGCATAGGCTTGTTGTAAAAAAAAAAAAAGTATTCAAGACTTCTCCTGAAGTATTTATACATACAACCAAATAAGGTTCTAAAAGACATGAGCATGCTCACAGACAACAAAAAAACCATCTCTCATACACCTGGGCTGGTGTGACGTGTGATAGGTGGGTTTTTGTTGTAGCCTTGCTCAACCCAGCCTCAGTTCTGCAACTGCATAATGGGTGCTTTTAATGACCGGAATGGAATAGCCACAGACAGGTTGATGCTATAATTTTAAACATGTTTCCACCCTACCCCACCAACCCCAATCTACTGATGGACCACCACTCATGGTGGCTAGTAGGGGCTGCTGAGAAGAGGAGTCATAAAGTGCTTTTTACGTTTATGTAAAAAAAATTGTGGAAACAACTGGTGAGAAGAAACAGCAATATATGAGTTAAGGAAGGGCAGAAATGCCAACAGAATGATTGGAAGCGGGGAGGGTGGGGGGTGAAGAGGAAAAGGTACTTAATCAACATCCTGGGAGATTTATTTTCCTGCTTCCATCTCTACTCCTAACCCAGGGCTGTGAATCTAGACACTTCCCAAGACAGGTGATGAAAGGCACCCATCCATGGCCTTTCTGGTTGGGAGGGTGAACTGTCTCTTTTATAAAACAGCTGCTCATCGAAGAGTGAACTGGTGAAGTTCTTGAGCCATTGGTTTCGCGGCCCAAATGATATTTGGCTGAGCTATATATGTCAAGATGGGGGCAGTAGCAGGATTGATCCCAAGAAGACAGAGGAGGAAATAGTTGCCCAACTTCTATCAGTTTTAAATTCCCATCACTGAAATTCGTCTACATCCCTATGACAAAGACACATGGAGCAAACAGCCACCCAATCACTGCTAAGCTACAGACTGTATGGAGTATCACCCCCTGTCAATCAAATCCCTTCCCCAAACAGGCTCAAAGGGGCATGAACTATGAGAAAAGCAGCTGCCTAGGGACACATCCCAGACACTCAACGGGGGTGCAAAGCAAAGCAGGTGAGGGGTGTGGTTTAGATAGGGGGTGTGGTCTACAGAGAGTCCCAAAGACAGATTTGGGAGGTCACCAGGTCTGGGGTTCCTTTGCCCTTCATTAAAAGTCCCACACAGTTTTTTCTCCACATTTTAACAGTGGAGAGGGTCACTACAACCAAAAGGCAGGGAATGTTGCTATAGAATAACACTGCCTAAATGTAAATGTGCTTTGCAGCATGCAGCAGTGAAAGGAAGACTGAACCAGTTTAGCTGCATAGTGCAGAATATAATGGGTGCACAACCTGATCCCACATTTTTGCACCGGGGGGACTAACCACTTCAAACCAAGATGGTTTTGACTCTGAAATGGATTGATCGGTCTTCTGCATATAAAACAATCAAACAGGTTGAAGCTCCTTGATGGCCCATCCACTGCCAATAGGTGTGCAAGTTAAATGCTAAAATGCTCAGGTTTAAGCAGCCCTCAGCTGAAATGCCCTCATACCCTGTAACCTCACTTCTTGCAATGAGGGAACCGCCAGAAGGCCCTCGGCGCTGGATCTCAGTGTCCGGGGTGAACGATGGGGGTGGAGATGCTCCTTCAGGTATACAGGACCGAGGATCTAAACTACCTCACTTTTGAGCCCCTGTGCCCCATTTTGGCTGGATACCAGGTAGAGAATTTGGTCAGAAATGGGAATAGCAGCAGAAATTGCCACAATTTGCATGGTCATCTGAAGTCAGGAATGGAAATCACACAAGGAAATATGAGCAGTGGTCATATTCATCTTGTTGAGTTTGCAAATCTTCCATAAATAATTACATTATTTTCTGCATTGTTTCTGATGTTTCCCTTCCATTGAAATTAATTACACACAGGCAACTCCCATTTTAGCTGCAACCGATATGTGCGTGATTGCACACACACGCACAGGACCAAACCTGGAAATGACCAAGAAACTTCATAAAGACGTCACCGAAACATCACTAAAAGGGTGGAACAGGGATGGAGCCGGGGCAGAATAGTGTGTTTGCAGGCTTTTCCAATGGATTCTGATTTCACACCATTACACATAAGTGCACAATGACCCGAAACGCAACCCCCACACAAACGGGGCGTTGCCTGTAATTAATTATTTTTGTTTTAAGCATGATGGATAGTGAGACAAATAATGCAGTCTTTTGTGGAAGCCAAACTGTGGTGGAACGGAAACAGCGCTGATTGCAACAAAGTCAGGGTAGACAGAAATCACTGCCTCCTTACACTGGGACTAGGCGTAAGCATATCATTTTGGAGAAGACACGGCATCGCGCCACCTTTTCAGAGCCGCATGACAGCCCACAAGGAACAAATGTGCTGTTCTGAAGAGCCCCTTTCCATACCAAAGGACACACGAGTGTTTGAAGAGAACCACAATCCCAGTAGAGTGTTTGCAGGCTCCTCTTCCCTGCTCCCTCCCACTGCCCCAAGCAAGGCATTTGAACAGGGTGTCAGAAATGACAAAAGAACGCATTAATCTTACTACACCCAACAGCTCACCTACAGTTCTACATGGCAATCAAACTCAGTGTCCCAACCCTTCCATTGGTTACATAACCGAGTCTTTGTTTTGTTTTGTTTTGTTTTTTAAAAAATAACAGTGCTTTGGCTTTCGGCAAGTCATTTATTTGAAATATCTCTATCAACAAATTTCAGCAGGAACAAAAGTTTTCCATTTGGAACCTGCTTATAGCATGATGTTATCGTAGCCAATCTCATACAGTCTCTTTCAGCAAGGTCTTTAAAGCACTTTATCTCTCAGGCTCCTGGTAGCGAAATATGATTGAAATGTTCTATTTATGCTCAGTGGATTAAGGCTATTTTATTGCCACACACATAAGGGGAAAAAAGGAAAACCCTTGCAGATGTAAGCAAGGTATTATAGCCATCCACGCTGTTAAGATCTGAAAGAGAAAGATCAATAAACAAGTCGACCATTTTCACTAAAGTTGTGCTTTTAAGAAAGAAGGAATGGAGGGGGGGAGAGAGACCCACGAAAACACATTCAAAGTATGTGGGTATTGATTACCAATTATACACTCCCAAAACGGCACAGTCCAGAAAAATGATCTGCACTTTTTAATATTTGACATCTGACTGACATCATAAATTCCTAATCTCTTGTGCATCCTGAATAAGTAAATAAATGTCCCTCTAAGCAAAGCAAAGCCACAACGTGGTGCAGAAGGGATTATGGAGGGAGACACAGCCCGTGGAGATCTCCTTCTGCTTCAAGAGAACGCAAGTGATCCTCCTGGGGAGGTTTGTGCCACAGGTTAATACGAATGCACAGGTGAAGACAATTCTGCTGGACTGGTGCTGAACAGGCTGACACAAATAAATCAGCCCCAAACTAGCAAGCCACCCGTCTACAAGCTGTGCCTGCCATTGTTCTGGCAGTTGCAAATTTGGGAGTCTTTTTCCTAACAGCACAGCAGATTGCTATGGCTTGCACATGTCCCAATCTTAAAGGGGGAGAGTCAGAAAGGTATGTTTTTATCAAGCCCGTCATACATGTATATTTATCAAGCAAAGCTCTAGGAGTAATACTTGTTGTTGTTGTTTAGTCGTTTAGTCGTGTCTTCGTGACCCCATGGACCAGAGCACGCCAGGCACTCCTGCCTTCCACTGCCTCCCACAGTTTGGTCAGACTCATGCTGGCAGCTTTGAGAACACTCTCCAACCATCTCGTCCTCTGTCGTCCCCTTCTCCTTGTGCCCTCCATCTTTCCCGACATCAGGGTCTTTTCCAGGGAGTCTTCTCTTCTCATGAGGTGGCCAAAGTATTGGAGCCTCAGCTTCAGGATCTGTCCTTCCAGTGACCACTCAGGGCTGATTTCCTTAAGAATGGATGCGTTTGATCTTCTTGCAGTCCATGGGACTCTCAGGAGTCTCCTTCAGCACCATAATTCAAAATAATAAATTCTTCAGCGATCAGCCTTCTTTATAGTCCAGCTCTCACTTCCATACATCACTACTGGGAAAACCATGGCTTTAACTATATGGACCTTTGTTGGCAAGGTGATGTCTCTGCTTTTTAAGATGCTGTCTAGGTTTGCCATCGTCTTTCTCCCAAGGAGCAGGCGTCTTTTAATTTCGTGACTGCTGTCACCATCTGCAGTTATCATGGGGCCCAAGAAAATAAACTCTCTCACTGCCTCCATTTCTTCCCCTTCTATTTGCCAGGAGGTGATGGGCCCAGTGGCCATGATCTTCATTAAGTAGCAGTAATACTACTAGCCATTGAAGACTCCAACTTAAATACCTTCTTATAAACCTTCATATCAAAGTCAACCTTTGCATTCAGAGGGTACTGGGTTCAACTGGCATCATCTCTAGGTACAGCTGGGGGGGTTCCTGCTGCTGCCAGTCAGTGTAGACAATACTGAGCTAGGTGGACCAATGGTCTGACTCAGCATAAGGCCATATGGTAACTGAAGAGGGTTGAGGCTTCTACTGAATTTTGGCATGCTGGTTTTGTGAATGTGATCGCATGGGACAAGACTGCACATAGCTGAGCATATCCTGGGTCAAGGGGGCCATGCTAGAAAACAGCTACTGATTTATCAAACCATTCAGAGAGTCCACTGAAAAAAAGAGCCAAGTCATGTGAGCTAAGTGGTCTTCATTCAGGTTCTGAATACTGTCACCAACCACCTCCCAGAGTGGCCTCTACCTTCCCTCAACTGCCACCACAGGGGCGGAGGGGAGGGGAGAAGAAGCAGTACTAGTGATATTATCCATTCTACTGTAACATTATATATATATCACAAGAAGACCAAACCTCTCCATTCTGAAGGAAACCAGCCCTGAGTGCTCACTGGAAGGACAGATCCTGAAGCTGAGGCTTCAATACTTTGGCCACCTCATGAGAAGAGAAGATTCCCTGGAAAAGACCCTGATGGTGGGAAAGATTGAGGGCACAAGGAGAAGGGGGGCGACAGAGGATGAGATGGTTGGGCAGTGTTCTCGGACCAAACTGCAGGAGGCAGTGGATGACAGGAGTGCCTGACGTGCTGTGGTCCATGGGTTCATGAAGAACTGGACACGACTAAACAACTAAATAACAATAACAACAACAACCCACAGCCTTGGTTCCACCTGAAATATGATTGCAAAGCGGGAGGCAATGCCTACAGTTGAATACATCAGTGATACATCCTTTTTCTATGCAGGTGCCAATTGTATGCAGAGGGTCTCAGGTATGAACCCTAGAATCTCTTCTCACAGGTAGAAGGGCTGGGAAAGCCTTCTACCTGAGACAACAGAAACCAGCTGCCAAGATACAGTGCCAATACCATAGGCCTTGTTTGCCAAGGCGACAAACCTGGACTAGGAACAACCCAGGAACCTAGTCCTTCAAGCAGCTAAAAATTGGACAGTGGTACCCATGAAAGTTCGTCTTTCCTCACTCTTCCTGCGGAGCCAATACCAACGAATTTGTGGTGGGCAGTTGGCTTCAAGAAACTGGATGGACTTTACTCCAACTCTGGGAATATTTAAGTAAGCCAGAGCCCCAATCATAGATGGTGGCTTGCAAAGATGACCTACTCATGAGAGAAGTTATCTCTGAACAGCGAGCTTGAAGCAGAATTGACAAGGGCTTCATCCCCACCCCTTTTTAAACTATTGAGGAAGACCGGAGTTTGTGGGGGGGAGAGAATTGCTGTACTCCTGCCTTCCGCAAAGGCCACTGGAAAGAACAAACAATCAGACGCTGGACTGGAAAGCAGGGGGCCTCTCGCAAGCAGTAGGTAATTAAAAAGGCCTGTAAAATCTCCTGCACAAAAAAAAAAAGCAGCACTTCAAAGAGACCGTAATTCCAGCACTGACCAGTCAGGACTGTGTGGTGTAAAAATTATGAGTTTTCCCAATGGGGTGCTTTGTGTGAAAAGGCAAAGGGGATTGGTGGCAAGTGATTCGGCACCACTCGGGGAGAATTTTATGTTTGTGTGTGTACAAAGGGTGTGCGCGGGCATTTGTCAACGCAGGCCGAATCCACCCGCACACAGGAACAGCAGGGGGGCCGGAGAGGAGAAAGGCTCACACACAAGGCCACACTGCTCACTCGGGCCTTTGTTCCAGCCAAGCCAGAGCAACTGCTGCTACTCGGGCGCTGCTGTGGCAGCAGTTGCTAACCCAGGATGGAGGGACATTGAACGTAAGGGCAGCCTGGCTAGGTCAGGCCTACAGAGGCTTCCCACATGGAGTGCCTAACCTCCTGGAAACCCTCAAGCAGGACTGAAAAGCAACACACATTTTTCACTCCCCAAAGGCATATGCCACCACCCCAAGGCAGACTTCTCATATATCTCATATAACCATAGAGTCAGAAGGGACCCTGAGGATCATCTAGTCCAATTCCCTACAATGCAGGAATTTGCAGAGGTCCCTTGTGGGGATCGAACCCGTAACCTCGGCATTATCAGCACCACGCTCTAACCAATTGAGCTATCCAGCAGGCATGGGAATCTAACTTCCATGGACTTCTTTAGAAATGGAAGAAACTTCCACCTTCAATTATTCTGACATGGTGTTCTTTTCACCAATATATGCATTTGGGGGTACATTTTCACCTAATACACTCACTTTTGTACACATTTTTCAGTGGGTGGGAGACCTGTCCATTTCTGAAGCAACCACCAATACATTTCATTGAGTGACCCGGAATTCTAGAATTACACAAGAGGGTCACTGGTGGCGGGACACCTGCTTTGCCTGCAGAAAGTTCCATCCCTGGCAGAATCTTCAAATAGGGATGGGGATGTCCCCTGTCTGAAACTGTACCAAATTGATGCCAGTGTGGACAATCCAGAGCTTAGAGGGACAGATGGTCTGACGCAGTATAAGTCAGATTCTCATGTTCCTAAGTTAAAAAAGAAAACAGAGATTGACAACTTCTGGAGTAGCTCTCCTAGGTTTCTGGCTGGAAACAATCCCAGTCCGACTTGGAGATGTCAGAAACTGAACCTGGGAACCAACTGCATGCTAAGCAGATGCTCTTCCAGTCAGCTTTGTTCCTTCTTAAATTCCAAATAAAAATACTACTACTATATAATGCCCCTCTTAAAATGGGGGGGGGGGGGAGAAAAGGGGATCACTGGGGATACTCCCGAAATACCTGAAATTCCAGACATTAATGAAGAGGGCTTATAGATACAGTGGTACCTCAGGTTACATACGCTTCAGGTTACAGACTCTGCTAACCCAGAAATAATACCTCGGATTAAGAACTTTGCTTCAGGATGAGAACAGAAATTGTGCTCCGGCGGCGTGGCAGCAGCAGGAGGCCCCATTAGCTAAAGAGATGCTTCAGGTTAAGAACAGTTTCAGGTTAAGAACAGACCTCCGGAACGAATTAAGTACTTAACCCGAGGTACCACTGTATAACCTTTTTCCCTCTCCTTTGGATAATATAAAATTTATGCTGCATTTGTTCTTAGAACCTGATGTGTGTACTATGGACAAAGCAGATTATGAATGCAGCTATACAAAGGTCACTTCCCCACGGCCACCTGTTTGCAAGCCAGAGTCAAAGCATTCTCTATTTTTGCTTGAGACAACCCCCCAAAGTAAAACATTTCCCATCCAGTAAGTGTCAGAGTCACGGGCAATTTCTAAGACGAGCCAACTTTGTCCATCACACGGGAAGTGTGAGCTCTTGCTTCCCTCTCAATCCTGTGTCAGAATAGCGGTGGCTTTCCCCATTTGTGCAAAAATGTGTTTATTTACATATTTATGAGCCACACTTTTATAGGAAATGTAGCAAGGCAGTGTACAACATGAACATTAATACTACAACAACAGCAGCAGCAGCAGCAGCAGCACTGTTGCTAAAAGCATCAAGGGAACGTCAATAAAACTGGCTGGTTACAAAAAGTGGCCTGTCTGAATGGTCCAGTTTTTGAAAGATATCTAAAAGAAAGCTGATGCAAATCTTTGGTGAAGTTCCCAGTCTAGAAGTGGCCTGCAGTTTGCTGCTGGCCTTTAAAACCAAAATTCCTTGCATCAGTGAAACAAACTGAGACTAGCTGACTATGCAGGCCCCAAGAAATCAGAAGGTAAAGGTAAAGTTAAAGGTACCCCTGCCCGTACGGGCCAGTCTTGACAGACTCTAGGGTTGTGCGCTCATCTCACTTAAGAGGCCGGGAGCCAGGACTGTCCGCAGACACTTCCAGGTCACGTGGCCAGCGTGACGAAGCTGCTCTGGCGTACCGGCACCAGAGCAGCACACGGAAACGCCGTTTACCTTCCCGCTTTATCTACTTGCACTTAAGGGTGCTTTCGAACTGCTAGTTGGGCAGGAGCTGGGACTGAACGACAGGAGCTCACCCCGCTGCGGGGATTCGAACCGCCGACCATGCGATCGGCAAGTCTTAGGCACTGAGGTTTTACCCACAGCGCCACCCGCGTCCCCTTAATCAGAAGGTAGCACCTCAGAATTTTCAGTGTTGTGCAATAGATGTTGGTGGCACCTGGAAAGCTAAAATCACCCCTGACTGGCCTTTCTAGGTTCCTGGCCTATTACTTTGGCCAATGAAAATTGGACATTCATTTGTCCCACTTTATTGACCTTTCTTTCCAAAGAGATATACCAACCATCCCGTTTTCTTTGGTGTTTCTTTTCTCTTAGGGATGGGTGAATTTCAGTTTCTTTTGTTTTCTCCTTTTCCCACTCTTGAGTTCTCCACATTTCCACATAATTTTGTACATTATTATTGTTTTTAAGTCCTCATGAAAATTCCATCAGCATTTTTAGGGAAATTTCTCTCTTAATATACACATTTTTGTATGCAATTTTACCGAATACACACATTTTTCCAAACCAGATTTCCCCTAATATTTACATTTTCTCCCTAATAAAATGCATTCTGTACGCTATTTTCAATAATATATTCAATTTAATGCACAGATCCCCCTGGTATGTGCATTATTGTACATTGCTTGACTTGAAAGCTGCAATGCAAAATTAGAACAGTGCAAAATTCAATGGATGTTCACATTTCGGGTTCGCATAGTGTTTCCTAAAAGTTTGAATTCGTTAGATTGGTCTTTACATGTGAACTGAGTCAAATTTCTCCTCCCATCTCTGTTTTCTGTACACTGCCCTGTGGGGCCCTTGTTAGGGTTGAAAGCCAGTTTGTAAAACTAGTTTTTATTTTTATAAATGCATACAATGGGCGACAACTTTTAACCCACTGGAAACCAAACAGTACTTGTTTGCAGCCCAATACCCTAAACTCTCCTGCCTTTTTTAAAAGCTGCACATAAAAACACCTTTTATAGTATATTTATTTAACAAGCTCCCCCTCCAACCCCCCTCCTCCTTTCTCCCCTTTTCTTGTTTAATGAGGAAGAAAAGGGTGCTTTGCTCCGAAGGGGGAAGGGCATAAAACTCTGAGTTGGCATTCAGAAGGGCCTGAGAATTTGCACAAAGATTCTCTTCCTTCAGGCAGACTCGGCAAAACTGAAAGAAGTACAGATTTTAGAACATTTGATTTTTTTTTATTTTAAACGAAAGTATGTGTATAATTCTACTCCAACTCCTCAAACAGACTGAATACAATGGTTAGGAAATTTGACAGAAAACTATTCCCGGTCATTTATTGCCTTAATACGCACCTTTGTCCAACAGGCAGTTTTGACAAGAGCAATAAATTCCAAATTTATGTCAACAGAGCATATGTTGAACACCTCATTTCTGAGCTAAAGCGGCATGCCGCCCCATAAATCACCGTTCTGTTTGAAATGAAAGTAGATTACAGGCCTGGGTTATTGAGCAGTTAGAGCTACAGTCATATAAATCAGAACTTTTAACTCTGGGCGATCCGTCGCGCAATTAACTAAAGGGTGCTTTGTCATTTCAGGGCTTGAGCACAGGCTTCGTGAGGTGCATAGAGCTACTGGGGGGGGGCATGGGGTGTTAAGGAGGGAGGGAGAGGGGGGAGTTTATTTGGCAACTGACAGATTTGGTCACCATCGTTATACTAAATACCTGTCGGACTAGTTAATTTTACAGCCAACTGACTAATCCTTTCCAACATTTGCCGCTAAGCACAGATGGGGGCAGTGGGGGGCAGACTTGTAGTTACTTGGGAATCTAACGTGGCAGCTGCAATCCAAGGTGTGCGCCCCTTGAGCCTTCCAACGCAAGGGATCCTGTCTATTCCTTCACCTCTCGCAATTTTGGGTAGCAATTGAAGGGCGATTACTGCCATCGCTGCTACACCCACCTTCCTCTTGTGGTTTAGACACTGCAAAGACTAGACGGTTACATCCAACATGACAAAAACAACTCAACTGCTGCAATGTCTCCTCTCCATAAACTCTGGAAACTTTCATTTGTGAAAGTTGCTTAAAAATATCGTGTCAGAGAGCCTCAACTTTCTGAGCCAAAGATTCCAGGGTTCCTAGAAAGGGGACCTGACTATTGGTTCAGTTTGATGCGCATAGTCAAGCAGCAAACCCCAACCTGGTGCCCACCATGACTACAACTTCCATCAAGTCCAGCCAGCATGGCCATAATAAATGAGCCTGGTGGGAGCTGTATTGCAAAACCCGAGGGAGGCACAAGGTTTGGAAAGGGCTGTAGTAGAGTTATATCTTCCCTGTGGCAACAGCAGATGTAGAGAAGGTTTTAAGGTCAATTTCTGACATCTCCAGTGTCTGGGGAGAGGGTTAAGGAACAGGTTGCAAGAGCTGGAGGAAATCTTCCCTTGCCCAATGCCCTGGATAGCTTCTGCCAGTCAGGGCAGACAACACTAAGCTAGATATACAAATGACCTGGAATAAGGCAGCCTTCCAACTAGGAGTTTAGAAGGTCATTCTTTTGGATGGTTGAATTATGAAGCAGATGAGGAATCTTGCATGACTCAGTGTGAATCTGTGACCAGTCACTCTTGCATCACTGCAGATAAGGTCTCCTCAACAATCGAGACTGGAGGGTCATCTCTTCCAACCCAGTGTAGACAAAAAGAGGCTGGATGTGCTATTAAAAGGTAAAGGTAAAGGGACCCCTGACCATTAGGTCCAGTCGTGACCGACTCTGGGGTTGCGGCGCTCATCTCGCTTTATTGGCCGAGGGAGCCGGCGTACAGCTTCCGGGTCATGTGGCCAGCATGACTAAGCTGATTCTGGTGAACCAGAGCAGCGCACGGAAACGGCGTTTACCTTCCCGCTGGAGCGGTACCTATTTATCTACTTGCACTTTGACGTGCTTTTGAACTGCTAGGTTGGCAGGAGCTGGGACCGAGCAATGGGGGCTCACCCCGTCACGAGGATTTGAACCGCCGACCTTCTGATCGGCAAGTCAAAGGCTCTGTGGTTTAACCTACTATTACAGAACTGCAAAGTTCAGCTCAGTCGGTGTGGATCCCTACCAACGCTGCAGAACATCTCTGCTGGCTTTCCAACAAGGAAGGCATATGCCTCTTCCTAATAGACTTCCCATCCTTTCAGCTGGGTGCTATGATGACAGACCAGAAAACGTACATTTCACCATGCAGCATATATTTAAACTGTGGAACTCACTTCCACAGGAGGCAGCGATGGCTCCAAACTTGGGTGGTTTTAAAAGAGGATTGCATGCAGCACGTGGCTACCCATGGCAACCAGCCAGGGTGGCTATGATCTGCCTCCATGTTCAGAGGCAGCAATGCTTCTGAATGCCAGTTGCTGGAAACCAAAAGAGAGGAGAGTCCTCTTGTGCTCAGGTCCTGCTTGCCAGTTTTCCACAGAACCTAAGAACAAGATGATGGACATCTGTAGATGAACCACTGGACTGCCCCAGCAGGCTCTTCTCATGTTCTTCCCAGGATGAGAGGAATCTGCCTTTCTATTACAACTCCTTGCTGCTAGATCTTGATATATCATTGAAAGATGCTGGTTGGACTAGCAGCCCCTGGATCATAGCTGTCAACGTTTTCCTTTTTTTAATGGAAATTCCCTTATTCCAAATAGGATTCCTCGCAAGAAAAGGGAAAAGTTGACAGCTATGCCCTGGAAGAATCCAAAACATCATCTATGCACCAAGGGAACGCCCAGATGCTGAGGACCATAATAAGGAGGTAGCTTACTGGATGATTTGGAAATGAAACAGGCCAACTGTCAACTCTAAAGCTGAACTGGTTGCATATCCCCCAAGACACACAAAAGCAGCAGCATTTGCTATGGACTCACATATATGTGTTTGTGCAGATGTTTTTTCGAAAGGCGCTGTTGTGATGCAAAGCGCACGTTCTGGAAGGTTACCAGCCATACGAACAGCAGCAGCGGCACTATAAAAAGATTCAGACGCTAAGTATTTCCTTCCCTATAAAATATTCATTGCAGTATGTGAGAGCCAAGGAGCCGAAACCTTAAGCCTTTTCTAACTTTGTACTGCAGTAATAAACAGACTTTTATAGGAACCTTCTGATTTTATTTATATCAGGCTATAAATATGTTGTTCTATCAGAGACAGAACCACAGGCGAGCGTACGCAGGCCCTTTGTGGCTCTGCAGGGGGACCTGCATAAAAATGGAAAATGAGCAAAAAAATTATGCATGCTGGTTTTAGGTTCACATTTGAAAATGAATAAATTGACGCAATAATTTGCCAAAGAAAAATTAACTCCCTTGTTCTTTTATATATAGATATATATATATAATACAACACGGAAATCAGGTTTCATGGCTTCCTTTAGGATGATTTGTGCCAACATAGTACAAAAACAACAGATCCCTAGCTTAAGCTCACTTATCCTAATAAAAGTTAAATCAGCTGTCAGCTTAGATCTTGGACTGAGCACATACTTAAGAATATCTATTTTACTTCTGGGATGGGGGTTGGGGGTTGGAGGGAGAAAGTGTTTACAAAAAGATGCCACAGAGTGGAAATTACAGCCATGTCTCCTCTTTTCGTCGCTGTTCAATTTGGCTGTTTCAGTTTTGTGTTAACTGTTTGCACTGATAAAAATGGGAACGGGGGGAAGGAAAGGGATTAGGCTGTATATAAGGGTATCTGCAAATACAACCACACACCTCCTCCACGTCTCCCCTTCTGCAGAGAGGGCCACCCATGGAGTTTCCTCAAGGCTGTGGTCCAGCAGACACACTCAACCGAGTTTTTTGATAGGAAGCAAAGATTTAAAAACAAGAGCCAAAGAAACGTGGGCACTCAGCTGCAAACACAAGAAAAGCGCATAGCCTTTCAGGCAGCGTTCTCCAAACTTGGGTCCACAGATGTTGTCAGTCTAGAACAGGCATAGGCAAACTTGGCCCTCCAGATGTTTTGTGACTACAGCTCCCATCATCCCTAGCTAACAGGACCAGTGGTCAGGGATAGCAACCTACTTATAGAGAGATGGTCAAACTCCATGTTGTTGCATGTCTTTCCCGACAAGTTGCTTGGTTTTCACTAGAAAGCAGCTCATCGAGAAAGGAGAAACTCTGAGCAATGTGGGTGGAGAACTACTTAATACCACTCTTCAGCCATGGTCTTCAGATCAGTTTGCATATAAACCATCAAGAATAGAATAAAAACCCAAGCTAACAAAGACATTACAGCAGGCACTATATATATATATATATATATATATATATATATATATATATAGTCATAAAAATAGAATCAAGGCTATAAAAGACTGGGTGAATATAAAAGATTTGCTGCTGGTGCTGGAACGCTAAGGAGAGTGGCACTGGGAGAAATTCTCTTGGCATGGGGTTCCAAAGATGAGAGTGCTACAACAGACAAGGCCACATCTGTGGTCACCAGAGACTAGCCCTCTGAGGCTGATTTTAATGGCTGGACAAATTGACATAGGAGAAGTACTTATTTTTGGTGCCTTGATCCCAGCCCATTGAGTGCTTTGATGGTTATCCTCAGGTACTTTGGACCAGCAGCCAGCCCTGTTGATTAAGAGCAGGAGGGATCTGCTCTCTATGGTCTAGGGGTGCTTCCAGGTGACCATTTATCATGCTCATGGAAGCCCCACTTTTTTGCAGTGTCCACACAATGCTACCATGGTCAAAATGCCAGCCTGTAGCTTCCACGTAACCCAGAATTACTCTTTCCAAGGAAACTACTCCAAGTTAGAACAACCTGTTTCAAACAACTTGCTTGAGACACCTCAAACCTCCTAGTGCCGAGGGTTGAATTGCGGCCCCCAAACAGTCTCCCAAGGGAGCCTTGCTTGCAGGCTGTACGAGATGTCACCGGCGCATGGGTACGTTTGGGTTTTGTGGCTTTTAATCACGGATTTCCCCGCCACACACATATACGCTGTGCAACGGCTTAAGCCACGAGAGCTAGCCTGATATGGAGATGGGAAATGCATCCAAACAAAGCAACAGGCCTCTCCACTCCGCAAGGAGTCTTGCAATAGACACGGCTAACTTTGCACGCCACCTCTGATTCTGCAACTTCTTTGGAGGATGCCATTAAGGAGACGGGGGCCTGATTTGCCTCTCGCTCGCTCCACTCGCGTCGTTTCGTGCTCCGGTAAATCAATATGAAAATCAATTCATCCACTGATACATTTTATCAAGATACATGCGGCAACGCCACATCTCATCTACAGTGCAGATATTATAGATGCCCAAGGTCATCAGACAGAAAAACAGTCCGGCGAAAAAGAAATCCCCCATTATAGATTGCCTGCAAATCAGAAAAGGGAATGGAATAGAGAGTGGGCAGAGAAGATGAGCCTGGGGAGGCAACAATTACTTGGGGAGGGGGGGTTAGGAATCAAAGCCCTGTTCGGTTGTTGAAAGAAGGGAGAGGGATACATCATCTCTCCCCCGACTTTGCACGTTCACTGTCCCTCTGATCTAAAACCCTGCTCAGACATTGAATGAACATGCATAGGTTTTGGGGTACAAGGGCTTGGGGGTCCACAGGGCAGGTAGGAGTGGACACCTGAGCTTCTTCCAAGTTAAAAATGGGGTAAGGCTATTAGCAGAAATTGAGCGATATTTGCAAAGAAAAAGAACAGAAGAATGTATACAAAGCAGAAATAAATGATTTTATACAATATAAACCTGTGTAAAAAAGGATGTCTATATTATAGTATAATGAGAAGCACTGGAAGGTCGGTGTCGATGAACACTTTTACTGTGTAAATAATTTTGTCTTATCTTTTCTTTGCCTCTTTTGATTTCTTTATTTCTTATCTTTTTTATTTCTTTATTTTCTCTTCCATTTTCCCCCTCTTTGTTATTCCTTTGGAAATTTTCTATTTTCTATATAATTTCCTTCATATGTAAAAAGATAGTACACAATCTTTCTATAGATATGTAAATTTTTAATCAATAAAGAATAATTCTAAATAAATAAATAAAAATAAAAATAAAAATGGGGTAAGGCAAGAGCCTGGGTGACACCTCAATGGGTCCAGCTTTCGGAGGGTTCGACACACATTCAATGCTTATTGCAAGCACATGACTTCTCCTAAAGATGCCTGGCAGCTGTAGTTTCCACCTCACAGATATACAGTTCCTAACACTCATAACTAACTGCAGTTCCCAGGATTCTTTGTAAGGACTCATCTCTGTGTGTGTGTGTGTGTGTGTGTGTGTGTTTTGGATTATTATTATTAGTTTTAAAAAATGCTTATCTTGGTTTACAAAAGTACGTGATTTGTCTCTATTCTCAGGTTGTAAAATCTTTTTTATACTGTATATCAGTTACATATGATGCGAGACATTAG
Organism: Podarcis gaigeae; assembly: GCF_964106915.1. Taxonomy (NCBI): domain Eukaryota; kingdom Metazoa; phylum Chordata; class Lepidosauria; order Squamata; family Lacertidae; genus Podarcis; species Podarcis gaigeae. The sequence goes on along the minus strand of NC_139692.1, from coordinate 18,789,262 downwards.
TGTTGTACACAGAAGTCTGGGGAGGGAGAAAAAAGAGGGGGAGGAGCGGTAAAGTTATACAGTGGTACCTCAGGTTAAGTACTTAATTCGTTCCAGAGGTCTGTTCTTAACCTGAAACTGTTCTTAACCTGAAGCACCACTTTAGCTAATGGGGCCTCCTGCTGCCGCCGTGCCACTGCTGCACAATTTCTGTTCTCTTCCTGAAGCAAAGTTCTTAACCTGAGGTAATATTTCTGGGTTAGCAGGGTATGTAACCTTAAGCGTCTGTAACCTAAGGTGCCACTGTATTCTTATATGTTGTCTGTACGTGGGGGTTTTTATGCCAGCGTCATTTGGGTATGTTCTCTTTCTGTTTGTTTATTACATTTCCATTGTATGGGAAACAGCCTTGCTAGAAAAGCTAGCCAACGGACTGAAATGGATGCAGGGGCAAATAGAAGAGGACGCCTTCACCCCAGTATGGCTCCCTATTATCACATACACAGCCCAACAAGGGAGTCCTCTGTGTTGAAGGTGCTTTCAAGCAGTATTACCCAACCTTGGGCCTCCAGCTGTTTTTGGACTACAACTCCCATCATCCCTAGCTAGCAAGACCAGTGGTCAGGGATGATGGGAACTGTAGTCTGAAAACAGCTGGAGACCCTAGGTTGGGAAGTGCTGCTTTAAAGGAAGGGTGTCAACTGTCGTTAAGAGTTAACTGAAGCCTAAAAGTGGCAGGCAGGGCGTCCCATAGCTCCACTCCCCCTGGAGGGAGCTGTTCATGAGATTAGGAACACTGGAAGATACTTTACACAGAACCAGACCCATAAGAGCCAACTCCTAGGGGCTTAGGTCCCTTTGCCCCCCCCAAAAAAAAATACTTGAGGGGGCTGCCCCCCTGCCCAAAGTTAATGAGCATTGCCATTGAAATGGAAACCTTTGGAATCAGGATGCTAAAGGGGTCATTGACGTGATCCAGAAGGCCTCTACTTAGGTTCTTATGACCATAGCAGGAGTCAAGGCCATTCAAAGAAGTTTTTAATTGTGTATCTATGGCGGCGGCAGCACAGAGAGGCTGTCCCTCCCTCCCCACCCTGCTTCGATGAACTTGAAAGCAATTATTTACTACAAAACAGTGACATCAGCCACCAGGTGTCTCAAATAGCTCTGGCAGGCACCGCTGAGTATCAAATATAATTCGCAACTGCACCGTCACTGCAGCCTTCTCACCTCTAAACATAGGAGACTAAAATAAGAGCTTCCAAAACAGGGCAGAGGAGTCAGCTGCAGTTTTACAAAAGAAGAAAATAACACAAAACTCAGTGCTGGGGGGGGGTTGGGGGGGAGACGCACACATAACAACGTTGCAGATTTCTAAAGATTTACTGCAGAGCAGCGGGAAGGAAATATCAGACAACATAACCAGGAAAAAATGTTCAAATCATGGTAAGAGATGTACGGAAGCAGCCATTTCCATCCCACTCTGTGTTTGTCTCAATCAGCGCTGTTCGCATTCTGCTGCAGTTCAGCTTCCACTAAAACCAAAGTTATTTCTCTCACTATCCACTATGGTCAAAATGTATGGAATTACTGGGTGCAGATGGGTGGGCGGGGCACACAGAGATGGAACGGCTTAGAAAAACATATGGTTGGATTTATGACCTTTTCAAAAATGCTTTTTTTGAGTTTTATCTTTGATTGTTATAAGCTGAGAGGATGGTGAGGAATGAGCAGGAATGGGTTGATCATGCTATCTCCAATCTACATCACTTTAAATCCATAGGAAAACATGCATTTCTAAATGTGTGTGCAAAGGGGTGTTGAGTGAAGAACTGCACTGGACCATTTGGGAAGGGCAAAAGCTGTGGGAACTCCAAATTGCCCATTAGTCTTAGAGGTCTGGATCAGGTCTGTGCATGTTGCAATTAGCAATGATCAAATTCCTCAAGCATCCCTTGGAGAGGAAGAGAGATTTAGCTGCACTTGTTTTTCTCTCTTTTTTCCCCTTTCTTTTCCTTCTCCTCCTGCGATGAGGCTACATTTTAATATTTTAATGTTCCATTATTTTAATGTTGTATTTTATTTTTGTTTTTAAGTTGTAATCATTCATCTTGTTTTTATTATTGCTTGTAAGCCGCTCTGAGCCCGGCCTTGGCTGGGGAGGGCAGGGTATAAATAAAAATTATTATTATTATTATTATTATTATTATTATTATTATTATTATTATTATTACTCCCCCCCCAGCTCTTATGTATTTACAGTGGTACCTCAGGTTAAGTACTTAATTTGTTCTGGAGGTCCGTTCTTAACCTGAAACGGTTCTTAACCTGAAGCAACACTTTAGCTAATGGGGCCTCCTGCTGCCACTGCGCCACCGGAGCCCGATTTCTGTTCTTATCCTGAAGCAAAGTTCTTAACCTGAAGCACTATTTCTGGGTTAGCGAAGTGTGTAACCTGAAGCGTATGTAACCCGAAGCATATGTAACCTGAGGTACCACTGTATACAACTTTGGGCTTTTTTAGGAAAAGCAGCTGAAGGAACTTAAAAAAAAAACAAAAACCTTGCATTGACGGAGTGGAAAAAGAGCAAAGGGAAGGTTCTCATTGCAAAGCTAGTCTATGGAAGAATGCAGTTGCTTCCTGCCTAAATCATACTTCATCATCAAGGTCCGTTTTGAGGAAGCAGGGAAATGAGCCTTAAGACAGGGAGCATGCACCTTAGACAGGGATGCTTGGATTTTGCAAGCCTACATAAGCCACCCTTCCAGCAGCAACTGAAAAAGGCACCCACCTCCTAGAACTGCCCCCCTTCAAGGAGGGGCTTTGTTTTTCTCACTGTAACCTTATTCACGAGGCAAAAAGAGAGAGAAGTTGGCATGCAGCAGATAAAGCTGCCTGAATTTCTCTGCTTCTAATGTATTCTAATGTCCCGGTTCCAAAACAAATTTCTTTGTTCAATATTCATTAATTGCTCAGTTACCTTGAAATGAGAATTTTTGAGAGCCCGAAGGAACGCGTTAAAAGGCCGAATCAACAGGGAAGGGAGGGGGGAACCACACACACACACCAAATCTTTGCAACCCCAAAGGGAATTAAAGGAAGAAAAATGGTATCCCTCCTGCCAGTTTTAGAGAGAGACATTCTCCACATCTGTATTTATTCCTGGAGGTGTACAGCCTGAAAGGATCTTTGGCAGGTGGGCAAACAAGCATGTGGGTTCTAGGACTGGCTGCCAATCAGATGCACAAGACTTTATACCAAATAAGCCATCGGCGTTTCTCAGGAAGGAAGGCTGAAAGGAGAATGGCTCAGACCCTTTCTAGCTTGTGCCCTGGAGAACGAGAGTTGGACACACACATCTGCAGGAGAGAAGCTAAGCCCACAGATGTTCCTAGCAAAGGCTCAAGTGGAAAAGGCAACCAATTTTTGTCTGCTTGGTTATTTATCATTTTATAAGGTATTTTACTTCCCTGATCCGGGTTACAACAGTGCCACATTAGGGAAGGGTCATAGCTCAGTGGTGGATCACCTGCTTTGCATGCAGAAGGTCCTGGGTTCAAACCCCAATGGCATCTCCAGGTAGGGTTGAGAAAGGACTCCTGTCTGAAACCCTGGAGAACTTCTCTCTGGTCAGTGTGGACCATACTGAGCTAGATGGACCAATGGTATGAATCAGTATAAGTGTCAGGGAGGATGTCGGGAGTTGGTCAGCAATAACTCACAAGGTGTCAATGAAGTTAATTCTTTATTCCAAGAAACAAAACAGTTCAGGCCTAGTCAGCACAGCAACTCTTCCCAATAGATCTTGCCCCAATGAGGCAGTTGCAAGGACTGAAGGTCCCTACTTTCCCACAGCTATCCCCCAGTTCCTTCCCAAGCAATCCTAGGCTCCTTTGTCTTGCGTCTCTTTGTTCCACCGTCTTCATACCTCTGCAGGTTATGGGAGACCAGCAGGGAGGGGAGCTGGTCGCAGCAGGAGGGGAAGGCTACTTCAGCAGCCTGCCCCATCTCTGCTTCTTGGCCCCTCTCCTCTCCAGTCTCTGCTTCTGCATCTGTTTCTGGACTGCTCTCTGTCACAGACTCTTCCTGCTCACTAAGTCCTGTTGCCTCTTCAGTTTCTGACACCTCCTCCTCCCAGTCTGTCCCCTCTTCTCCCTCTGACCACCCATCGTCACCCCACCTCCAATCTTAAGGCCCTGAGCCTTCTTCCCTTGGGGGTTCCCCAACTGGTGCTTCTTATCACTCCTCTGCATCCAGCCATCCCATGACAACAAGGCAGCTTCCTATGTTCCATTATTCTAACCCAAAGCAGGGGGAGCCAATGCTGCTGGTGTCAATAGGAGTGGTAGTCCAATGTTGTTGGACTACCACTCCTATTGACACCAGTTATTAGGGCTTATGGGAGCTGGAGTCCAGCAGCACCTGGAGAGAACAACCTTGATCAACACTGATCTGAGGATGTAGGAGCAGCTAGAAGGCAGACCCCTTTTTTTCTCTTCAACCCCAGGATGATGGGGGCAGGCGGTTCTTGGCCATTTCTCCACGGATCAGGAAGGGCTATAGCTCAGTGCTAGAGAGCACCAATTGTGCAGGCAAAAGGTTCCAGGTTCTACTCCTGGCAGCTCCTCATGCTAGGTCTGGGAATGACTCCTATCTGGAGCCCTGGAGCCCTGGGGCACCATCATCTGGTTGCATAGGCAAGGGGTGGGGAACCTGTGACCCTGCAAGGGTTGCTGGCCTCCAACTCCCATCAGCCACATGCAGGAGTGTGAGTGGTCGGAGATGATTGAAGATGGAACACCATCTAGCCAGCCCTGATGATAGGCAATGCTGAGCAAAATTGATGAACTGTATGACTAGATAGAAGGCACCTTCCTGTGTTCCAGTTCTCAAAATGCATCCTGGAAGTCTTTGAAAGCCAAAATGACAATGAGTTGCTCTCAAAGGCTTCATTTCCTGCTGCTGAATGCAACTGCAGCTAGAACGCAGTAGCAGAAGGGTTAAGCAATGAAGCCAATGAGAACTAGCAATTTCTTCTCACCTAAGGCCTTGGGCTATGGAAGTGGAGATTCAGCGATGCTTAAGTGCTAATGCATTTTATTAGGTGCTCCAGAAGTGCAGTTTATGTATTCCAGTATTCCTAGTCACACGGCACCCTCTTGTTTAGAATCACCATTGCTAATTCAGTTCCTTAGATGAGACTTCCCCAACCTGGTGCCCTCCAGATGTTTTGGACCACAGCTCCCATTCGGACAGATGTGCTGGCTAGGAGTTGTGATCTGAAAGATCTGGAGGGTGCCAGGTTGGCAAAGGCTGCCGCAGATGTTCTTTGGAAATCTAGCATCACCGGTTATGAAAGCAAAAAGAGAGATTGCTTTTGTGAATCACACACTGATCCCAGAGGACCAGGGTAAATTGAGCAGACTTGACATGTATATCACGTATGGTTAGAAAGGGCTAAAACTCCCCTCCCAGAAACCTCCTCTTCCTCCTTCCCCCAAAGAATTAAACAGAAAACAAGATGATCCAATTGAAAAAAGAGAGATAAAAATTACCTTAGAAGTCTACTGCCAGGGGCAAACTGTAATTATTCAGATGTTTTGAGTCCTCTAATTCAGAAATAGCAAGTAGTTCACAAATTCCAAATTTAAAAATAAACACATCACCTGATCTCCCTAACAGCACGTTCCCTTCCTGATATATCAACATATTCCACATTTGAGGGGGGAAAGTCATCATCCAAATTGTTACAGCCAAAAATAAAAGAAATTCAGGAGCTTCTTATGTAAAGCTAAAGCAGTACCCTGCTGGATCAAACCAAAAAGAAATCTAGAATCTAGGTCCAGTATCCTGTTTCTGGAGATTGAAAGATCTAAACTTTTTCCATGTGTCATTTTCATATGCACTCACTCAGCCATGGGTCCATTCCATTCCCACATGAGGGGAAGATGTTTGTCCACTACATCCAGTACTCAGAGGTACCAAGAGAAGAATCACAAAGATTCCATTTGGCTGCTTTATATTGAACCGGTCTTAGATTGACTCAGACCATTGCTCTATCTAGCCCAGTGCAGCCTCTTTTGACTTGCAGTGGCTCTCCAAAGTCTCAGGTTGAGGATCCTTTCCACTGGGGATGCCAGTGTATCCTGGGACTTTTGGCATGATGTAGAACATGTGCTGTGCCGTGAGCAAAACTTCCCCCTCCATCTCACATGAGCATGAATTAAATAGACGGGTGCAAATCCCTTCATGTAGGTTCTGGAAGGTAAATTCCTTGTTCATTATTGATGGCCTTTAAATAATAATACTTATAAAATGACCTTCTATGAATAAAAAATGCTTTAGCATTCACCTTAATCACAGTTCATAGGAACCAGATTCCCACTTAAGGCAGAGTTTGCTAATCAGCTTCAAACCCTAGTTACAGCTGACCTCTGTTCAGTAATCCAGTGCTGTCTCAAAGCTGCCCATCCCATTATTAACAGCAGTATCAGCACTGATCTTAACCATGTTTAATAGCAACCATGACCAAGTTTGTGTTAAAGGCCACCCACATCTTAACTACAGATTGAAGCCAACTAGCAAACCATTGTAAAGAGGGAACCCAGCTAACCACAGCTATGGTCAGTGTTGATGACATAAACCTTAACCGTGCATTACACCTGCACCTGCCTTTGAAAGTTAACAGAATGTTGTAAGAAATTAATCAAGTGAAACCACAAAACACATCTCAACCATGATGGTGGTGCAAAGGCTGGGGGAGGTCACACATGTGAACATTGACCATACCCAGAAGGGCAAACTCCATTAAAACAGTGAAGAGGGTGGAGAAAGAAAGAAAGAAAGAAAGAAAGAAAGAAAGAAAGAAGGAAAGAAAGAAAGAGAATTTGCATTTCCATACTGTCAAGCAAATGATCACAAAAACGTCTTCCTTTTGATAATCTCCTTTTGGACACTTGGGTTGTGTGAATCTGGGGGAAGAAGTTTAACACCACCACTCCCAATGTCCATCACCTTCCCAAACCACCATTAGTCCTCCCTCAAATTTTCCCTAACAAAATCACTTATCATTTCATTCTCTTTTCTTGCTAACACACAAACACACACTGCTCTCCTCCCTGCTGTTTCAGCCTAGCAGATTATTTGAAACTGAATACTTTCAGTATAACAGGAGCAAGATCTGGATTAAAAAAAAAAAAAATCAGGGAAGCAATCAAATATGCAATAGATTCCATAAACTAATTTTGTGAGCACACCTGGGGTCTTTTGATAATGTCAGTTGAGTCTATGCAGCACGTGGATTAAAATTTCATAGAACCATGATTTCATCAGTCCCTAAACTACAAAGGATTAATTAACAGCAAGGGAAGAGCTTCTAGGTTGAAAGTACAGTCTTATGGGGGTGGGTGGGATTTATCTATCTTTGCTCTCCAGATGGCAGCGTACATGGAAAAATGGGGGGACTTTGATGAGAACACAACCCTTTACTACTGAAAGGTTTGAAATATGTATTGTTTCTGTAGCTATATAAATATATTGTAAAGGGGCAATTTTATTCAGGTTCCTGCTAGGTGAGCAGAAAGTGGCTCCAAGAGACAAAGAAATGGGGGGCAGCTCCCCCCCACAACATGCACACTTCAAAAAGCATCAGAGACATGAGGCGTTCTTGAAAGTGACCCCCAAAAATACCTTTAAAAGGGACAGCTTTATTTACTTACTTACTTATTTAAAAAACCTAGTTCTGCAGGATTATTGTAATAACCTGTAGTTTCATAAGAGTTTATATTTAAAGTAGATAATTAAATAAGCAAATTAAATGAATTTGGATATGCAGAAGATATTAAAAAATAAATATAAGGAACTGCAGAAAGAGGGGGAGGAAGTCAAACTTTGAAATGCTAAAATGATTGTAATATTAATGAATAAATTAGAAAAGTATAAATACAAACTTCTTTTTATTAAAAAAAACCCCCACAGACTAGTTCAGGACATCACATTAGTTTGATTATCTTCAAGGCAATTTGAAGGAATCCCGAGACCCGCATCACTTCATTTAATATTAGGACAAAAGCTTTGAAAATGGCTGTTTTGACATAGGGAAGAAAGTTATCTGAAACATTCTAAGAAAAGTTAGTTTGGTGGTAGCCAGTGCCTTAAAACTATGCCAGGTCTAGGATGTTGATGGTGCCTCTGCTGCTTGTTGGAAAACCTATTTAGGAAGGGTGGAGCCATGCCACTGGCAATACCCAACATCAAGAAAGATTTTCTCCTTCCTGATGGATCCTGTTTGACAAATTCTGCTGCCTGCAGACAGGGTGGAGAATTTTAGGAGACCTTTCCCCCCTTCCTAAGTTCCAGCTATCATAGATCCACAGGGATGCCCACCATGGCAGATAGGTGGTGGCCTAATCAAGAGGAAGGTCAGACACCCCATTATTCTAGATAGAGAGCAAGGCGAGACCAAGTCAGCACCTCGGAGAGAGTCCTGGGGGTAAGTTTCAGGACCACGGTTAGAGATACTGCTGCTGAGTCAAAACATAAAGTTGTCTTAGCAGTGTCCCAGGGCATCTGGCAGATCTTAAGTGACTAGAGGCCAAAGTCCTGGACCACTGAATCTGGTCAATTAAAAGGACAGTGTTTTCCTCTGCAGCCGCTGGCTTCTTTTAGGCCCCAATGTTTCAGGGTGTAGGCATATCTCTTCAGGGATCTCCTGATCCTCTGAGGAGTCTGATAACCCATCATCTGAGTCTAGTGGCATAGGTATTTCCTCAGTGTTCAGGGAAAATGTGGGCTCCAGTGGTCATGATTCCACGTGGGATAGACTAGAGAGTGGGCCAACCTCCCCTCAGGGCTGCCTTCATTGGAGAACTCTGATTCCAATGAGTGCTTGCCTGGGGCTGGAAGACATTAGTAACATGTCCTATCAATAGAAGGATTTCTGCTTGTGCAATGGGATTGTCCCTCTTTTCCTTCCCCTCACCCATTGGTTCTGTGGCTTCCTCTAAACTTCTGGAGCAGATCTGGGGAGGGCATGGGGCACACATGGGGAGACAGGAAGATCAATTGAACAAGCAGAAATCCTTACACTTTTGGGATATGTTCCTGGGACACCGATCTTGTTTTCATTCACAAATAAAGAGCACGCTTGAGGGACCTGCTTGGGTCTCCTCCCAACTATATCAGATGAAACAAGAACTCAAGCAAAGGACCCACATTTATCATTGGAAGCTCTTCTGTCTCTCCAAACTTTAGGCCATAGAGGCGGGAGAGGAATTAACTTAGCAGATAAAATGGAGTAGGAAGGAGCAGGCAACTGTGCATTAAAAAACAACAACTGGGAAGGGAAAATAGAGAAGAAACAGCACTTTGCTTCATGGAAAAAAATATACGCACTCATGTGCCGGACTTCAATTCCTCAGAGAAAAACATCCACTACACCCAGCACTCACATAGCTCAGCAGAAAAGCAAGCTCGCGCTGGAGTTTGTGTAGCACAAGTGGCCGAGAGACAGACTTTTCTTTTTCCCTCTCGTCCCCAGGAAGATAAATTAACAAGCTGTCAGCAGAAGACAGCCAAAGCAGTTGTGTTTCTGTAAAGGGGCAGTGGAAGTGTCTTTGATTAATGAAACCTTAATACTTGGTCGTTAGGAAGCCTTTCTTCAGACAGGCCAAGGAAGATAGATCCCTTCCAGGCAAGTGGGCCTGGAGAACGGGAGAGATTTCCCAGGTTTCTGCTCAAATGGAAAGGCGTTGACAAGATAGGCAAGGAGGGGGAAGAGATGCACATGGGATTCCTTCAAGAGTAGGAAATGAAGCTCTTTGCATGGATTTTCGTTAGCGGAGATCCCAAAGGACACCGCACTTGCAGCTCTTCTCAAGGAGGGAAAGTGTCACCGTCTTAGGCAAAGCAGTGGTGGGCAAGGGGGTGCACAGAGTTGATGAAACCAAGATATTATCACCTGTGAGTTTAAGGGCAGTGTGGAAACAGGGAGGATACTTCAACAGGAAAGCAGTGAGCCTTCCAGAGTTCAAATTTGGAGAGGTGGCCAGGGCCAGGCATATGCCAGCCAGCTACAAGATTGGAACCACAGGTTAAAGATGGGGGAGAAATTTGGTTCAGTTTGCATCTGGAGGCAAACCTACCTAATTCACACTTTCAGAAACAATATGCAGACTGAAACACAGGCATCCTTCAAAATTAACACTTCTACGAATGTTGCAATGCTTTAACCAAAAGATGGCCTCAAATACACATAGAGTGGGGCAAAGAATGCATGTAAAATTTGTGGGGAAAGCATGCATTATGTTGGAGAAATTACTTTGCAAAAATAGTCACATTGGCCAAAAAAAAAAAAAAAACCAACCCATGCTAAAATGCTGCTGAATTTTCACAAGGACTTTGAAAAATAAAATCATAAATTGATATGGAAATGTGATGGACTGAATTTAAGACTGGGGGGGGGGGGATGAGAAACTCAGAAGAAGCAAGCAGGCAGATTTATCCACTGTTACCAGGGATTCACGTTGAGGAAAGTCTGGAGAGTCAAGGAGTTCCCTTATCCCAAAGTTAGAATCTCGCTGCCATAGCAGCTGCTTCTTCCTCTTCACTTTCGATTTTTAACTTAGGGGGGAAGAATTTGCCATGGGACATCCAGCTGCTGATGGCTCCTGCAACATATCTCAAAAAGGCCTTCAGTGCTTGGTGGGAGAGGAAAAGAGGAGTCCGGCAATTCACAGATATGCAACTCCGCTCCCCAGTGATGACTAACAAAGCCCTGATACACCCTTCCTTGAACCTGGCACACCACAACTCCCACCAGTCACACCCAGGTTGGAATCAAATCTCTACTTGGGCAATGGGGTTGTTGTGAGGATCAAAGGGGGCTGGGGCCATGTATACAACCTTCAGTTCCTTGAATGAAAAGCAGGATAATCAGGGCAACCATTGCTACTTCCATCTGCAAAGTTCAGGCTGTGAGTGTTTATGTAGCTAAAGACGTAAGATGGCAATATTCCATAAGGAGTGGGCAGAAGCGCCGCAAAGGGAATTCCCCCAGGGGGAAAAAAAGCAGCAAGATGGAGATCCTGCCTTTCCTCCAAGCAGTTCAAACTGCCTACGTGGTCCCCCTTATCCTTTTCAACCTCACAACAACCCTGTGAGGTAGGTTAGGCTGAGATAATGGAAAGGTCCCAACAAGTGTGGATTTTGAAAGGGCTTGAGAGAACACCTGTGAGCTTTGAGGAAAGAGGCATAAATTGGGAGATCCTGACACCAAATCCTTTCCCTTTTGTTTTCAATTTCCAAAATAAAACTGATAGGCAAATCTGAAGAACATCTCAGAACTACGGTGGCTACTAAAATGCTATGCAAGTGTTCTCCAAAGAGTCCAGTTTAACAATGCATCTACCAAAAACGTAATCATAAAGCTGAAAAATCAAAGACCTGCTTTTCGAAAGCATTAGACGCAGATGCTCTTCAGAACTAATCAGGTCACTTATTCAGGCAAGTAAACAAGGAGCCTAATTGCCACCTTCCATCTCGGAAAAACTTGGCCAATTTGTTTTTGATGCAAGATACTTGCTCTCTCTCTCCTCCCAAACAAGTTCTTGGATTGCACAGAGCAAGAGGAACAAATTGCTTACGACTACGCACTGCAAGAACGCTTCTCAAAATACCCTTCCTTTAAAAGATCAGATCAGCACATGGGGGGGGGGGAGCGGGGAGGAGAGAAAGGGGGGGCATACTTGACTTGAGTCCTCATATCCTGACTTTATGCCAGAGTCCATTACAAAGTCATCTGATAAAATGAGGCACAAGGTTCTGCCCCCTCCTGCACCAAATAAAACATTGTTTCAGGGCAAAAGACCTGTCAAATCAGGAGGTGTCAAACTAGCTTGTGTAAACTCGCTCCCTCGGGAGTTTTCAATATTACATGGTACACGGTGGTCTCAGCAAAGCTCATTCATAATGTTTGATTTGGCTCCTGTTCCAAAACCACATTAACACACACACACACACACACAGACCTCAATCTGCGCAGGAGGAAGCAACAGGCTCAAGCGAAAATTACTCTGGAAACTTTTTAAATGCTAAATCGAGGGTAATTTCAGGAACGGTACAATACAGTTAATGTTAGTGCCTGGAAGGACACTGCGGTTAGCAACACGTGCCAGGACTTTTCGTGGGCTCACTAACAGCGAGGGGGGGGGGGGAGAGGAAACGAGGCCAAGTATGCCAGGATCGCTTGGATTTCTTTGTTTAAAAGGCTGGCATGTTTTATGGCAATGCCGGTAGAAAGCTACATAGAACCATCCCAAACTCATTCCGCCTTAAACACAAGGGGGAGGGAGGAAAAAGAATGGGAGACTGCTTTAAAAACTAGGCAAGCGGTGTGTGCATTATAGGGCAACCAGAATGGGATGCAAATGCCAGACAGGGCAGGGGAGGACTCAGGTACCAGGTCACCCAGAAAAGGAGAAGCAATAAAATAAAGTACACCTTTACCCAGTGCATAGTTACTATGGATCTCACTCCCAAAGGAGGCAGTGATGAGAACCAGTTTGGATGCCTTTCAAAGAGGCTTGGATAAATTCACGGAGAACAAGGCTATCAAAGGCTACAATGGTGATGTTGTACCTTTGCTGTAAGAGGCAATATGTCTCTGAAAACCAGTTGCTGGAAACTGCAGGAAGAGAGAGGACTCTTGGGCTCAGGTCCTGCTCAAGGGCTTCTCACAGATATATGGGCAGCCATGTGAGAACAGGACACTCAACTAGATGAGCCACTGTCATGATCCAAAATGCTCGTATGTTCTTACGTCACAGGAAGGTAAGGAGATGCCTTATGCCAAAGTCAGATTCAAAAAGACAACAGATCAAATCTTTATTACTGTCATAGACCAGCATAAAAGGGTGGGATACAGTCCTTTAAAATCTGAAAAGCATTTTGGAAAGCTAAAAGATATTAAAACAGAAGGTGAATATAAAAGTCTATAAGAATTTAAAAGAAGCTAAAAGAAGGGATAGGAGCATTGGGCAGGCGTGGAAGAGCATAAAAGTTTGATATATATAAAAAATTAACTATTAATTTACAGAGTTTGTGGCACAGGTCATCCTCCGACAAATTTTGAGTGCTGCTGTGCAGAATCTAGCAACATTGTATGTTGTAGCAGGACTGGTATCTGAGAGCAGCAGGGAGGTATAGATTGCCCTGTGCGCCCTGGGTAGTTATGAAGTAGTGGGGAAATCAGGCTAATACAAATGTCTCTGTAATACAGGCACTGGAGAAGGACATGCTCTACTGTTTCTATTTGTCCCGAGTCACAGAGGCATTGTCTCTCTGGGTTGTCAATCTTATTACGCCATGTCAGAACATTGGCACACCTAGCTCTGTTTTGTCTACAATATCTGGGAATGGCTCTCTGGGGTCTGAGGCAGGGGTTTTTCCCTGATCCTTCTTATGGAACTGGGACCTTCCACACAGAAAGCTGTGTCCCTTGTCCTTGGGACACATGGTCCCCTCTGTGTGTGGTTTTCCACCCAGCACAACCAAATGCCCACTTTCCCCCAAAAAGAACCCAGTCTACATTCCATGGCTGACCTTCCCTCTCATCAGTTCTCTAAAACCTCATGGTGGCTTTTGAGAGCAGGAGCAAATGTGCACATGTCACAAGATCTCCAACTTTCCTGTAAAGGGCTTCCCCACCCCCACCACCCTGCTACCCACCACACAATTAATTATTTTATGAAGTCACAGGCCCCTGCACCCAAAACACACCCAGCACCCCCCTCCCCTCCCTCACCCCGCACAACAGGTTCCATGCAGATCCTAGAGCTTTTAAATTATACTGTTAATGAAAGCAAATAAAGGCAGTTAAAAGGCAATTTGCTCAATTGGTGTTAATATTTAAGCACAGCATGTGCAAAGACAAGATCGCAGAATTCGAGGATTTTTTTCCTCCCCCCTGAAGAAAAAACTTTTCGCCCCAGCTGAAAAGGGGGAGGGAATCAAATGTGTGTGGTGCTGGGTATGGGGGGCTTTCCCCCCTTCATCTTCCTCAGCATCAGGTAATGAGGCTTTTTATTAAGCTGAAATTCCCCGCATTAAACTCATTCGTTTCTCTTATGCAAAATTTTCTTTTTTTGCTTGAACACTTGACAATCTTATACAAGAAATATAATGTACATCTTCTTAACTAGACAAGAATATAAACCGTATAAACAAAAAACATATACAAGTAATACTCCATTTCTTTACAGACATTAAACTTATTCTGTATTTTTACTCTCTTATTTTCTTATCTATTTATTAGCATAAATTAAAAGAATGTAGTTGGACTTCCTATCATTTCCTGATGTGTATTTTCTTTCTGATGATGAATGTACCTTACATTATTAGCTTATCCTTTGTTTCACTTATGCAAAAATTTCAAACTGTTAACAGCGTTCCCCAACTAGGTGCCCCTTTAGATGTTCTGAAACCCAACTTTCACCACCGCTGGGGCTGATGGGAATTATGGCCCAAAACATGTAGACCGCACCCATTTGGGAAGGCAGATTTGGAAGATAAAAGCCAACTTTAGGTGGCACTTAAAATGAGCTGGCTCTCTCCCCTTTCCCATGTAGGTATTCATAGAATCATAGAACTGAAGCAGACCAAAGCGGCATCTAGCCAAACCCAAGGCAGCAATCTGACAGCCCTTTCAAGAAGTTATTTTGCTTCTTTCCTTCTTACCTCTTGACATCTTCTCTCCTTGGTTTTTAGCAAAGAAACCAAACTGGGAACTCTGATTTTCAGTTCTCAGATTTCCACCCACCTTTAAGAGCCATGTTGCACTCCCAAGAAAAAGATGTATCGATATTTTTGGATGAGGTTGCTCGATCCCTATGTTGACATGCCAGTTCTGGTTCGTTGCAGTTGAGACGGGTCTTACTTTGCCTGCCCACCCAGAGGAGATGATTCCTACCTCCAAGAATAGGAACGATCAAGGACCAGTTCAGAAAGCAACATGTAGGGATGCCCACTGCAATCTCTCTTGCTAGGAAATCCTACCACCACCACCAGTTATGCCCAGTTCAAGGCGTCTCAAAGGGCTCATCCACACTTCTTGTCCCACTCCTTTCCCCTGGAAAAAAACGCTGTTTGGCACTCAGTTGGAGCAAACAGCAATTTGGGTTTTCTCCAGGTTGCTGTTTGCTCCGATGTAGCACTAAAGAGAGGGTTCTCCCTGGGAAAGGAGTGGGGCAAGGGGAAAACCACTCTGACAAGCGGAAGTGTGGACAAGCCCAAACTATACGGACCTTTGTTGGCAAGGTGATCCCTTCATGAATCACCTATGATCTTAGAATCATACTGTCAGAGCTGCCCCAAGGTCCCAGCTCACAGAGGACCAACGCCAGGTCATTGTTATATACAAAAGTCTTTATTGAAGTTCAGTCTCTATTTCAAAGCCGTGGCGCGCAGCTCTACATCTTAAACCCTAGACCGCCGAAGCTCCGTCTGCATCTCCTCCCCTCTGACACCAGTTTAAGACTCTAGCCCTGCTCCACCTCTTCCTCTGCTCTCTCCTCCTCTGGGTCCTCCTGTCCGCTGGGGCATTCCCCTTTCTGGACTCTTCTGACGCTGAGTCCCCTGACTCCTCCCCTTGCCTCCGGCGGGCTTTAGGACCTGGTTCCCAATCCGGGTTCTCTGCTGTCCCGCGCGCCTGTACATTTGAACTTGGCGCTCGTGCCAACCCAGTGACCTTCCTCCTGACGGTTACACTGCTTCTGTCACTGCTTCCCTCTTCCGGGAGGCTAGCTGGACCTGACCTCCCCTCCATTCCCTGACTCTCCGATGGAGGCGTGGTCAGCCCTGACTCATCTTCTCTCCCTGCTGGGGGAGACGCTGGCCCCAATACCTGGGACTCTTCCCCCCCACTACGCTCTGGTGGGGAAGCTGGTCCTGATCTCCAACTGCTGCTCTGGGAGTCCCCGCTGGCCCCTTGCTTCTGGAGTGTCCCCCTTGGGACCCCCCTTGCTGGAGAGGCTCATGGAATCTCTCGGGCCACTGTCATCTTCTCCTACACTGCCCTCAGATTCTTCCCCTTCGCTCTCCATTTCCTCTCTTCCCTGTGCCTCTGCTCCTGAGCCTCTGACACATACAATCATAGAGTTGCAGAGTGGGAAGGGACCCTGAGGATCATCTAGTTCAACCTCCTGCAATGCAGGAATATGGAGTTGTCCCATAGGGGGATCGAACCTGCAACCTTGTCATTATCAGCACCTCACTCCAACCAACTGAGCTACCCATTTGGTCTGACTCAGTATAAGGCAGCTTCCTATGCTCTTACGATTCACTGGTTTTTTGTTTTTGTTTTTTTCAAAAGAGGAGGCTCCCATTTCTCAGCTGCCTACTGTAGTGCAAAAGTTGAACCACCAGGTATGGCTTTTTTTTAAGATGTAGGGGGAAAATAAAAAAGCCTGGCTCTATGTGCGCACAGATGAGATCTCTCTCTCTCTCTCTCTCTCTCTCTCTCTCTCTCTCTCAAAACACACAGAGAGACAAAAACTAGTGACAAATAAACAAACTAGGAGAAATAGAGGTGGAAAAATCCTGAACACTTTGAAGATGCAGAAGCGATTGTAAAATAGAATAGCAGGAATGATCTGTTGATTACAAGGTATTGCTTATTTTCTTTAGCACACCATCAATGCACATGGTATTATACGAAGCGCTGTAAAGGTTATAAAAGGTTTCTCAACGGGCTAGGAGTCTTTCTAGACACAGCCAGGCACGGACCCTGCTGTTTATGGGAAGAACAGCACTAGAGACAAATCCACATGGGGCAACTGCGCCCTCACCCCAACCCCAGCCATTCCCGCACCAGCTACATTCGACCCACAGGAACCAAGCTGAAAAGGATGTTTATGTTAGTCTAGTTTGGGGGGCTGTAAGACTCCCAAGAGAACACATTCCTACACCCAAAAGCAGGGCACAATGTATACAAGCCATCTAGCCTGACTGCGGGGGGGGGGGGGGCATAAGGACTTGGCTGCCCCCTGCAGATGGCAGGCCCTGATTCAGTTTTAGATAGTCATGTGCTTCCATGGGCCAAAAGCCAAGTCCAGGTGATCCCCTCTAGCCTCAATGCACAAAGTCTAGCTGTGATTTTTCAGCGGTAAGCAGCATGAGCTCTGTATATGTTCAGAGATACCCTTCCTGGCAGCCAATCTAAAGGCATGCAAAGAAATGCATGCATGCAAACAAACAAAAAGGCCCTATGAGGAGTGGTTGAAGGAGCTGGGTATGTTTAGCCTGGAACAGAGGAGATTAAGAGGAGATATGATAGGCATCTTCAAATATCTCAAGGGCTGCCACATGGAAGATGGGGCAAGCTTGTTTTCGCCTGCTCTGGAGAGTAGGACCTAAACCAATGGCTTCAAGAAAAGAGATTGAACATCAGGAAGAACTTTCTGACATTGGAATGGTCTCCCTCTGGAGGTTGTGGACTCTCCTTTTTCTTAAGCAGAGGACGGATGGCCATCTATCTTGGATGCACATGGCTGAGCTGCCTGCATTGCAGGGGGTTGGAGTAGATGTCCTTTGGGTTCCCTTCCAACTCTACAATTCTAGGATTCTATGAAACACAGGCCGAGGGAGTGGAGCTGGCTAGGCCTGGAGCTGGGTTTCCCTCCTTGCTCCAGCAGTCAGGGCGGCCTGGCTTAACAGACTACTGTATAATGTAAACATAACTTTTATATGCACTGGGAAACAAAACAAAAAAGTGTGGCTTACTTTATTGCAATATTCACTTTATTGTAGGGCTGCCATACTTTGGGGACCCCCACTTTTGGGGGGCAACCCTACTTTATTGCCGTGGTCTGGAATTGAACCTGCAACATCTCTGAGGTGTGCCTCTATAAATCCAGCTGTTGCAAGATAACATGGCAGGCTAGGATTCAGGATACAAAGTGTGGATAACAGAACAGGCCAACTGGCTGAGCGGGAAAGGACCAGAATAATTCAATCCTCAGACATGCTTCACAGTACACAGAAGCGACTATATGGTGTGTGATTTTTTTTTATGATATACCTAACCCTTTGCAAATGCATCCCATCCAAAACAAACGCTGGCAAGTTTCTCTTCCCATAAGCTCCTACCCAAGAAGATGCACCCTGAGACTGTAACCATTGTAATTACAGTGATTTCGGAGAGGCAGAATTTGAAATTCATAAAAATTGGCAAGCTGCATAATTAAAAATGTGCTAATTGTGGATATTTAAAACGTGGGAAGTCTACTTCCTCGGGGGCCGGGTGGTCTGAGGAAAGTAGCTTTAAGATTAATATTGTAAAATTTCTCTCTGGGGTAACCTGGATTGCTCACCAAATTGGCATTAACTCCTTGTTCTACTAGTAAGAAGGAAAGCTGTTTTCCTTTGTGAGTTGTTGGAAGGCTTACACACACACACACACACACACACACACCTCTCCTCCAGCTGAGAGTATGTCCATTCAGTCAGACTTAAGTGATCACTAACTACACACAAGCCCAGTTTCCCCCTCCCCCGCTCCTCGCTGAATCTAACTCCATGAGGTCATTTACTCAGACAGTGGGAATCGGATTGTACAATAAGACATCTTCCAGAGCAGAGCTTTGCTAGGCATTTACCACAGCACTCTCGGCAGCCCTGGTGAAAGGGCATTTTTACACATTCACAACATACCAGTTCTCAAGGTTGTTTGTAGCAGCAAGCACAACAGTTTCCAACTCACTCTTTAAAAGGGAAAGAGAAAAGGAGCTCTTTCAAGGCATATCCAATTCACAACAAACGAAATGAATAAATAAAAACTATTGCGGTCAAATCTGACAGAATTGCAAATGGAGTAAAAATAAGAACCTAATTTTTAGTTTGACTAACACACAAACACCACAGGGGGAAAAACTGGATGCAAATACTCCAAGTTAAAGCCCCGTTTGTGCTTCAGTGCCCATGCTGAGCTCCTAACAGGGTGCGCCGTTCTTTTCTAAGATCCAACCTGGCAGAGCAGATTTTTGAACAATTTGCTACAGTGGAACCCGGAGTTTGGATTCCCCAAATCTGCACAAGATTTGTATGCATTGCCCAATGAGCATTGGGCTTTCCCATTCACTATCTTTAAGATATTGCATTAGGACTGTCTCTCCCTCCGCCTGCCGCCCCCCCCACTCGCCCTGCTACAACAGGAGCTTTTGGCAAATGAGACCTGGTTTTCTAATGGCTGGAAATATTTTGTACACTCTGCTGCTCCCTCTGAAGCGCCTTTGTCACAGCCAGGGTCTCTGAGCTAAAGCGTGTACCAAAAGACCATCTGTAGCCACCGTCTTTACAGAGAAGTTTAAATAGAAGGATGAATGAACACAGGAATTAATGAATGACGAAGCCGTATGGTCCCACTCAGCTGCCCACACTCACATGTGGCATTCAAACCCTCCCAGCCTTCTGCTACAATGGGCAAGCTTCTGAAAAAGAGACAGAGACTGACAGTTTTAACATACACACGGGGAAAGAATAAGAATGGCAACTTGTGGCAAGGTTCCCACCAGATTAAGCCACTTCATCCGAGTTAGGAAAGGCACATTTCAATCCCGAATTAGAGGATGGGCAGCCAAAATAGACATACAGACTCCAAAACTGCCGACAATGTTGAGAGAAATCAAGATGAGACTCTTCTGATGTTGGAGTTATGTTCATCTCTGAAAAAGGAGGAAAGCATCACTGCTACCATGCAAGAATTGATAGTTCTATGCCAGCTCTAGCCTTTGTACTTAAAATATCAGCAGGACATTGTTTTTATGTACCTTTGCAGTGTAGATAAAGTTAGGGATGATGCCACAGCATATATGCTGTCTTGCATATTTTTTAAAAACATGCAAAGAGGAGATATGGCCAAAGGAATCATCTAAAAGTTGCCAGCCCGTTGCAGAAGGTCAGAGCTACAAATTGACACACAAATCTCAAAGATGTTCCCACCTGTAACCTAGTCTCATAGTCTTATCTGAACCTTCCAATATTGCAGGTGTGGGGAGCAGGGGGTGGACAGGCACCTCCAATAATTTCTCCCTTGCTTCCCTAGGTGTCTTTTTCAAATGCAGCCAGGGAAACACAACCTATGAAGTAGCCCAAGGACGGAGGCTACTTTGATGCCCTGGGCACCATCGCTTGACATCAGCACAACTTCTTGCAATGTCACTTGAGAGCTGGGATGCCGAATAATTCCAACGAAAACAGAAATAGGAGTGGAAATAGCCGGTGCTCACTTTTTCATCCCATGTTCAAAATGGAAATCAATCCAGCGAATGCAATTGGCTTTCACTGTTGCTGTTGCTCTCAGCTCGCAAACGACACATTAATTGATTACTCCCCCAGACTTCTGCGTTGTGTTTCCTCTGCTCTAAAATGAATGGAGTGGAATAACTTCATGGCAACATTATGAAATTTCACCACAGCTGACAACAAGGTGAATATTGTAGTATTATGGTAGCAGCTGCACCGGAGCAGCATGGAAACAGTGTTGCATGCAACCAATACATGTGGGAGGAATGAGAAATGATGCCTTCTTGAATCCATGCTTAAGGGACAAGGCTGGGAGAGTCATCAGGTCCCTGAGTGGACCTATAAGAACTCAGAGGGGTTCAGACTTCCCTGGAGCAACCCCTGCTTCCTGGTGAGCCCTTAAAGGTCCAGCAGTGCTTGACTGGCTGCCTTTCAGCCAGATCTCTGTTATCCAAGACCCATGTCCACATCCGTCAGACTCCACCCGAACATTTTCATGCCTCTGGCCATGGATCCTTTCCCCTGACAGCCATGCACCCAGAGCATCTTTCCAAGGACAAGCATTACAAAGGTACTTTTACTGCTGTGAAAACTTTAACATTCTTCCTTTTCATTCCAGAGTACGAACGGTAGCAAAAAGTTGCGAGAATCCAATTGGATATCTGAAAAGCATTTTTTTTTAATGCAAGTTCCATCAGAATCAAAGCCCCCCCCCCCAACAACTTTAAAAATGGGGAAAGGCAAATGACATCTGCAAACCCACAGAAATGGCCTAATTTCCGTGGGAAATCCTTATTCCACAGAGCAGGCACAAGCAGTTCAAAGATTGGCGTTCTGCATCCAGCCCTATTGCACCGTAAGGCAGCAGAGAGTGTGGTACAGATTGATGAACCATGGAGGCTTCCCTTTAACCAGCATGGGAAGGAAATTTAAGGGGAAAGCATATAAAAGATCCATTAGGAACTAAATTCAAACCTTCCCCACACAAGCAGCAGTAGCAGCAACCGCCACCGTCTTGATGTAGTTTTTAAAAGGTCTTTCTCAACTGACAGAAGAACAGCAGCAGCTTGGATATTCCCTGCCAGCTGAGCCGAGAACGGCAATCTTTTCCCTACATTCTGCCTTCACCAGGAGATGTTTGTGCCTGTTTGTTGTCTCCAAAATTGCCAACTAAAGGTTAATGCAATACACGAAGCAGAGCACTTCTCAATATTAGAATGCTACTTTTATTTTAAAAGCCATCATGTGT
The DNA here is from genome assembly GCF_964106915.1 of Podarcis gaigeae. Taxonomy (NCBI): domain Eukaryota; kingdom Metazoa; phylum Chordata; class Lepidosauria; order Squamata; family Lacertidae; genus Podarcis; species Podarcis gaigeae. Next base: position 18,767,738 of record NC_139692.1, on the reverse strand, counting down.
AAAAACGTTAGTGTTTTTGAAATTGCATTCTTGGAGTTAATTAAATGGACAATCTTTTACACATAAAAAGTGAGAGAAAGCAATTAAAAGCTAAACAGAGAGAAATGCTTTTGCGGGGAGGCGTGCTCCACACCCCCGCTCCCCAGAATCCCCCTGCGTTCACTTCTTGCAAAAACGCAGGCCTCCGCGGAGCGCTGGCTGCCCAAATGCGGCTTTTAATGGCACCCCCGGTGACAGTTCCATCAGTGTTTATTTCCCTTCCAAGTTTACCTGGGAGACTTGGTGCAGCCCAAGCAGACTTGCTTAGGTGGAAAACGCATAGTGCCCACAAAGAAAGAATGGCTGGCAGCTTCTGTACCGAGGAGCGTGGTGGCTGCCCCTCAGCAGACCGTTGTGCCCCTTTCAGAGGCAAGAAGGTGTGCCATGTGACTTGTGTGCTGTGTGGAAAAGATTGTGGCTTGAAAACATCTAGATATGAGACAATTGGCATCAAATAAATCTGCAGAACGGTAGCCACTGCACGGAATGACACAACTGCAAATGCACTCACTGTCCTGCAGTGCAAAAAAGCTCTCTCAGAGTGTTGCCAGGATGTAGCCAAACAGCACCAAGCACCATATCCTCATGATGCAATGATGAGAAGCTACCTATATCTCAAAGTGTGACGACATATCTGATATCCAAACTCATGGGAATCTGCCTTACACCCAGACAGAGCACTGGTCCATACCCTCCAACATTTCCCCAATGAAAATAGGGATGTCCTATTCCATCCAAATAGTAGTAATAGTAGTAGTAATGGCGGCGGCGGTGGTGATATTATTTATACCCCACTCATCTCACTTGGTTGACCCAGCCACTCTGGGTGGCTTTCAACATACATAAAAACATAATAAAACATTAAACATTTAAAAACTTCCCTATCTAGGGCTGCCTTCAAATGTCTTCTAAAGGTTGCATAGTTACTTATCTCCTTGGCTTAGGGGTCGCATAACTCCATACCCTCCAACATTTCTCCGATGAAAATAAGGACATCCTAAGGAAAAGTGGGATATTCTGGGATCAAATCAGAAACTGGGATGGCTTCTGTAAAACCCAGGACTGTCCCTGGAAAATAGGGACACTTGAAGAGTCTGCTGGTCTATTTAACTCAGCACTATCTACTCTCGCTGTGGTCTAAACCACAGAGCCTAGGACTTGCTGATCAGAAGGTCAGCGGTTTGAATCCCTGCAACGGGGTGAGCTCCCGTTGCTCAGTCCCTGCTCCTGCCAACCTAGCAGTTCAAAAGCACATCAAAGTGCAAGTAGATAAATAGGTACCGCTCCGGCGGGAAGGTAAACAGTGTTTCCGGGCACTGCTCTGGTTTGCCAGAAGCGGCTTAGTCATGCTGGCAACATGATCCGGAAGCTGTACGCTGGCTCCCTTGGCCAATGAAGCAAGATGAGCCCTGCAAAAGATGAGTCGGCCATGACTGGACCTAACGGTCAGGGGTCCCTTTACCTTTACCTTACCTTTACCTACTCTCACTGGAAGTGACTCTCCATGGTTTCAGGCAGAGAGGGATCTCTCCTGGAGATGCTATGGGGGGGGGGTTCAACCTGGGCCCCTCCTGCTTACAAAGCAGGTGCTCTATGAGTGAGCTAAGTCCCTTCTATTCTCAGCTAAGGCACCTGGCCATGTGGTAAATGGCATGGTGTGTTATTATACTCTTCCACTGAGACACGGCCAAGAGAGAAACTGAACAATATGGCCCCCGCTGGGTTCTGTACTACCTGTGGAGAGGCCCGTCACAGACCAGTGACTTCGAGCGCTTTAGGGTTCTACACACATGCATACATTGTGCCCCAGGTACCCAGGCACAGCTCAGCAACAGTGGCTAGTCCTCATGCCCGCAAGCCTGGCAAACAGCATTTGCCAGTTATTGGGCATGAGCCAGCACACTTTGCAAACCTCCCTTGTGCAAGTTCAGCAGCATAGTATGGAAACATCTTGGTTTTGTGCTTTTTGAAAAACCCAGTTTGCTGGACTTGAACCTCAGCAGCTGCCTATTCTCAGTAGTCAACAATGCACATGCAGTCACCACTTTTCGTGTCGTCTCCCCACTGCCCCCCCGATTCTCTTTCTGCTTTCGAAAAAGTGCTCAGCCCAAATCACTGTGACAAGTTGCGTAGAGCTGCCTGACACTTCCTTCCCCTTTAATTAGCAAGTTTTCTACCCGTTTTGGTGATCTTTAATATATTACCTAGAGGGCGCAACCTTATAATTTGGAGCAGGAGTCAATTTGCACACACCTGGCCACAGAGAGAATCGGGATGCCTGCGAGGGACTGAAGAAGTACCAGTAAATGGCAAAGGAGAGTTATCTGGGAGGCCGAAGAACCAGCTAAAGGACAAAAGGGAAATCTCTCGTTCTTTTTCAATCCCAAAGTGAGCTGAAGTAGGAAAGGCTGGCAGCCAGGAAATTCTGTTATTCAGGATTTCCCTGCTGCTCTTTCAGTAATGCCTTTACTGAGACCTCTGAGTCCACCTACTGCATCGAGAAAGCACCTCACGCAGTTAATAAAAGGGCAGCATGGATAGGAAACAGAAGTGGGGAAAAAAATGCTGAAAGGGTTTCCCCAACCCACACACCTCCAGAAAGGTTTCCCTCCACCCCCCTACACATTGCTCTGAGTCATGGTTCACTGCAAAGCCCCACAAACTCTTTTTCTCTCCACTGCAAAGCCAACGGTGACATGAGCAGATATCCACCCCTCTCTTTTCCACAGTTCTGCAATAGGTCAAGCAGAGTTGCAGGTAAACTGGTGCCGGAAGTGTCTCACCACCAGTGTGAGAAGGTGCTTTTGAAAGGAAGCACGACCCAGCAAGCTACCAACCTGGTGCCTTCCAGGTGCAATGGGACAAAACTCTGATCAGCCAAAATGGGCACAGCAGTTGTGGACTTCCATCAGCACCAAATGTCCTGGCTTGCTGGGAGGATGGGAGCTGGAGTCGAAAACATCTGGAGGGGAAGTCTGGGAAGTGTGATCTCAAGGCATGGCAGAAGAAGATGCTGTGGGGTGGCAGGACCCTTCCTATCGGGTCCAGTGCCATAGAAAGGGAGGGGGGATAAAGTTTTGAAGATTCCTGATTCTACAAGCTCCACAAGGGGAGAGACCACAGCTCACTGCCATTGCAGCTGCTTTCCATGTAGAAGTTCCCAGCTTCAGCTCACATATCTGAAGGCAGCCCTGTATCGGGAAGTTTTTAATGACTGATGTTTCATTATGCATATGTGTGTGTGCGCGCACGTGCGTGCGTGCGCACACAGTGCTTTTTTCTAAAAATATGTTTAGGGGTAATCTCATTTTGACTCAGGAAAATCACAATTTTATAGTCCAAATCAGGAAAAATAAATACAGTAAATGGACAAAAGTACAAAGAGTCACAAAATGTTTAGGGGTATGTGTACCCCTGTGTACCCCCAGAAAAAGCATTCCATATATGGGGCAACCCAGTCAGATGGATGGGGTACATAGAAGCCAACTCCTAGAGGCTAACATTCCTTCGCCCCCTGAAAAATATTTGAGGGGCTCCCCCCTCAGTTGATGAGCACTGCCATTCAAATGGTGTGTGTGTGCTGTGTCTTGGGACCGATTATGTGGGGCAAGGCTTACCTGGGTCCCCCAATAAGTACTTTATTCAAGCTGGCACTCCTGGTAGAGTATAAGTAATAAATTACAATTTATTTACTTAATCCATTCTAGAAGTCCGTTCCAAAACCAAAGCGTTCCAAAACCAAGGCACACTTTCCCATAGAAAGTAATGCAAAATGGATTCATCCATTCCAGACTTTTAAAAACAACCCCTAAAACAGCAATTTAACATGAATTTTACTATCTAGTGAGACCATTGATCCATAAAATGAAAGCAATAAACAATGTATTGCAGTCGCACAATCAATCAATCAGTAGCTGAACTGGGTTCCACACAGTCACAAAAACAAAACAAAAAGAGCCGCAAAAACAAAAATGTAAAATAAATAGCAAAAACAGACAGACCTCAGCATAACACTCAAAACCAGCTGTTCTCAACCTGTGGGTCCCCAGATGTTGTTGGACTACAACCCCCATCATCCCTGAGTTCTGGCCTTGCTAGCTAGGGGTGATGGGAGTTGTAGTTCAACAACCTGGGGACCCACAGGTGGGGAAAGGTGGCTCAAAACGGAAGCGTGGCACTCAAATCGGAAGTGTAACATGCAAAATGGAGCACATTTGGCTTCCGAAAAAGCTTCGCAAGCTGGAACACTTGCAGTGTATGGGTTCCAAGTTGTTTGGGTTCCAAGAGGTTTGATAATCAAGGTACCACTGTATTATTATTATTTTATTATTATTCACAGAAGCTGTGCTTAAAAGGCTCTGGGTGATGGGAGAATTCTTGGCCTCACAGCCCAGAGAATGGCTGCTAGTCAAGAGTTCTGGGTTACAAATGGAGCACCAACAGCCCGACCTATTATAAGGCAGTTTCAGATGGGTAGATGGATAGATGAGACAGATACATAGATCTGATGTGAAGGAGGGAGGGGGAAAACATTGCACCAAGGGGAAGCTGGTGATAACATACACCATGTGAGAGGCTCTATTGCCTGGTCTGATCAGGCACTGAACCCTCCAAAGTCCAAGGCTGATGTCACAACTGACATGGCGACTCCACCCCCAGTGGGATTTCTTTGCAGCATGGATGAATCAGTCCATTTCAGTTTCTCACAGTGTCTCGTTTTTCCAGTCTAAAGTTCCGTTTATCACATTTGCAAATCGATTTGTAATTTTAAAAAAAGTTATCACAAATAGATTTTAATACTTTCTTATGCAATTATACACAACACAATCATAGAATTATAGAAATGTAGAGTTGGAAGGGGATCACAAGGATCATCTGGTCCAACCTCCTGCAATGCAGGAATCTTTTGCCCATTCATAAGCAGTTCCCCCTAATATAATGCCTTTCAATATGTTACCTTCCCCAATATATGCATTATTATGCACACTTCCACCCTAGCTTGGGCACTTTGATCCAATTTTGGGCAGCAATGCCATATGACAGTTTTCCAAAACCTATGGGTCTGCCTAAGTATCAGCTAGCCTTCATTTAACCAGTTGGCTAACCAAAATATGCTTAACTTCAATGCTTTTCTGAGATCAATATAAATCGCATCCACGATCCACTAAACAACCTAGCCGAGAAAGAGAGATAAGTTTAGTCTGGTGAGCAAGAAGAGGGAACTACTTTTATATTACAGAAATTGTAGAAGTTTGGTTCCTTCCTGCATGATTCCATAACATTAGAAGTTGATGTAGGTGGAGTTCATGCTCTGCTTCCTTCCCAGACCAGCATTTTCCTTTGCAGAAAGTTGTGGGTTTCAATTTTATAAAGAGACCATCTTGCAGCAGCACCCACACCGCTAAGGTGGCACTAAGTAAATCCTCAAGTTCTCAGCAGAATTATGCTTATTGCATCCCATCACTGATACTGCAACCCGACATACAAAGGAAAGTCATATGACATTCCAAATGGAATGACGATCCACGTTGACGGCAGCAATCCTTTAAGGAACAATCCTCCACTAGATATGCGGCAGCAATCCTTTAAGGAGCAGGAAGCTCAGTTTTCTCTCATTATCTGTGTAATGACAAGAAGATGGAAGCCTATCTCTACGTCAATAAATACTATAGGCACTCACCAATCCACATTCCATCAGAGGTATTCAACTCCTCTAACAAGGGCGCGAAAACGAGTGCCTGTTATCTTAACCCAATAAAACATGACCTCTGCTTTAGGAAAGAGGTAAAGTTCAGTATTGATTGGCCATTCAATAATCTGCTCATAATTACTATTATCTTGCTGACTTCATCTCGTTAAGAGGTCAACAATTTTGCGCGCACACACAAAAATTCTTGCAAACCATGCTGTTTGATTGCCAACTTCATATGTGGGCCAAAAGATCACTCACTCTTGATGTCTAATTTTATAGTGCTTTTTTTTCCCAGAGAGGAGGTGGGAGAACAATATTAACAGTCATTAAATTTGATTTTACTTCACCTCTTGATCCTTCAGATTATAAAAAGGCAAAGTCAATGAGAAGTATGCTAGGGTCAGACTGCCTGGAGTTAATTATAATGCTCCAATGATACAAGCCTACACTGCTGTGTCCCACTTAACTCTCTTCCTGTGGAACATCTGCCAGTTTCAGCCTGCTCTTCTCACTCTTTATAGAATCAAAAAGGTTTCCCTTGCATTTCAGCCCAAATGCTCTGCAGTCCTGTGATGTGCAGTCAGGGAGAGGCTAAACATGGTTTGGATGGGTCTTCCAGTGCTCCTCAATGCTCAGGACTCAGACAATGCATGGCTCAGGGGCATGCAAACAGCATCGCTGAAACCCTGATTTAAAGCCAAGGAGATCTGCCTCAAGAACTTCCAAACTGGGTTAATGATTGGCACTTAATTGCCAGCACCAATGGAAATCCTTGGAGAACAAAATGCAAAGCCAAGACCTCAAAGCATGACTCACTCCAATGGTAGCGTGACTTCCTTACATTTGCTTATCTGACTTGGATTTATGGCATGTCCCTATCCAAAATCTCAAGGGAGGTAAATACAATGTTTTCTTATCTTGGATTTCTGGAGTGACCTTTCATCAGTTACACATGAACATGTGAAGCTGCCGCATACGGAGTCAAACCACAGCTGCAGTTGAATCAGAGAAGACCAGCCTTTCGTCAGCCTGGAGCATTCCAGATATTTTGGACTGCAACTCCCACCAATCCCAGCCAGCATGGTAAAACTAGGAGATGGCCACCCAAGCATGTGCCCCTGACTAGTACCAAATGCTGGAGCAGGAGCTAAGCCAGCAAACTCAAGCAAAGGCCCTTGACAGGCAGCTGTTAATATGGGATGGCACCATAGCTCAGTGGTAGAGCATTGGCTTGGGATGCAGAAGGTCCCAGGTCCAAATTGCAGCATCTCCTGGCAAGGATGGGCAAGACCTCTGCCTGAATTCCTGGAGATCCACTGACAGTCAGTGTAGACAATACTAAGCCAGATAGACCAAGAGTCTGGATCATTATAGGACACAGTTCCTATAACCCTGTGAGATGCCTTGAACTAACAACACAGTACCAAGTGAGAGGCTTATGACCTCACTGCCAACCCCAGCCCTTCCTAGCCGTCTGCTAAGTCATAATTTACAGTAGACTCTTCTCTGATGCCTCCCTCCTCCTGAGGAGACCCCAGGAGAAAAAGCCTCCTGGCAGCCTTAGGTCTCCAATGGGTTCTTCCAAATCCACAACTGTGGAGTGGTACACCTTTTCTTTTGAGGAGGTCATATCCAGGGTCCATGTTGAGCAGGAGTCTAATATCCAACAAGGATTTGAATTTGGTATGCCCCAGCTAATCACAAGACCCACTGGCCCTGCCATAACAGCCACCACTTTTTGCCTTTAAAAAGCCAAGCGGTAGTATGGAGATCTTTGTGCGGGGAAAGCAACCTAGAGGATCTACTTGGGAAGTAAACCAACAACAAAAAAGCAACTTCAATTTGTGATTTAACAGACTCCTTCCAATGTGTTTCGTTGCCTCTCTAGACTCCATGTGTCAGGCCTGTTTTGTGAATTACAGGGTGCAACTCATTAAGCACTCCTGAGCTTTCCCCAGATGGGTTAGACCAGGGGTCTGCAACCCGCGGCTCCGGAGCCGCATGTGGCTCTTTTACACCTTTGCCGCAGCTCCGTGGCGGATACTAGTGAGGGGAGGAGGCGCATTGTGTGCCCCGACACTCCCCACTGTGGCGGGCGCTGTACTGGCTGTGACTTTGCATGGGGACGGTGTGTGCGTTAGTCACGCACTGTCCCGTCACCTTCCCGCCCGCCCGCTACATTGTAAGGGGCATGTACGCTGGTCACTGCATTGAAAGGGGGCATGTACGCTGGTCACTCTTTTGAAGGGGAGTGAAGAACACACACACACAAAAAGGTAACTTGTTAATTTAATGTTTATTTCTATGAGGAGGAGTAATTCTGAGGAGTCAAACAAAGAAATAATTAAAAAAGTGACAAAAAAGTTATTTTTATAATGATGAGTTTTGTGGCTCCCAGTTTTTTTTTCTTCGGAAACGGGTCCAAGTGGCTCTTTTTGTCTTAAAGGTTGCAGACCCCTGGGTTAGACCTTTCAGCCCTGGGTTATTGAGAGACACACCCAGCATTTCAGCAGAGCCAGGAGCATCAATTCAAGTTCTTGCTTTCACTTTTTGGCTTCAAAAAGGGAGAGGGATGTAAAATAAAATGTGTGTGTGTGTGTGTGTGTGTGTGTGTGTGTGTGTGTGTGTGTGTGAAGCATTCAAACACACCACAGAGAAGGTGCTTTCCTTCCAACAACATGGAGAAAAGCAAGGATGGAAAAGCAGAGGAAGGAGAAAGGAGAAGAGACAACGGCAGGAGAGACTAAAGAACCTGTACAACACTGTGCCGGACATGTTCACAGAGATTATTCCCTTAATAAATGGGTGTAGTTAGTGGCCTCATCATGAGCTGTGCTTGTGGATGCCCTCACAGGAGGCAAATGAGCCCACAAGACACACTAGCACAAGATACAGTGGTGCCCGTTATCTTAAATAGCTTTGGGAAAGGTACACAGAAACTTTCTGCCTGTTCCCGGGACAAACAGAAACCATTCCATCCATCCTTTTTGTTGTGAAGGCTGGTGGGCTGCTACTCCACAGGGTTCCAGCAGCTACAATTTTGGCTCAGCTATTAAAGTGAACTGTGAATCCCTCTCTCTCTTATCGATGGCTCAATGGTTTCTCCATTCAGAAAAGTAACATATTCCAGAAGCACCTTTTCGAAACAATGCAATGGACTGGTGGACAGGACTCAGTCCTGCTACTGTCTTAGAAAAACACTTCTCTGCAGACATACCCTCCAAGTTCTTCTGCCATCTTATAATGCAGCCAACAACTCTGGTGGAAAAAGGCATGCAAAACGAACAGTGGTCTTACCTAGTGCGATTTTTCTAGAGAAAGAGGTGTCGAACTCACAACGAACGCCGTCCCTGTTTTCTTATCATGGCAAAGGTGCACACCTGAGTGGTGCCAGAACTGAGTTCTGGTGAGTTCCAGCTGGGGGGGGGGGGAGCCCTGGTCTTCCACCTGTGTCCCCCCTCTACTTGCAGGTATCCTCATCGCTGCCACCCTTAATAATTAGATTGCAACACGTTCCCTCAAAATGGCTTATAATGAATGAAAAGATTGCTTGGGAAGAGAAATCGAAAGGTTTATAGGTGTGGAACGAAGGAAATCAAAGCAAGAGAGGGATGGGAAAGGAAAGACAGACAGAGAGAGAGAGGGAGGGAGGGAGGGAGAGAGAGAGAGAGAGAGAGAGAGAGAGAGAGAGAGAGAGAACTCAACAAAAAGATAAAGCAAGACTCCACCAGACCCTCCATTTTTTGGCCAGTCATCTTTCCAGACAGCTTGACTTGCGCTTTATAATCAAATCTTGCCACTCATGTTATTTCATAGTTTACACATTCTGTTCGGAGGTGGCGGGTGGGAGGAAGAGACAGACTTCTCTGACGCCAAGACATCAGTGTTCAAAGAGCGTAATGCCATACTTAGGAAAGGAGAGAAATCAATAGCTGTTGCACCTTTTCCCGGTAAGATCACGACTCTGTTTTAGGAGGGGGGGGGTGCTTTCTGAAATGTAGCCTTAACAAACAGAACATTGCTCAACCGTTCCAGAGGCGAGTGTCATAAACAAGCAGGCACATGGCAAACATATTGATTTCCTCAACCTTATCACACGGCAACCACTGCTCAGTTACCAAGCTACTTTAATATGTAATTTACTGTGAGGAGAGAGAACAAGGAGGAGGGTGCCTGAAATATTTACTGTAGAAACCGAAGGGGGAGAGAAAGAAAAGGCTCAGCTGGTGCCCAGTTTGTAGCTTAGTTGCTGACACTGTATGTGGAAAGGGGTGGGAGACGCCAGGCACTTCCATTTGCCAGTTTTCACCAGTGGTTAAATGTTTCCCAACTTAGAAGCAGGGGTGGGCAAATCAATCCGTTTTGGTTTCTCTCCATTTTTCGCTCTTCCACTCTTAAATTCAGTGTTCCACATTTCTACATCAGTTTGCATTTTTAAAAGTTCCTCATTAAAATTCAGCAGCATTTTAGTGTGAAATTACCCTGATAATACACATTTTCAAATGCAACAGGCATGGTTTTTTTGGTAAGGTTTCCCCTAATATAATGCATTTTCTGTATGCGTGTATACTGCATTTATACCAATATGTGCATTTTTATACGCACTAGTATGTGCATCTTTGTACACATTACTTGACTGATTGGTTATTTGAGTTTACTTGTATGCTGCTTTTCTGCAAGTGGCTGTGCCCAAAGTGGCAAACAGCACTGCAAAATTCGAGGAAGTGTGAATTTTGAGGGATGGCTATGTTTTCGTTTGAAGGTAAGACAGCGATGGCCAAACCTGGCCCTCCAGCTGTTTTGGGACTACAATTCCCATCATCCCTGACCACTGGTCCTGTTAGCTAGGGATGATGGGAGTTGTAGTCCCAAAACATCTGGAGGGCCAAGTTTGGCCATCACTGACGTAAGAAGAGCCTGCTGGACCAGGCCAATGTCCCATCTGGTCCAGCATCCTATTCTTACAGTCGCCAACCAGTTGTCACAACTGGGAAACCTGCAAGCAAGACCAGAGCACCCTCCTGTCCTGTGGTTTCCAGCAGCTGGAATTCAGAAGCACTCTTGCCTCAACTGTGGAGGCAGAGCATAATCATCAAGGATAGTAGCTTTTGAATTTGCCCAGTCCTCTTTTAAAGCCATCAAGTCTGGGGCTGCCACTGCTTCTTGTGAGAACAAGTTTCATAGTTTAACTATGTGCTAGGGACACAGGTGGTGCTGTGGGTTAAACCACAGAGCTTAGGACTTGCCAATCAGAAGGTCGGTGGTTCGAATCCCCACGACGGGGTGAGCTCCCATTGCTTGGTCCCAGCTCTTGCCAACCTAGCAGTTCGAAAGCATGTCAAAGTGCAAGTAGATAAATAGGTACCACTCTGGCGGGAAGGTAAATGGCGTTTCCGTGCACTGCTCTGGTTCGCCAGAAGTGGCTTAGTCATGCTGGTCACATGACCCGGAAGCTGTACGCCAGCTCCCTCGGCCAGTAAAGCGAGATGAGCGCCGCAACCCCAGAGTCGTCCGCGACTGGACCTAATGGTCAGGGGTCCCCTTTACCTTTACCTTTATGTGCGGAAGTCCTTTTTTTTTTTTTTTTTTTTGCTTGCCTGAATCTTCCAAGCTTCAGCTTCATTGGATGAGCACGAGTTCTTGTGTTATGAGAGAGGGAGAAAAACTTCCCTCTTCCCACTTCTTCCATGCATAATTTCATACTCTTCAACTATGTCACCTCTCACCTTTTCACTAAGTGAAACAGTCTCAATATCCTTTTAGTGTATTAGCTGCCCTGGTATAGAAGCCCTCTTGAGGCTATTGTATGCAGAAAGATGGAACACAAATCAATAAACTAAGTGTATTATTATTGTTGTTGTTATTATTATTCATTCTGTTCCTTTGTCACTTTTCTCACAAAAGGTGACTCGAGGTGACTTATATTGAAACCAGTTAACACAAACACAACCAACAAAAGCCTTAACTATGCATCTATGCAGAGAAAATATCTCTGTGAGGTTTTAAAGTTGAGATGGGCCAACATCACACAGGTGCCATCAGCTGGTGCTGACTTTCTCAAGTGATGAAAATGCACCTCTGAACCACACTTTAGTTCTTAGCATGGGAGGTGCTGTGTTCTAAACCATTGAGCCTCTTGGGCTTGCTGATCAGAAGGCTGGCAGTTCAAATCCTCACAACGGAGTGAGCTCCCGTTGTTCTGTCCCAGCTCCTGCCAACCTAGCAGTTCGAAAGCATACCAGTGTGAGTAGATAAATAGGTACCGCTGTGGCGGGAAGGTAAACGGCATTTCTGTGCACTCTGGTTTCCATCACTGTGTTCCATTGCACCAGAAGTGATTTAGTTATGATGGCCACATGACCCGGAAAGCTGTCTGCAGACAAACGCTGGCTCCCTCAGGCTGAAAGCGAGATGAGCGCCACAACCTCATAGTCACCTTTGACTGGACTTAACCATCCAGGGATCCTTTACCTTTACTTTTTTACCTAGTTCTAGGGAAACTGGGCCCACCTTCCTCCTCCCAGCTGTTGCAATGGCCCATTCTCTTCTTCTCCCCTTCTTCTGGTCCTAAGCCAAACAACTTCTCCCCAAAAATGCCATCCAAATCTAAAGCACCTCATCCCAAAAATCCACCATTGATGGTTTGCTCTGCTGCTGCTGAAGCAGGAAGAGGACTCTTCCCAGATCTGCACCTGAGGATCTACCTGCGTTGGTCTTGGGCAGATCTCCAGAAACACCATCCACTCCTTGGTTACACAGGGAACTTGGCAATACCTCTGGGGCAAAGGCACATTTCGCAGATGACTGCCTCTACACTACACACAGCAACACATCAAAAACAAAAACAAATTATGTCCTTTGGATGCTGCTTGTTTGTTGTGACTGGTTGGATATGCATTTATATATATATATATATATATATATATATATATATATATATATAATGCATTTATATATATATATGCATTTATATATATATATGCATTTATATATGCATTTATATATATATATATATATATTTAAAAAACAACAACCTGTGAACCACCCTTCATCCAAAACTGACTTCTCAGAGTCATCCCAAAGAAATTTAGCAATTTCGAAAATATACAACACAATAAAATCAAGAGGAACAAAGCCATCCAAGCAGCTAGAAATATCACCATCTACAATGTCTGGGGCAAATAGACAGTGGCGTAGCGTGGGTTGTCAGCACCCGGGGCAAGGCAAGTAATTTGTGCCCCCTAACCCATGGATTTGCGCCCCCTAACCCGTGGATTTGCGCCCCTAACCCTAACCCCCAGATGTTGCGCCCGGTGCGGCTGGCCCCCCCTGCACCCCCACGCTACGCCACTGCAAATAGATCAGGTTTTTAACCTAGTGCCAGGCACTATCTCCCTTGGGGTGGCAAGTCTACAGTTGGGGAGCCACCACAGAGAAGACCCCCTCTTTGTAACCCACACAATGTACTTTTCTGCTAAAGATGGAAAATAGGTTCTTTGGAAGGTCTGGGCTGGCTGGTACAACGACGAGTCCTAGGAATATTACAGTGCTTTTAAAAACAGTTTCTAGATTTGCAATGCCGTTTTAAAAAAATATATATGGCTGCTTTTATCCCCACTACCAGCCATTTGGGAAGACATTAGGTGTCCTCAGATTGGGAACTCCATGGTTGTTGTTGTTGTTTTAAAAACCCCAACAACTATAAGCCACTCTAAGCCCAGGGGACAGAGGAGGTAAAGGCAAGCACAGAAATGAGAGCACCCAGAGGGAGAGGGACCTCTGCCAGAAACCCTGGGGAGTTGCTACCAATCAGAGCGGACAATACTGATCTAGATGGACCCAAGGATCCGATTCAGTGTAAGGCAGTGGGAGGATTGGCCATTTTGCCTCGGCCCCTAAAACCACCACCATCTGCACCACATTCACCCAGACAGAGACGGAGAGGGAGAAGATGAAGAATAATCATAATAAAAAGGAAACAGACGGCAATTCATCAGGTTAGGAAAATAAAGCTTGCGGACCCAGCAGTGTCAGCCAAACGCCAGCCAGAGATGGCCCAGACGTTACAAAAGTACTTGTGTTAGGCTGCGAGGAAAACGGCGGGGACTGTTGGAAGCTGCTCACCGGAGCCAGAGTTCACCGGAGTTCAACATCAGAAGCGTGCAGTAATAAATGATTCGTAACGTATGGTAAATCTTGCTGAACAGTTTAATGGGGAAATTAATGCTTTAACCAAGCAAAGCCCTTTATGAGGCGAAAGTGTTACAAGGCTCAGCCACGCTCAACGTTTGAGCATAATATGCCGGTTGAAGGGGAAAGGGAAAAAAATAAGTTAATGTTTCTGCAGCTCCAGGTACACAGGGATTAAAAGAGGATAAATGGCCTTTCAGGCGTCTGGGCCTTCAAAACCAGGAAAATTATTTATTTTGCCAATAAAAACGAGAGCAACACAGTTTATGTGGCTTTTATTGTGAACTTTAAACAAAAAGGAATTGTGTCCACACGGAACAAGCCGTCTACGGCTCGGGCGTTTTGATGCTGCATGTTCAATAAATCTGCCCAGCTACTGGCCTTTTTCAGGGTCCAGAAACACACTTCAATTAACAAGGCGCAGGAAAGGTCGATGGGATCTGGAATGCAGGAGTCGAGGTGGAAGAGGGTTCCTCTGAGGATGTGCAGAGTGTTTTTTCTCTGCACTCACTAAGTGCAGCCGGCATCAGAACTCTGGGAATGGCAGATGGGCACCCCCAGGTCCCAGGGGCTCCACATTTTCACAAACGTGGGCAGAGACAGACAGTGCTCTTAGAAATTAAGCAGTAACTGCTTTCCTTCATAATGATAGCATAATATTAAGACTATTATATGGATGTACAAAGCCATTAAGAGTTTACATTTTCATAGCATAAATTTTACACACACACACACAAACCCTTAAACCGCCCCCCCCCCCTTTTAATACATACAGCATCTTAAGTAGATCTTCTGGAATTTACAAGATAAATACTGGTAATTTGATTCTTATCTCCTTTAAATCCAATTCTAAGCCAATTCCATGTAAGGGACACTAATTATAGCCTACGGGGGAATGAAAAAAGGTAACCTATCAGCGCGAATGCGCTCAGAACACTTAAAGGGGTATGGGATGCTGAAAAGTTAAATGGATTTCAAAGCTGCTCTTTCGTAAGGGCTGTAATTTGTTAAGTGAAAATTATTCTCTGCACCCGCTTCCTTGGAATCACACGTGCGCTGGGTAATCTTATCAAGGCTTTGCGGAAAAATGCACCAGGCTGCCGAGGCGGGTGGTTGGGCAGTCCTGCCCTGTTTAAGCTCACCAATCTCTTTAAGGCTGCCTGATCTTGGAGCAGAAGGCTGGGGAGTGGGCTCAGGACTTTATGCTGAAGGAAGACCCCTCTCTCCATCACCCCAAATGTCCCCTGCTTCACCCGTCACCTCCCAAGATCAGAAGAGGAGCTGCAAACTCACCACCCACGTTCACAGGCAGGAAACTTTCATGTTCTGCTTCCAAACTTCCCAGAGGAATAGGACTGACAACCACAAGAAACAGGATGCTAGATTGGGTGGACCCGATACGGCAAATGTGGCTCTTAACAAGGGGCATTTTCCATTAAAGCAAATCAAAGTTAAAAGTGGAAGAAACTAAACTCGTTGACTACCAGGGATTTGAAGGGTGCGAGGAATTCGCTTGGTTCCCATTTTAATGCAAAAGCTACCTAGTTCACATAACCTTGAACCAATGTATGATGCTGAATGTACCTATCCTTTGAAATTTGCACTTTTTCTGAACTTTTTCTGAAAAATATATAGGGCAAAACCCGTCATTTGTCATATTCAGAACAGACCCACCAAATTTATAAATTTAAATCCATTGATTTCAGCAGGTCTGTTTTGAGTATGACTTAGTTGGACATTACCCACAGTAAATTAATAACTGCACCTGTTTCTATAAGGAAAGAGGCTTACTGTAGAGGAAATTTTCACTGCTGGATCCACACGTCCTTCCACTGTGGGGACATAGGTTTCCGGGTGGGAGCTGATCACGGTGAGGGTTTGCCCTCCAGGTAATCTTGAACTCCAACTCCCATCAGCCTCAGCTATGATGGCCGTACAGAGAAAAGGGAATTTATTTAAGGAAAGGTGTACATGGTAGAACTCATGGGCTTCCAAGGAAACTGAACGTTGGAAGATCCAGGACAGAGGAAAGAACATATTTCTCCACACAGTACTAGACAGAGGGCCTTCTCAGTAGTGGCGCCCACCCTGTGGAACACCCTCCCTTCAAATGTGAAGGAAATAAGTAGCTATCCTATTTTTAAAAGACATCTGAAGGCAGCCCTGTTCAGGGAAGTTTTTAATATTTAACACTGTATTGTTTTTAATACTTGATTGGGAGCCACCCAGAGTGGCTGGGGAAACTCAGCCAGATGGGCGGGGTATAAATAATAAATAATTATTATTATTATTATTATTAAATGGAACTTGCTCTTGCAAGAGGCCACCCATCTAGATGACTTCCAAAGTGAATCAGACAAATTCATGGAGGACAAGGTAGGAGGGAGAATGCTCTTGTACTCAGATCCCGTTTGAGGGTTGCCCACAGACATCTGGTTGGCCACTGTGAGAACAGAATGCTGGACTAGATGGGCTGTTAGACTGATCCAGTGTGTGGGGAAGAACATGTGTATATGAGAAATGTGTGCTAAAATTGTGGAGAATTTTGGGTAAGGATTATCTTTATATAATGAAATGTGGTGAATAAGATTGGGAAAATGAGAAATTGAGAGAAACTGAAATTGGCAGGTTTACCCAACCTTACTTCTAAGACTGAGGATACTTAAAGGTAAAGGGACCCCTGACCATTAGGTCCAGTTGTGACCAACTTTGGGGTTGTGCGCTTATCTCGCTCTATAGGCCGAGGGAGCCAGCCTTTGTCCGCGGACAGCTTCCAGGTCATGTGGCCAGTATGAATAAGCCGCTTCTGGCGAACCAGAGCAGCACACAGAAACGCCGTTTACCTTCTCACCGGAGCGGTACCTATTTATCTACTTGCACTTGTGTGCTTTTGAACTGCTAGGTTGGCAGGAGCAGGGACCGAGCAACGGGAGCTCACCCTGTCGCGGGGATTCGAACCGCCGACCTTCTGATCGGCAAGTCTTAGGCTCTGTGGTTTAACCCACAGCGCCACCCGCGTCCCTAATCTTGATGATACTTAGCAGTAAAAACTAGCAAGAGACAGCACCTCCCTCCTCTTTGCTTCTATAATGTAAAGAAACTAAGCTGCACTGGTGCCTCATTTTCCCCCAGCCAGCCCTGTGCCCTCCAGATGTTTTGGGGTAAAGCTTCCTAGTCCATCCAGCCACATGATCCTGGGGCTAATGGGAGTTGTAGTCCGAAATATCCAGGGAGTGCCAGGCTGCTCTCTGCAAACCATTGGTTTTGAGTTGGCTTCCTTTCTTGAGAACCCACTTGCTCAGCCATGCCACAAACTCTTAATGACCAGGTACCCTTTACAGGCCCTTCCACTGAAATTAATTGCTCGACACAGCAACGAGCCACGTGCATTGATTCTGGTTATCATGAAACGTGCGGCGATCATGTTAGGAAAGAGAGAAAGTGGGCCTTGGAGAATAAGGAGAAAAATCTGTGTGACAGAGTGTGTGTGAGTGTAGGGATGGGGGGGGGGAGAACATTTTTTGGACCCCACCAATAACTGGTTTCAGAATGGGCAAGCTGGGGCCAAATACAACCTTTCGCCTGCCAAGTGATGGTGTGAAACTCTGACTCGGCTCATTTAAAAGGCAGGGGTGAGTTTGCCTCCTAACCTCTACAACAATCTCAGGAACATAAATTAAACACAGGGAGGCTGGTAGGCAAGGTTTAAACAAACCTAAAACATTTGTGCGCGCGCACACACACACAAGCAAAAGTCTCACACCATCATTCCTTCTTCTCCATCGAGCCTGGCTGTGACTGACAATAAAGGCCCCTTTAGTCTCCAGCAATCTGTGTCATTTCTACACCCCCCTCCCCATCACCCTCCCCCCCCAACCTTTGTGCTCTGCCCTCTCCGGCCTGGGTAGGCCTGACTGAACAGAGACAGTAGCCTTTCAAGATGGCCACTTGGGAGTCCCATTTCTATGGGCCAATGAAAGGGGCTACTGTAAATAAATGGGGCCTTCCTGACCTGGCCATTGTCTCCTGCCTTGACCCCTCTGCGTCCAGCCTACTGTAACAGAGGAGCCTCCGGACAAAGGCCCCCTTCAGAGACACCTCAGAGAGCGGGGGGGGGGGGGAGCCATCCCAACTAGGATGAGGAGGGAATCAGGTTTTCAGTGTGGAAGAGAAGCATCTGGCAGAGGGGCGATGAGGGAGAAATGCAATTCAGTTTACATTTCTAGACAAACCCCACCAAATTCACATTTTGCAAAATGACTCAAAACCAAAACTCAACCACCCCAAATTTTTCAACGCAGTTCCCCAGTCTATTAATGTCTGCAAAAATGTGTGCACGGGAAAATGCACTCCATATATAAGAAAAGAACTCAACCCCGCCCCCCCCCAAGGTATATATGGGGCAGAATTGCATCCGAAGAAATATTGAGAGAAATTCAACCAAAAGGGCGGCAAATGAGTGTGGAAATGTACAGAGCTGAACTTATATGTGGAAAGATGAGACACAGAGGGAAACTGAAATTTACACATTCACCAAATTGACAACTTCCCAAATGAAACGTTTGAGGTTACAATGTAGTGTCACTAATATCACGTCGAAGTTTGCGTTCAGTCCGAAAGCTTCGTCATGCATGGAGCTTGTCACTGGATTTTGCTTTGTGGTTTTCCTTACCAGCATGGAGCCTGCTTTTGGGTGTTTCACAAGCCACTGTGAAATATTTTTCTACCATTGAGATGTGATGGGGGTGGGCTGTGCAGGTTGGCCAGATTTTCACATAAAAACAAGGTGGAATAGAAACCGTGTCTTATCTGAAAAGCAACACCAAGGGAGAAATGCACTTTCTTCATGCTCAGAGGCACTGTTTTCCTCTTTAGCACTTTGCATGTTCTAAGGATGAGCTCTAGGCATTCAAGACAACAGAACGCCTGAGCCCCAAAATCCAATTCTGCTGTTTATTTTTTCAAAATCCTGCACCCAAGGAGTGGCAGAATCCTACAATTACTCAACATGAAACTTAGGTGGTTCCTCTCTTGAATCTAAGGAAGGATAAATTTGTCTACTTTTGGGCTTTGCTATTTCTGTGTATCTTTAGGCCCATAATTCTATTCTATTTGCATGATAACCTGATTTTTTTTATTTTTTAAAAAAATCTCAAAATACATTCTCCAATGCACATTTTCTGGCACAATATGTATTTAAATCTGTAGTCTGATACATTTAACCGTGTTGCAACAGTTCAAGAAGTGCAAAATCAATTTGAAAGCTACATTCAGGTCTGAGGCCTTTTGCATAGGAATTTGCAAATGATCAAATAACTCAAGTTCTAAGGGTCTCTTTGCTGTGTGCCCAGGAAATCACACACATGCATCCAAAAAGACAATAGGGAGAGGCAGAAAAGTATTGGCTAAGTTCTCAAAGGGGAGGTTGGGTTGGGTGCTCACCATAATATTATGGGAAGGCCATAGGTTCAGGTGCCCTTCCAATAGGCCTACTCTATGAACTTAGCCTAGGGCTTGCCGATCGAAAGGTCGGCGGTTCGAATCCCCGCGGCGGGGTGCGCTCCCACTGCTCGGTCCCAGCGCCTGCCAACCTAGCAGTTCGAAAGCACCCCCGGGTGCAAGTAGATAAATAGGGACCGCTTACTGGCAGGAAGGTAAACGGCGTTTCCGTGTGCTGCGCTGGCTCGCCAGATGCAGCTTTGTCACGCTGGCCACGTGACCCGGAAGTGTCTCCGGACAGCGCTGGCCCCCGGCCTCTTGAGTGAGGTGGGCGCACCAACCCCAGAGTCTGTCAAGACTGGCCCGTACGGGCAGGGGTACCTTTACCTTTACCTTTATGAACTTAAAATAGAGACATTATATGTACCCTTGCTATCTATGAACATCTTTCAATAATAACATTTAAACCAAAAAGTAATAAAATTGTGCTGTTTTGGGGGCACTGCCAGAATCCTCCACAGCTGGCACAGCTCCTGACATGGCCATGGGTGGGTATTGTGATGTAACATCCTTTCAATGACATTTTAGGGAGTGAGACAGAGAATGGCAATTTTATAAAAAGCTAAAGGGAGGAGTACATCTAGTGCTGCTAATTATGAAGATAAGTACAAAATAGTCCCATCCCCACAAAAATGTCACTGAAGCTCTCCCACTCCCACAAAAGACACAGGAAAACAACTGTCTCAATGGTGGTGATGCACAGGCCACACAAAATATAGTGGAACCATGGAACTCGAACGGCTTGGCTACCAACAAATCGGCTCCCGAATGCCGCAAACCCGGAAGTAAGTGTTCCAGTTTGTGAACATTTTTCAGAAGCCAAATGTCCAATGCGGCTTCTGCTTGAGTGCAGGAAGCTCCTGCAGCCAATTGGAAGCTGTGCCTTGGTTTATGAATGTTTTTGGGAGTCGAACAGGCTCCCAGAACAGATTCAGTTTGAGAGCTAAGGTACCACTGTATACTTTTGCAGGGGTGAAGAGTTTTAAGAAATTTATAAGCAGCCGTAGCCTGGCAGCAAAGCTTATTTTCAATGCCGTACTTATTTTCAATGTCATTTCTCAGTCATGAAAAAGCAAAAGAGTGCATCTGTGAGCATGCACAGAGTGCCCTGTAACCTCTGGAGTCAGATAACACTCGATTAAACAACAATCAATGGCTTTTAGCTGAACATGTGAACAAAACGTTAGCCTTTCTGGGGGATAGGCAAGTTTGCACTCTTCCAGGCTTGACCCATGTCGACCTGTTCAGACATGTGAGTCGTCACTGGAAGGGGATGAACATGCATGTCTGAAGCAGCTTTGGGCATGATGAACACTTGTGGAGTAATGGGACAGCAGGCTCAGAATACAACTCAGCACCTCACATTGATGAGGAATGAAATAGGATTATCTGAAGTCCACACAAGCCCCAGTAGCCTTACACTGAGCCAGGATGCTTCCTTACAGTGTGTAAGGCCAATGGTCCATCTAGCTCAATACTGTCTACACTGACCGGCAGCAGATCCTCAGGGTTTCAGACAGGCATCTTTCCTCAGCCCTACCTGGAGATGCTGGGGCTTGAACCTGGGACCTTCTGCACGCAAAGCAGCTGCTCTGCCACTGAGCTACATCTCTCTGTGTTGCATGCCTTTCTCTGGACTGCCACTCAGCGCTCTGCATGCCCTGCACCCCTCCCGCCTGTCCCGCAGCATGTGCGCCCAGCCCAGCCATGCAATACCTGCGACCTGAGCAGCACGTACCAGCCCGTCTCTAAATTATCTCCAGGGGAGGCTGCTGTGGCTTTTACCCCTCTAAATAATGCATTTGCAGACCCTAATTAATGCGAGGAAAAGGATGATATACATTTCTCTGTTGCTTTAAGTTACATCTGGTTAGACACTTTGAGAGAGGAGCAGCCTCTAGCTAAAGGGCCAGATAAGCTAAAAATCAATACCGGCAACGGGCTCAGAATCCTTTAAATCAGAGCAGCCCCTTTCCAAACTCTCCCTCGAGCGAGAAGGAGAGGTGCAGGGGAAAGCTGCCAATTCATCAGCACCATTACTATGGAAATCCAAGCTTGGAGGGGGAAAGCGAGGCTCAAGGAGCTCACCTCTCCACACTCACCTGCCAAGGCAGACATAATCTCCGCTTTCAAAAGGCCTTGTCCACTTCCTCCAATGCAAACAGGAGCCATCGCAAGCTGGGAGCACAGAGTGGTGGGCAGCGTCGCTGAGTGGGTGCTGCCACATTCAGCTTTGCTGACGGCTTTGAAAGAGGGCAGCCACTCTCCCATGAGTCTTTGAGGCAATGGTGGGTTGTGGCCGGTGAGAAGGGTAGCAACTTGGGAGAGGGACCAATCTGACTCACGGGTCCCCTCAAAGATGCCACAGTGTTTGGGCTCAGGAGAACTTCCTGGGAGATTTCACCCTATGCAAATCAACCCCCCACAGGCCAACCAACTTCTCTGACTGGCTCAAAGTGTTCAACCTCCTCTTTGAAGGTGCCAGTTATAAGCAGGATGGGGAGAACCAATCCAAGTTAGAGCAGCATGGAATGTGAATCCTGATGCTTGACACTGGCTCCTTGAATGCTTACACAATGCCATTGGTCTTCCTTCCTGCCCATCATTCCTCAAGGCCCACCTTTTCCATGAAGCTTGATTCAGCACAATCCCTCATCCCCATCCCTCCCTGTACCCAGTGGTCATGAAGCCAGCCTTCTCCGATGGGAGTTGATGGCAATTTCAGTCCAAAACATCTGGAGGGCACAGGTAGGTGAAGGCTGAACAAAGCAACAATCATATATTCTTCTCCTGCTCACTGTTGCCTCCATTTCCCTTTCTCTGTTGCTTCCCATATAAAATTTCAGATTGCATGCTCATTGGGGCAGGGACCTGCACTATCTTAAGTGCCATGCATGTGCAGTGCTCTTTCTCTCTATAAGGACAGAACTTATAAGCCCTACAAGGGCTGCTTCAGGAACAGGTGTTGCTGGACTCCTCCAGATGTTGCTGGACTCCAACTCCCATAAAAGGTAAAGGGGCCCCTGACCATTAGGTCCAGTCGTGACCGACTATGGGTTGTGGTGCTCATCTCACTTTATTGGCCGAGGGAGCCGGTGTACAGCTTCCGGGTCATGTGGCCAGCATGACTAAGTCGCTTCTGGAGAACCACAGCAGCGCACGGAAACACCGTTTACCTTCCCGCCGGAGCGGTACCTATTTATCTACTTGCACTTTGACGTGCTTTCGAACTGCTAGGTTGGCAGGAGCAGGGACCGAGCAACAGGAGCTCACCCCATTGCGGGGATTCAAACTGCCAACCTTCTGATCGGCAAGTCGTAGGCTCTGTGGTTTAACCCACAGCGCTACCTGCGTCCCTCCAACTCCCATAGTCCCTGCCTATTGGCCATGCTGGCAGCTGGGGGTGCTGGGAGCTGGAGGGCCGTAGATCCACCACTCCAGCTTAAGATGACTACAATTTACCTCCACTACCAGAGGTAGCATGCCTCTGAATACCTGTTGCTGGAAAACACAGGTGAAAAAAGCTCTGTTGCACTCAAGTCCTGCTTATGGGCTCCCCAAAATGGCCACTGTGAGAACAGGATGCTAGACTAGATGGGCAATTGGCCTCTTCTTACTTCTCTCGAGAACAAAAGGTATTGTTTTTCACCCTCCCACTTCTCCGTGCGTTCGACTCTGCCAGGATTTCTAAAGTGGTAAATTAAATGCGCCCAAGGCGTTTGACAGGTATTGTCATTTTGCCTGCTACGTTGAACCACAAGAGCAAAGACAGAGAGAGCATAAGGAGACCGTGGTAAACAAGAGTTGGCCAAGACCGCAGCAGCGCGAGTGCCGGGGCGGGGGGCAGGCAGGAGAAGGAACGGGCTCTTGCCTTGAGGTTAGCAGCTCTGAGAGAAAACCCAAGAGATCAGCAAACTGCTGGCAAGGAGCCAGCATTGCAGGACACACCTCTCTGCCTTATCTCTCAGACACAACGGTAGTTTGTGCATCTTGCAGAAAGTGTGCTACAACCACAGAAACCCTGCATCCAGCAGCAGCAGATAAGGCACCTCAGGCAGCCGATGAAACAAGCATGCTTGCAACTCCCTCAACAGCCGATCTGAACCAGAGCAATTCATGAAAGGAACAGAGTGGGGTGAGGGGGAGATGAATCAAGATAGGATCGCCAGTTCAGATTTCTGCCTCCTTCCTCTGGCGTGAGGAGGGAGCTGCAATGGTGTGAACTCTTTGCTTGTGGGATGAGGCCAGCGTGGCTGAGCAGAGCGCAATCTTTGATCACGAGAGAGGCCTGGCACCTTCCGCTCCTTCAGCTCCGCTGTACGGAACCACAATGGCCGCAGCTGAGCTACAACCTCTAAGAATTTATGTCAATTGAATATACAAAGCCTACTAGACGGGAGGCCAAGTCCTTTCACTTAAAAATAATAATAAATAGATCCAGTCGCCTAAGAGTATGGGTGAGCACCAACAACTTTGCAACCAGGAGAGACATTCCAGTTCAGACACATGGTCTTCGGCAGGTGGCCTCAGCTGGCACAACCAGAAACCAAATTTTAAACGAACGAAATGTCAGCCAACTCTCCATTTTTGTCATTCGCACACACTTCCAAGAAAAGGGAAAGGGGGGGGGGGGGAGGAGGAATTGAAACATTTTTTGAACTGCCCAAGAGTTTAATCAGTTCTCTCCTCTTAAAAGCCCCCTCTACGCAAGTTTCAACTTTCACAATCCCCAATTAGCAGAAACTCTCCTTAAAAAGAAGAAAAAGTCAGGTTTGGGGTTGCTGCTCTTGTTTCTTTTTTTAACACACACATATCAAGCACTTCGTATTTATGTCATCAGTGGTTACCAGAAAGGTGAATCACGCGTCCTCCTTAGCGCTCTCCTCTGATCCCCTGTGAATAACTACACAAAAGGAGGAGGTTGGGAAAGTACGCAGAACCATGGCCACTCGTACCGACACTAGACGGCAACCTTGGCTAAGAATAAAGGTCAGCGCCATCTCACAAGTGGGGATGGTGATGATGCACCATAAAATCATTTTGGCAGGTATGCAAACTTTGTGCGTTAACTTTGGCAACAGAGGAACCAAAGATGTCCCAGAAAATTATCTCTTTCGGCCTCACCTCTGAGTGGTATGTCCTTTGTTGCAACCGTCAAAGTCCTATTGCTTGAGCTCCTACTGATGTTGGTGCTTTAAGAGAAAGGGGAGAATCTTCTGATTTTCTATTGCTCCAGCCTGCCTTGGAAGGTGAATGGATCCAGTTAACGCCTGCTTCCTTGCACAAGGAACAGTATGTTAAGGAAGAGAGCAACATCCACTGCCCTAAAAGTAGTACCTGGTGCGTTAGAATGAACATCTCTGCAGTTTGAAGATAGAAAATTCATTCACAGGTCTATGTAAACAAGCAAGTTGTTAAGATGACGTTGCTGCAGCTGAACTCCAGTAAAAACGATGCCTTTTTGAGAGATGAATGAACCTATCTTCCCCTGGGCTTGTGTGCTTCCCCACTGTGTATGAGGAGATCAGATGTGTAGTTTATAAACATTTAAATAAATAAAACAAGCTTTTGCTTCTGAATTCAATTAAGAACATTTTTGCATTACTTCAAACCCTAAACCAATCTTGTTGAAACAAGCCAGCTTTGTAAACTACGGTTTGACAGTGGCTTGTTTCAAACACAAAATAGTTAAGATTGACCATAGTTTGTTGAGTTCAGATGGTGTGTTAAAAAGCAGATAAATTGTGAAGAGGGGCAGGCTCACTGACATCACCATCAACCATGGTTTGCATCAGAACATCTGAATGCAGTCATTTATTCTCTCTCCCCCCTCTCTCATTGTCTTTCTGTCAAACACACACACACACACGAGGGGCCAGAGGTTTTTTTGCATGATGAAAACTGCAAACAACAAAAGAACGGACTTTGTATTACTTTTTGTTTGCTTCCCGGTACAATAAACTCCTCAAGGAGATACCAGAGTTCTTTAAATAGCTGACCAAGTTCTGCAAACACTGGACAGCACAGCTCCCAATTTAAACAGCTTTACCATTTGAGTTTTGCAAGACAGATAGCAGAAATTGATTGTGCAGCAGAGGTGGGGTGGGTCATTTTCCAAGTTATTCAACTCAAAGTCTGAACACACACATACAAACTCCAAACGCCCTCCAACAATGTTAATTTATTAGGATCAAATTCCAAAAACATGACATGCAGGAGCCATGAAGATAAATAAAGGTGTCATATATACTTGATCTCATATATATAAATATATATATACACTTACCGTGATCTCTTATATAGGCTCATATATACTTCTATACATTACACTTGCAGGAAGATAAATGCAGTAAAATAGTCTAGATGAGTTAAGTCCATCTTCATTTTCTGTATCCAAAATGAATTACCTTTTTCATACAATGCAGACATACCCATATGTGTGTATGTATAGAGCCTTTTTTGCATGTAACATTAAACTATGGTTGAGTGTAATGTGCTAGGGGGCTTGGGGAATGGGATCTATTCAAATTCCTTTAAGAAGTGACCTGACCCACCAACCCAGAACTAAAATGTAGACCAGAACCCAAGTTATCCATCAGACTTTGCACTTCCCAAACGTTCTGATGCCCTTCTCACAAGAAGGCATTTCAAAATGTGGTTTTATACACTTAAATGCCAATTTATGTAATATATGCAGATCAATGTAGAAATGGGACATAATGGAACGGACCAAAGACAAGCAAATGTTAAATTGGCACAGCATTGACCAGAATGAGACTCGTTCCTGCTATGCACTGGAGCTGAGAAAAATGTCAGGATCATGCTCTTCCCACATTACTCTGCTCCTCTGCTGCAGATATGAAAAGAAAACAAGAAGCTTTTGCTAATACTTCTAAACTAACTAGAGGTTCCCCATTACATCCAAACTAAGGGGATCTTGAAGTATGATTTGTTTAAACAATCTAGGACTATGTCACAGTTTATGATCCTGGCTGGTTTTTTTTTTAAAAAAAAAAACACACACACAATAGTTTAAACCAGGGGTGGGTGGCCCTTGGTCTATAGAATGTTGCTAGAGTACAATGCCCATCATCTCTGACCATTGTCCATGTTGTCTGGAGCTGAAACTACAGCGATCTCAACAACATCTGGAGGGACTCAGGTTCAGCACCTCTAGTTTAAACAAACCAGGGTTTACCAGCTGCACCAGAAGAGGGGAGGAAGGAGGTGTTTGAACCCTGCACTCATGCAGGTGACACCAAGACTTGGGAGAGGAACCTGTGGCTCTCCATATGCTGTTGGACTCCAACTTCCAACTCCCACAAGCAGTCAGCATGGCCAATGGTCAGGGGTAGTGGGAGTTGCAGTCCATAGGGCACCGTTTTCCATTACAGCCAAACTGAGCTGTTATGTATGTGTATAAGTGTGCACGCCACCTCATTTGCAGATAAAAATGCAGTTCTTTATTTCTCCCTGCTTGAAAGGTGAGAACCAATTTCCATCCATCCCACCACTCCTCAGATCTCTCTCTTAATCTGAAATCATTTCCCACTTGACAGTTCGCCTTCATATGTCTGTAAAAACCCGGCGTCTAAAGCGGGTAATCAGCTTCTCATACATAGCTAAGCAGACTGCAGGGTTATCAGTAAAACTGATATATAATCGGATAAGAACAGCAAACCTTTTGTAGCAACATGGTCCAGGAATAGCTACATCTCTCCTCTACTGCCCCACCCACCCCTCTCCCCACAGCCAGCGCTGTTGGCTACACACCAGACAGCTCACTTTTATATTATGCACATAAGGTAGAATGTGCTAAGTATCAGAGAATAGGACACTATCCATACTCCAACCAGCTTCAGTGGGAGAGAGTTGGGCCTCTCCCACTGAAGTCAATAAGGCTTAAAGGTGCTTAACTTTGGGGCTGAATCATGACTGCAGTTTTAAAAGTGTGTTCCTTGGGGCAGGGGCCCATCACCTGAGCGACCCTATAAGCAGCATGCATACAGATCATGCTACAAATAACACTGTTTGACACAACAGATTTGTTGGGTATCAAATGTAATATTATGGTGCTACTTAAATATGAGTGGAATTTACTTGTGCAGGCTGCTGTTATTAATCGCCATTTATATCTTGTTCTACCTACCAGGTGCTGAAAGCCAAATCTGTGGGGTTATCCCCTTTTTAAGCCCACAAAAGACTGCTGTGTGCTGGGGGTGGGGGTGGGCAACACTTGCCCTGACCCGGGCACCAGCAACCCATGTTACACCCCTGCATCCACGTAGACAGTAATGTAGGGGGTTGGACGATGACGCTTGGGGTCTTTTCCCACTGTAGATTCTATGATTCTAAACTAGGTGGAACATTGGTCTGCTATGTTGTGAGGCAGCTTCACGGAGTCCCTATATTGATAATGAGAGTATGCAGACGCTACTACAAGTCAAGGGAAGCTCCGTGAAGAATTAAGGCTATATAAAGCATTTAGCTGCCTAACACCAGGACAGGAGAGAGAAAAATTGCAGCAACAATGACACAATCCAGGTCTGGCCAGTATGAATGGAACAAGCTAATTTACACAGGAAGTAAGCACTTACCAGACCCTTCATCCCAACACACAAAAACCTTGGCCATATCTGGAAGCAATTACAGCCAGTTAACATGATCCGCCTGCCACTAAAATTAACTACAAACAGAAGGTTTTTTTGTTGGTTTTTTTCCACTCGGGTGATAGGCGATGCAGCAGCCCCCATGTTTGACTGATGGGAAATATTCAGTAATTACTCATTTTTTGAAGTCATTCCTTGAAACCAGCGAGGGCTGGGTGCAATGGTTGCTAATTATGAATGAAAAGGAGAATGTCGCTCATCTTGCTAGTTGCAAGGGAAGCAAAAGGCAGCTACTGCTCACAGCCCTGGGATAAGAAAATGAATCTGCTCCGCTCATGCAAAGAGAAAGGTGGTTACTCAGACTTCTTAGAAGTTTGGCGTCATTCTGACACTTGCAAGCTTCTCTGTGGGAACTCTGGGCAACTAGGGGAAAAACCTCTGTGCTAATATTTCCATGTTCCTCACTCATCCTCTCCAGACCTCGCAAACAAATTAGTGTTGCCTTTCACTCCGAAACAGATTTGTTTCCCAGTAAAAAGAAGAGGGGGGAGTCGTCAACATCCAGTAAGGTTGAGCCAGCCTTGCAAAGAGAGGGTGGAAACAAACACCGAAACCAGATAGCTGATAACAAGATTGCACCACTGTGCATATTTCAATCCATTCAATGATAGCTCATTTCAATCTGCAGAATAGAACAAAGAACATGGTGAACCAGTTGCGTTGATCTGCCACATCAAGAGCATGAATGAATGAAATGTGTATGATGCTAGTCACTGGCTATGAAGCTATGATTTACGTTCCTGGTGGCCAGTTCATACAACCAACCCACAAGGTGTTCAACTAACCACACATTGGACTTGTTTCAATCTGGGCTCACGTGATTTGCACCCTCGATCTCAAGATAGTTTCATCAGAATATGGGGCACTTCAGAATGATGTTAACATGGCAAAAGAAGGAGACATTTTTTAATATATAATAATAAATAAATAAACTACTTTTTTATCAATGCCTTCATTTGATTTAACAGATGTAAGAAATTCAGATAACAGAGCTGCAATCATTTGCAGAACAAAAAACAAAAAAGCCCTTCAGTCTTTAGTTCAGGCTGTGACAAGCCACAACTTTGCGGATTTCAGAAGTTGGACACACATGAAGAAGATGGTGGGGCTGGAGGAAGCAGATCAGGGTAAAGGGATGAATACTCAACCCTCACCATTCTCTTAACAATGAAGGTCACCTCTATTATACATTCAGATGATCATCACTTTTAGGTTGAGCAAAAGGACAAACCCCCCCTTTCCCCCCCCTTTTTTTGCTGACACTCCCAAAATCGTGGAGGTGCTCTATCACCTGCAAGTCCCTGTTCCTGAATCCCTTGGCTGAAAGAAGCATCAATCAGCAGCGGATGACAACAAAAGGTGACAGTTTGGGGTGAGTACAATGGTCTTTGGGTAGTGTTACCTTTGGGGTGGCAGTCATTATGGAATTCCCCCCTGGCAATGCTTGCAGTTGCCTAACCTGATTTGATTTTAGGAAGTTCAAGATCTCCCATTTGGAGAACCCTTTAAATGAACAACCTATTGTTTGATGGAGTTCAGGACAAATCTTGCTAGATGGCACCTCATGGGGGTTTCCTTTTATAAGGACAGGGGCATGCAGGAAATCATAATGCTTAGAGACTGAATCTTAAGAAATGCAAAAAGAGATGGGAAGAGTGATATTATAAGGGAGATATTAAAAAAAATAAATCGGGATGAATCGCTTGTTAAATTAAGGTTTAAAATCCACCCTTCTTTTTGAGCAGGATCTGCCCCAAAGGGCAAAGAGCACTGTCCAATGAAGTGGCCTGAGCACATATTTCTCTAGGGGTCTTCCCACCTCCAGCGCACATTCCACGCATGGAAACAGTTAAGTCCCCCACAGGATAAATCAAAAAGTTCAAGGCTCCTACCCTCCACAATGCTCTCCCTCTTTCCCCAGTGACAAGAACCAGAGAGGGCTGAACTGGCCGCCAAACTTCCTGAGGAGGGGTCTCCTCGGCGCTCGCAGGTTACACGATCGGGGTCAGAGCCGTGGACCTTAACGGCAGCCTTCATTTCCTGAATGGGGGGTGAGTTCTCTTGGCCATAAAGCTAATAAGAACTTCCTCGCATGGCAAGCGCTGCCTGACAGAGCTACTTGTCAGCCAACCCATAGTGGGAGAGTGCTGGTTTCCATTAGCGGGTTACAATGCCAGGTGCCACTAATAAGGTCCATCAGCGAGAAACACGAGACTGCTAACCTAGCCTACAAACTCTGGAAGTAATCATTGTCAAGAGGGTTTTTCTTTTCCCTGGGAGGGGGCGAGTGGACAGCAGAAGAGATTCCAAAAATTCAGGTTGCAAGGGATTCGGGAGTACATTAGCCAATGCGTCATTAACACAACATTAAAATATGGGGAGAAAGGTTGCTCCATCACCCCTAGGTATGAACCAATCTGTCAGTTTCAGTTTCTCTCAGTTATCTGATCTTAAATTCAGGTCTCCACATTTCCACATCAGCTTGCCCATTTTTTTAAAAAAAGTCCTTGTGAAAATGCAACAGCATTTTAGTAAAAAGAATTATCCTATTATATGTGGTTTTGCCTGATTTATACGTATTTTTTTCAAATTTACTTTTCACAATATAATGCATTTTCAATGGCATATGCATTTTGAGGCACACTTCACTTTAATATATCCCTGTCTTTACACATTAGTTGGATAGATAACTGTACTGCAAAATTCAGAGATGTTGCAAATTTCAAAGGATGGCTTTGTTTTGATTTGGGGGTGTTTTTTTCAAGAAACTAGGTAGGTTTGCTCCTAACTGCAAATTGGAATCAACTTTCTCCCTGCTGCCTAATAGCCAACACCAAAAGCAAAAGACATTGAGGAAAGGAAAGATTCTTCAAGGACACGGAACAGGGCTCCAAAATGCAGATGGTTCACTGAAAACTGCATTTATGTAACAATGTGGCGGGAAAAAAGACATGCAGAGGCAAGTTGGCCATTGAAACAGCCATAAGCCTTGGTCATGTTGACCCAGCCAAAGTTGAGTACTTTGTTAAAATGTTTATTCCGCGGGGGAGCTGTGCACATGCTTAATTCTCTCCCACTAAATCAATGGGATTTAAAGAGTGCTTAACTCTGGCAGGATCATGCCCTTTGGTTCTTGGAATGTGAGTAACACCCTCATTAATATTGCTGTGTTTAAGTGTGTTTGAACTATACAGCCTCCCACCCCCCACTCAGCCCGCAATTAAAAGCTACAATCAATACCAACATTAGATTAAGCCTGAACTTTACTGAACCTTGAAGAAAACCTCTTATTAAAATGAACATTAAAAAAAAATACAATTGTAAACTCACGATGTGGTCAATTGGTCAAAATCATAAGCACAGTTTAAGAAAGAGCAAGAGATTGAGCGACGTTGGCTTTCTTATTGAAAAGGCAGCTTAGCCGACCTGATAAAGTTATACTAGTGCAAAGAGTTTTGTAAGACTTTGGGGGAGGTCAAAATTTGAAGCTCTTGATAAACGAGGCATATTAGGGCTCCTTTGAGAAGAATAAATAAATAAATATCACAGGGCAAAAAAGTCGACCCAAAAATAAGCATTGGGATCTGTGAAGATCTTACACTGTAAACTTAAAAAGAAAAGAAAAACTTTTGCCAGTCACTTATGAAACTTCTTTCACCAGTAAAATGTTGCTCACACCCACATCTTCTCATAAATCCTTAGAAAATGCATCATACGTGTTTCAACAAATACGTGTTGATAATTTACCCATGATTCAGTCATTCGATGAAGTTAGCGCAAAATGCCAAAGTTACTATGAGCCTTTGGCGTATTAAGTCCAATTAAATCTTCCAGAATTTTCAATTAATTCTATATATATTTCTGGACCAGTTTCTCAGCTGGCCTTCTTTAGAGAATTTTTAAACAACAACATTTGCCAGTAAAAGATGGAAATGAGGATGAAACAGAGTCATTCATGATCTTGGCCATTCTTCAGATCTGCAAGTGAGTAGCTGAAAAGAGTGTGTCATCAGACTGGTTTGGGGACACTTACTAATATTCTTTGATAAATGTCAATGTTTTCTGACAAATGACGATAAAATTTGGTCATAGCCAAAGCTCATTAGACACTTGTGATTTATCAGTGAATTTTCCACCTTTTCCCACTGGTCTCTGAAAACACTGAGAGTTATTATTATTCATCATTTATAAATCATGCAAAGCTACCCAGATGCCGTACTAAAACATTTCTAACATTTACCATAGCAATGTAGGTTAAAATGAATGTTAGAAATGCAATGAACTGCTAACACTCTTGGGAGGAATTCCTTCAGGATCAATCTATTCCTGAGGAAGTTTAGGACACAAAAGACTACGGATACTTAATCAGTTGTATACACCGTCTGGGTTGCAAAACTAAAAACTAAAAAACCAGTGATTACATATACGTAGGGATTTATCAGCCAAGCCATCAGAGGTTCAAAGTAGATTTAAAAGCATTCCCTTGTGTCCTGGCTTTGGCTTAATCACACTGCACAAAATTCTTCAAAAATTAGCAGCACAAAAATCTGACTGGATTTGTGGAAAGTAGAATTCGTGACCATTTCATGGCTTTCAGTCAAATGCAGCCATTATTAATTTCTGCAGGATCGTGCCCATCAGTTTAAAAAACACCCCATTTACTAGAAAGCTTCATCTAGATATTTGCCATTCAATCCTAACCAACATGTATCTTTTTTTTCTGAGAAAACCAACAAGACTATGTTAAGAGCATCATAAATAAATAATCTAGACAGCTACAGTTGTTGCTTCAATTACATCTAAAAGAGCACAGAACAGAAAGCTTTTTTAAAACAAAAAAAAATGGCTTATTTAGACTGACACATTCTATGCCTTCTTATTCATAGTTTTCAGTTTTAAAAAATGGCAACATTGGTAAAATTAAGTAAATACTAATTTAACACTGAGATTAGAATAATATATATATTATCGATCAGGTCTGGCAACTCCCGGCTGCTTCAGAATTAGAAATTCCCTAGCTGCAACCTTTGCCAAGTTGCCAAACCCTGGCACTGTAGCAAACATAGATAAAAGCTTGTCCCCAGCACTCAGATAAAAAGAGAGATGCTCTTTAACAACAAAGAGAGAAAAAGATTGTGCTTAACATACCGAGACAGGTTGCATGTCCCACCTCAACTCCAAAAGTAGAAGAAGGTCATTCATTATTTCCACCAACAAAGTGCCTGGCATTTCTCCAGTGCCCCTACCATTCGTCTCTGCTTAACCAAAACTACACTGAGAGATAAGCCACTGGGTGTTTCCATTTTACAGGTGGGAAAGGAGAGGTTGAGATGCAATGACTGGCCCAAATACACCTCAGGGCTTGGTGTCCTCCAGATGTTCTGGACTACAAACCTTTGCAGGGGGGCATGGAGTTGGCTACCCCTGCCCCAGAATGCATTCAAATGAGCCACCCAGAGTGGCTGGGGAAAACCAGCCAGATGGGCAGGGTATAAATAATAAAAATTATTATTATTATTATTATTATTATTATTATTATTATTATTATTATTATTAACCATGTGGTATATTGACCTCATTTCTCTGTCTCCTCACCTCACAAACACGCTCGACAAAAGGACTGGTTTTCTTTGGATGTTTCCTTATAAAAGGGTGAATGCAAACCCCTGTCTTTGAAGCAAGCTAGAGAAATATAAAAGAAACACACACACTCAAAGGTCTTGTGCATTTGTGTTCCTCGTAGATTGCAGAGATGAGGGTCACTCCTAAATTCTGTGCAGTCCCTGGCACATCAAGGGTTAATGGTATGGCTCCATCTGCATTGAGTCCAAAGAGGCATATAGTCCCAGGAAGGAGAGAATACGTTTGCAGCCTAATAGAAGCAGTTGTGGGGCTCACTGTTCCCAACACTCTTTACCTAGGGATCCTCCAGCAAGGGAACTGCTGGAACTGCCATCCAATGCTGTCAGGTAAGAACTCCTTCTCCCTAAAAGCAGATGAATAGGCAAGTCTGATTCTATGGCCTCCAAGACACAAGATCTACCCACCCAGGAAGAATGGCAGATGAAGTTGATGGACTACATGGAATTGGCGGAAATGACTGGCAGAATCTGAGATCAGGGAGAAGAGTCGGTGGAGGAAGATTGGAAGAAATTTAAAGATTATTTACAGAAACATTGTAAAATTAATGAATGTTAGATGGATGTTGGAATGAAGTTATATGGCTTTAGCAGAAATGTTATAAAGGATTAAGTAAAAACAGATTGTTAATCGGCTAAAGGAGGAAAAGTAAAGTTAGATTATGTCAAGATAAACTATAGGGCAAAAATTGAGAAAGATGGAAACGATTTGCTGAAATAGCTAACTGAACTAGAATACAAAAAAGGGAGGTGTGAGGAGGTCGATGAAACAAGTAAATGAAAGACAAGATATGGAAATATTGGATGTGTTTTTAATTGTTTTTGTTTATGTTTCTGTTTTGTTGAGATAGGTAGTGTTTTTTGTTTGTTTTAATGTATTGTTTTGTTTTGTTTAACTTTGTTTCTTTTTCTTCTTTCTGTAATCCCTAAACTCTTAATAAATATTACTTTAAAAAAAAGATTCTATGGCCTCCAATGGAAAGGGGGCAGAGAGGGTTGAATGCTCCCTGCACTAGCAGCTATGGGGGGAAACGAGGACAGAACCCTTTTCCTCAACATGCTAGATTTCCGCATGCAGAGAATGTTAATGTTTTGGAAGAGCATTCCCTTCTGTGAGAACCTCACCTACAAAGCCCAGAATC
Source organism: Podarcis gaigeae (assembly GCF_964106915.1). Lineage (NCBI taxonomy): Eukaryota > Metazoa > Chordata > Lepidosauria > Squamata > Lacertidae > Podarcis > Podarcis gaigeae. The sequence goes on along the minus strand of NC_139692.1, from coordinate 18,732,868 downwards.
TGCTTCGCCTCCTTATTTGCTCTTTATGAGAATTGGTCTAACACTGACAACCAGCCGTTACTGGAGCATTCAACACGGGATTCTGGTTTGGGGCCAAGAAAAGGAACTGACCAACTGCTGCAATAATGCATCTGTATTTATTTATTTTAAGGGAGTTGGCCGGTCCAACCAGAATCCTAATGACACAAAAATTGTTACATCATCTCAGGCCATCTGGGATCATCTCAGATAGGACATGCAGGGTGCTCAGGCCCCTTTGTGCTCAGATGGGCATCATCAATTCTGTGCGGGGTGCTGAGTGGTAGACTTCTTAAACTGATCTTCAAATGTGGAAAGATGAATTGCCTATTCACTGGCAAGAAGCGATCTCACATTAGCCGTACACTACACCTACATTGGCCACGGCTGGCAATTTTTTTAAAGACCCCGAAACAGAACTTGCGCACCCGGAGTTGCCCAAACGGACAGAGAAAAAGCACATCCTGTCAGAGCCTCGTGTGTACATTTGGACTACAGTAATTAAACTTGTTAGTTCATTAAAACACTTCAGAGCATCTCCATGATTCTTGCTCTGAATCCTATTAGCGGACTGCCTTGTAATATGTTTGTTTGCAGAGTATTAGATACACAAGAAATATGCCGAACTCTATACGCTGAAGCGAAGCCAAATGTTTGCACAGGGACTAAACCAAAGCATTCTCAGGCACTAGTTTCAGCTTTCTGCCACTAAAGGCAAAAACCAGGAAGGAAAAGCAGTACTGCGAGACCCAGAGACAAATTTGCCTGGCAGGCTTCTACCCAGAGCCTAGGGGGAAAATGCCACAAGGAGCCGATTCCCAAAGCAGCCATCAACCATGAAAGGGAAGAGGCTTTCTCCCCAAATAACAGAGGTTTTCTAAGATTCGTTCCCCAAAGGTTTAACCAGACTCTCAAGGAACACAAAAGATCAGTTATGTTCAAGAACCAGAAACATGTATTCAGGAAAACTGGTGCAGTTGGATTAAGTCATTGCAAAACTGAAATGGGGAATATTTTTAACCCAACATTTTAAAAAGAACTGCCCTACTGTCAAACTTGGTTCACACACTGATAATGGCATTTTGTTTATTTTTAAAATTAGGTTAGTCTCTCAGCTTGAGGAACATAGTTTTTAGAACAACCCCAAAGCAAATGTATGAGTTACTTGGCAAAGATCATAATTGGTTTCCATGTATTAACACCCCCTTTTAATAAATAAATCACTGATCTTCTTAATAGGTTACATTGCTTTTGTGAATTAATCTGTTAAAATAAGCTGTGAAAGTTTACAGACAAAACTGATAGCATCCATTTTAAACTCCCCGTTTTCAGAGGAAGTGTCTTTTTCCCTTCCAAAAAGAGAAATTTAATCCAGAAACCAACCCTGAGGTTGTAGTGAACAGAGTGTAAATTTCTGTTTGTTTTGATTTATTTTTAAAAATGTATACTTGGCTTTCCCAGAAGTGATTTTCAAAGCAGCTTACAATAACCAAACATTATTTTTTTAAAGTCACATATCAATTACAAAATGGCTCAATGCCCCAAAGAATTATCGTTCAAACATCGCTAGTGCACTGTGAAGTCAGAAATAAAGCTTGCAAAGAGATAGTGGGGGGAGGGACATTTTGGGAGGAGGGGGAGAGGGGGAATAACAGGAACCAAATCAATAGCTGCTCCAAACTTTAATTCATAAAAAGGGGATGAGATGGAAGCAACAAGAAAACTGATGTTGGCATAGCTAACTATGTAGACTGGAACGGAGCCATAGCGGGTAGTAACTGAGAGCGCATGTCTAAGCTGGCGTATGTCCCTTTGAGTTTGATGGTACTTACTCCCAGGTAAGTGGGCACAGGGTTTCAACCAGAAGGAGTCATGTCCTTCCAAGTAAATGGGCGGGAGTTCATTTATTTCCCCAGGAACCCTGACATATACATCACAACCTACCCTCAAATAGAGCTGGGTGATATATTGTCTGAAACCAGTTTGAAGTCCATATCATGATATCAGTTTCATAAATGTTGACCTGGCAATATATCGCAAATCATGATATGTGCGTGTGTGTGTTGTGCAAAAATCACAATGTGGGAAAACTGTGAAGCCAGCCAATGCCTCTACATAGCTCCGACTTTATTTCAGTCACTGTGATACGTCAGTATATTGCGATGTTTAGCTGGTGATATGATGCTGAAAACCAGATATCGCCCAGCCCTACAGTGTTCACCTCTACACAGTTCCATCCTTATTTCAGAGATTGTGATATATCAGTATATTGTGATGTTTAGCTGGTAATATATCACAATATTAAAAAGCAGTTGTCACCTAGCCCTACACTCAAAGCATCAGCCCCTCCACCACTTTAGCTATTAAAATGTTTCTAAAATGGACAAAATGTCAGAAAGTGCCAACCAGCCTGGATAGAAACAGCTCCTCTTTCTGTTATATCTCAAAACTACTAGTGCAACTCTGACTATATACCGTATTTTTCGCTCTATAACACGCACCCGACCATAACACACACGTAGTTTTTAGAGGAGGAAAATCTGTAGGCATGCCACCCGTAGGCATTCCCTCCATAACACACACAGACATTTCCCCTTACTTTCTAGGAGGAAAAAAGTGAGTGTTATGGTGCAAAAAATACGGTAATCTAGTGAGGAGGACGCTGGATTTCCTACAGGCCTCCCATCCCTCTCTCTTCTCCTGGTGCCCACTTGGCCATCATCTCAAATCTCTTCCCCCCACCTCCCCATTTACTCTACTCTGGGTAGCATGAGGTTAATGTGAAACCCTACATCATGCTTCTAACTTTAACAAAGAAAATAGATTAGCAAGCCTATCGAAAGGAAACTCAGTTCTACTGGCTGCAGTCAAAGAAGTGAGGAACAAGGTCGCATAAAGTAGACTGCGAAAACAGACTCCGGAGGCAAGGTTTGACTGCTGAGCCTAAGAGGGAAACCAAAAGGACGTACCTGTGTTGCTCTACTGTCTCGTTGTCCGGAAGCTCTGCCCCACAGACGCTGCAATGTTCGCCAATGGCTCGGTTCTCAGTTTTTATACCCACAGCCAGTTCCCCGAGCTTGCTGAACAGCTCTCTCTGGATGAAGCCTTGTGGGAGGAGCCCCCCGTAGGCGCTGAAGTCCATAGACACCGCGAGAGCCGGCTGAACGTGCAGAGCGGGTGCCATGGAGGACGGGATGCTCAGCATGGAGTCACCTTTGTGATTGGGTAGCACGGGGTAGATGCCCATCGTCTTGTCGCCGTGGGAAACCATGAGATCTGGCCCAGCCGGCGGGCCTTGAACCGCCTCCGAGGACTGGTCAGCATTCTCGTCACGGGGGTAGTGAAGTTCACGGGCACTTGTGATGACGCTACTGCGCGTGGGGGTGCCAGGCCCTTGCTTGCTCTTGTCATCGCCCTTGTCCCCCACGGAAGCGCTCAAGTCGGCCGCCCGCGGGCTCTCGTGGCTGGAGGCCTCCTCCACCTGCATCGCTTCCGTCTTCACCTCGGACAGGTTTGGGTGGCGGCCGCCAGCAGAGTGCAAGTCTTCAGGGCCGCTGTGCTGCAGTGCCCCTTGCAGCAAGGACTGGCCGATGGACATGAGGCTGTCGACGGCGGCCTTGGTGGGGCTCATGGCCGAGAGTCCGAAGGAGGTGGAGACCGAGGGGCTTTGCTCCACCATCAGGCTCTGGCTGGCCAGGCTGGAGTAGCCACTCTCTTCACTGGAATGCTTGGAGATGAGTATGTTTTTAATGTACTTTGACTTGCGGTCTTCTTCCTCTTCGGTGCTGCCGTCAGCCATGTTGACCTCGGCGTCGTTGTCTTCTGATGCTTGAATGGTCTCCAGGATCTTCAAGCACTGCTCCTCCAGGTACTCAATCTCCAGGATCTCAGCAGCGTAAAGAAGGTCGTCCAGGTCTTCGACTTTAGCCTGCAAGGTCGCCGTGTAGGCGTACTCCAGGATCTGCTGGAATGTCTTTGGTGAGAGGAAGTCCAAGGTGTAATGCTGACTGTTGCGGTGGAAGAGGATCTCGAACATTTTGCTGGTGCAAGCCAGCACTGTCCGGTGGGCGTGGAACTCTTGGCTGTCCACCAAGATCACCACATCGCACAAGGTCCCAGCCAAGCGCATCTGGTTGGCTTTCTGCAGGAGGCCGGTGGCGTGGCTGGGGTTCTGGAGCTGTATCATACCCATCTTAGTCAAATCCATAACACTCCCGGGGTCTAGGCATCAGGGAGTCTTTCCACTGCAGGATCCGGAGCTGTCATAAAGGAAGGGAAATGGAGGAAGGGAGAGAAGAGAGAGAGAAATTGAGGAAAGGCGGTGGGAATGTAGCACACAGTGTGATGAGATCGAACTGAGAACCCCAAGAAGTCAAGCAGAGAACTCATCCCCTGCAAAATAAGAAGACAACTAGACACCAAAGGTGAAAGGGGGCCTGTCTCTCTGTATCCTATGGGTGAATTGGAGAGAGGAAGGAAAGGGTGGGATTGTGGGTGGGGAAACACTCCTATTTGCTCTGCTTTGCTTTCCCCTCCATCCAACAAGCCACTTTTGGACAGAGACAACTGAAGGCTTGGGGTGGGTGGGAAGCAAAGTTAACCCTGGGCACACAGCTAAATCGGTAGAAGGGCTGTGAGGGGAGGCACAATAACTGGAGAGCAAACTAACCCATGATTTCTACCCCAGTAGCTTTCCCCAAAGAATTCCCCAGCCCACAACTTGAAAAGATAGAGGGTGGGGGAGGACATCCTCCCTTCCTTTCTCCTCCTTGCCTTCAGCTGTGGCCCTGGGCAGAATCACCTCTTCCACAACCCCACAGAGCCTTTTCCAGGACAAAAGTGCAGCCAGGGGGAATGGCTGGAATCCTGGCCAGCAGCTTTTCTCTCCTTTGTTCCTGGGAGGAGTGGGGGGAGTTCCATGGGGCCGAGAGGAGTGAGAGCGCATACGGAGGTTACTCAAGCCAGCGCTGGGGAGCCTAAATTTTACTATCCATATAAGACTCTCCCCCCCCCACTTCCCCAAACCCAAGCCCACTCTCCTCCAAAGGAGACCAAGATGATACCCAGCCAGCCAACAGACAAATAGACCATTCTGAATAGCATCTTCTTTAGACTACATTATTAGAGCGAATATACAAACTGCCTAACATCCCTTTCTCCTGCCCGGGCTCTCACATATACACAAACACATCAGCTTCTTAGCGTACACACACAACAAGCACACACTGCAAAAGCAGATTTGGCATTAAAAGGTTAACCCCAACTACTTGGAGGTGGGTAGAGATAGTGGTTGCAATGACTAAAAAGGGTTTTGCCCCCGCCCGCCCCCTGCACGCTTATAGGCAAGGACACCCCTTTGCCACAACTTTCTAGAATCAATGCAGCAGTAGCTGCACTTGATATAACAACACGCAACACTTTCCCCTGTTGGAAGGCTCTGAGGGTCCCGGTTTCTAGGGCTGCCTCCCTTGACTCCCACCATAAGTCTCTGGGAGAGTGAGGTGCTGACTTCTCCCCACCCACAAACACCCACAGGTAGCTCTTTAGCTTTTAATGCCCCGAACCACGAAGCAATGGGCTCCTAACTCTCACCCGGTTCCAATATCCTCAGAGCCTCCGTACGACAAACAGAGTGCAGAACTAAGAAAAGGGGGTGTCACCCTAGAATAATTCAACCCCAGGAAACAGGAGCTGGGGGAAACTCGGGACTCGGTCCCCAGGTCCCGGTCAGGTCTCACTCGCTTCCCACCGACCAGGCTCGATACCCGAACCCTAGTACTTTTTCCCATCCGCACCAGCGCTAGAATGGATCGCTCCTCATCTGAGCTTCTAAGCAGAGCTTTCGGTTCACAATTGATCCAGGGTGAAGATTGGGGAGTAATCTTATTTGTTTATTTTTTGTGTGGGGGTGCGCGTATTTTTATGACTTTGCGGGAGAGGCCTCTTTGTGGCGCAAGTCTCAAGGGAGAAGCGAGCAGGGCGCGTTTACTGGCAAGGAGATATTCATGAGGTCCAGAAGCCGCGATTTAACCCAGCAGGGGAAAGAAAGCAAGGCGAAATCCCCTCGTATTTTGCAACTAAAGCAGGAGGAGGGGAAAGAAAACACCCTATCTATCTATCTATATTTAATATGAGTAAGGGGGGAAACGCTTTTTTAAAAAGACGTCTTCTTTGCACTTCTCTTCAACACCCCCCCCCCCCACAAAGCAACCCAATTCATAATACAGTTAAGCCGGGAGAGTGTACATTTATTTTTCAGAACTGAGATCGAGGAGATATATACTTCCCACCAAGCAAGCACTTGAATTGGGCTTGGAGGGGGGTGAATCCGCGGGCGTCCATCAAATTGGAAGTCAAAACTCCTTTGAGGCTGGAAGCAAAAGAAGTCCGAAAATCCGAGGTCTGTGTTGTTTTAGCCTCGTTGTTCGCTGGCGCCCTTTGCGCCGGTTGCGGCGCGCAGGCGGAGGCCCTCAATCCCCACACCACGCACGCATTTAAAAACAAGGTGCAATTCTGATGTTGGGGTAACTGACCTGTTCGTCCGTGCCCCTTCTCCAAATAATTCGCTTTGAGCAACCTCCAACTATTTTGACCAACAGTTGCTTCCGATGGCCCTGCAAACGCATATGACCGCCCCCAAAATACGTGTCCTCGAGCAGAGCCCTGTTCCGCCAGGCACGAGGATGAGGAACGCAGGGCTCACATACCCCGGACGGCGCACGCCCTCGGCAGCCTCCGCGCACAACCAACACGCGCAACTGCCGGCGCTCACCGCGCACCCCGACCTTTGCACCATCCCCAAAGATAGCAAGGTTGGAGCAAAGTGCAACCGCCCCGCTTCCCCCCGAAGAAGAGCAAGTTGGTATCCCCCACTCGAACAGGAAACCCCAAATATTCTACTCTCTTGCACGGGATGCTGTTCCCTTTGCAACTGCGTAGGAGCGCACAGTCCACAATCTCCTTGTGCTTTCTAACGTCAAATGATTATTTTATTGACATAAGGGATTTCCTTGCCCTTTTAATCCTTTTTTCCTTCCTTCTCGGCCTTTAAAAAATAATAATTTATTTTATATCTATTGTCCCCGGGCGCGCAAATGCTGCTTCTTCGCGTGCCGTAGTCCAGCCAGGCTCACACGCTCCACGACTTCGGCCACTGTCCTGCGCTCGCACGCCACTCCGCTCCCCAAGAAAAAGAATAAATGCCCCGAAAAACTTGCGGCGCGCTCCCCAGGTGACCTGCAAAGTGTCTCGAACTGACAACCCTCCCCCCTATGTTCCCCTCTCCAAAGAATGGGAAGGAAGGAGGAAGAAAAAGAAAAACGCCATCAACCACCACAACAAAAAAGACCCTTCCTTGGGGCACTTTTTCTCTTCCCCCACCCCAAGTTTTGTGCAGGAGCCCTCGGGGGTCGTCGCTTGCCCCGTGCGTAATTGCGCACGCCAGCCCAAGGAGCAAGTTTTTGGCTCGGTCCCACTCGCGGAGACTTACCGGGCTCTGCACCGCGGAACTCTTGCGTGCTGCTAAAGAAGCAGCGGCGGCGGAGGCAGGAGGAGGAGGCGGCAGTGGCGGAGGAGCGGCGGCGGCGGCGGCCGGAGGAACAGCATCGCCGGCGCGTCAGGCGAGTTCGCAGCGCCCGCTCTCAGGCTCTCTAGCTGCGCTCGGCGGCGCGGCTAGCAAATCACCAGCGGCTGCCTGACGTTGCCACGGCTGGCGAGGCGCGTCGGGGCCGCCCCCTGCTCTCCTCCCCTGCGAAGCCCCAGCCAGGCACCATCTTGACTGCTGGCACCGACGGCTCCTGCCCACAAGCGGCCGCGCGCGGCGCAGCGCCCGGACCCGGCCCAGCCACGGCCAGCCAGCGCACGGAGCCGGACGCCGGGGCCGCACGACCAAGTCGGGGATGGCCTGACCCCTAGCTGCCAAAGACGCCTCTGCTGCTCTGGTTGCAGCTGGACTATTGGCTACGCGCGGGACCAAGAGTCCGGCGCTCAAGAGTTGCGCCCGCGTCACGCGAGAAAATTCAACAGGGAGCGAGGGAGGGGAGGAGAGGGGACCCCTGTTGAATTTCAGCCTGTTCGACGGCTTTTGGAGGCGCGGAAGGGGAGGAGCTGCTGCTGCCAAGGAGGGCAACGGGGCTTGCTTACACCTCGAGTGGCTGCCTAAGTGCTAGTCTGCCTGCACCATACGCGGTTCTCGCGTGCAGAAGAACCCGTTGGCTGACGACGGCACGGTGGACTGCCGGGACATAGTGGAAGAAGCTGCCCCGATATTTGGACAGGGTTGCCTTGAGAATGGAGAGGCGCCGATGCTTCAGCGGTGGAATTGAATGTCTGGCCTGCATTCTGATGGAAATATTCCCTAAAGCGAGGGTGCACGGCAGGGGCGCTCCGCACGTGCTCAGATGCACTCTTTTTTTAGCCCACTTACCAGTTCCTCCCCGAGGATTTCTTTTCAGTCCCTTGAGTCAAATGAATCTTGATGTTACAGATACAACCCAATCGCTCGTGCGCTTAACCCACTTTCCGTCACCACACACACACGCACACACACACAGAGAGAGAGAGAGGAGAGAGAGAGAGAGAGACTTCAACTCAGGACCCAGACAAGGTTCGCCACCAACCGACGCACACGCTTCCTGATGCGCTCCTAGGGACTCCGGATTGGGATTCGACCCGTGGAAACGCCGTGCGCATGGGGACGGCAGAGAAGCGGTCCACATGATCCGGGGGGGGGCTAGTAGGATTAAAATGAGCCCCCTCCCACAACATGCCCAGCTCCCTTTGATCCAGTCCATCTGTGACCAGATGTTTTCGGGGCAGTAACTAAAGGAACAGGACCGTTTCAAGCACAGTATTACACAGCGCGGACCTGTTGTAACTCGCCGCACCTTCTTCTGGGTGGGTTGGTGGGTGGAATTCCGGATTGACAACCCGGTGCGCTCAGAGGGGCAGCCCCAGAAAGTTGCGCTGGGTTTACTGGAAAGGCCGATCCGGAAAATACGCGCGGAACACGCGCGCGCGCGCGCCATAGGGGCTCCCGAGGGCTGCTGCTGCTGCTGCTGCTGCTGCTGGACAGCGCTCTCCCTCTGCCCGGATCAAATATGGAGGCGGCGGTAGCAGACGCCTACGGGAGGGGCGGAGGGGGAGGGATAAAAGCCCCCCTCCTTCCTCTCTCCACTCCGCCTCCCTGCTGCTACCTGCTGCTGCACAAACTCGCGAGCCCCAGCTGGACGCCCCCGTCCGCACCGCAACACACACGCCCCAGGTTAAAACAAGAAAACGCGTGCGCTTTGCCACCACGCATCCAAAATTAAGACAAAGACTCTCCGTCCTCCGCACCCATCCAGTGTTCTGCCGTCTGCGAGGCACGAAGGGGATTCTTCGCTCCTCGCCAGTCCTCGGCGTCTCCCCGCTACACACGGACTATAGTGGTACCTCAGGTTAAGTACTTAATTCGTTCCGGAGGTCCGTTCTTAACCTGAAACTGTTCTTAACCTGAAGCACCACTTGAGCTACTGGGGCCTCCCGCTGCGGCCGCGCCGCCGGAGCACAATTTCTGTTCTCATCCTGAAGCAAAGTTCTTAACCTGAAGCACTATTTCTGGGTTAGCGGAGTCTGTAACCTGAAGTGTCTGTAACCTGAAGCGTATGTAACCCGAGGTACCACTGTAGTTCGCACGCCCAGGTAGATCCACGCAGCAGTTGCTAATAAAACCAGATGGGCGGGATATAAATCACCATCACCATCATTAAAAATTCTTAAATGAAACGAGGAGTGGGGGAGGACAATGGTGGGAAGAGTGGCTGGGATGGTGACTTCACAAGTCAAAATGTCCTGAAACTCGAGAGGGTTTTCATGCGCTACAAAATTGGGGGGGGGGGTGTCTTTTTTTCAGTCCGGGTTATAGGAAGCTGCCGTATTACTGAGCCAGGCCAATGGCACATGTAGCTCAACACTGAGTGGCAGTGGCTGTCCAGGATTTCAGGGCGGGGAATGAGTAGCTGCAGAAGTGAGAGGGTTAAATAATTCACACACAGTCCATCCTCTTAGAACCAGTAATTCCAAATGGAGTGGGGGGGGGGTCCAACATATCTTTGTGCTTTCGGAGGACTGGTAACGGGTTGCAAATATACACAGCTGCTGATGCCACTGAAGCTGCTCTCTTGCTATGCTCACTCACTGGGAGTGTCTCTGCATGCTCTGTCCTGGCCAGAGACTCATACAGAGAAGCAGCAGGTGGACTCCCTCTGGGTCCTGCTCTTCCTGACTCCTACACGCTGTAAAAGCAGGAGTAAAGAGCACAGGGGAACCTCTACTTTCAATTTACAGTGCCGCTGATGTCCCCCACTTCTCAGAAGTCTGAAAAATGCAATTGAGAAGGGAGGGCCAACAGCTTAGTCCCCATGACAGACTGAGCAAGCGAGAAATGGAAAAAGAACAATTTTCAAGTTCCTTCCAAGAAAGCTGCTCGTCCAGTTTGCTTCTTTCTCTTGGCTGTTGTAGGAGCAATTTTGCCAAAACAGGGAAAATGCACAGTTAGCTCTCTACATCTTAAGCTTTAGTTAATCAGTTGGTTAGACAGAGGGAAGGTGGAGAGGGGTATCAGTGTGGGCATACTGTTTGGAAGCTTGGAACTGAGCCAGCCCTGGCACCTGAGTTTTGAATGCCAATATGACAGTTTGGGATGCAAGAATCCTCTTCAACAGCATGAAAGTGACCGACACTCGAACTTGTGGACACGAAGCTGAATGTAGGAAGATTCAGGACAGATTTTTTTTTTAAGTACTTCTTCATACAGCCTGTAGCAGCTGAACTAAAGAACTCACTCCCACTGGAAGCATCAATGGTAAACTTGGATCGCTTTGAGAGAGGGTTGGACAAATTCATGGGGGATAAGGCTACTGATGGCTTCTAGGCATGACGGAGGCTGGGCCCTGCTCCCTCCCACTGCCAGAGGCAGTAATGTTCCTGAGAAAGAATTGGCGGGAAGAGTGCTCTTGCGTTCAGAACCTGCTTGCCACTTATCCCCTTGCATCTGGGTGTGAGAACTGGTCCAATGGCCTGATCCAGAAGCTCTTCTTATAAAGATGGGAACAGGGAGGAACTCGGGGTAATGTCGGGGGGGGGGGTGCGGTTCACAGTCATTGCACAGCCCCATGTCCTGTTTGCTGTTAAAATGGTCAATTAGCAAAGTTAGGTAAGTTTAGACAGGAGTATTATAGAATCATAGAATCATAGAGTTGGAAGAGACCACAAGGGCCATCGAGTCCAACCCCCTGCCAAGCAGGAAACACCATCAGAGCACTCCTGACATATGGTTGTCAAGCCTCTGCTTAAAGACCTCCAAAGAAGGAGACTCCACCACACTCCTTGGCAGCAAATTCATGCTGACAAACAAAGCTAATCATGCTTGTTTGCATATAGAATACAGTGAGTTTTAATATACAGTGGTACCTCGGGTTAAGAACTTAAATCATTCTGGAGGTCCATTCTTAACCTGAAACTGTTCTTAACATGAGGTACCACTTTAGCTAACGGGGCCTCCCTCTGTTGCCGCACCACCGCGGCACAATTTCTGTTCTCATCCTGAAGCAAAGTTCTTAACCCAAGGTATTATTTCTGGGTTAGCAGAGTCTGTAACCTGAAGTGCCTGTAACCCGAGGTACCACTGTAATAGAATCGTAGAACTGTAGAGTTGAAAGAGACCCTGAGGATCACCTGGTCCAAACCCCCCTGCAAGGCAGGATTATGCAGCTGTTCCATTTGGGGATCAAACCTGCAACCTTGGAATGATCAGCCCCAAGCTCTAACCAACTGAGCTATCCAGGCCAAGTATGAACCATTTGTCTTATGCCGCCACCCTGTAGATGATATTATATATTAGGTCACTTACTTCAGAATGTGGCAATTCATCCCTACTACAGTGTTCAAAATGCCCATTGTTCTAGGTGCAGTTTGTGACGGGGAATTTGATTAGTGCAAGCAGATTCTGAGCTCTGGGCACAGTACTGTGCCCTAAGATTTCAGATTAAAACTGCAGAGTGGAAGGAAAGGAAGACATTTTCCTGCCTCCCCACTTCCAGCTACTTTCTGAAGACTGGAGAAGAGACCCTCTTAAAAATATTATGGGCAGGGGAAGGACTTGTATTCTTGTTACAAAAAAGTTGCACCTAGACATTCTGTTGTTGCGCCCATAAACTCCATATAGTTAAAGCTATGGTTTTCCCAGTAGTAATGTATGAAGTGAGAGCTGGACCATAAAAAAGGCTGATCACAGAAGAATTGATGCTTTTGAATTATGGTGCTGGAGGAGACTCTTGAGAGTCCCATGTACTGCAAGAAGATCAAACCTATCCATTCTGAAGGAAATCAGCCCTGAGTGCTCACTGGAAGGACAGATCCTGAAGCTGAGGCTCCAATACTTTGGCCACCTCATGAGAAGAGAAGACTCCCTGGAAAAGACCCTGATGCTGGGGGAAATGGAGGGCGCAAGGAGAAGGGGATGACAGAGGACGAGATGGTTGGATAGTGTTCTTGAAGCTACGAACATGAGTTTGACCAAACTGCGGGAGGCAGTGGAAGACAGGAGTGCCTGGCGTGCTCTGGTCCATGGGGTCACGAAGAGTCGGACACAACTAAACGACAACAAGATACCATTTAGCTCCTCGCTGCCATATCACAGTTTCTAACACAGCTCTTGTCCATTGGCCTGCTGCTGAGTGGGGCTGTGGCCTTCTTCCCTGAAGTCTTGCCCTGAGGAGCTCAAAAGGAGGCCATCATTCAGAGGCAGAGCACCTGTTATGCATGAGGAAGGTTCCAGGTTCAGGCCCAGATAGCATCTTCAGGGAGGGCTGGGGTGAGATCTGCCTGAAACCCTGCAGAGGAGCTGCAAGTCAGTGTAGACAATGTTGAACTAGATGCACCAACCATCTGGTTTGATTTAAGGAAGCTTCCTTGACTCTCTTTGGCCCATGGAATATCAGGCTCAGGGCCTTGAAGTGTTTCTGTTTTAAGCTTCCTTGGTTCCTATGACCAATCCTGTAAGAGGCAGGATAGAGAAAGGCCCTCAGGGTTGGCTGGAGGAAGCTCTGATTAGACAGGAATTGGAGCTGCTTGTACATACACATACAAAACCCCTCTTCTGATAAGGTTTTATTATTTATTTCTAAAGTCCCAGCTCAACAAACAAGCAGGACTTATATAGGGCTGGCAGGGCATTTTCTGGTGTCATAGAATGACCATGAAAAGCTGAGAGCAAAGATTTACTGCTGGCCTTTATAGAGAGGACAAGGATGGGAAATTGCAAGATTACGATGAAATGGGGGGCAGCAGCAGGGCGGGGGGGGGGAGAGAAAGGGGAAACAGTGTCTGTTGGGTGAACAAATCTGCTTCTCAGAATAGAGAGAGGCTGCGATGGAGGCTGTGATGAGCAGAAAGTCAGACCATTGGTCCATTTAGCTCAGTACTCCCTACACTGGCTGGCAGCACCTCTCCAGGGCCTCAGGTGGGGGTGTTCCCCAGCTTCAGGCTGACTTGCATTCCAGCTTGGAATCCCCTTCTAGAGTACATCTGGTGGCTGGTTATTTTCAGCACCTATGACTTGTACTCCTGGCTTATGCCCCCTGAGTTTACATTTTGATAATATTTACACCATTCATTCAACCAAACTAACAAATCCCACAAGTTTCCTTATGTGTACAGATGAATCAAAGTGGGGAGAGAAGGGATGGACACCCTGCCTTGGGTCTACTCTTTAAAGTGTGCACAAGCATGCTAGAAAAAAAAAAAGGTTTCCAAATTAGAGTAAGAGATCTCTCTCTTCATAAGAAATCACTCGCTTCCACTCTCCCCCCACCCTTACATGGTACAAATAGGATGTGAACTGATATTACAGCCAGTTAAGATAGGAAAATAAGAAACACATTTAAGAATGGAGATGCCCCGAGGCTCGTCACCGGGGTGAATGTAATCTGCAGAAGGAAAGTGTGTTTATAATTATAATGGGGTTTAATGTATGCTGGGGACAGATGAGGTTGGCACTCATTTTGCATGGACGGCCTGATATCAAAACCCTCACAAAAGGTGGAGGCACGGAGGTTATTAGATCCATATTGAAATGCTGAGCTGCACATTCTGCAGATAAGGAATTGAGACAGGGGCGAGCCACACAGAACATATGTGCACCTGTGTTGTGGCCTGGGCTAAATTCAAAATATTGGTGAACCTTATTGGATCTGGGTACCTGAGGTTTTGAAGTATATTCTTCCCTGGGTTTTAAGCTCTGGAGATGGTGAGAACCAGTGCTATTTTTCTAGCAAAAGAGATGCTGGAATTCACCATGAAGACCTCCCTTGTTGTCTAATCATGGCAATGGTGCACACCTGAGAGGTGCCGGAACTGAGTTCTGGTGAGTTCTTGCTGGGAAAAAAGCCCTGATGTAAGTGCCAACGTCATCAGAGGTGATTTTTATTTTATTTTTGAGGAATAGAAGAGGTCCTCTTATGGTTCAGTGATTGATTAAAGAAGAAGAAGCAAAGAACAGATCAGAAACCAACTGACAGTTCTCCAAATAGAGAGATGCAAGAAATGAGGTTCCCCAAGGATCAGTACTAGGCTGACCACTACCTGTAAAGTTGCTTATAAATGACATGGAGTTAGGGGTGAGCAGAGACGTGGTGAAGCTTGCTGATTCCCAACTTTTAAGACCCATGGGCACATTTGGGTTTTTTGAGCAGCTGCCATGGGTGACACACCCCTCTCCTCATTTCTTGCTCCCCTCCCTCGGATCACATCTTTCTCCTTAACATTAGAACATTAGTGAGCATTCTGTGATGTCACTGCATCTTACCCAATGACTAGGACAGGTTTGGAAGTGGTAGGCAAAACAGGAAACAGCCAGCCTTTTCCCTACTAAACACACTGTTGAACTCAATGGGAATTACTTGCAAGTAAGCATGCATGGGAGAAGCCCCTCCCCATTTATTAGATGTTGAAAAGAGGGCCTGATGAAGAGGACTACAGCCCAAGCACAAGGCAAATAGCATGACAGTGAGGAGTTTTGCTTACCTACTAACTTTCAAAAGGCTGGAACTCAGAGCTGAAATTTTGTAGCTAAGGGGGCCATTTTTACTGCTGCACGCATAAAATTAAGCTGCATGAGTCCCATTAGCAGTAATGGAAACCCCATAGCTAAGTCCCTGCTGAAAGTTAACTCACTGGTGCATTTAACCTTTGTTTGTGTATATGTACAATGTGAACGTACAAAAGTGGTTTTTGTTTGATTGTATGTTTGTTTCACACAGTCGGTGATTTCCAGAGGAAGCCAGCCTGAATGCAAACACTTCCACATCAATCTTCCAACAGGCCAGACAGTGTCGGGGGGAAAGGATGGTCCTCTGCTTTTGCCTACTGGAGCTCAGCCTTCTCTGCTGGGAGGGCAGGCACCTGACCCCCACAGCCTCC